>NW_020954585.1:51368779-51608579 GCF_900497805.2 Vombatus ursinus
TCTATGCTTACGACTCAGAGTTCTACATATCCAACTCCAGATCCTCCTCTGAGCTTTAGTCTCTCCTCATCAAATGCCTGTTGGATATTTCTAATTGGAAGTCCCAGAGAGACCTCAAACGTAGCAAATTTTGAGATCCAAGTCTAGAATAAAATAAAGGTCCAGAATAAAACTCATTATCTTTTCCCCCAAACTCACCCCTCTTCTAATCTTCCCTGTTGTTGTTGAGGGCCTCATCTTTATTCTGGTCTTCCAGAATTGTAATGTCAGCATTATTCTCAACTCCTCCATCTCTCTTACTCCGCTTACAAAATCAGTTGCCTCATTGTGCCATTTCTTCCTTCACAATGTCTCTTGAATCTGACCCTTTCTCTCTCTTCACATAGCTACCATCTTTCTTCAGACGCTCAGCACTTCTCACTTTGTTTATTTCAGTGGCTTCCTAATTAATCTCTCTGTCTCAAGTCTACCCACTGCCCCCCCATAGCTGTGAAATTGAATTTTTTTTTTTTTTAAACTATAGATCTGACTGAATAGAATATAGTGGCTTTTTATTGCCTCTGGGATCAAATACAAAATCCTGTTTAGATTTTTAAGCCCCTATCTTTCTGGCCTAGTTCATCACTCTTGTTTCTACAAACTGATCTGTAATACATGCCTTCCTGACTGCTTTCTCATTTGTTGTTGTTTAGTTGTTCAGTTGTGTCCCGATTCTTTGTGACCCTGTGTGCCATAGCACACCAGTGTTGTCCATGGGTTTTTCTTGGCAAAGATACTGGCATGGTCTGCCATTTCCTTCTCCAGTGGATTAAGGCAAACAGAGATTAAGTTACTTGCCCAGGGTCGTGAAGCTAGTAAGTGTCAGAGGCAAAATTTGAACTCGGGTCTGACTGTAGACCCTGTGCTGTATCCATGGAGTCACCTAGCTGACTATTTAAGCTGTCTCTTCCTCATAGAATTTCTATTCGTTTAAGAGAGTTGAAGCACCACCTTCTACATAAGACTTTAATACTGTCAACTTTACTTACTGTCAACTGCTATCACCCTCCCTCCCTGTTATATTTGTCTAGTTTGTATTTAATTTTTCTCTTTATTTTAAATATTTTTTCATACCTTTTGTTTTTACATCATATACATTTTCTGATGTTATCCTTTTCCCTGTCCCTAGTGAGCCATCCCTGTTTTAAGGAATAAAAAGAGAGATGGAAAAAAAAAGTTAAGTAAAAATAGCTAACATCTGATGTTATATGCTATATCCCACACCCAGAGTCCCCCACCTCTGCAGAGAAGTAGGGGAAGCTATCTTCTGACATATCTTGTCTTTGTGACCATGCTTGTTCATTTTAATATCATATCATGGGGTTTTGATTTTGTTGTCATTGTGCATGTTGTCTTCCTGATTCTGCTTACTTCACCTTGTATCAGTTCATATGTCTTTCCATTTTTCTCTGTTTTCCTTGTAGTCATTATTTCTTACAGTACAGTAATATAGTCATTACATTCATTTACAATAATTTTACTAGCCATCTCTGAAATGATGGGTAGCTATTTTGTTTCTAGTTCTTTGATATCACCAAAAACACTGCTGTAAATATTTTGATATATGGGCCCTTTTTGTCATTAACTTCCTTGGGGTATATCCTTAGCATTGGAATCTGTAGGTCAGAGACTATGGACATTTATTCATTTTGTTTGCATATTTCCACTTTCCAGAATGTTTGGATCATTTCATAGTTCTTCCAGTGATGCATTCATGGTTTTTATTTTTCTGTACCTCCTTCAGCATTGACAGTTGACATTTTTTGCCATCTTTTCTGCTTTTCTGGGTGTAAGATAAAACCTTAAGGTTATTTTGCTTTTTATTTTTCCTATTAGTAGTTTGTAACATTCTTTCCTATTTTTGTTAATAGTTTGTAATTCATGTTTTTAGGATGGTTTGTTAATTTTCTTTGACTACTTTTGTATTAGGGATTGGATTTTGTGCTGATATATTTCTGTTTGTTGTTTACTAGATATATATAGCCCTTTTGAGGTATTTACTAGAAAGATTTTTTTTAAAGATTTTTTTATCTCAAAGTTTTTTTAAAAATTAATTTATTTATTTTTAGTTTTCAACATTGACTTCCATAAGCTTTTGAGTTTTAAATTTTCTCCCGCTCCCTCTTGTTCTCCTTCTCCAAGATGGAGTGCAATCTGATGGAGGCTCTACATATATATTCCTATTAAACATTTTCACATTAGTCATGTTGTAAAGAAGAACCAGAACCAATAGGAGGAACCACAAGAAAGAAGAAACAAAACAAAACAGAAGAAAAAAAAGAGCAAATCGTATGTTTCTATCTGCATTTAGACGCCATAGTTCTTTCTTTGGATGTGGATAGCATTTTCTTTTTTTTTTTTGATAGCATTTTCCATCATGAGACTTTTGGAGATGTCTTAAATCCTTGCATTGCTGAGAAGAGCTAAGTCTATCAAAGTTAATCATCGCACAACGTGGCTGTTACTGCATTCTCCAGGTTCTGCCCATTTCACTCAGCATCAGTCCATATAAGTCTTTCCAGGTTTTTCTGAAGTCAGCCTGCTCATCATTTCTTATAGCACAATATTATTCCGTTACATTCATGTAGCACAACTTGTTCAGCCATTCCCCAATTGATGGTCATCCCTTCAATTTCCAATTCTTTGCCTCCACAGAAAGAACGGCTATAAATATTTTTATACATATGGATCCTTTTCCCATTTTTTATGATATCTTTGGGATACAGCCCTAGAAGTGCTATTGCTAGGTCAAAGGGTATGCACATTTTTATAGCCCTTTGGGCATAGTTCCAAATTGCTCTCCAAAATGATTAGATCAGTTTCCAACTCCATCAAATGCATTAATGTTCCAATTTTCCCACATCTTCTCCAACTTTTATCATTTTTCTGTTTTGTCATGTTAGCTCATCTGATGGGTGTGATATGGTACCTCAAAGTCATTTTGATTTGCATACTAGAAAGATTTTTATCCACTTGACTGTTCTCTTCTAGTTGTTTATTTTGTTTATGTAAAAATTTTTTGGATTTTATGTAATCAGAATTGTCTGCTTTATCCTTTGTAATCACGTCTAACCTTTGGTTAAGAATTTATCCCTATCCATAATTTTGAAAGGTAGAAGATCTGTTTATCTTCTCTTTTTTATGGTATGAACTTTAATATTCAGATCACATATCCTTTTTTTGAATTTGAATTGTGGAATAAGGTCTAAAGTGTTGATCTAAAACCTAATTTCTCACATATTGCTTTCCAATTTTTTTTAGCAATTTTTGTCAAATAGTCAATTCTTCCTTAGTAATTTCCATTTTCAGGTTCAGCAAACACTTGATTATTTAGTTCAGTTATTTCTTATTCTTCTCTGTCTAATTGGTTTCAATGAACAGTTTTCTTATTTTTTAACCAGTACCAAATAGTTTTGATGATTACTACTTTTTAGGATATAATCTGAGGTCTGGAAATACTGTTCCCCCTTTCTTCTTGTTTTTTTTTTTTTGATGATTTCCCTTTATAATCTTGGTATTTCATTCTTCCAAGTGAATTTTGTTCTTGTTTTGCTTAGTTTTATAACGTATTGCTTTGGTAGTTTTAGTGACAGAGCACTGTGCCCTTAAATGAGCTTCATTTATGTTGTCATTGTTATCATATTATCTTGGCTCAGCCCTGAGCACTGATTATTTCTCCAATTATTTAGATTGTCCTTTGTTTCTTTAACTAGTGTTTTGTAATTATTTCTGTTGTAGGTGTGGAGTGTGCTTTGGTATATTGACTCTCAGATATTTTATATGTTTTGTAGTCATTTTGAACTGGAACTTCTCTTTCTATTATTGCTTCTTGTATTTTTTTTGGGGGGGGGGGCTAGGCAATGGGGTTAAGTGACTTGCCCAAGGTCACATAGCTCGTGTTATGTGTCTGAGGCTGGATTTGAACTCAGGTCCTCCTGAATCCAGGGCTGATGCTCTATCCACTGCGCCACCTAGCTGCCCCTTATTTTGTTAATTCTATATAAAATACTATTGATTTTTCTGCATTTATTTTGTAAGTTACAACTTATTGAAGCTGTTAAATGTCCCAGTCTGTCTTCTGACTCCTTAGGAATTTAGTTGTAAAGCACTTAGCATAGTCCCTGGCACTATAGTGATCTATAAATATTAGCTATTATTCTTATTATTATATTCCATGTTATGTCATCAACAGGATAATTTCCTTCCCTCTACCTTTATGCTTCTAACTGCTTTCCCTTGCCTTACCCTTATTGCCAGCATTTCTACAACTATATCAGGTAATGGTGATAAAAGGGGACATCCTTGCTTTACTTGTGAATTTACTAGGAAAGTTTCTATTATTAAATAATTTAATACAATATAAGCTTTTGGTTGCAGACACATCCTTTTTTGATATTAAAACAATTCCTCTATACCTATACTTGATAGGTTTCTTTTTTATCATGAATGAATGTACTTTGTTAAAGGTTTTTTTCTGTATCTCGATACAATTATATGCTTTTGAGTATTTTCATTTTCATTAGTTTCTTAATGGTGATTCATCCTTTCATAAATGATGCAAATCTAACTTGATGATAATGAATTATTTTTTTAAAGATAAAATTTGTAACATTTTTGCCGGGATTTTATTGAACAATTTTTGTATTTATAGTCATTAGTGGTATTGGTCTGTATCTCACTTTGTTTTATTTATCCTTCTTGTATAAGTAGTAAAGCTATATTTGTCTTATAATGCTTTGGTAGAGTGTGTTATTTCTTAGTTTTTAAGAACAATGTATGTATCGTGAAATAATTTATAGATACATTTTATAAAAGTTTGATCAAGTTATCCTGCAAATGTCTGGTTTCCCACACCCTTTCTGCCCCCTCCCTTTAGTAGTTCCTTTATAAGTAGTTCATTTTCTTCTCTAAGACTGGATTATTTTAGATCTATTTGGGTGTTCTGTTAATTTGTATGTTTTTATAGATTTTTCTTGACATATAACCATATTGTAGGTTCTGATGTTTCTTTTTATTTCTCTTGAGTTTGTTGTAATTTTACTTTTTTCATTTTTCACTTTGTTAATTTGATTTTCATCTCTTTATAAAATTAGATTTTTGTTATACTTTTCAAAGAACCAGCTTTTAGTTTTGATTATCATTTCTGTAGTCTTTTTGGCTTCCAATTTATACTTTCTCTAATTTTTAAGGTTTTTTCTTTTGTACTTAATTGTGGTTTAATGTTTATTTGTTATCTTCCTAATTTTAAAAATCGCATATTTAATTTATTCTTTTGTGTTATTTCATGTTGTTAGGGATGTGTTTCTTCTGTGCACTGTTTTAACTTTTCCTAGAAAATTTGGAATGTTATTACACCATTTTAATTTTCTTTTTCATAACTATTGTTTCTATGATTTATTTTGTGATTCACTTATTCAGGATTTTACTTTTGTCTCCATTTATATCTGTTTCTTATCTTGTTCTTCTGGAATTGACTACTGTTTTTATTGCTATTATGTTTTGTGAAGGATGTACTTGGTATTTATGTTTTTTACATTAATTTTGAAAAATCTTTGTGCCCTAATATATTGACTATTTCTTCATAGGTGCCATATGGCACAGAGAAAGATGTATATTCTCCAGTGGTCTCTTTCAGGTCTAAATTCTCCAGCAGTTTGTTCAGTTCTCACTTATCTTCCTATTAGATTTTTTGAGCTCTGAGAGAAGTACTGGATAGCCCCTGGAATTTTTTGGGCAAAGGAATGCCATGGTCAGAGCAGAGGATTAAGAAGATTATGATTGCATTCAGTATTAATAACTTTACACTTTGAGATCTTCTAGCCTTTTGACTTGTCATAATCTTGCTTGTGTTATCACCCTTTGACCTATAGACTAGAACTTAAAGTATTCGTCTTTTATGGGATGGACCACTTTCCATAATGCTAGGAATATGGCTGAGGAAGTAAAGACTTTACAGATGAATTTCACCTGCTGATTTTATTTTGCTTAGGTAGGTAAAACTCTTCCAGAGTGAGGCTTTACTTTATACTTATGCTAGACACAGAAAAACTTCCTAAAATTTCAGGATAGAGTAAAACTGTATGACTTTGGGCAAGTCACTTAATTTGTGTTTGCTTTAGTTTCCTTATTTGTAAAGGGGGTATATAATAATAGCACCTACCTGTAGATTGTTGCAAGGATAAAATGAAATAATATTTATAAAGCTCTTTTCAGACCCTAAAGCACTGTATAAATGGTGGCTATTACTATTACTATTAATTATAGTTTATGTGTGCAAGTAGTTATAGGAATCCTTAACATGCACAGAAGTTCCTACATTAATTTATGGGCGAGTTATTTAAACCTTTAATGGATTTGGTCTTCTAATAGTCATCTGTCAGGCTTTAATCAACTGTCCCAATACAGTACAAAATATATGAATAATTTTTATTGGGAAATATTTTATGAGTAGGAAATTTTAAAAAAACCTGCAGAATTTATTGTAGTGAATGTAAACTACCATCCCATGCATTGCCATCCATTTGAAGAAGTAAGTTATTTTTAAGTTTTGTCAACCCAAGTACTAATTTGTACCGTCTATTAATGTCAGATAATTAAGCGAACACTGTTTTCAATGTTTCTGTCACCTGCTGATTTAGTGTTACTGGTTATCTAATACAAGTAATATTCAATTAATAAAATAAAATAAATAAAATAGCACTAAAATAGAGTTGGCAGGAAATAAAAATGCCTATTTTTGGCTCTCAAAACAAGCATGTAATTTTTTCCACAAACCTCTGTAGAAGTTCAGAGTAGGTAGATGTGAAATTGGGAGTGGATTGTATTTACTTAAAAATATTGATTTCAGGATTATTTATGAGGTAGGTAAAGAGAACCATTCTTTTGTTAAGTATCAGTAAGAGCTTCACGTAACTGAAAATAATTTAAAATTGGGCATTGCTGTCATCTCATGTCCCCTGGGATTTAGAACAATTGGGAGGGGCCACATTGAGTCTCTCAGCTCTCTTTTATAAACCACAGGCATGGGTGGCTGATTCTCAGTTAGCTGGAGACAATCTTTGAATGAAGTTCAGTCAGGTTAGCCCCACGGTGCACGTATACCACAGGAGCAGGTGTCTCAAACAATGATCCATGCCTTGGAATCTCATCAGGATATTGAAAAACTGTTTATATTGATCATTGATTTCCCTGATTACTCTCTACCCTGAATGATTTAAGATCTGTGGTTCAGATGCAACATTCAAATCGAAACATACTTTTGAACATGTTGTTGAATACCAACTTGAATGGTGCATTGATTTTGTTGATATGTTCAATGACTTTGTGGCTATTAAAGCAAGAAAATTTGTATTGTAATCGTGATTGGATCAATAATTGTGCTTGTAGATAAATTTACTTGGTTTTATTGTGCTTTTGAGGCCACACAAATGTTGGAATGATCTCTTTTAAGAGATAAAATTATGTTCAAAATTGCTTGAGTGAATGTGTGTACTTTTAAAACATACTTAGGATATATAAAGGTTTTTTTGCTGATCTGCTCAAAATATGTTTGAAATTCCTTTCAGGGAGTTTCCTTTAAAGTTATTTTATAAGCTAGGTAGGAAAATGTCATTATTTGTCATTTAAAAGTATAAAATGATATTAAGAATTTCCATTTTTAGAACACGGTAGTTTATTTTTGAAAGTCAAAAGGTTATTAATAAAGAATATAAATGGAATTAAACAAAAACCTAAGCGATATTTCATCATGTAGTGGACAAATGATTTTTTTAATTTCTAATTTTCTTGGGTTTATTGTAGGACCATAGAATTAGATTTGAAATCTTTTTTGATTAAATTTCATAACCATGTATTAAGCTCCTATTTTGTGCAGATTATTGTGTGTGTGGAGGTATCTGTGTGTGTGTGTGTATGTATACACATTCATATGTATATATGCACAAATGTGTGAAATATGTATGTATATATGCATATATCATAATACAAAATTGATTATGAGAGGTACAAATAGCATATGATGAGAGGTCTTAGAATGGAAAGTTCATTTTTGACTTGGGAGGATTAGGGAAAACTTTATAGAGATGGTACTTGATCTGGCTCTTGAAATATGGGTATGGTTTTTTTTTTTGAGGGGGGAGGGGATGGGTCAGGAATGGTATGCTTGTAATAGGGAATAGCCTAAGCAAAGTGCAGCGGGGTTGGAAAGGGTGAGGAATCTTCCAGGGATTGAGAGTAGTCTACTTTGTCTTGAAAGTTAGTGTAGTGCCAAGCGGTGAAGGGTTTGGAATGTTTTAGGGTAAGCCATTTGAACTTTATATTTTACGTAAATGAGAACATTGGACATATTTAATCAGGGAAATGGTATCAGGAGAGGTATCCATTTAGAAAGCTTAATCTGGCAGAAGAATGTTGACTGGATTAGAAGGGTAAGAGGTCGGAGTTGGAAAGATATATTAGGAAGTTATAATGGTTCAGGATCTGAACTTGATTGGATATAGTAGAAGAAAGGGATAAATCTGAGAGAGATTTCTGGAGTAAGGTTTTTAAAAAGTTATTGTTAAGTTTCTAATTTTAAGAAGTATCTATATATACATATATATAAAATAAATAGCATACAACTAGAATGATTTATATTTAAACTATCTTCTTTCTATATGAGGTTTCACTTTTGTATAATTTTAGTCTGTTTTGTTTTGCTTTTGTTTTTATCATTGTTTCTCTGTATATTTATTAATCATTTTTTTGATGGTACGGAATTGTGAAATTACAGTGTTAGGTATCACAACTTCTTTGACCATTCTTCAGTTATTGAATACTTAAGTTTGTTTTCAGTTTTTTCCTGTTATTTAAAAAAAGCAGCAATGAATGTTTTTATTCAAACAAGTCTTTTCCCTCCTATAGGTAAGATATTTGACAGTCATTAATAGTAAAAATATTGTATCAAAAGGTATCCTCAGTTGTATAGCACTCATTGTTCATTTCCAAATTACTCTCCAAAACCATTGAATCCATTTGCATTTCCAGAATCAGAGTAGTAGTGTGCTTCCTCCCTCCCCCATATCTTTGCTAATAGATGATGATTCAAAATTATATTAATTGGTGTGTCTCTTATTATTGCAGTGGCTCTCATTTTTTCATGAGTTATGCATAATTTGTGTCTCCTTTTTTCATATCCACTGACCTTTTGTCTATTGAGATGAGTCATAGTCTTATCAATTCATATCAATTCTTTAGATTCTAGATGTCAGAATTTTATCTGATATTTATCACAAAGATTTCACCTTAATTTATTTTAAGTATTTTAGTTTTCATTGTGTAAAATCTTTTTGCTTTTATATAATCATGTCCATGTATTCTTTTTTAAAATAAAATTTTATTTTTTTAATTAACAAAATGTTTCTCTATCCCAAAATGAAACAAGAAGAAATACTAAATCACTTCTTACTAATATGAATAATTAGGAAAAACAAATTCCTATATTGGCCATGTCCAGTAATGTCTCGTTTTTCATATTTAGGCTATTATCTCTCTGTCAAGAAGGTGAGTAGGTAGTATCCTTCATCATTAGTCCCCTGGAATCATGGTAGATCATTTCATTGATGAGAGTTCTTATGTCTTTCAAAATTATTCATATAAAATGTTTTCCTCAAGTTATCATTGTTTTCCTAGCCTTTCCTCTTCACTCTTTATTGATTTTGGCTAATTTTCCCACATTTCTCTGTAACAGTTCCTTCCATTGTTTCTTATGGCACGATAATACTTTATTACATTTATAGACCATACTTTATTTAGCCATTCCCCAATTGTTGGACTAACCTCCCCTCTCATTTCCGGGTCCTTGCTATTACAAAAATAACTATTGTTATAAATACTTTTGTACATATAGCGCTTTTTCCTTTTTCTTTGGTCTCTTTGGGCTGTAGACCAGTGGTGGTATTGCTTTGTGTCTAACACAGCAATAGTATGCACAATTAATAACTTTTGGTGCATTGTTGCAAGATTTTTTATCTCAAATGCCTGGACCAATTTATAGGTCCACCAACAATATCAATGGACTTGTTTTCTCCACAGCTCCTCTAATATTTGCCATTTTCCTTTATTGTCAGTTTTACTAATCTGATGGGTGTGAGTTGCTTTAATTTGCATTTTTAAAAATATTAGTTTTAGGTTAGATTTGAAGCATTTTTTTTTCATAAAGCATATGTGAAAGCTCCATGTGGTATATAAGCTTCATGTGGCAATGTATTTGGTGTAAGGTGATCTAAAATTAATTTCTTCTAGACTACTGTCCAGTTTTCCCATCAATTAAATAAATTATATTTTATTTTTTTCTATCAGTAGAAATCCATATTCTCTTCTTTCTACCCTCACCTCCCTTCCGCCTACTTGAGAACAAAAGAAAAATAAAGCCCCTCCTACAAATATACAGGTAAAACAAATTTCTTCATTGGCCGCATTTTAAAAAATGTCTCTTACTGCACTGAGTCCCTCATCTCTCTATCAGAATGTAGGCAGCTTGTTTCATCATCAGTCTTTTGGAATTGTGGCTGTTCATCAGAGTTCTTGAGTCTTTCAGTGCTGTTTATCTTTATCCTATTGTTGTTGTTATAAAAATTTTTCCCTGCTTCTTTTTGTTTTACTCTGCATCAATTCATTTGAGAAGTCCCAGGTTTCTCTGAAAACATCTCTTACAACACAATACTATTTCATCATCATCATTACCATACATGTGCACGCGTACACACACACACACACACACACACACACACACCCCTTATTTATCCATTCTCCAATTTATAGGCATCCTCTCAGACTCCCATCCTTTGCCACCTGAGAAAGAACTACAAATATTTTTGTATAGCTTTAGAGTTTGTTTTACTTGGCGCTAACTCTTCCCTTAATCTACTTTGCCTTTAATTCCCCCTTCTCCTTATTTCCTTTTTCCTCTTATTTCCCTGTTGAGTGAAATGTATTCCTGTATTTCACTGTGTGCATGCATGTATGTGTGTGTCATGTGTATTCAGATGAGAGTGAGGTTTCCGTGTCCCCTTCCTCCCTCCCCTTCTCGTTTATACAGATATCTACTTGCCTGTACAGTGATTATGTGAGATAATTTTTTCTAATCTTCCCTTTCCTTGTCCCCCTATTGTGTTTCTCCTCCCCTCTCTTTCCATTCTTCTCTTAAGATCTCTAAGACCTAATAAAACCCTCCCCATGCTTTGACTAATTAAATTCCCTCTTTGCGCCCTGATGATGATAGGGTTCAGAGAGTGCATGTGTATCATCTCCTCATATTAGAATGCAAGCAGTTTTCCCTTGTTTAGCAGTTCCCTTGTTATGATTGCTCATTCATATTTATCTTTTAATGTTTCTCTTAACTCTTGTGTTTGCACTTCAAAGTTTTTACACAAGTTTGGTCTTTTCATCAGGAGTGCTTAGAAGTCCTCTGTGTCATTAAAGGTCCATTTTTTTTCCCGTCTGTAGGGTTATAGTGAGTTTTGCTGGGTAGATAGTCTTGACTGTAAACTCATTTTCTTTCCTTTCTGGAATATCATATTCTAAGCTCTCTACTCCTTTAATATGGTGACTGCTAAATTGTGTGTGATTCCTCAGTACTTCAGTTCTTTGACCTGAAGCAGGTCTTAGGATTCTAATACTCTTTCCACTCTGCCCCGACTGTAGAATGATAAAAAGTACTTGTACTAGCTTATCATCCTAACTTTTATCCCTTTTGTTTGCAAGGACATGGGAGTACTAGACTTTTGACATGAACTCACCTCTTTCTATTTTGAAGGCTTTCTTAAACTCTCAGTTTAGTCTCAGATGGTAGGAGTATCCAGTCTCAGACAAATGTCTTGAATATTGGCATCTCCCCCCTGTGCTTTGGATTTTTAGGAGAAGTCGAAATGTAGTATATGGTAAGAATAACAAGATGTGACCCTGTGAGTCTCTATTACCCAAACTATAACTGCAGGCTTCCTAGCCCCATGAGTCTGCTCAAAGAAAATTTTAGCAAATTACCTTTCGCCCCTTAAGCATCTCCTTGAGGCAAAACAGAAGCAGAAGTAGTCATTTGAAATACTTGTTAAACTTCCTGTAGTTCTGAGTGTGGAAGGCTTAGGTTTTGTGGGTTAAAAACAGTTATGTTAGGTTGGGCCAAGTTTACTATGGATATTTTGTACTTATTCTGAGTGTAGAGTAGAAGTTGGCATCTGAAAAGTTTTTATTTTAGTAAATTTCTGCTGGCTAAGTATCTTTTCACAGTCCATGTTCAATAATATTTTAATAAGATTGAATCCTGGGAATGGAGAGGTACCATTAAGCAGGATTATAGTATTTAGTGCTGTAAGCGGAGCCTTAGTATTCATTTTAGGATCACAGATTAACACTGGGAGGGGCCTTAGACATTATCTAATTGTCTAATCTAATGTCATCATTTAAATATTTAGAGGCAGCTGGTGGTACAGTTGATAGAACACTAAGCCTGAAATTTGGAAGACCTGTGTTCAAATCTCAGACACTTAGTAACTGTGTGGTCCTGGGCAAATCACTTATGCCCTGGCAGCCTCAGTTTCTTCAATGATAAAATGGGGATAATAATACCACCAATCTTGGGGTTGTTGTGAGGATCAAATATGATAATATTTGTAAAAAATGCTTAACACAGTACCTGGCACATAGTAGGCACTATAGAAACGTTTATTCCCTTCCTTTTCCCTAAATATGAGGAAACTGAAGTATAGGGAACTTAAAAATAGCCCTACTTCATTTCTTCCTTTCTTAACTCTGCATTCTGATTTCCGATCTCATTATTCAACTGAAATTACTCTATCTAAAGTTACCAATGATCTCCTAATTGTCAAATGTGATGGCCTTTTCTCAGTCCTCATTCTTGACTTCCCTGCAGCCTTCGATACTGCCCATCACCCTCTTCTTGATACTCTCTTCTCTTTAGGTTTTGATGACGATGTCTCATCTCTTCCTACATGTTTTACTGTTCCTTCTCTTTCTCCTTTGTTATTGTTGTTTTTATTTGTCCTTCATTTGTAAAACACTTAGCACAGTGTGTGGTGCATGGGGACTACATAAATGTTAGCTGTCGTTATTATCATTATCATTTTTATCTATTTGTCCAACTCTCACCTCTCTTCTACCCTGCAGTATCACATTGTCTTACAGACATCTTAGACTCAACATGTCTAGAACAAGGCCCGTTATCTTTCTCCCCAAATCCATTCCTCTTTCTTACTTCCCCTGTTATTGTTGATGGTACCACCATCCTAAGCATTATCCTTAATTCCTCATTCTCTCTCTTACCTCTCTACCCTCTAACATCTAATGTGTCAGGTCTTGTTGTTCCTACCTTTATTATCCAACATCTTGCCAAATTTTGTCATTTCCACCTCTGTAACATCTCTTGTGTAAACCCTTCCCTTTCCTCTAATGCTTCCACCATCCTGGTGCCTTGCCCTTGTTACCTACTACCTAGACTATTTGAATGGCCATCTGGTTGGTCTCCCTACCTCATATCTCTGCCCTATCCAGTCCATTCTCCTAAAATTAATATGACCATGTCAAACACCTCTAGTTCCTATCTTCTTCCCCTCCCCCCACTCCCCACCACTTCCCATTTAGTAAACTGCAATGGCTTCCTCTTATCTCCAGGGTCAAATATTAAATTCTCTTTTTGGTTGACCTTTATTTTGGTTGACCTTCATAGCCTAGTCTCTTCCTACCTTTCCTTACACCTTACGCTCCCTGAAGTACTTAGTGATTTAACAGTGTTCTCCTTGCTATTTCTCACACAAGCTTCTCTATCTCCTCACTGCATTTTTTGTGCCTTTTTTCCATGCCTAGAACTCTCTCCCTCATCTTTGCTTCCTGCTTTCCCTGTCTTCCTTCAAGTCCCAGATAAATATTCCCTTCTGCAAGAACATTCCTAAGTCTTCCTTAATCTTACTTCTTTTTTCCTGAGATTACCCCCAATTTATCCTGTGTATTTTGTTTGTATGTAGTTAATTGCATGTTTTCTCTCCTGTTAGACCGAATTCCCTGAGAGTAGAAACTGCTTTTTGCCTTTTTTTGTGTCTCCAGTGTGAAATAGAGACTTTGTCCAGAATAAGTACTTAATAAATGTTTATTGTTGCCTTGCATAAGGTACCATAACTAGTAAGTATCAGAAGCAGAATTTGAACTTAGGTAGATATATAGATAGAGCGAGCACTTACTAAGCACTTTGAGTGTTCCAGTCACTGTCAGAAATGCTGGAGTACAAGCAAACAAATGCCCTTGTAATAACCTCTCTCTGCTAGTCCTTCAAATGTACTTTGTGCTTTCATATACTTATTATTTTGCATTATAGTTATTTATGTTTGTCAGATCCCTTGTACCAAAGTAACCATTCTAAGAATTAGGGACCATACTATATCTAAACTTTGCATTATTTACAGTGCTAACACATTGACTTGTTTGCGATGAAAATTGAATAAATGATTGTTATATAGAATTTATATGGTGATTATGTATTTTAGACATGCTACAAATTTGTTTGAAAATTTTCATCCTTTTCTGAAAAATGCTTTGTATCTGTGTACATGTGGTAGCTTGTCTATGTATGTATGTATGTATCTATGTGTGTATCTATCCTTCTAATCTAGTATGAAGTTTGGCTTATAGAAATATGTAACTATACTTTCTAGCTTATTATTAAATGGCTTACTGAAATGGTAAACTCCTGAATGTCAGGGTTATGATTGGTCTGCTGAAATAACTAGCTGTCATTTTTCTTGTAATAAATTGAAATTAAATATGTGAAGTAAAATGTGTAACTTGCTTTATGTGTATTATTGTATTTAAGGTGAGGGTGAACTGTATGCCTTAAAGCCTCTAACGGAAGCAGAGTAATTCAGATGGGCAAACTATTAAATTCATTTTTCACTTCATTTAAGCAGTTTTGGATTTTTTTTCCTTATTAAATTGTTACATTTCAGATTATCTCTACTTCAAAGGTAATTGGAGTGCTTTGGTTAATAGTCATTTTTGCCTCTTAACTTCATTACTGTGGTTTGGAGCTTTACCGGTCTAATTTGTACCCTAGGGCAAAAACCATGTTTCTAAATTGTTATCAAATATATCTGACTGTTTGGCCAATACTCTTTGGACTCCCTCAAAGAAGAATTTGCTTGGAGGTTGTTATAGGTGATATTTATTTTCAATGAGAGAAAGCAACTTAAAATTTTTTTTTATGTTGGTTTGGGTGTGGAGGAATATTCACATTTTCAAAACTGTCTAGTGTGCCTAGATTTGTCTTTCCCTTTGCCTTTCTATTTTTCAAAGTCTGAGTAAATACTACCATAGCACAGGTGAAATAAAGGCTCCATCATGGTGGCATAGATTTTATTCCATGATCCTTGATTTTAATGCAATAGACATTCTTTAGGTGCCTGATGTTGTTGTTTAGTTGTTTTAGTTGTGTCTGACTCTTAATCATCCCTTTTTGGGGTTTTCTTGGCAAAGAAACTGGAGAGGTTTGCAATTTCCTTCTCCAGCTCATTTTTTCAGATGAGGAAACTCAGGCAAATAGGGCTAAGTGACTTGCCTAGGATCAGAGAACTAATAAGTGCCTGAGGTTGAATTTGAACTCAGGTCTTCCTCACTCCAGGTCCGGCACTCTTCTACTGTACCACCTGGTGCTAGGTATACTACCTAGCAGGCAGAAAAAACAGGGATGTCCTTACCCTCAAGAAGCTTGCATTATATTAGAGTGATACATCAGGTATGCAGAGAAGTGAATACAAGTTATTTTGAGTAGGAGGAAGGACGAACAAATGTAGAAGGAGAATGATCAGGAAAAGCTGAGACCACATGACAGGCAGTTTTGACTTTTTTAGTATGAAAAACACGATCCACTATTAAGAGGGATGAGTGTGCGTTTGTTAATCAGTTCTTGAGCAGAGAAGAGAAGGTTTTAGTTGCTGCTACATGGAGTTTGGTAATTGGGGAAGAATGAAAGATTTGCCCCGTAGCAGGGAGGGCCTGGCTGAGATTAAATGTTGTTCATCTTTCATATTTGAAGAGGACTAGAATGTCTTCATGACGTTCAGGTCAAGGTACAGTGTGTTCAAATGTGGCTAATCATACCAGTATGAGCTTGGAAGGCTCTGCCACAGGTTGGACACAAACAATCTGTTTGAACTTTTGGGATGGAGATGACTGACTCTGGATTTATGCATCTCGTGTTTCTTTTGAACTCCTGTGATTCTGCTTTGTTCATAGAGCATTGCCCTATCTTTAATGCAGGCACACCATGGTGGGGAGTCCTGTGCCAGTATCTCCTATGTCTCACAATTGATACTAAAGTTCTTCAAAGAGATCTTGAGAGTGTCCTTGTATTGCTTCTTCTGACCTCTGTGTGAGCGCTTGCCTTGTGTGAGTTCCTCGTAAAATAGTCTTTTAGGTAAATGTACATTGGCATTCAGACAACGTGGCCCGATAATTGGAGTCTACAGTAGAGTCTGAATGCTTAAGAGTTTAGCTTGAGAGAGGGCCTCGGTGTCTTGTGTCTTATCTTGCCAGGTTATCCTCAGAATCTTCCTGAAACAATTCAAATGGAAGCAGCTGAGTTTCTTAGCATGCTGCTGGTATTACTGTCTAGGTTTCACAGGCATCCCACAATGTAGTCAGCAGAAAGCCAACCTAATACTGCTCTTTTCTCCCACACTTTCTTTCGGAGCCTCCCAAACGCTGAGCTGTCTCTGTGCATCAGCCTTCATCTATGTGGATGTGCCTGGAAAGTATGCTGCCAAGTGAACTTATCCACAGTATTCAGAATTTCTCCATTTGCTGTAACCAGTGGTTCCATATATGGATGGTGTAGTTCTAGATAGTGGGGAACCTTTATTTTCTTGGTGTTAATTGTCAGGCCAAAATTAGCAAAAGTGGCAGAGAATCGATCCATACTCTATTGCATCTCAGCTTCAGAGGCTGCATTGAGTGCACAGTCAGCTGTGCACCAACTCTCCTTCCGTTTTAGTCTTGGCTTGTAGTCTATTCAAGTTAAATAATTTACATCAGTGTGGTAGCTGACCTTGATGCCATGTTTGTCCTCACTGAAGGCTTCTAATAATATTGTTGAAAACGTCATGCTGAAAAAACATGGGAGCAAGCACACAGCCCTGCTTTACTCTACTGGTGACTGGCAAAGCACTAGAGGATCATCTGTTATCCAGAATCCATCCATGCAAGCATCCCATCATGAAATTGGGGTCAATACTGATAAACTTCTCTGGGCAACCAGATTTTGCCACGATCTTCCACAAGCCCTCATGACTGACATTATCAAAGGCCTTAGTCAGGTGTGCATTGTATACAGATCTGTTCTGCTCCTGGCATTTCTCCTGGAGTTGCTGGGCAGCAAATAAGATGTCAGCTGTTCCTCAGCCCTTTCTAAAGCCACACTGGCTCTTGGGTAGATGATCATCTTCTAGGTGAAGGATCAGTCTATTAAAGGGGGGACTCTTTCAATTTTCTAACTGGCCATGACTAAGAGACCCCTCAGTGATTGTCACAGTACAACCTGTAAATTAAAGGTCTGACATGCAGCAGTGAGGGCCTGGTTGAGATTAAATAGCATAATTATAGTGACACAATCTGTGTGGGACTAGACAGATGTAGGGATTTTCATAGGTTTAGAGTTTTTCAAATGCTGAATAGTACCAGGACAAGGGAGCAAGGGATTCAGTGACAGAAGATGGTATATAGTTGATCTGATCAACTAAAGGTTCAAAATTATAAAGGAGAGAAATAAAGCCAGAATTAGGCATAATGGAATAGGGGGACATGGAGAGGATAGGAGGCCATAGAGAGGACAAATAAAAGCATTAGGAGGGGATTGAGAATGAGAGAAATAAAGGAATTCATGATTAGAGAAAGGATTCTAAAGCCTAGGAAGTTGGTGGTAGCACATTTATGATAAGATCTAAAACATGAACATTCCTGTTATCATGAGAGCTCTGTAGACTGATTAATGGGACATGAGAATGTTTGAAGGTTCATCAGTGTTTATATGGAAGTCCCTGAGTAAAAGAGCAGGGGTTGAGATAGTGAGGAAGTCTATGAGCCAGGTATTAAACTCTTGGAGAAGGGAAGGAAAATGGCCTGTAGGCTGATAGATGACTGGAAAATAATTTGAACGGGATGGTTGGGGTAAACCGCAAAGCAGGAGAGGTATAAGGATTTTGAGGATAGACACTAGGTTTTTTTCTTTGGAGTTTTTTTTCCTTATCGTTTTGGCTTTGTGTCCCCAGTTCCTGGCAAAGTACCTGGCACATAGTAGTTGTTTAATAAAAACTTCTTACCTAATTGCAGAAATTTCATAATGAATCAGAATTTAATAATAGAAATGGCATTCTGGGGAGTATAATGGAAGAGGAGGGCAGGGAGTAATAGGAACTGAGCAGAGTTAGGGCAGAGCAGAATGAGAAGCAAAAAATAAGAAAGTTGATTTTTTGTTTTGTTCTTTTTTTTTTTTTTTTGGTCTCAGTAAATGTATCTTTGGAATACAGAGATAAGGTGGGATTTTATTAGTTATAGGATAAGGGAAGTACCAACTGACTGGTGCTCTCCACTTTAAAGTCCTAGAATGAAGGAGAATTATGCTCTCATTCTCAAAAACACTGTGGAGCAGAGGACAAGACGAAAGACAGTTTGGATTAGTGAATATTTGCTGAGTAGGTTCCTAGGGCCCTTTCTTAACTTGAACTTTATACCAGTTCCTTTGTCTTATCCTGATAGCTATAACTGACAATTTACTCAGAAGATACTCTATATATGGTGTGCTCAGTGGTTCCCAAGAGTGCTGAAGTGGTAGTGTTTTTCTTAGACAATTTGGTGAAGTGGAGTGAATTAGATAATACCTCCACATATTAGAGTAGGTTTCAAAGCAAGAAGAACTCCAAATCTCCAAATCTATCCTTGCAAAAGGAGAATTGCATCTGCTACCAGTTTAACGATGGGGGCAGGAGAATTGCATGTTCTAATCCTGTCTTCCTAACGACACTGTACGCACCTAGGTGGTTGACATAATAGAGGGCTGAAATGTTTTCTCAAGACAGATTTGTTGACACAAACTAGAGTATTTTCTTTGTATATAAATTTAACTGTAATGAATATATTTATCATTTATCCTTCTCCCACTGGAATGACAGATCTTTACCTCCTAGGTTCTGACTCGTATGGTACAGTAACAGACTGTCAGAAAGAGTTGTGATCTGCCTTTGCCTTGTTAGTTTAATTGTTGATTGTGTTGTAAATTATGGGTGTCTCCTTTCTACCTATTCACTTGTTCTACATTGTCACTAGAGAGGGGATTCAGTTAGATACAGGCCAGGCAAAACTTATATACCTCTCAAACAAGAACGGAGAATCGTAGGATTATAAACTGGAAGGGACTTGTCTCTCAGACTTCCTTTAATTCCCTTCCTTGCCTTTCTCAAGAGTTAAATTCCCAGGGTCACAGTTCTTCAGAATGTCTTTTATTGTTTCCATTCTTTTGGGATTCTAATTTCCTTCCATTCTTCTTGTGACCTGAAAGTCACATTTACATTATCGATGATTATATTTACTGAATGGATTTGAAAGTAAAAGATAAAGCATTAAACTCCAAAAGTCTGAGTAAGCTAACTCAGAAAGTCCTGAAATCTTGATTTCTCAATATTTGCGGAGATTCCTGATATGTTTTGGTCACATTACGTACACTTTTAATTAAGGATATAGAATTTCCCTGAGGCCATTTGCAGATTATTCTTCCATATCAAAGTCATAATATTATCTACTCAGATTCCTGTAAGGATGGCATTTAGTTCCTGGCTGATTGTCATGGAAAACTATATGCTCCTAGGACTGGTTACTGGAGCTTTTGGGGTCAGAATTATCTCAATCTTCAACTCAGGTGTGTCTCTATGGTGTCTCTATGGTGTCTCTATGGTGTGATAAGAATCTTTTTTACCTAATAGAGTAACTTCTACCATAATACAAGTTTGTTGTCCACAGTAGTCAATAAACTTTTATTAAGCATCTACTCTATACCATACACTGTGCTACACACTGGGGATACAGATAAAAAAGACAATCCCTGTCCTCAAAGAACTTAAAATCCAATGGGGGGAAATAAATATATAAAAGGATGCTGAAAAGTGGGGGTGAAGGGAAGGGTTTGAGAAATCCCAAAGTGGTACATCCAGGTGAGAAATGAGAAGATATCTGAGCTGAGGTCTCTCCATGGCCCCACTCTCAATCAGAGAGGCAGAAGGGAGTGATGAGGTAGAATACAAAGACTGATGAGATCTTGAAGGATGATGAGGTTGTCCAAATAATGAACTTCCTAATGTGTGTGGGAGAAGTCAGTTAGAGAAGTCCCAAAGTAGCACAACCAGATAAACACGTGTCTCATGTATTTCTTCCTCCTGATTCCTTTCTAGTAAATATTTTTCTGTTTTAAGTGTCCTGTTGTAGCACAACATTTAGTGACCTTAAGCATCCCCTTTACTCTGAAAGTTCTAAGCAATTCAACACCAGTTCCCTGAATTTGTTTTTCTCTGGGTTATAAAAATGGCATTAAATGAAAGAGGGAAAATCTAACAAGTGTGCCTTGTAAAGACTGACCAAGCCAGATGTTACAGTGTGATGTGACATTTTGTACCTTTCATATTTTGGCTGAATTAGGCACAATAAAGACAAAATTATGAGGATTTTTATGTGATTATTGACAGTTTGTATTTCTTCCATTGACAAATGGATATTATTAGTCTTATAGATATGCTTCGGTTTCATATATGTAAATTGGATAGTGGGCCTTTACGTGATATACTTCAGATATTTTCCCTAATATATTTCCTTCTACAAATTTTTATCCAGTGCCTTTTACACAGACCCTTGGATTTGCAGTCCAACTTGGATTTGCAGGATTTCCTTTGAAATCCTGTTTCTGCTACTTCTTAGCATATCCTTGGACAAGTTACTCAACCTTTCTGCCTTAGTTTGTAGGTTTGCTGTGATGCCCAACTTTATAATGAATATAATTCATTTCATAAATCTTAAAATACTATGTAAATGTTAGCTGCTATTATTTTACATCATGGGTCGGTATCACTGTTTCTATTTCAAAACCCCTAAACATGGTGCAATCAACTTAATTCTTCTTTCTTTGGTAGTTGTATTTAATTATTTTTCTTATGTTTCTTTTCCTTAGAGTGTTTCCAAGTCAAATATTCTGCCTGCATATGGTTATTTTTCAGAAATTCTCAAGTGTCTGTTTTTTAAGGGGGAATATCTGTCTTTTTATTGGCGATTTGGTTCAGTTTTGCAGGGTATATATTTTGAGTGACATCTTGAGCTCCTTTGCTTTTTGGAATATACTATTCCATTTCTTTCTGAGATTTCTTATGGCTATAGAATAATCTTGAGTTATTTGAATTTCTTTTCTTTTATATTTAAAGTTCTTCTGGCCATTTACAGAACTTATTAATTTTCATTCAGTTTGCGAAATTTAGTGACTGTGTCAAGGAGTTTGAATTCAGTGGTTTTTTTTTGTTTGTTTTCTGGAGGTGATCTGTAGATTCTCTGTATTGGTGCTTTGTTGTTTAAATTCAGGAGTTATCCTCCTGCATCTAGTTTTCAAGGGTAATCACTTTGGTTTGTATAGAATGTATATAGTCTTTTAGTATTATCATCTTTTACTTCTTTGATGCCGTGCTTTTTCTACATTAGAGTTCTTTTTTTTTTTTTTGAGGTCGACTTCCTGCCCTCAAAAGGCTTGTATTATTATTTAAAATAATCTTTTATTTTTTTCCCCAGTAACATGTCAAGAAAATTTTTAGCATTCATTTTTACAAGATTTTGCATTCCAAATTTTTCTCACTCCCTCCCTTACTTTCACTTTTCTGAAAATGGTAGGCAGTTTGATATAGTTTATACCTGTGCTATCATGTAAAAATTATTTTCATATTAGTTGTGAAAGAAGAAACAGATTAAAAAAAACATGAGAAAGAGTAATGTAAGTGAAAAAAAATGCTTTGTTCTGCATTGATTCCATCAGTTCTTTATCTGGATATGAATAGAGTTTTCCTTCATGAATCCTTTTATTCGTCTTGGATCACTGTGTTGCTGAGAAGAGCTGAGTCTTTCATAGATACCTTCACACAATGTTGCTGATGTTGTATACAATGTTTTCCTGGTTCTGCTCATTTTGTTTTGCATCAGTTTGTACAGATCTTTCCAGGATTTTCTGAAATCTGCCTGTTCATCATTTCTTATTGCACAATAGCATTCCATTGCATTCGTGTACCACACCTTGTTCAGGCATTCCCCAATTGATGAGTATCCGTTCAGTTTCCAGTATTTTGTCACCACGAAAAGGGCTGCTATAAATATTTTTGCCTGTGTAGGTCCTTTTCCCTTTTTTATGCTCTCTTTGGGATACATACCTGGAAGTAGTGTTGCTGGATCAAAGGGTATGCACAGTTTGGTTGCCCTTTTGGCATAGTTTAAAATTTTTCTCTAGAATGGTTGGATCAGTTCACAACTCCAACAGCTGTGCCCAACAATTTTTCCACATCCTCTCCAACACTTATCATTTTCCTTTTTTGTCATTTTAGCCAGTCTGATAGGTGTGAGTGTTTTAATTTGCATTTCTCTAATCAAGTGATTTAGAGCATTTTTTCATACACACACACACACACATACACATATATATACATATATATATACACACACACACATATATATATATATATATATAGCTTTGAATTCTTCTGAAAACTGCTTGTTGATATCCTTTGACCATTTATCAATTGGGGAATGGCTTGTATTCTTATCAATTTGACTCAGTTCTGTATATATTTTAGAAGTGAGGTCTTTATGAGAGGCACTTGCTGTAAAGATTACTTCCCAGCTTTCTGCTTTTCTCCTACATTAGTGTTCTTGTGTTTTAAGTTTGTCACCACCCCTTAGATTGTCATTTTGGCTTCCAGCCTATCCCTCACAGCCATCATCTGGGGAAGAAGCTTCTGTGTAAAAAGAACCAGCTATCTCTACCAATTATCCACAAATTGCTACAGAGAGGGCAAGCAAACCAGTGTAGTTCAAGTAGGAAGTCACTCTAAGGGAGAGACAACAGAAATGTTCAGGCAAGTCATTCTACCACCACCACCATCATCACATTGACAGTGGTCTCCTCTCAGAACCTGATGGGCATAGCCCAGGGTCCTGACCCCAAGAACTTTGAAAAGTAAAAGGCTTTTAGCCCAGTCCTCTCAATCATTATTCTGGGAAGCAACCCTTGAGTCAATGCAGCCAGGCAACTACACCTGGAAATGTTAAATCTGAGGCTACTGAAGACTCAGATGTGAAAGTTCTTGTCACCAAAGTCCTTGGTACTATCAAATGGTTCAATATATAAAATTGATATGATATTACAGTGGATATGACATATAAGGAAGAGGCATTACCGTATGATTTGCTGTTGTTCCCTAAAGAATATGGAACTTTCCATCTGACTTGCAACTGAAACCTTCTGTGTTTTGTCTCCTCCATTAGAGTATGAGGTCCTTGAGAGCAAGGATGATCATACTTTTCTTTTTGTATCCCTTGTGTGTAGTACAGTATTTTACACATATAAAACACTTAAAAATACCTTTATTCATTAATTAAAATCTGTTAATGTCTCTTATTGCTTGAGAGAGAGTCTACATCATGAGTTCAGTTTTTATGAATTTGTTAATCAAGGTGTCTTTTTTTTTTTTTTGGTGAAGCAATTGGGGTTAATTGCCCAGGATCACACAGCTAGTAAGTGTCAAGTGTCTTGTCTGAGACTGGATTTGAACTCAGGTCTTCCTGACTCCAGGGCCAGTATTCTATCCACTCTACCACCTAGCTGCCCCTAATTGTGTTTTTTAAAAGCTATATTGAGACATCTAAATTCTGACTTAAAACTCTTAATTTCTTTCTTAATGAATTTCATTTCTCTTTTAGAACATTCTGGAATTTCTTGTTGTTGAGTCATACTCTCTGAAAGTCCATTGAATTTGCTATTTCTTTTAAAATTGGTCTGCTTTTTTCCCCCCCACATGTAATGTTTATTAAGGGAGCTTTGTATTCTCTTTGAGGATTTAGTACTCATTCTCCTGTCTGGTTTTAATTTCTTTGTTGATTCATTTGTTTGTTATTAGGAGGTTTTCTTTTGAAATATTTGGTGTTTTAACTTCTTAAAAATATCTTCCGGGGGCAGCCAGGTGGTATAGTAGATAGAACTCTGGCCTTGGAGTCAGGAAGACCTGAGTTCAAATCTGGCCTCAGTCACTTGACACTTACTAGCTGTGTGATCCTGGGCAAGTCACTTAACCCCTACTGCCTCAGCAAAAAAAAAACCAAAAACACACATACACACACATATGTATGTACATCTCTTTCACTTTTGCGGAAGTTGGGTAGCCTCTTTACATGTTTGAGGATATAAGGTTAATTTCCCTAGATCCTTACCTTGAGAGCCCTCTGTGGGAAATGATACTAGTCACTACTGGTTTTCAATATTCTTTCCTTCTGGTCTGGAACAGCCATGCATGTCACCTCAACCTCAATTTTTTGTTCCTCCTTTCTTTCTAATGGATGGGCAGAATCAATTTTTGTCAGTTCTTGAAGGGTGGGACAAAGGAAAAGTCTGTGCCACTGGTGTCTCTGCAGTGGGTTGTGGGGGCATGTGTCTGGTCCTTGTCAGAATGGAACATGTCTTCAACTCTCCTGTCTCCCCCTTTTTCTAGACATAGTTGTATGGATTGGCACAAGGAAAGATGTGCCAGCAGTGTCTGTAGTCTTAGGCATCCTCCAGTGGCCCCCCTGAATGTCTTTGATCTAATTGTGTCCCTTCCAGGGAATGTGGAATCTTGTGGGGGAGGGCTGCTGATTCAGCCCTTTAAAGATTAGACTTCTTTGGTTTTAATTCATAAAGATTTTACCTTTTTGATATTATCTTTTCTTTGATCTTTGGATTTAGCTATCATTTTTCTACATATGTCACATAATTCCTCTTTTTTTGGGGGGGGCTAGAGAGTTAAAGGGACATGGGGAAAGTGGCTACTTTGCTATCTTGCTGGTCTTGTAATCCCAAAAACCTACCAGTGTTATCGTTGTTGTAGTTGTTAGCATACCATGATGTTCATTAGTAATATGTTTACATTGCAACAAGAAAATCTGTGATATAAACTATATAAATATATTTAGGGAAATCTTTTTAAATATGATGCTGATAAAGATTATTATCTACAAGTGTGATTATGAGTGACTGTATTAATGTCTTTCTGTTCCTTTTTTGCTTTATGCTTTGGTTTTAAAGTCACTACCTCTATTTATAAATGATATAGCCATCAGTTGTGGTGCTGTCCCTTTATATGTCCCTATATCTGACTCAGTTTATCCGTTCTTCCTACAGTGGGGAGGTGATAAAATAAATAGTACTTCTTTTTTTTTCTTTTTTTTTAATAGTACTTCTTATAGAGGTACATGTCATCTAGTTTGGTGACATATACCCCAATAACTATGGTAATAAACACAGTGTTTACAAGACAACATACTGTGTCACATTATTTGGAGGATAGGGTATATAATTGAGAAATTGTGGATTTTGAAGAATAAGAAGAATTTGTCAGGTAAATCATAGATTTAGAACTAGAAGAGATCATAGAGGTTATCCAAACCCATTTTTTTTTTCATTTTTTAAATGAGGAATTGCAACTTAGAGATGTTAAGTAATTTGGCAAAGGTTGTGCAGATGGTAAAAGGTGGAGCTATTTACACTAAATCCAGCCCTCTTTCCACAGTCCCATGCCACACATTGGAGAGGGGAAGCAGGGGGAGATAACGGCATAAGCATAGGCACCCAGATATGGGAACACAAGGTGTGCAGAGGAGCAAGAATCCTTATTGTCTGGAGAGTGGTCTCCATGGAATGGAATTGTGTGGGAAAAAAACAGGAAGGACAAAGGGATGCCATAAATCACTTCTTCATTAATATGTCAAGCTCTTTTTCTGATGGCTGCCTGCTGTGTTGTTTTTTGTTTTTTGTTTTTTGTTTTTTCCTTTCTTTTTTGCTATGATTTCCCAGTGGTCCATAGCGCTGCTGCACTGCTTGAAGCCTTGTTCTCGTGTGGAACATGGCTGGAATACTTTGTGCCTTCATGAAATTCATGACTTTGTAGGGACAGACTGGAGTAGGTTCATTTAAAGGTCATAAATAAATATTGTTTAACGTGTAAAAGTATTTGTGTTTTCAATAGGGTACATATGAGCCTATTCATGAATGACTTTTGAAGTCACCTTAAGGTATATTTTATAGTTCTTGATACTTAGAGTTGACAATGATCCCCCTGCAAATGGCATATTTGGGTTTTTCACCTTTTCTTTTTGTGTGTTGTGTTTATCCCACAGGACCCCTGAAGATCTCTCCAACTACATTGTGTCCCTGCAACAGAGGGAGATTGAGTTGACAGAAAAGAGCACCGCCAGCACAAGCAGGTAGGGGTAACAGGATGAATTGCCACGAGCTTGACACTCTCCCTCCAAGATATTGTCATGGATTTATTGAAAGGAAGGTTGTCCTCTTTCCATCTTAGGGCTAACCAAAATTTGTGCTTTTACAGGACCGTACTCTTGCTTTTACTCTGCCTCTTAATTTGGTGTGTGGAACAAATGCTATCAATGAGGTTAAAATTTGAAAGAGTTCAGACTGTGGATGCATTGTTCATTGTCCTTTGATGTAAAACCCAAATTTCCAGTGAAAACTACTTGATACCTTAAATTAGTCTGAACAGCTTTCTTGATTTCCCAGTAGTTTTGTCCTCTTATCCTAGATGTCTGATTCCTGCAGTGTGTTTCTCTTTGAGCTGTGTACCAACCAACTCTTTGCAGTAGCATAATTCTCCATCTCTTGTCTTTCATGACATGAGTATTGAGGCTCTTCATGAAAGAGATGTGTTTGTTTAAGAGCTAAAGAAAGCCCAGTAATCATCTTGTCCACAGTTGATCCAGTGATGGGGAGGGAGAGAAAATGCTGAGCTTGGTTGTGCATCATTGATTTTCATGCTACAGCCCCTATCATCCCTGAGAGATGACTTTTCTATAATTTATTAGTAGCTAGAAGGAAGTTTTTAGTTGTGGTAGTGGTAGTGCTGCTGCTGGCTGCAAAAATAAGCATTTAGAATCATCTGGTCACACCAAATGTAATTCCATCCATTTAGTTTTGAAATGTCAAATGACAATCATTGCTTTTTGACTTCTGATGAATTTTCATTGTTGTCAGTGAAATAAAAAGCTTGAACATCTGGACAAATTATTCCATTCATGTACTTTTATTTCAAAACAGACTAGATATTAGTAGAATGGATAATTTTCTGTGTTTTTTCTTCTACCAAACAATGTTTTTCTATTATTTCCCTCTATGGTTTATTTAGACAATATGGAAGTAGGAAGGCAAACCCCTTAAAAGAGTGTGAGAAAAAAGCTGATATTCCCCTTATCAACTCTTTCCTTTGTACCATTGTTGTACTTTAGTTTGATCTAGAACTTCTGTTAGAAGAAGAACTCTAGTCTTTGAGGAAATCCAGTATAGGGGAAAAAGCCTTGGCGTAGGAAGATAGTAATTCTGTCTACAGTACTGCCACTGGTAACTATTGTTTCATGGAAGACTCTTTAACATTTGGACTGCTGTGTTGCCATCTATCAAATGAGAATGAACTTAGACAGTCATAGTCATGTCAGTAAAGTACTTCGAGGGTTTCCAAAGGAAGACATCGTCTGACTAATGCTTTATTACTTAGTAGTAGTTACTTGGAGGCAGATAACTAGGTGGCACGGTAGATGGAATACTGGGCCTGCAGTCAGGAAGACCTGAGTTAAATCCAGCCTTGGATACTTACAAGCTGTGTGATAGCTGTTAGGTGTCATTAACTATTAACTTAGGTGCCATTGCATGGGGACCTAAGAGCAAAAATGAGCACCTCTCTCATTTTACAAAGATGAAAAAATGGAAGCCTACATTGGTGAAATGACTTATCTAGGTCACAGTAGGAAAAATGAGACTCATGCTCTCAGACTTCGAATGCATTGTGCTTGATACTATACCACTGTCCTCCCCAAAGCTTATTGATAAACTGCTACATCATTGGAGAACTGAGTTTTCCTGTGACCTTAGGGAATTACTGGGACTTGGAAATCAGAACCTTTGCTTCTTTGCTAGTACAGTTCTGTTGCCATTGAACTCTACTGCCTGTTTCTCTAAATCTAACCCTTCAGCAGGGGTTTCCCACATCCCCATGACTATGAAATGTCCTCGTGGTTATATTTATCATTTTAATGGGATTTTTTTTTTTGGCCCACAGACTTATTTCTTTTAGCTTTAGCATGATGTCTTATAGGGTATGAATTAGTTTGCTAGGATGATCTATAAATATCCCTTTTGTGTCATGTAATTGATACCTGCCTTCTTTTCTTTATTTTAACAGTATTAAATTTGGGTGGAGCTCTCCCTTTTTTTCTTGCTTGTTTCTTTCATCCAAATGTTTATTTCCTTTTTGCTGAATTGAAGAAGGTATTCTCTAACAAAGCCCATAGTTGCAGTTAAGCAAGGTTCTTAAGAAATAAACTTCTCCGGAAAGGTAGTAGAAGAGAGCAGTCTTGCTATATATTCTTTCTTCTTAACCCTTTCCTCCCCTCCCCTGCCTTCCTCTTCCCCACTTCTGTAGACTGTGCATCATCATCTCTCTACAGACTGTTGCCGTGGAGATTGCTTAGGGCTATCTAGCTAAAGAAGAGAGAAATTCATGCTCCTAATGTCATATTGCTTCACTATGGAATACCTATGCATGCAGATCCGCTCTCTCCATCTTAGCATTTTTCCTTGCTCGACTTGGAAGCTCTTTTTATAATGTTGCCTTTGAGGACTCTTGTAGTCATGCTTCTATATTGTGCTTGTCTCTATATTGACAGCTGCTAACACATAGATTTTCATATATGTGGAGTAATAATACTAAGCTCTAGTAACTTTTCTGATTTAAAACAAAAACAAAAACCAACAACAACATTTTAGTAGTAAAGCTAAGGCTTTGTTTGTATTTTGGAAAATCTTCAAAAGGCAAAAAGATGTATGCTGCTGTTCTTATTGGAAAACAGTGAGATAAAGACAGTGGAAAGTGTCAGGTTTTAAATTTCTTATTCGGTGGTTTAAGTCATTCTCTGTTGCTAGGCCAGTTTATATATGCTGGTTGAGCTATTTGGATCCTTGAATTTTGCTAATGTGTTTTAGACAGAGGTAGAGGGGGAGAGAGATGACTTCTTTCTTTCTTTGCACGTGACAGGAGCAAAAAGAGAAAATGAGTAAAATCAATCTCAGTCTTCTGATTAAAATAGTGGAAAATGCTATTAATAGCACATGATAGATTGCACTGATGTTTGTATTCTGTGGCTATAAGTTGCATAAACAGAGTACCAAGGTGTAGGAGCAACAGGAGATATTGTTGAACCTAGGGAGCAACAGGCAAAAAATGATGATCATCAGTTTTTTGAAAAGGGAGGACAAAGGGGCTGTTCCTTGAACTGTACCTTTGTAGTTTGATGAGACAAGTGTGCAGCTCTACCTTATGGGGTGTGAGAAATTGACATTCCTTTGGAAGACTGCTGAGTACGAAATGAAGAGAGACTAGTTTAATTATCAGTTCTATTAAAATTGCTGCGATTAGCTTCTTCTGAAGATTCTCCCAGGATGTATTCCAAAACAGTGACCTAACATCTTAATAGCTTATCAGTTCCCTACTTATTTGCATTCTTTGTTTTGAGGATCAGTTTTCATGGCCATGACTTGGGTTTATTTACACCTCTAGCCCAGAGAGGTTAAGTTAATTTATGGTGTCGCTGCTAACAGGTATCTGAGACAGGTAAGATCTTCTTGATTCCATATCTAGTGTTCTGTCTCCCATGTTCACTAACTGGAGTCTGTCTTTTTGTCCACGAAAGTGTCTATATGCTGCCATTAAAATCGTTAAAAAAAAAAGACATAAAAGAAACAGGGAGATATATGAAATGCCATTAATGTATATTCGTATTAATAATGTGACCCAAATGGAAAGAAGGTCGAGGATGAGATAGCATCAAGTTAATTCCATTGAGTGAACACTAGATTTCTTTTCATCTTGAGGTTGTCTAAAGCCTTTACAACACATGTGATCTTTCATTTTGTTAGTTCAGGGTGGTAGTGGACAGAGTAAGACACTGAAGGAAATAAAAGAAAAGAAGTAGCTAGTTTTGACTCTTTTGAGTAATTTCTGCATTTTTCCCGACATTGCTATGTATTCTTTCCATAGAATAAAACTGTTTAATCCTGGATATGCTCAATGTGTCCCCCTCAAATTGTTCTCCAAAAAATCAGAACCACCTTGTTATTAATTTTGTTTTTTTGCTGAAGGTCAGAAAGCAAATAAAAATAAAACTACTGATTACATTCTTATAAATCTCTTAGGTACAACAGAAGCAAGAATTACAGATTGACATTAAAACTACTGGCTAAGAAATAAGAGTGGTGGATCAGTGGAATAGGTTAGGTACACAAGAGACAGTAGTAAATGATTATAGTAATCTGTTGTTTGATAAACCCAAAGACTCCAGCTTTTGGGATAAGAACTCACTATTTGACAAAAACTACTGGGAAAACTAGAAAATAGTATTGCAGAAACTAGGCATAGACCAACATCTCATACCCTGTACCAAGATAAGGTCAAAATGGATACAGGATTTAGACTTAAGGGATGATACCATAAGGATATTAGGAGAGCAAGGAATAGTTTACCTGTCAGACTTATGGAGAACAGAAAAATTTATAACCAAACAAGAGATAGATAACGTTATAAAATGCATAATGGATAATTTTCATTACATTAAATTAAAAAAGTTTTTGCACAAACAAAATCAATGCAACCAAGATTAGAAAGAAAGCAGAAAGTTGGGAAACAATCTTCACAGCAAGTGTCTCTGATAAAGGCCTCATTTCTAAAATATATAGAAAACTAAGTCAAATTTATAAGAATACAAGTCATTCCCCAGTTGATAAATGATCAAAGGATATGAACAGGCAGTTTTCAGATGAAGAAATTAAAGCTCTCTAAAGTCATATGAAAAAATGCTCTAAATTACTATTGATGAGAGAAATGCAAATTAAAACAAGTCTGAGCTACTACCTCATACTTATCAGATTGATAAATGTTGGAGAAGATGTGGGAAAATTGGAACACTAATGCATTGTTGGTGGAATTGTGAACTGATCCATCCATTCTGGAGAGCACTTTGGAACTATGCCCAAAGGGCAGCCAAACTCTGCATACCCTTTGACCCAGGAATACCACTTCTAGGTCTGTATCCCAAAGAGAACATAAAAATGGGGAAAGAACCCACATGTACAAAAATACTTAACAACAACTCTTTTTGTGGTAGCAGAGAATTGGAAATTGAGGGGATGCCCATCAATTGGGGAATGTCTGAACAAGTTGTGGTATATGAATGTAATGGAATACTATTGTGCTATAAGAAATGATGAGCAGGCAGATGTCAGAAAAACCTGGAAAGACTTACGTGAACTGATGCTGAGTGAAGTGAGCAGAACCAGAAGAACATTGTACACAGTAACAGCAACATTGTGTGATGATTAACTATGAGTAAAAGAGACTTAGGGGGCAGCTAGGTGGTGCAGTGGATAGAGCACCGGCCCTGAAGTCAGGAGGACCTGAGTTCAAATCTGGCCTCAGACCAAACACTTGACACTTACTAGCTGTGTGGCCCTGGGCAAGTCACTTACCCCCAATTGCGTAAAAAAAAAAAAAGAGAGAGAGAGAGAGAGAGACTTAGCTCTTCTCAGCAATACAATGATCCAAGACAATTCCAAAAGACTCATGATGGAAAATGCTAATCACATCCAGAGAAAGAACTGATGGAGTCTGAATGTAGATCAAAGCATACTATTTTCATTTTTTTGTTTGCTTTTTCTTTGTTGTGGCTTTTTCTTTTTCTGATTTTTCATTCATAACATGACTAATATGGAAATATGTTTAACATGTTTGTACATGTGTAACCTATATCAGATTGCTTACTGTCTTTGAGAGTGGGGAGGGTAGGGAGGGAGTGAGAAAAATTTGGAACTCAAAATTTTATAAAAATGAATGTTGAAAACTATCTTTACATGTAATTAAAAAAATTAAATACCGTTAAGAAAAAAAAGAATTACAAATTGAACTGGAGAATTCAGTGCTAAATTGAAGGCTAGCAACTTGGAAAGAAGGCTCATTACTTGTTAGGTTTAGGCTAGTTCCCAGGAACATTGTGGGCAGGTATATTAAAAGGTTTTCATGATAGAGGTTGTATATAAAGGTGTAAACATGCAATATATTTCTGAAACGGTTTTGAGAAGCAACTTATGTTGCAGACTCTGCAAGTGAGAAAGCTTTGTGTAATTATAACCTCTTCCTCATATTTACATATGTTTGCCAGTGTGTACAGTTTTCAAACCTCCACATAAATTAATTTTTGTTCATTAAGTTGGCTAATAGCCAGAATGTTTAAGGCTTCCTAAATAGTGCCTTTCTGGCTTAATTTTAGCCATGTCTTTGGCCCATCTGTGTAGTGCAGATAGAATTGTGAATTCATGTTATGTTGTGAAGACTTTTCTTCCATAGAGCCAGATAACCCCCAACTCTCAGATAGCCTTGGTGAAAGTACAATGATAATCTTAAAATCTTCTCATAAAATAATTCTTTTTATTTTCTCCCAAGCTAAATCTTTTAGTAGAGCTAAGTAGAAAAATAGATTAGGTTGAGTTTTAGCTTTGAGTAATTTCATGAATTCAGCCTGAATCCAATAAGTATTTATTAATAACCACCTCTTTTGTAGAAGGCACTGTGCTGGGCGTTGGTAATATAATGACAAAGTAAAAAAAGTGTCTCTCCTCAAGAATGTACAGACTATTGGGGGGAATAAATAATTTACATAGAAGTGTAAAGAATATGCAATAATTTGAGGAGAGATTGAGCGCTAAGTGAGGGATCATGAAAGATTTTCCATAGGAAATGGCACTTGAGCCTTATATGAATCCAAGAACTTATATGAATCCAAGTAAGCAGTGAGAAGGGAGGGTGATTCATTCTCAGCATAGGGAACGACTTATATAATACTAAAGAGAGAGGTAGTGGAGTGCTGAGGGCTAAGTGTAAGGGAAACGAATAGCTAATAGGCCAATTTGGATGGAATGTAGAATGCTTAAAGAAGACTAATCTGAAATAAATCTGGAAAAGTAGACCAGTGCCTAATTGTGAAGAGCTCTAAGGCAGCTAGCTGGTGTAGTGGATAGAGTGCTGGTCTGTAGCCAGGAAGACCCATCTTTGTGAGTTTAAGTCTGGTCTCAGACACGTGTTAGCTGTGTGACCCTGGGCAAGTCACTTAACTCTATTTGCCTCAGTTTCCTCATCTATAAAATGAGCTGGAGAAGGAAATGGCAAACCACTCCAGTAGCTTTGCCAAGAAACTCAAATGGAGTCATGAAGAGTCAGACATGGTTGAAAAGAACTGAACAACAACTAAGGCTCTATAAGTCTTCTTTATAATTTCCTTAGTAGCAATTGGGAGCCAATGAAGATTACTGGGCGGGGGGAATAACTTCAGATTTGTGCTTTAGGAAGAATATTTAGGAAGTTCAGTGGAAGTTATATGGGAGAGTGGAGAGATTGGAAGCTGGGAGTCCAATTGAGAGCTTTTGCAATAGTCCAGATGAAAATTAATGGTGGTCTGAAGTAGAGTAGCTAGAGGATAGAAGGAGGTGAATAAAAGAGACCTGGACGTAGAAATGACAAATGACAGCTTATTAGATATGAGTGCTCAGGGGGAGGAAAGGATCAAGGATGCCTTTGACATTGTGAATGTGGATGATCAGTAGGATGCTGGTCTCTTTAGGTAGGTGACAGAGTGCATAGCATGCCTGGCCTGAAGTCAGGAAAACTCATCTTCCCGAGTTCAAATCTGGCCTCAGGCACTTACTAACTGTGTGACCCAGAGCAAGTCACTTCGCCCTGTTTATCTCAGTTTCCTCATCTGTAAAATGAACTGGAGAAGGAAATGGCAAACCACTCCATTATCTTTGCCAAGAAAACCCCAAATGGGGTCACAAGGAGACAGACGCAATTGAAAAAATGGGAACAATGAAAAGATTATTGTCTTTTTATTTGTCAAGAATGTTTTGGAGATGTATTCAAATCATTTATGCATGATAATTTGAGGAGGGACAGTAGTGACTAGATGAATCAGGAATGGATTTCCATAGCTTTCTGGATTGTAAGAAAGAGTTAGAGTTGAGTAATAAATGCATTCTAGGCATAGGGGGGAACAGCCCCTGAAAGTTCATGGATGTGGAGCTGAGAAACAATATATTTGACAAACATCAAGTAACCCAGTCTGGCTGAATCATGAAGTGCTTTTTGTTTTGCACGTATTGATTTTGAGATTCCTCCAGGACATCCATTTGTTGATGTAAAATAGGCAACTGGTGGTGAGGGCCTGGAGCTGAGGAGGGATAGATTATATCTGGAAAATTAGAACAGTGGCATAGAGGGTAGCATTTTGGACATTTGTCTGTGCGTGCTAAGTTTGGAATTTGATTGACACTGGTATAATGACGTGGATTGCACCTTGTGCTGATAAATCAAAGAAATATATAAAGATATTATGAAGAAAAACCCTAACTTAACAATTATACAAATGTATAACAACTGTGTAACCATGGAAATAAGTCAACTTAAAAAAAAGTACTGTAGGTTGGATTAGAAAAGACAGCTCTATTATATGTTGTCTTCATGATAGGGACACAGATACATTTTAAATGAGAAGCTGGGTAAAATTTATTGTGATTTAGTGGAATCTGAAACAGCAGTTGCAAACATGATTTTAAATAAGGTAAAAGTCGTAATGGATAGCAGCACGAGAGACAAATAGAGAAGCTATATTATGATTAAAGGCTCCATAGACAATGACATTATCGGTATTAAATATATACACATGGAATGGCATAGCATCTAAATACCTAAAGGTAAATGCAAAAAGACCTAGGTTATAAGACACTATAAGTAGACAACTTTAATGTTCTTATCAATATTTGATAGAGCCTATATAATAGAAAGATACGGAAAGAAGGAATTACCTACTTTAACAAGATGTTGGAATCACTGGATTTAGTAGATATGTGGAGATAATCACATCAATATCTTAGAATATACTTATTTTTCAAGTATACATAACTCATGAATAAGTGTGGATAGATTTTTCTTTATGAGTTTTGTGTTAGTCTCATTATTTTAAGCCACCAATTTCCAATTTTCTTTTTCTGCTCTTTCATATTCAGCAAGCAATGCCTTGTAGCAACGATCAGAACAGATAGAGGAGAAATTAGTTCACTAAAACTAACCAACCCTGTCACCTAAGACTTGATAGTATATGAAATGTTATACATTATAATCCCTCCAGTTCCAGATGGAAGTAACAGAGAAGCCTTAAATGGATAAATGTGGGCTTTTGAATGGAGTTTTGAAGGAAACGTGATTCTGTATGAAGAGTGGATAAGAGAAAAATTGATTTAGAACTGAAAGGGACTTTTGACGTCATCTAGTAAAACTCCCTAATTTTAAATATGGGAAGACTGAGGTCCAGAGAGGAGCAGTAATTAGCCTTCTATTGGCAAAGAAGCAGTGTCAGAACTGGGAATTGTTTTAGTGTGCAGTCCTAACTACATTGTACTCAGACTTTGTGGTGCTTCTTTGCCAAGTTATAAGTGGGTTATATAAATATATATTTGGGAGAGGGACTAAAAATGATATACTAAATCATGAGTAGTTTAAAGACAAAATGAAACAAGAAATAACATTTAGAGAAGACAGTGGTGATACAACATACAAAATTATGTATGATATGCTGCTTAAGTGGTCCTTTCAGGCAAATTTGTATCTCATATCATATTAACAAAAGGAAATATTTTAAAATCTTAAATATGTACTTTTAAAAATCAAAACAAGAAATGAATAAACCAAAATAAGCACAAAAGTGGAAATTTCAAAAATTAAATGTGAACTAAACAAATTGAAATTTAAAAAAATTGAACCAATAAAAAATAGAAATTAAAAAAAAGAACCCTAAATGTCATAAACTCTTTGTTAATTCAACAAAAAAGAGAGGAAAACCACATTACAAAGACTTTTTAAAAAATGAGAACAAGGAAATCATAGTTACTAATGCTTCTAGTATTGGTATAGAGGTGAGGGAAGGCAGTTATTAAAAACTATTATGCTCAGTTATATACTTAAACAATGAAAATTTAAATGAAATCCCTGAATATCTACTAAAATATACTCATGGAAATGTGATCTCATTGTTTTGGATGTTCTCAGCAATAATTCAGATACCAACCCCATCCAAGACTATTTATCCTATGCCATTTTTGTCCATGTCTTTCTCCCAAGGTGCTGAAGACTTTCTTTTCTGCTTCCTAATATCATGTGTGTCCCCATGGAGCACTTAGGCTGTTTGTTACCTTTTCCTTTGCCATGTGACCAGCACATTTTTTGTCATACATATTTCCCTGATATGTTTTACTCCTGTTCTTCTTAAAGGTCCTCGTTTGTTAAGTGTTGCTGCCTATTCACACCTACCACATGCCTCTCAATTTCCTTATCTGTGATCCTCATTTCAGTTCTTTGGATACTGTTGTGTTCCATGTCTATTAGTCATGCAGCACTGGCAGAATTTTGGTATTCAAAAGGTGGACTTTAATTTTTGGGAAGAGTTTAGTATCATTAATATAATTGTGCAGTTTCCTAAAAGCAACCACTTTTTTTTTCCCTACTGTTTAATTCTTTACTCTTTTTGTTGTCCATTTGTGTTCTCGGTCCAGGTAGACATTTGGACAGACAGGTGCTGTAGGTTGTGAATCCAATTGCATGTCATCATTGGGGCAATTAAAGTTCTTTATATACTTATTCTTCCCTATTTTGATAGGCTGAACTTGAGTGCTTACCTATTTCTTCTAGAAGGCTCTCTGGTATTTTAGGACTTGAATCTGCATGGTGTTATTTATAAATAAGAGTATTTGGAGACCCTACTATCCATAGGGAGTCATTCCTGTTAGGAATTTGGTAACATGTTTCATTGTAAATATTCTGGAGACATGTTTCACAGGAGTTGTTTTTCTTTACTGTGCTGTGGTCCTTGTAAAGTTTGTTCTTCTGATTCTGTTCACTTCATTTCTGTCTCAGTTTATACTACTCAAATATCAGAAATCAACTTTAATCATTTTATATGTCACAGTATTATTCCCTGATATTTATATACACAATGTTTAGGCATTCCTTAGTGACCTAGGAGCCAATTTAAGGCACCTCTCCTCACTTAGATTCTTGTTCAGTTTCTTCTTCCTTCTCCTTGTTTATTTTGCTTGTGACTATTTCTGTCTCTTTTAACTTCTCCCCCCTCACTATTACTTGTTTCTCTGTTTTGTTTTGATGTATTTTAACATCAAATTCTACGTGTGCTTGCGTACATGTGTATGTATTCCACTTTTCTTTGTCCATTGTAGCTAAGAGTGAGGTTCATCTGATGTCCAGTCTCCCATCTCTTCCTCATTGTTTGTTTTCCTTAATGTAAAATGACCCTAACTACTTTGAATCACTCTTCATCTACTTACAGTTTTGCATGGGCCTCATTTCTTGGCTTGTGTTAGTTAGTGAGTCATCTGAGCAGAATGAGATTGAGATGACTTGGTGATAGTGAAGCAAAATGTAGGACCTGTATCCATTTTAGGAGTCTGTGTGGCATATGTTATCAGCAAATCAATAAATGTTCATTTTTATTTAAACTTAAAAAAGTTAGTAGGCATTTATTTTCTCTTCTTCCCTTCCTCCACTCCCCATAAAGTAAAACAAAAATGTTGTAACAAATATGCATAGTCAAGCAAAACATATTCATTCCTGCTTTGGTCATGTTCATTAGTCAAGTACATCCTTATTAGAATTGCAAGTTCCTTGAAAACAGTTATAGTTTTATTCTTTGTATTTGTACCTGTAACACTTACTTCTGTGCCTGGTAGACAGTAGGAGCTCAGTAATTTCTTGTTGATTGTTTATGGGAATTGCCATTATGGGATAGTGTCATCGTTGTCATTGTCATCATCATCTATATAGTGCTTACTATGTGCCAGGCACTGTGCTAAGCACTTTACAGTTGTTATCTAATTTGATTCTCACAACAACCATGGGAGAGAGGTGCTATTTTATGTTATTATGCCCATTTTACAGATGATAAAACGGATGCAAACAGAGGCTAAGTGACTTGACTAGGATCATACAGCTATTAAGCGTCTGAGCTTAGATTTGAACTTCTTGACTCCAGACCTGTTGGCATTCTATCCACTGTCCCACATAGTAATCCTAGAACTCCTTTCTCTCAATTAACTTATGTTCCATTGAAAGAGACAAGATGTACATCAAAAACTACTTGCAAAATGAATACATTCTTGTATTTATTACTGTAAATACTATTTATGTTTATAATTAAATCTGTAGTTAAATGATTCTGAATCTGTTTTTCAGTTGCTATAGATTCAGAATGAGATTGATGCATTCAATATACTTAAAACATCAATGTATGTTTTTGCCACGAATGCAAGGATGGTTAGAAGTTAGGAAAACTATTATCATAATAAATTGTATTAGTAATAAAAAAAATTGTTTCATTTCCGATAAATGCAGAATATTTTTTGATTAGTTTCAACACTTGTTTATGTTAAAAACATGAAAAAGCAGAAGAATAAGAGAATCCTTTTCTAATACAATAAAAAGAAATCTTTAAAAAACCATTTGTAATTGAGAAACACTGTAAGCTAAAGATGAAAAGCCAGTCCACAGGTGATATGTAGTCAGAATACATGAATGGCCATTTTTAAAGGAAGAAATACACATTATCAGTGACCGTCTGAAAGTGTGTACCTATGACAGTTGCACCCTATGGGAGAACTTGTATGAAGTGATGTGAAACATAGAATCTGGAAGCAGTAGAATAGCGTAAATAAATGTATGGATATGCATATATTTATGTATGTGTGTACGTATGCACATTTATATAATTAAATACATTTATAGTATACATTTATGTACAAAAATACTCGTGTATATACATACACAATGTAATAATATATAAAGTTACATGTGTATATTTGTGATCTCATCGCTTTGATCATTCCTAACGTGGAAACTAGCTTTCACGTGCTCTGAGTACATATCACCTGAGGACTGGCTTTTAATTATTAGCTTCTAGTATTCCTCAATTACAAATATCTCTTAATTTTTTTTAAAGATTTCTTTTTATCATATTAGAAAAGGATTCTCTTACTCCTCAGCTTTTTAGTGTTTTTAACATAAGTGTTGAAACTAATCAAAAAATATTCTACATTTATTGGAATTGAAATAATTTTTCTTTTTGTTACTAATACAATTTATTATGCCAATAGTTTTCCTAATTTCTAATCATCCTTGCATTTGTGGCAAAAATGTACATTGATGTTTTAAATTTAGTGAATGCATCGGTCTGATTCTGATTTATTACACAACCTACTTATGCCTTTGTAGATACAGGAGTTGTTTGAGCTATATAGAGGTTTTGTGACTTGCTCAGAGTCAAATAGCTAGTGTCACAGATGGAATTTACATTTCATATATTTCTAATTCTAAGCTAAATACACTATCCAGTATGCCAAACTGATTGACAATTTAAATGAAAATAACACGAATGGACATTCCAAGTCCTGTAACTTTAAGGACCAATACTAGCTCCAAAACCCAGTAGGAGACAGTTAGTACTTTGGTAATTATTTTGCATTTGGAATTAAATGAATAGGGTTTAAATGCTGACTCCTCTGCTTACTTTCTGAATAACCTTAAGTAAGCATCTAATAATTACTTTTCACTTATTCATTCCTTAACTCTAAAATGAGGGAACTGAACTAGATGATCTTTCAGATCTCTTCCATCTCTGTCTATGTTCTTCTTATCCTAAGGATGATGATATACTCTTTCCTCTTTCCTGTAAAGAAGTGAAGTAATAGGGTCAGAAAATTATCTGTAGTTTCAGTGACATTTTGTTTCGCTTAATTGATTTCTGTTAGAAGTGAATAGGTTATTGCTAATCGGAAGCGGTTTGCAAAACACAAAGCATCTATAAGACGTTTTGTAAAAGTGAACTTTTAGTAACCTAAGAAATTACATTTCACTCGTCAAATTGACATAGGTGATGATAATAGATGGAAAAAATTCAGTCTTTGTTGGTTGTTGGGAAAAGGACACATTTATTCACAAATTGACTTGACTGTTTCATAAAATGGTATAGAATTAAAATATAAAATTTGCAAAGTTTTCCATACCCTTTGATCTAGAAAGCCCAACTCTAGGTTCATTTTGTGACGAGTTTTTTGACTGGAAGATAAGACCCAGTGCTAGAAAATTATGCATCGAAACATTGTTTATAATAGCAAAAAGTTGGAAGCAGATTTTGCTCAACGATTGGGAAATGGTTGAATACACTGTGATATATGAATATATTAAACTGTAAGGACAGAGGAATTCTCCAAGAATTCAAGTAAATATAAGGAGACTTACATGAAGGAATGCCAAGTAAAGGAAGGGGATCCAAATGAACAGTGTGCCCTCTGACTGCAATTACATAAATGAAGCAGCATTAAATGTTAACAAAGTCCCGGTTAGACACAGTGCTTCACAGTTGTCCTACAGTTACTGGTAATGACATTTTTTTTGGTTTGTTTTGTTAAACTATTTTCACAGACAATATTGATTTTAGTTTGTTTGTCTTATTAAAACCAATCAGTTAAAATAAGAAGAAAGAGAAAGAACAACAGATAACAGATAACCTGAGTGCTTCACTGGCACTTCTAGAATGTTAAAGACTCTAGAAGAACCATTTTCTTTCGTTGAGGCTACTGCCTAGCCAATTCTGGAGGATTTGTGGTAGGCCATGGACCATAATCTCACGTGGTAAGGATTTGATGAGTTGTGATCTGCATTGTTAGAGGGGCTACCTACTTGGGTGGTATGAAAAGTCTATTCATCTGTTGAAGTTATGTGGCTCTAATATGATTAGTCTTGTTAAAAGTACACTCCAAAAAAATATTGGGGTTGGGAGTTTAAGGTAGAAGATTTTTAGGACCTCCTGGACACAGAGCAGAGATCTTTTAGAGTAATAATGAGTGAAAGCAAATGGAGCTATTTATCTCAAACATTGTTCTGTCATGTACATGTCATAAACCACCAACCTTGATTTTTGTATGTGTACTTTTTCTTTATCCTTCTAGGGAGAGTGTGATGAGCATCTATCACTAATATAAATAGTGTCTGTCAAATTCTTTCTGTTAACCTTCCTTAAATTTGGATAGGAATTTAGTATAATGGAGAAATAAATATAAAAAATAAATAATTGTTTTATCTTATTTGACTTGTAAGAGTGGATAATATATCTTATGGACATATGGACAAGGATATTTGTGAATCAGAATGTAGCAGATAGAATATGTTTTGTCAAAAAAACATATTCTTTGAGGGGTACAGACTTTTAGGATATTTTTCCAGTTGTTGTTAGGCTTTCCTAATGAATTGAGGTTTGTGGTTCAATGATCATGAAACCATGGGGAAACATCTGAGATACAGGAATACTGATTTAACAGGAACTTATTAGCTGTGTTGGTCTCACAATCCGGTAATCTGTATATGCCCTATATAGGACTAAATTGTTGATTTCAGTGCCCAAGATCACGTGAATTAGGATCCAAGGGGAATCTTCTTGTTTTGATGCCTAGGCCAGTGGTCTTTCTGCTCACCCTGTTCAAGGCAATTACCCATTGGACTTAGCAGGGAATTAGAATACTCAACCTAAAGATTTGATCCCTACCCTATTTTTCTTGTTACTTTGACTGTACTAGTTCTTCTACTTCCCAACTTTTTTTCCCCAATGGTCACAGTTCCTATCACGTAATTGGTGATAGATGCTCATCACACTCTCCCTAGAAGGATAAAGCAAAAGCACACATACAAAAATCAAGGCTGGTGGTTTATGACATGTACATGACAGAACAATGTGTGAGATAAATAGCTCCCATTTGCTTTCACTCATTATTACTCTAAAAGATCTCTGCCCTGTGTCCAGGAGGTCCTAAAACCAAGCAGAAGGAGTCTAGGTGTGAAGTGATGAGGGCCTATAGTAGGGTGGTAGTAATGTCAGGAGAGGGAAGTGACTGTTGTAAAGGTAGAATAGAGAAGATTTAGCACCAGATTGGGAATGGGGGGGGTGAGAGAGGGAGAGAGTAAGGCATGGAGGATGACACCTAGGTCGTGATCTTGAGTGACTGAGAGGATGGTGATGTTCTTCACAGTAATAGGAAGGCTGTGAAGAGGGAAAGATAATGAATTCAAGTTTGCACTTTGAATTTGTTGTGTATGGGACATCCAGTTTGGGATGTCCAGTAGGCATTTGCAGCTTACTCCATTCTGCATCTGCTATTCTGCCTGATTTCAGGTCCAAGAACAAGATGCCTTTCCCAGGTTAAACTTTGTCATTTCCAATCTCATTACCATGCTGCTAACTCAAGCCTTGATTGATATCACCTCCCTCCTGCTCCTCTCGCCTCTAATTAGAGGGCTGGAGTATAGAAGGCCCAACTCCTCCCAATGTCTTTCTTTATAGAGGGCAGAAATTGGACTTTTCTGCTCATTCCACTCTGCATCCGTGCTCTGCCTGGTTTCAACTCCATGGCATAAGATGCCCCCTGTGTTGCGTACCTCCTGGTCTCTTGTTTATTCCTCTCACTGCTTTTCTGTCTCCTTTTGTGTGTAGACTGTAAGCTCCTTGTGGGCAGGGATTGTCTTTGTTTTTATTGATTGTATCCCCAACACTCAGCACAGTGCCCAGCACATAGTAGGTGCTTAATAAATGTTTATTGTATTGGATAAACAGATCTGACACATAGAGATGATACATAGAGATGATAGATCAATCCATTGGAATCTCACGGGACAACCAAGTTAAACAATATAGAGGGAGAAGAGAGCCAAGGAAAGAACCTTGAGGGGACACCTATACAGAGTCATCAAGAGGGACCTGAACATGGGTTCAGTAAAGGAGACTTGGTTTTTAGTGTGATTTACATCCATTGCCTCATTTCTTCTTCATAACCAAAGGCATGTTTAATATTATATCCATTCTATAAATTATGCCCTCCTAATATTTCTGCCGTGTTTGGTTCCGTGATACTTCATATTTGATCTTTTCTTGTTTCTGTGCCTCATTGCGATACCTGAAGCATCGATCTTGCCATGTTATTCCCTTGGCATCAAAACTACAACTACTCCCTCTTTCTCCTAAGAAAAAATACAAAGTCTTCTATTTGACTTTTAAAGTCTTTTACAGTTTGACTCCCTCCCCATCTCCAGGCCTGTTGTACATGACTCTCTTTGATGCATTCTTCTTTCCAGCTGGAATGGCTTGCTCTTTGTATGAAATTCTGGGGCTTTGCACATGCTTTTTCCCCATGCACTGCTTACTTAGTGATGCTGCTTAGAGTCACCAGCTTCCTTCAGCCCCAATTCAACTGCTTCTCTTTCAGGAAGCATAGTTGCCAAATTGTGAGAGCCCTTTCCCTGAAAATTGCTTTGTATAATTGATTGTGCATGTCCATGTTGTTCTCCCTCAGTTAAATGTCAGCTTTTTGAGTTCCGGGGCTCTTATTTATTTTTTGGTATCCTCATTGCTAAGCTCATAGTAGATTATTTGAATCCAATCCTGCTTTGTCCAATGGTTACCCAAGATGGGGGTTTGTTAGATTGTATGGGCAGCTAGGTTATCTATTGTATATGGAGACCGGAATGTGATAGCATGTATGTTCACTATTGATGATAAATTATGGTTACTTCAGTAATTATCTAAACTAATCTACATTTATTTTAGAGTTTTTCCCCTCTTACAGAATACTATTGTGTCCCTCATTGAGTACCTAACTTCCTCAAAGGCCCTAGGTCCTTCAGACCAGACTTGTAAACCATTTCCATTTGCAGTTTCAGATTCTGTTATCTATTTCACTTTGTATTTCTTATGCAATATTAATTCTTACACTGAAGTGTAGTCTTTCTGTGTTTCTTAGGAAAGGAATGGATGTTATTCCCCTTGCAGTTTTGTGATCCTTGATGTGGAGAATTATTTTGTGAAGATCTCCTATTTTAAAGAAGTTCTTTTCCTGTTGAATTTAGATGGCCTCTGTAAGATGAACTTGACTTCCATTTGTGCTTGTCTCCCACCAGGTCTCATGCTTCTCTTAACATATTATAAATTGTAGAAACAGTAAGGTCCCTTGGGTCTTCATCCACGTCTGATCTGCTTTCTGTTTCATTTGACATAAACATAATTGGACAAGCTGTGTCTAAGAGAACCTGTGTTTAAATGGTTGTCTGACTGAATATCTAATTGATGAACCTTCATGGCTCCCAGATTCCACAACCATGTCAAAGTCCATTTAGTATGAGCTTTAGGGATTCTCTTTGCCAGCTTGTGGTGGTTTCAAACTAGGAGGTTGCCAATTTTACAAGATGAGTTTCCCACTGTTTACCTTTGGATCATCTTTGTGTACTGACCACCGACTATGTGTACTGTGTCTTTGATCTACACAGAATATTGTATGAGGAAGGAACTGAATTCATAACTGGTTCATCTCTTTTCTCCATGATGTACTGCATTAAAATAATCCTAAACAAATGAGTTACTCTTGCCAGAAAAAATAATCTATAGCATTTCTTAAGAACACCTTCTAAATTCTTACCACTTCTTGCTTCCAATTTCCATGTAAACTTTTAGGTTGCTCTTTTTTCCCCCTTCCTGCTGAAAGGCAACAGCTATTGTCAGTCTTCAGTTAAAGCCTTATTTGATTTCTTCCTCTGTTCAAGTTATTATTTGAGGTCTTTGACTCATATATTAATGTGTAACATAGTCTCTGCCTATAAATAGCTTATAATCCTGGAATGAGAGATAAGTCACTGTATGTTAAATTTATAAGAAACCTACAAAATAATATCAGTATTCAGAGGTTCGAAGGCTTACATTGTTTTTGGGGATCAGAAAAGGCTTCATTTCAGGAAGCAGATAATATTTTAGCAAGAACTTGTGTGATGTAACTATATTTTGGAGAGTAGTAAACTGTTTTGGTTCAGATACTGATCACTAGTTTAGTTCCTTGTTTTGTTCGTTTATTAGTTGGTATTTGTAATTTAGATGTGTCATCTTTGTTGGTCATGGTAGTGGTATCATTTATAGGAATCTGGTATTTAACCTTCTTCCCCATAATTTTGTACATGTCCAGTGTAGAGTCACATTTATATAGTGTGTTAAAGAGTACAAAATGAATTATTTATTATGTCAGAGATGTAGAAATGGAAGAGACTTCAGAGTTCATCTAGTCTAGCTCCCTCACTTTATAGTCTAGTAAACTAGAGGTCTGCATAGGTTGAGTAAATTCCCCAAGATCATTCAGATAGTAATGACAGAGCCAGGATTGAAGCCAGGTTTTTGATGGCAAATCCAGGACTCTTTTCTGCTACACTTCTCCAAAAAACCCACACTATCGTATTTGAAAGTATGGATAAATTGACCACGCCTGGGATTCTACCTAATTAAAATGGATCCTGGCAGATAGTACAGTTCTGTGTAGGCAGAGAACCCTGATCAAGGATAGTTAGATAAGGGAAGGAGGAGCTGGCATTTCAAGCTAGGGTCCAGGACCTCAGTCAGAGAATATGAGGAAGAATAGCCTTAATGAACAGAAGTGCTTTTTTTTTTCCCTTCTTTTGATCCTCATGACAATTTTTCACTTCATTCCGTCTTCTTGGTGAAGTTACTCTTATGTGTATTAATTATATTATAATCAATATTCATGTTTATTGATTATGGTCTGAAATAGGATAATAAACCACTGGCATCCCAACTGATTTTCACACCAGTCTTGTCAGCTAGGTGTCATAAATTTTATTGCTAAGGTAACTAAAGCTCAGAGAAGTTGTGACTTGCCCATAGTCCAACACTTAGTCATTCTCACAGGTGGGATTCAAACTCAGTTCTTCTCTCATGAATCCAAGGCTAACTAATTTTTTAGTGTACTGCCTTGCCTCTCTGTGATCAAACAGAGCTCTCTGGAATTGGTTGGAAGGACTCTGTTAAACCTAAACTGTTTGGAAGGGATTGAATTACTGACTTGAATGTACTGTTAAAAACCTTGATAAATGTTCTTTCAGCATAGCTTATAAATCATGACAAACACAATTTGCCCTCCTTATTATCCCAATATATTCCTTTAAATCAGTTCAACAAAACAGCATGAGGAGAGATTCCTTACATATTCTTTAAAGGCACATTGGGTTAGCGTTTTCTCTTGCTCTCGGCATTAGTTTTAGAGGCTTGAATTTTTACTTATGCAGTTATCTTCCATTACTAAGGTGGAGCAAGTGGGGGTAACCATAATAGCAGCTTGGGTAAAAGTTATACTTGCCTTAGGCTCTGGTTCATTTTTTTTCTAGCCAGAAATGGGGAGCTCCTTTATTAAAGTGATCAAAGAGTCAATGCCCAGGCCTGTGGTGCTTGTACTTTGCACCTTTGAATGGTAGTGATGGAGAGCAAAAGAATGGGTATCTTTGGTTTCCTGTTTGCATACTTTTTGGCTCTGTCCCCATAGTGCAGAAGCAAAGTCCCAAAGCCATCCATATACTGACTAGTTTCAGGCTGCAGCAAATTGCTGTTATGAAGCTTTTAGCACCATATCTCACCAGAGATTAAACTTTTGTGCTTTGCTGCATAGTTATATGATGACTTATCTAATTTCACTTCAATTAGCAGCACCTGGGAAAGCCATATTCATGTTTGTAACTCTGCTAGACCTTAAATGACAATAGTGTGATCTCGTTTAACACTTAGTATGTCATGTACAGAGCAGGTAGACAGAGGCTTTTGTTGAAATATCCCGGCTTTGTAAATTTCCCTTAGCATTATCAATGCTGTAACATTTATTTTCCCCTTATTTTGATGCTTGTAGCAAGGTTGCCAGTTGGATTTTAGAGTGTTGTATAGTCTCTGTGCCTAGAATACCCCCAAGGTTTTTAAGTGGAATTAAGTTTCACATATTTCACTGAGATTTGGCTAATTACTAGTGGTTTTGAAATTGAAATCATATAATTCTCTCTAGTTAAGTTCAGGATGGGGATACTAGAGTCACAGGAATCTATCTGAAATCTATGCAACTGTGACCTGAGGTAGCAAAAATGCCACAGATGAAAACATGTGGAGCATTAAGCTTGAAGGAGAAGAAAAAGTTAGTCTTTTATTGAATGTGGATCAAAATAAAAGACGGGAGTGATCAGTGGGAGGCAATGGAGAAAGTACTGCCTTTGGAGTCAGAGGACCTGGGTTGGAATTCCAGTTCTTTCTCATGTTATCTGTATTCTTTATATTGGACAAATAAGTTAGCACACACACACACCCCCCCCCCCCATCCCCACCTCCAGTTTCCACATCTTGAAAATGAGTGGTTTGAACAATATGACCTCTGCGGCCTTTTCCATGTCTAACTTATAATATCCGTATTACTGAGAATAAGAAATCTCATTTACATAGGCCTTTAAGGTTTACCAAGCATTTTCATCACCATAACCTTGTGGTTTAGATAATTCAAATATTGTCCCTATTTTGCAGATGAAGAAATCGAGCCCTAGAGATACTAAATGACTTGGCCACAGTCTATTAAATACTTGGCCTTGGACTCAAATTCAAGTCTTCTGATTCCAAATTCTGTGCTTTTTACTTTTTGGTTCCTCTTCTTTAGTTTGCAGTGCAGACTCTTATCACAAGGATTATTGGATGAGTTGCTTAGGCATGGATTGCTAAGGTGTCATCTTAGGTAGTTTTCATCTGTCTTGTGTTTAGTAGGGTAGAAGGATCATTGCCACTACTTGGATAACCCTAACTATCCCTGATAGAATCACCTCAGGAAAGCATTGGTTACTCAGACCATGACTGAGAGATGGGATCAGAGAAACAATATGGTGGAGTGGAAGGAGCCAGATGACCTTGGCTGTGATCCTAATTCTGCTGTTGACTTACCTTGTAAATCACTTTATGTCTCTGAGCTTCAATTTCTTCATCTACAAAGTAAGAATTTGAGGACCTCTAAGGTACCCCTAAAACTCTCACCACATCTATTGTTCTATTAAGTAGAAGACCCAAGTTATGTTAACTCTAATGATTGTCAGCAATTTACATTGTTTGAATGGTGGGAACTATAAGGGATCCTCATAAAGAAACGCTTATATTTCTTAGCACCAATCCTTTATAGAGATCCACAGTCAGCCCCCTAGGAACATAACAGATACTTATCTGTTGCTAATTTTGGGCAGTTGTATTCACAAAATCATAGGAATCACGGAGTTGGAGCAGCCATGTAATTTAATCAGTACCTCACTAAGAATGACTTCTCTAATGTACGTGAAGAGACGTCATCCAATCATTGATTGAACTTTTCTAGCAAAGAGGCAGGTCACTTCACCTTTGGATAGCTATGATTTTAGGAAATTTTTCTGGATATCAGACCTAAATCTGTCACTTGTCCTAGTTCTCTTTCTGGGCCCAAGTAGATGATAGCTTTTCAGATACTTAAAGATAGTTTTCATGGTCCACTTAAGTCTTTTCTTCAACTTAACTATCCCCAGTTACTTCAATTGATTCTCTTTCTTTTTTTAAAATTAATTTATTTATATTTAGTTTTCAACATTCACTTCCATGAGATTTTGAGTTCTGAATTTTCTTCCCATCTCCCCTGCCCCCACCCCAAGATGGTGTGCAATCTGATGTAGGCTCTACGTATACATGCGTATTGAACCCATTTTCACATTAGTCATGTTGTAAAGAAGAATTAGAACCAATGGGAGAAACCACAAGAAAGAAGAAACAAACAAAAAAAGAGAGATCAAATAATGTGCTTCAATCTGCGTTCAGACTCCATAGTTCTTTTTCTGGATGTGGACAACATTTTTCATCATGAAACCTTTGGAGTTGTCTTGGATCCTTGCATTGCTGAGAGGTGATCAGTCTGTCAAAGTTAATAATCGCACATTGTGGCTGTTACTGTGTACAATGTTCTCCTGGTTTTGCTCACTTCACTCAGCATCAGTTCATTTAAGTCTTTCCAAGTTTTTCTGAAGTCTGCCTGCTCATCATTTCTTATAGCACAATAGTATTCCATTACATTCATATTCTACAACTTGTTCAGCCATTCCCCAACTGATGAGCAGCCCCTTAATTTCCAATTCTTTGCCACCACAAAAAGAGTTGCTATAAATATTTTTGTACATGTGGGTCCTTTCCCCATTTTTATGATCTCTTTGGGATACAGCCTTAGAAGTCAAAGGGTATGCGCGTTTTGGTAGCCCTTTGGGCCAACTGATTCTCAAATGAATGATCTCAAGGTCCTTCAACATCCTGGTTATTTTTTACACCCTCCAGTTTACCAGTGACTTTCCTAAAATATTGTCTTTAGAATGGAACTCGTGATCCAGATGAATTCTGATTTGACCAAAGCAGAGTACAGTGGACATGCTACTGTTGATTGAATTCTGAGTTTCAGTTTCTTTATATGTTAGATAAGAATGTTAATATTTGATTTATCAAGTGTGACAAAATACAGTAAAGTGCTTTATAATTGTGAAGTACCATGTGAATGTATATCGCCATTTTACTTGCAGAATCTATGAGAGAAATTTACATTCTATTGTAAAATGTTAAAATATAGGATGAAGTTGTAAGAATAAGCTTGGTTTGACATGGCCATGAATGAAAGTTGAACTGAATACCCAGTTCCATCAAGACAGTCTAATTTACTTGCATTTTAGATGTTACCACCTTGCAATGTTGATAGCACCTTGGTTGTAGAAGGATGTTGATGTTTTAGTGTACAATAGTTGGATTCTGGCACATGATAATTACTGTCTCATGTATATTTAGGCATTTTGGTTCTTGATTGTATTGTGGTTGTTTTTTGGTTTTTGTTTTTTGTTTTTTTTTCTCTTCCATGATGCTAATGAAGTTTTTTTCCTTCTTCAATTTTAGCTTAGTGTTTTTGTTTTTAAAAAACACTAAGCTAAAATTAACAAAAAAATCAGCACTAGGTTCTGAGAAGCATATATATACTTTTGGATTAAGGAGCCTATAGGCTCTTCAGTTTTTGGCTGTCAAATAGAGAACTGCAACAACAGATGGAATTTTAGCAATTGTGTTGCAGTGACCGTGTTTGGACATAAGATGGTGCCTTCAGCCTTTGAAGTCGTTTCCTGCTGCTCATCCTTTCTCAGACTCCTTTCCTTAGTCCTCTCTATCCAGTGCTGTCACCAGGATTACAGATTTTGTGGCCAATTAGAGAGAGAAAACGAGATTGAGTTGGAGAGTTGCTAATGAAAGAAAGCAACTTAACGGCTAAGAACTTCTTGAGGTGAATGGGTCTTTGTCAGATATATTTTGTTAGGAATTTTTTGTTGCTTCCCTTAAACAGTTGCTGTCAGGCTTTTCAAAACTCTTGAAGCAGCTCTGGCTAAAAGAAAAGGGCTTGTCTTTGTTTTTAGCAGGACTGAAAGATGTACTGTGTTGAAATTTTAAAGACCAGAAGGTAGGAGTCATGGCACTTGAATAATGTAAAGTTCAGATTTGCTTTGTGCACTATATGAGTCCAGGTGTGTCTTTGCTAGTCACCTGTAGGGATTCCCAGCTCCATTTTGGTTAAGGTTTACTTTTTGGATTTTGATTCTACCTTTTCCATCTATCACAAAGAGACAGCAATAATATATTGCAAAACATTGAGCTAGGGAATCTTGAGACCTAGGACGTAGAATAAGATCTAGACTTGGAATGTACTTTAGAGATGATCTAATCCAAACAGCTTCATTTATTAGAGGACAGCTTTGAAGAATAGAAAGGTTTAGCGACTACCCTAGCTGTGTGTTAGGTCCAGCTCTGTTTTGTGTTCTTTCTTGGTGACTTTGGACAAATCACTTTTATCTGTGCCCTTTCCTTTTCATATGGTGGCGGCCTGGCCCTTCTATGCAGCATGATAATGTGCAGGCTGATAATATCATTTGGACTGTGAAGTAATAAGACTTATGTTCAGATAATATATGGAAGATCCTCATTACTTTATTTATGGATTCATTTTTATTTAGACATCATGATGCAGTGGATTCTGTGGAGTTTTTTTTTTTTTTTTAAACTTAGCTACTAATAGAGCTCATAGAATGGTCTTGAGACCTGCTGAGAATTGATTCAGATATCTTCAGTTTTCCTACTGTAACAGTGTGGTGCAGCAGAAAGAGGACAGTACCTGGGAATTAAGAGACCCATATTCTAGTCCTGACTTGTCATCTTGCAGTCTTTTGCAAATCACTCCCTATCTCTGGACATCAGCTTCTGTAACTGGAAATTGAAGGTGGGTTGTACCTAACAGCTCTAATTCAACTGAACGAATTTTCTAATTGGATTGTCTTAACTAAGTTCATTTCGTATTGCATATTATGCACCAGTAGCTAGGATTACCAACGTGAAAACCAGTGTAGTCTTTGCTTTAAAGGAAATAACAAAGTAACAGAAATTCTGTGACTCTCAAAGAAGGACTTACCATAATGGAGTCCTAGCTAGGCTCTCGTCTTCTTTTCTCTATTTCCCTCACCATGTGTCCAAATCTCAGATTTCCTTTACTAAGAAGCAGTTTGACTCTTACATTCTCAGAACATTGAATGGGGTATTTAAAAAAAATTTTTTTTATGAATCTACCTTTATCTCAGTAGCTTTTTCATAGACAGATAGAATCATAGATTTATTGATGCAAAGCTCCTTGAGTGTCATGTAGTTCAAATGCTTCAATTTGAGGGTGAAGAAACTGAGGCCCACAGAAGTTAGATGAGTGACTTGCCCATGGGAACACAGGTAGTGAGCAACAGAGCAAAGTTGTAGACACAGTTTCTCTGATCCCAGGTCCAGCAGACTTTTCACTGTACACCTTTTCCTTTGAAACTGAGAAAAATTTCTGAAGTCCTTCTGATGGTTGGAGGCACCTCATCTGTGAAAGGAATATAGTGCCATCTCTTGGTGACTTTGTGTGACCAAATACCCATTTGGAAGTGTACTCTTTATTGGTAAATAATGCCTTTTCTGGATATGACTTTTTTGAAAATTTGATTTAATTTCAAGGAAACTGCTATGTCTGTGCTTTGGGAGCTGGGCTATCCTTAAGAGACGCTACTCTGACGCCTCCCTTTTCCCCTCATTGTGTTTATCCAAATGAGATGGAGTTATACTGAACCTTTGTGGCAGCTCTAGGAAGGGGAAGGATATTATAGAAGAGCAGCTTCAGGGCTGCTTTTGAAGTAGAAGGGGTCCCCATTTGCCTTGCTGACATGAAAAGAAGTAGAATATTACTTAGACTGTACATGAAATCCTGAAATCTTTTTTTTTTTTAATTTAGCATCAACTGGTAAAGTAAACTTGTGCTGACACCTGCTTTTATGAATCAGTGCCTGTTTGCCACTGGTATGGGGACTCTAGATAACTCTTCTTGATTGGCTTAGTTGGCTCTCTTTTGGGGGACTGATATTTGAGCTTGGCTGGTCTGTGAGGGCTATGTCTAATGACCATGAATTAGACATTTAGATCTAGAAGGCATCTTATGAGACCATTTAGTCCACCCTTCCCCCACTCTCATTTTTCAGGTGAAGAAACTGAGACTCAGAATGATTATGTGACTTGCCTAAAGTCACACACGGGATGAAGTAGAGACATGATATGAATCTTTGTCCTCTGTTTGCAAATCCACAACTTTTTCCATTGGACCTTGCTGTTTCATTTATAGTTCCTTTCTAATGTAACTTAACTCATTTCTTGACCTTGACCACAGACTTCAGATATAGTCCTTTAAGTGGGATTTTTTTTTATACTCCCCTACATTCCTTAATCCCCTAATTTTACAAATAAAGAAACAGAAGTCCTGATTGTTAAATGACTTGTCCAACAAAAGTTGAGATGAAATTTGAATCTAGGTCTTCTGATCTCAAGTTCAGTATTTTTTTTTATGGTAGCAGAGAAAAAGCTGGTAATTATGTTTTCTTCAAGTTAAAATAATTGTTAGCTTGCTTATCTAACACAAAGTTGGCTTTAGCCGTGATTCCCATGGTCTGGACTGAAAGCAATGAATTAGTTTAAAATTCAATCTATGTTTTTCTAGTTTTTGTGCCATGTACCTTTAGAGGTCCTCATTCAGTGGAAAGCCTTGTAACATTTTTCTTGTTGGGATCATTGTCAGGAGTGATTTTTCCCCTCTTTTCTTAATATAGCAGGAAATGATATCTTGTGATTTGTCAAATCCAAGGGAGTTTGGATTGGAATCCCAGGTTTCCTAGACCTCATAGTTCATGGAAGCTTGGGATCTTCTTTCAGCAAGATGTGATTCTGTAATATTTCATACCCATGGTTTGCTTGCATATATTGAATCTCTATATTTAAAATTATATTTACATATTCTCAAGACTTCTAAATAAATTTTTATTGTTAAGGCAAATGGAAGTGAATAAAATAAAAAAAGCCCTTTTTTATTCAAACAGTGGAAAGATTCAAATTCCCAAGAGTGAAATCCACTTTCAAGTGATTATTTATTTTCTTCTGATGCTACTAATGTTTATGAAAAATGATTTGGAAAGTGTTTATATTTAGAGTTTTCATTAAAACAATCTTTGGTGCCTAAGAAGTTATTTGATAATACATGCGTACTCAGAACTAGAAAATATAATACTTAATAAGCTAAACAAAGTTGTTTTCTTAGTTTACATTTATATAGTTATATTGTGTCTGTCTTTCGGCGTTCTGGATACCTCTTCTCATTTTGAGTTCTCAATCTGACTTTCATCTTGCTGTGGCTTGGGGAGTTAAATTGATACCTGTTGTTTTCCTGATGCCTTGCCAGTGATTCTATCAAGGCTTATTTATTTAGTTCTCATTTTAGTGCTTTCTGTGTGCAGGCTATTGTGGCAGACACTTTTAGTGATGCAGAGATGATGCTATCTCTGTCTTTTGGAAACGTATCATTTGTAAGGAAATACTACCCAATAAAACTCATCATTTACTAAGGAAGTTGACATACTAATAATAATTCTAAATGGAATTGTGTCTGGCTCAGAAGTCGAAGAGAGAGTCATACCAAAATGTATTAATCATTTCCCTCTAAATCCTGTTATGATGTTACTAAGATCTTGTAGGAACCTTTCTCCAATGGTAGAAAAATATTATTTAGACCTCATAAGTAAAAACTTCTTACCATGCACTAAGACTAGAGACTGAAGGTTTTGAACCTGAACGTAGAGGCTAAATGGAACCAATGAATGAAAGCAGTAGTTACAGATAACTTTATTATTGGGTAATATACATTGTTCGTAAGGCTATCAAGGAGAAAAATGAGATTATTAGGAGGCTTGCTGATTTCCAAACTTAAAGGGAAGGGCACTTGTAGAGTAACTCATAATTAACCAGATCAGTCTAAACATAAACATAGTACACACTGGATAGCTACTTGCCAGCTTCGTTGGTCATTGGCAGAGCATGACTGCTGTACCTCCCCTTAGGTTGTAGGGATAATCTCTGAGGAGCTGGATGTATATTTCTAATGCTAATGCTCATGAGCCCCCACCATTGTATTTCCTTTATTTGATTGGCAGTTGATAGCAATTAGCTAGCCAGACTTTTAGAAATGAGTATTTACTAAGGTGGTATGTTATGTTGTTGTTGTTGTTTGTCCTTCGTTCTGGAAGAGGACCATGACATCAGGAAGATTATGCCATGACTTGCAATTGAATTGGATTACAGTGAGGGAGGGCTGGACAAGGTCACCATCCTCACTTTCTCCTCCAGAGCCATCTAGATCCAGTGGATAGATTAAGATCAGGACAACTGGAGATGGCTCCTGGCATGTTATGTAAGCCTAACTTGAAGAAACATCTTCACTTCCTAAACCAGAGGCACATTTTTCAAGAAGTACATACAGAATCTAGGGTAATAAGGGCTTAAATTTAGGGCACATTTATCACAGTGAGTAACTCATAGCTCATGGGCATCCTTTTGCTTTATGTCCTTTTCTCCCTTTTGTGGGGGCCTCCCGAAGATCTCCTTGGGTGTAGATTAGCTTTCTTTTAGTCTCTTGGTAGAATTCTGAAGTTGCCTTTTTTTTTTTGTTGTGTCTGATTTTTCCTTGGTTCACTGCCACCAGTCATCCCTGTTCTGGGGAAATTTTTGGTGTATAAATGAGAAGTGGAAATTCTGTAACTGCAAGCTTGACAAGGTCTTCTGCTCAAGGGTGGAGAGGAGCAGACCAAGACTCAATGCTTCCTCTCCCTCCAACCCCCACCCCCTGAGATTTTTTCTCAGAGCCTTTGCTGGAATGGTTCTCGTCTAGCTGCCAGATACTTGAGTCGTCTTGAGTTTTGAACTGGCTTCATATTTTATAAAGAACCCACAGATCATGTCTAGGCATATAATAGTTTGTTGCCTTGACTGATTGATGCAATAGAGTTGTTCTCACCTTATCAAGGGAGTTGGGGAGGGAGGGAATAATCAAACAGAAGTTGATTGACTTCCTCGGGGTCACATAGCTAGAACAGATTTGGACTTAGATCTTCCTGACTGCAGACCTAGCTTTTTATTCATGGTACCACCAGCTGTATCTTGTTTCTTACTCTAAATGGAGAGGATTGATTGTTTGATTGACTCATTCAATTCCTACCCTTACAGTAACAGTTTTTAGAATGGTAAAACAGATGAGATCTGGAAGATGTCCAAAGAAAACCGTGTACAAAATTGGCAAAATACAGTACTCATCTCCAGAAAGCTGCTCTGGAAAAATGAACAATTCCTCTCCAAAAAGTATGAAGAGATTGAAGGATATTCTTAGAACACCTCATAAATAGGTAAAAATTTATAGTAATTATGTTGGAACATACTTTCCTTCTTAAAGTAGTAGTAAAATCTAACAACAAGTACATGACACTGTATGTGTAAAGTGTCAGAAGTAGAATCAAAAGGTGGTCTGGGGGTGAAATCCACATAAACTTAACCAACAATATTTTGATACCAAGGTATAAGAAATGACTGAGTCATGTGGATTTGTTTATTGAAATGGAAGTGTTTGTGATGACAATACAGAATCATGTCAATGACACTAGAAATTTTATAGGAAGGGAATCTTTAGGAAAAGCGGCATCGCATAGTAGATACAAAGTTGACTGGATGCAGGAAGACTTGGGGTTAAGTCCTTTCTTTGATATATACTGTCACAGAAAACCTTGAACTTCTTAGTGTTCTAGATCAGTGGTGTTAGTCTCAAAAGGAAAGGGATCACTAAACCGTACATAAATATCCCTTTGGATACATATTGACCTCGAAAACCATGTTTTAACATTATCTGTTATATTGTAGTTTCTTTATTCCATTAAATATTTACCAATTATATTTTAATCTATTTTTAACCTAACTTGGGAGTGTTGTGGGCAGCGTTGTGCATTTGATACCTCTGGTCTAGGTAACTTATTGACTGATGCAAATTGTTCAGTGAAATGTTGGAGACTGCAACATACTACCGTAAGTTGCAAAGATTTAGTGACAGTGGATGTCTAGAATGTCATGGTCACAAGGTCGGATACACTAGAAGCCTGATACAGTTTATAAACAAATAAATGACTCATTCCCATATTGAAAGTACAAATCTCAAAATATCTTTGATAATTGAACAAATAAACTGTATTAGTTTATGGTATCAGGTTATCATTATAGACAGAACTGTTTCCCACAACCGCTTAGCATGATATTTATCCATAAAAAATAATAATGTTTTTATTAGATGTCTCTATATGTAATACTCATCTTTAAATCTCATCATGAAAATCTTTCAAAATGTAGATACCTAGTGCAGGAAGTTAAAATCATGTGGGAACAGGATGAAGTACATATCCCTTTTGTTCACTGCATACAGAATTTATTCTATAGATGCTTTTAGTGAACATACAGAAAAGAAGAGAAGCTTATATCCCAATCATCTTTTTTATTTACACAATGCATTCATTTTATTTACCTGTTCAGTAGTCCACAGAATATTAAATATAAAAGAATAATAACATAGTCACTTGTCCTGAGACTAGTTCTATCTGACCTCCATCAAAAAAGATGAGATGATGATGATGATGATGTTGATTGTTAACTGATGTCTCTGTAATTCTTTAAACTTTGCACAATGATTTAATTTGTTATTTCATATGATGAAGACATGCATATTAATGTGTGTATATGCACATATATATATAGAGAGAGAGAGAGAGAAAGAAAGCATGCATATGTGTGTTTGTGAGTGTGTGTGTGTGTGTGTGTAAGGTAAAGATAGACATTCAAGTGTATTGTTGGTAGAACTGTGAATCAGTCCAACCATTTTGTGTGTTTGGGGATTTTTCTTGGTATGTGGTGTGGTATTAGTCTAAGCTTTATTTCTTCCAGACTGCTGTCTAGTTTTTCTAGCAGTTTTTGTCAAATAGTATGTCTTTACTCTAGTAGCTTCATTTTATTTATTAAATATTAGGCTTCTCAGTTTTTTTTTTTCTGTATGTTTGAGGTCAAAATGCAAAGAAATATATCTTGTGTGTGCATGTGTTTTTCATGGAGTTTCTCTTTCTATCTCTATCTCCTGGGTTTTATTGATAAGATATTTAAATGCTGATGATGTGGATTTATTTTATGTGCTGTAACAGATTTTACATCCTTTGCAGAAATTATTGTTTCAATTAATTTTTATTTAACTTTATTAGACCTTTCTGAGCTCTCTAGAGAGACCATCATGTCAACTGTCAAAAAGCAATATTTTTGTTTCTTTTCCTATTTTTTTCTTGATTTTTTTCCTGTCATATTGTTATGGCTATTATTTCTATAAAGATATGCACTAGTAATGTTGACATTTTACAACCTTGTTTTGCCCCTTATTTTATTGGAAAAGACATTAATTTATCTTCATTACATATAATGTTGCTTTTTGGTGTTCGATACATACAACTTCCCATTGGAAGCAAAGGTCCTTTTATTCCTGTGCTTCATAGTGTTGATTTTTTTTTTTAAACATAATGACTGATGAATTTTGTCAAAAGATTTTTCAGCTTCTATTTATATAATATTGTAGTTCTTTTATCTTATTAATGCTTTATAATACTTTATTATAATTCTGTAATGTTTTACTTTGCCTTATTATATGAAACAAGCTTGCATTTCTGGAATAAATACAACCTGGTCATATTGTATACTTTAAAAAATATCTTGTATACATCATGACTAATGTGAAAATATGTTTAATAGGAATGTATAAGTATAATCTGTATCAGATTGCATGCTGTCTTGGGGAGGGGGGTGGAGAGGGTGGACGAGAAAATTCAAAACTTAAAATCTTATTCTAGTGAATGTTGAAAACTAAAACTAAATAAATAAATTATGGAAAACACCCCCCAAAAATCTTGTTGCATCTTCTTTGCTGTTTTTATTTGCTATTTTTGCATCAATAATCATTAAAATACTTTTCTATGGCCTCCTTTCCTTTAATTATTTTTTAATTTTTAATTTTTTTTTGCTTTTATAAGATTTTTCTTTTGATGCATATAGAAGGATTTTTGAATTGATTCTTTTCTAGTTTTTTTTTTTTAATTTTTTTATGTCCAATTCCTCAATTAGTTTTTTCTTGTGTTAAGATGTTTGTTTAGTGGTACATATTTTCCTGCTAAGGTCTGCATTAGCTGGATCCCAAATGTTTTTATATGATTTCTTTGATTTGTTCATTCACCCATTTGGTTTCCACTAAATTTTTAATCCTACATTCAAAGATGTTTTTTCAACATTTTATTTATTATTTTGGTTTTTCTGCATTTATTTGGAGAGTTTTATACTGATTTCCAATTCTTTGCCATTACAAAAAGAGCTGCTCTATATATTTTTGTAAAAATAGGCCTTTTCCCCTTTTCTTTCTTCTCTTTGGGATACAGACCTAGTAGTGGTATTGCTGGGTCAAAAGGTATGTACAGTTTTGTAGCCCTTTGAGCATAGTTCCAAGTTGTTCTCCAGAATGACTGGACAAATTCACAACTCCACTTTACATTAGTGCCCATATTTTTCCACAACCCTTCTAGCACATGTCATTTTCCTTTTCGGTTAGCTAATCTGATAGATGTGCGGTAGTATTTCAGAGTTGTTTGAATTTGCATTTATTTCTCTAATCAGTAATGATTTAGAGCATTTTTTCACCTGACTATAGATAGCTTTGATTTCTTTGTCTGAAAACTACCTTGTCATATCCTTTGACCATTTATCAGCTATAAAATTGTTCTTATGTTTATAAATGTGGCTCAGTTCCCTATCTATATATTTGAGAAATGAGCCTTTCTCATAGAAACTTGATGTAAAATCTACCCTTTCCTCTTCCCTGTTGTTGTTTTCCTTCTAATTTTAGCTATATTAGTTTTGTTTGTCCAAAAGTTTTTTAATTTCATGGAATCAGAATCATCTATTTTACTTCATGTAACCCTCTTTGTCTTTTGTTTGGTCATAAACTCTTCCCTTATCCATAAATCTGACAGGTACATTTTCCCATGCTCCCCTAATTTACTTGTGATATTATTCTTCATATCTAAATTATTTATCCATTTTGACCTTATCTTTGTATCTGGTATGAGATGTTGGTCTATTCCTAGTTTCTGCCAAACTGATTTCCAGTTGTCCAAGCAATTTTAGTCAAATGTTGAGTTCTTACCCCAAAAGCTTGGATCTTTTGGTTTATTAAACACTAATTTAGTGTATTGTGGTCTTTAATATCATGTGTTGTGCACCTAATCTATTCCACTGATCCTTAAAGTCCCTGATCCTCTGGGGCCAGAGGTGATACTGCCTCTCAGATCTTCCGCTCCCTAAAATGCTTCTCTTTGCCCTTGAACTATGACCCAGAGGTGTGTATTTGCAATGGTGTTGCCAAATAGTTGCCCCTCAGGGCTCTCACCCCTTCTTAACCAAAAGTGCTTCTTTCTGGGCTTGAACTATTACTCTGAAGTGGATATAGGGAATGGAGTTGATCAATAGCATCTAGTCCTGTGGTATCTTGTGGTATCTAGTCCATTGGTATCCTGTAATCTTTTTCTGATCAGTTTCACATCCCTTTACTGTCTTTGGCTTGAGAGCTCCTGAAGCTGCTGCTGCTTCTGTCACCACCATCTAGTCCTGGCCAAGGTTGCCCACTGTGTCCAGGTTCATCTCCAGTCTTCCTGGTCTATGTCTTGCCACTGGACCTGGATGGTTCTGGAGGAGATAGTGAGGCTGGTGACTTTGCACAGCTCTGCCTCACTTAAATCCAATTCACTTGAAAGTGAAGACATCACCTTCCTGATGCCATGGTCTTTCTTTCTAAAGAAGGAAGAACAAATAACCACCACCACCTAGTTCCAGCACTGATTTTTCATCCACGTGGGTGCTGGGCCAGCCTTTTCCCTGTGTTATAGATCTCTCTTTCTGACTTTAATTATGGTCTTGGGCTGGAAGAATGTCTCACTCATACCTTTTGTTGGCTCTGCCACTCCAGAATTCGATTTCAGGTGTTATCTTAAAGTTGTTGGAAGGAGAATGTTGGGAGAGCCCAGCTAGTATTTTTTCTTTTTCTTCGTCTTGGCCAAGTATGTTTCTTGTAAACAAGATAATGTTTTATTCTGAATTTCTAATACTTTCTGCTATGCTCTTCTACTTTCTGGAAAGAGTTTATTCTTTTCACATTAATGTTTATGATGGGTCTTGTATTTACTTCATCTTGTCAGTCAGGAAGCATTTATTCAGCATTTATTCAGCATTTAGTATGGCCAGGCACTGTTCTAAGCACTAGAAATTCAAAGAAAGCAAAGGCATGATATCTGCCTTGAAGAGCTCACATTCCAGTTTTAGAGAAAGCATGCAAACAACCATCAGCTTATTTGGTTATAAAACCTCTCATCTACTGTGTGTCTATCAATCTATCTATGTCTAGATAGATATAGGCATAGGTATAGATATAGATATTTAAATCTCAATATGTTATCTGTTAGATTATCTAGATATAAATATCGCTTCTGTGAATGACAGATATATGTATTGCTGTTTATGTTTGTATATATTTATATAGACACACACACACACACATATATATGTGTGTATATATATATATATATATATAAAATCTACATCTAAATCTATATGTAACTGAGAAGTAATTTCAGAGGGAAGGCATGGTTGGGGTGTTGGTGTTAGCGGGGTGGTAAGATCATAAATGGCCCCTTGTAGAAAGGAGACCCTAATTTGAGCTGAATCTTGGAGGAAACCAGGGAAATCAAGAAGCAATAGGGGAGTTCTTTTTTACATTTTCCCCTCTTTTCCCCTAACACCTCTCTTTATCAAGAAAGAAAAGGTGGAAAAGAAGTTTGCTTAATACTAGTTATTTATAATTAAAACAGTCTGTTTTTGTTCTGTTGTCTTCTCCTCTCCTTATTCTGGCCCTGTTTCTTTTTATCCTTTTAATCCCCTCTTCTTGTGCTACCCTTTGCCTTTCCTTGTGACTACTTCTCCTAATAAGCTTTTCTTCTTAATGGGTCCTCTCCCTATTCACTCCCTTTTCTGCCTATCTCCTTTTTGAGTTTAGTGTATTTCTCTACTAAATTCTTTTTGTGTTTGTATGTGTGTATTAGTTTGCGTGAATGTGCTCAACCTTATTTTGTTTGGTTTAGATGAAATTAAGATTAATGAGATTCCCATTCCTCTCTTTCTTCCATGTTTCTATACTCTTTGTCTCATGGATGTCCATAATGTCAGAATGTTACATTTGCCCTCCTTTCTCCTTTATTCCCCCTTCCCCCTAATTTCTTTCATCTCCTGGCATCATCGAACAATAGTATATTCATCCCTTCTCTCATATTTTTGAAGACAGACCCTCTGCCTATCTTATTTACCGTTCTCTATTACCCTTAAAGAAATTTGTTTCTTCTCCCTCTGTTAGCATGCAAACATTTCATGCTTACATAGTTCCTTCCAAATGATCAAATGTCTTTACCCATCTTTGTGTATGTTGACTTTTGTATTTGCATTTTAAATAGCCTGCTCCTTTCTGGCCTTTTTATTAGGCTGTTGTTAAGTCTTCTGCTTCATTAAGGGGCCTGAGGCTGAGTTCTTTCTTAGCCTCTATATTCATGGAATTTTCCAGCATGCAGGAATGGGGGATTGGGTTGTGATGTAGTGTCCTGACCTTGCTTTGATTTTCTGCTGTTTCTACCAAATCAAACTTATTTTAAAGGACTGTAATGTCACTATAGTATTCATGCCCCAAATCTACTACTTCAGTTTTTATTTAAAGCATCATCAATAAAATCTTTTTTTTTTTTTTCTACATTAGACAACTTGTCTTACCTGGCCACTTGCTTTCATGGGCCAGATTAAATCTTCCTCATTCATTTCCAGATATGCCTTCATTAAGCTGGGTATGTTCTAGGATAACCACATGCCTATAGAAGAAATGATTCAGTTTCAAATCAGTGTGAAAATAATGCTGACAGCAGTTTTGAAGACAGAAAATGGCAGTCATAGAGTATGGGAGAGTAGAATTTTTGATTCATTAAGAGTATATGAGAGAAAAAAAGAATAAGAGATAAAATGAAATCCTTTCTCTATGAGGGTGTATACACAGTTTAAACATCAGCTTTTAAAATTGAATGTACCATTTTTGTATGCGTAGGATTGTGGGCTGCCATAGATGACTGAATCTGGGGCTACGTTAGGGTTAAGCTTAGAGAAGGATGAGCATGCTGTTAACTTTTTTTTTTTTAAGATGGCATGAACCTAGGCATAGACCAGTAACTCAATTTCTAAAAATTTGTCTTTGGAATATTGCACTAATCTACCTCCTTTGTTCTGTCAGTTATCTGAGAAAACTTGACTGACCACAGGTAATTACTGACACTGGGGCTTTTCCTTAATGGCCTAACTCAGGGTTCTGCCTTGTCTACACCCTTCATTTCAGAATCACATTAATAGAATGTTAGACGGGAAGGGTTTTAGAGGTCATTTATTAAGTGGTAGAAGGACATACAGCAAATTCGGGGCAAGACCAGGAGTATACTACAGTATATACCTTCCTATATGATCCTAAGATTGTTGACACAAGCTAGAAGGAGCCCTAGAGATCTAGTCCAACCCCCTTATTTTATCAGGCAGGAAGCTATTATGTGACTTCTTCAAGGTTATCCAGTTAGTAAGTGGGATGTGGAGCTTGAATCCATCTCTGAAGTCTTTGTGACTTCAAATTCAGAACTCTTTCCATGGAACTATGTTACGAATTCTGCAAGTTATTCAGGCTTATTAACAGAGCTGTCCCTCTTCATTGCAAGGGAGTAGAAAATGAGAAGAAAACATGGCAGATATAATTTGGGGTCTCCATGACATTAAGAGCGTAACTTCTCCAAATTCCCCAAAATCTATAGAAATGCATGTTTTAGTAAACAATAGCAGAAGAACATTTTTAAAGTCATTTGGTAACTTTATTAGATCAGAACAAAATGACTTCCTATTCAGCGGTGAACTGCTGTAGCCTCTGGCTCAGTGTAATGAATGAGTGCAGAAAAACATACATATTGATTCCCAGTGTACAAGTGGAAAGAAGAAATTCTCTAATGCCATAGTATGATCTCATTGTATTTTCTTTCCGTGTTTTATGAAATGGAACTGCCCTCTTGCTCCAGCTTCCTGTATTCCAGGAGGTACCACCAAGCCTGAGGCAGAAGAGGAAAGTCAGTCAGCAAATGTCACAGCCACCCCACTTCCCACTGGCTTTTGTCTTTGCCACAAACACCAATAGTGTGACAGAGCCACAAGGCCATGGCAATGGCAGTTAGCAGGACTGTTTCCAGGACTTAGAGAATTTCAGTTTCTAACGTTTGTAAAACAATAACAATCAACTAAAAGAAGCAGGGACCGTAAATTTAGACGTCATCTGGCCTGATTGCTTTTTGAGATTTTTAAAGCAGAGTGATGATTGGCTGTTATACAGAATGACAGTTCTAACTTCTGCATACTTCTGGAGGAACTTGGATGCTTTAAGACTATTCATAGGAAAACGCAAGTATAAAGACTTGGTTTGTGACATGGCATCACCCTTTTGGTGTGTGTTTAGACTTTGTCGCTGCTTATTGCCATGACTAGCTTCTGTATATTTCATCTAACTCTGTCACAGAGGAAATAGAGATGCACGAGCACAACTGATGGGTAGAGGAACACACTTTATAAGCCTGGCTCCTTTTCACAGTTCAGCTTGTCAGAATATTTATTTTTCCAGTTAACAAGTGTTGATTTTTTCTCCCAGTCAATTGTCTCTCTACCATCCAAAAAAAAAAGAAGAAAAGAGAAAATAAATGGACACAAAAATCCTTTGAACAAATATGCAAAGTGAAATAAAACATTTTCACATTAACCATGTCAATAATATGTCTCATATTGTATCTTGAGTCCATTATCCCTCTGTCAGGTTGTGGATAGCATATATCATTCTTACTCTCCTGGAATTGGTTGGACATTGTTAAATTTTTTAAGTCTTTTACACTTGTTTGTGTTTACAGTGTTATTGCTATTGTATAAATTGTTTTGAATTTTGGTTCTGCTCATTTGATTTGGCATCCATTCATATAAATCTTCCCAATTTTCTTTGATACCATCTTTTTCATTATTTTTTATGGTATGATAGTATTCCATTATATTCATGTATCATAATTTTTTTTCAGTCATTGCCCAATTGATGGACAACCCCTTAGTTTCCATTTCTTTATTAACGCAAAAATAACTGCTATAAATATTTTGTAAATATGTATTCTTTTTCTCCTTGATGTTTTTGGCCTAGTTTCTTGGTCATAGGATATGCATAATTTGGTAACTTTTTAGCTATGGTTTCATTAACCATGGTCTTCCTTAGTTTTCTCAATTGTAAAATGGTGATAATACTAGTACTTGTTTCCCAGGGATATGGATAGGATCAAATGTGATAGTATTTATAAAGCACTTATAATAGTTCTTGGCACATAATAGGCCCTAATATATGCTTGCTTGCTTCCTTCCTTATGAAGGGGAGTTGATGTGAGAATGAAGAGGTGATTTCATGTTTGGAAATTTGAGTTTCATTGATGGCAAAAAAAAAAAATCCAAGTGGAGCCATCATTATGGTAGTTCATAATGTGGGAGTAGGATACAAGTGATGAGGCCTGCAGATAGATTTGGAATTTATTCATAGAAATGTAATATGAAAGTGAATAATATTGCCAAAAGAGTAAATGTAGGTAGATAAGAGTAAGGTTTTCAGGCAAAACCTTGCTTTATAGCTAAAGTGAAAGAGTAGGTTGAAGAAGAGGGTCCAGCAAAGGATTCAGTGTAAGAGCAATTAGAGTTTGGGAGAGTCAGAAAAGTGCTATGGAAACTGAGAAAGGAATGTGTTGCAAGAAGAAAGTGGTGCTGAAGAATGTTACACATTGAAGAAAGACTTAATGCTATAACAACTGATAATAGATGGTTGGAGATGGTTGAAGGTACCATTTATAATCTTTAGGACATCATATTTCAGGGGATTGAGAATGTACTGTTTAGATAGGAATCAGTATGAAAGGTATATTAGGAGGATATTTAAGTTGAGTCTTGTTTTGGGAGATTTAAATGCCCAACAGAAGACTTTATGTTTTATCCTTGTGTTAATAGGGAGCCATTGGAGTTTATTGGGTGGGGAGTGTGAGTGATAGGCTCAGATCTTAGATTTAGGAAAATCAGTTTGACATCTTTGTTGAGGATGGATTGGAGTGGGGGAGAGATTTGAGGCAAAGAGACTAAGTAGGAGGCTATTGAAATAGTCCAGGCAAAATAATGCAGACCTGAACTAGTGTGGAGACTGTGTGAGTGGAGAGAAAGTGATGTTTCCAATAAGATATTTCACATTATCTTCTATTTTTTCATTCTTTTGGTTTTGTTTTATAATGTCTTGATTTCTCATAAAGTCATTAGCTTCCATTTGCTCCATTTTAATTTTTAAGGAAGTGTTTTCTTCAGTGAGCTTTTGGACTTCTTTTTCCATTTGATCGATTCTGCTTTTTAAGACATTCTTCTCCTCGTTGGCTTTTTGGACCCCTTTCGCCATTTGGGTTAGTCTATTTTTTAAGGTATTATTTTCTTCGGTATTTTTTTGGGTCTCTTTTAGCAAGCTGTTGACTTGTTTTTCATGATTTTCTTGCATCACTCTCATTTCTCTTCCCAGTTTTTCCTCTACTTCTGTTATTGCTTCTCAGAATCTTTTTTGAGCTCTTCCAAGGCCAGGGACCAATTCATATTTTTCTTGGAGGCTTTGGATGTAGGAGTTTTGACTTCTTCTGGTTGTATATTTTGATCTTCTTTGTCACCAAAGTAAGATTCTATGGTCTGACTTTTTTTGTGCTATTTGCTCATGATCCCAGCCAATTATTTGACTTTTAAACTCTTTGTTAAGGTAGGGGTCTGCTTCCAGTGTGGAGAGAAAGTGATGTTTCTAAGAAATTTTGGGGACACAGAAAGGAAAATATTTCACAACTTGCTGTATCTTGGGGGTTTCTGGGAAGAAAGTTATAGATGACACTGCCATTGCACACTTGGGTGTCTGGTGGTGTTATCCTTAAAAAGTAATATTCAGAAGAAAGGTGGGGGGGAGATTTTAAGGGTAAAATATAGTATTTGGGATATGTTGAGATTGAAAAATATATTTAATATTCACTTTGTTAGAGCTCAGCAGAGAAACTAGGTGTGTGTGTGTGTGTGTGTGTGTGTGTGTGTCTCTATGTGTATCTGAGATTCATTTTTATAGAGATGGTAATTGAGACTATGGGAGAAGATGAAGTTACCAGGTGAGCAATTATGGAAAGAAAAGACAAAAGAAACTTCAGTTAAATGGGTATGATACTGATAAAGTTCAAGCAAGGGAAAGAGGGAGGGAGGGAGGGAGAGAGAGACAGAGAGAGAGAGACAGAGAGAGAGAGAGAAAATTGAGAATGAGTGAGCATTGCTGTTCATTCTAAACATCAATCTAGAGAAAAAGTCCCTTTCTGTAGTGTGGGTTGGTATTTATGAAACAAGAATCATTTGTTTTTAAGAAGGAAACTTGGCTTCACTTTCAAGTTTTATAATCTAGGTGAGCCATATGGGAAGTCCATTTGATAGGATGCCATTGTTGAACCCAATTTTCATTGTTTCCCTATGGTAAGCTTTGAATGTTAGAGATTGCACAAAATAATTTTCTCTCTATTTTGCAGAAACATCTTAAAGTACTCAGAATAACCAGTTTTATGGCCATAGGTGTTAATAATAACAACAACAATAGCTAGCATTTATGTAGGGCTTTAAGCTTTACAAAGAACTGTACATATGTCATCTGTTCATCATAATAACCCTGTGAGGTAGATGGTAGATGAGGTATCCTCATTTTTCATTTAAAGAAACTGAGGCTTTGAGAGGTTGAGTGATTTGCCTAGGGTCACACAACCAGTAAATGTCTCCAGCTGGATGTAAACTCAGGTCTTCCTGACTTGAAGTCCATTACTCATACCTACTGTGCCACTTTACTTTCTCTGGTGCTTTCAAAAGAACCAGATTCTTTTTTTCTTATTTGACGTAGAAAGAAAACTATCCTTTACTCTTTGTAAGTAAGCCCACCACGTAAACTGAGGATATGATAGATGATGAGTTGTGAGAATAAAAATAAAAATTCATGAGATTATTTTGTTTAACTTCAATTCAGCACTTACTGAGTATCTACTGTGTGCTAAGTACTGAAGATATAAAGACAAAAATTAAATCACCGTTGCCTTCAAGACAATTATATTCTTTTTTGCCAGGGAGCCCATTTTCTGCTTGGAACAAATAACATATACACAGATAAATAAATATACAAAACGTACAGAATAAATTGAAAAAAAATAGTTTTAGAGTGAAAGGGTCTAAGAATGCTAAAAACTAGGGATACCAGGAAAGAAGATGACATCTTTGAAGCAAGCTGGAGATTCTAGGAGATGAGGATAGACCAGCAAAATCCCATTATTTCTATCCATAGGACAAAATTTTTAACATTGGCAAGCTACTGCTACTCCCTCCTTCATCTCTAAGAAGTTATAAGATATGCAGGATTTGTCACTTCACCCTACTATTTATAATCTTAGTACTTTACCATGTATTCTTATTTTGAGTTAATATCTAAACTATCTAAATAGCCATTTACATAATTGGTATTTCTCCACAGATGGAATTTATGGTAACTGTGACTCTGTTGTGTGTAAGATTGGGATTTATTGTTTGCATGACATAGTTTTCTTCTTAATACAAAACAGATTTATTTTGAAGATCCCTTATTCTATTTCCTAGTTGGATTCTTCCCTTCTTCCCCACACTATTTCTCAGGAATGATGCTATATGTGTAGACTCGTTGTTTTTTTTAAACTTCCCTTTTAATATGGATGCTATTAGATTATGAATTGGGCTTTTTTTTTTTTTTGGCTAGGCAGTGGGGTTAAGTGACCTGCCCAGGGTCACACAGCTAGTAAGTGTCATGTGTCTGAGGCCAGATTTGAACTCAGGTCCTCCTGAATCCAGGGCTGGTGCTGTATCCACTGTGCCACCTAGCTGTCCCGACTCATTGTTTTTTAGAAGTTAATTATTCTTGTTCACTTTTTCAACACGAGGCAGATGTTTGGTTAGTCAGGCTAGAAGAGTATCAGGAGGTAGGTATAATATAGGAGAAATCGTTTAAGATGGGTGGTGGTGTTTGATGGCCTTTTTCCCTTCGGAGTTCCTTTTTGGGAAAAATGGGTAGAGTGTACATTGAAATATTCACTAGCTTCATTGACTAATACTGTGGGGGCTGAGATGAGTTTCAGCATAAATATTTCAGGCTACCATTTTGTAAGCACGTTTCAGAAAATAACTTTGATGAGCTTTGGAAACAGTGCCAGGCAAATGTAAGTATTTAATGTCCCTTGGGATGGTACTGTGTAGTGATGGAGAAATGGTACTTTGAATTTTAAATTGGTTTAAATTCCTTTCTATTTAGCAATCCTAAGCTGCTTTTTGTCTCTTCCTGCTGTAAAATCCAAGGATGTTTAGAACTTCTTTGTTTTTATGCTCTGCTAATTTATTGTAATTTCATATTTTCTTGCTAAAAATGTTATAAATTTTATTACTTTTAAACTAGTTTTAATGGAACTAGTCATTAAAAAAAAAAAAAAAGAAATGAGGAACTATGAATTGTAATGTACTTCACACCAGGATCCTTAACAGTCTCTTGAAACTTTCCTGAAAACTACAATACTGAAGATGTGTTTGGGGTGTAAAAATGATTATAAAATAGATTTTTATGAAGTGCCTCCTGTATTCAAGATACTGTGGTAAATACCATGAGAGGTAACTTAGTCCTATTTAGAGCACTTCAATCAACGAACAAGCATCTATTAAGCACCTATTATGTGCCAGGCAGTATCTTTGCAAATACAAAGAATGAAACAATCTCTACTTTGGAGGAGTTTGACCATAAACAGAAAACATTTTAAAGCAATTTATGTTAAGTGGCATATGATTGATACAGACTTGAAGTAAGTGCTCTAGTAGTTAAGGGAAGGAATTTGTCATTTTGATTGTTTTGATTAGGGAAAGTTTCCTAGAGGAGGTGGAATATATACAGATTTCCCACAATGTGCATTTTTTTTTTAAAGTTCTCCCTTTTCTTTTCCAATGTCCTCTGTCTCCTAAACTTAATTATAGTTGTGGGCAGGTTTGAGGGATATGGTTGAAGGTGATGTTAAGTAGAAGCTGAGTGGAGAGCGGAGGAAGAATTCCATGTCCTTTTTCATAGTTTACTAAAACTATTTGTGTGATCATGGTGAATACTGCTATATAATTTATTTTGATATCTTGATGAATGTGTATTCTCATTGGTATGAATACTTCTTCTAAACATACAAATCATGATGGTTTTTTTTTTTTAACTCTTTGCAATTTATGTCCATGTCTTCCTGTAAATTCTTTACAAGGAGACCTCCCAGTGTGCTGGAGGCCTTCATTGGGCTCTGTTGCTTTTGCTTCACATACTGATGCGGTCTAGAGGTTTAGCAGTGTTGGAACCCCAAAATCACAACAGGTGGGCCCTGCCTGAAGAAATTTAACCCAAATCTTATTTCAGGCAGATAAAAAGTTTATTAGAGATAAACTATGTGGGCCAGACTCTTAAGGAATCTGAACATTAGTGACGCCCATACGAGCAGGCATGAGAAAGTCTCAGCCCCTTAATGGGGGCCAGGATGGATGTTATATACACTCAAGTAATTTTGGGTGACCAGAGGAGGGGCTGGGAAGAGGATTTGGGTGATTGGGGGAGGAGTTTAGGAAGAATGGGAGTATCTGGATAGGCTTTTATTAGGGTAACAAAGAACTGGAAGGAAGAGGTTGATAAGATCAAAGACTAGGTTTCTTTCTTAGGATTTCCAGGACTGGCTTCTTAGAGAGATAGAGAACGATTAGAATAAGAATAAGAGATAAGGAAAAGCCTGTTGAGTGAAGTATAAGGTTTTTCTGGGGCCCTTAGACAAATGGGAGCCAAATTTTTTGGGGGGCAAAAAGGGGCAAAGGTCTCGACTTGGGCCCATACCCCATCAATACTATTAAAATACATTTGCTGTCTATCGGTTATTCCTTGATCTTGCCACATGTTTAGCCAACTTTTTTTAGTCATTCATTTATCTTATATGTGTTTGCAGTTCTAACGGCCTATTTGTGGATAGCTTGCATGTCTTTGTTACCCTTTGGGCTTCCCTGAGAAGCTCTGGATCATTTGAAACATTACACTACTTTTCAAAGGTCATCCAGATTGTTGTCTTTCTGTTTAGTACTAAGGTAAGTACACTGTCCTTCTGTGGTGTTTGTCCAAGGCATATGTCCTGAGAAACCAACTCTGTACACTTGGATAGTGTTTTTCATCCAGTAGGTTTTTCTTCTGTGTGTAGGTAGGCCATACTTTGATTTATTACAGATCTTATTTAGGAGGCTCTATAGTGTTCTTTGGCTTGATGCCATCAGCACAATTGGTAAGTAGATAAAGTTGGAGAACTAGAAATTCCCCCCTCATTTAGAACTCTTAGCTGGATATCTTTCCTGACTGTGGCAGTCACTGTTGGTGAACATATATTTATTTTCTATTTTATGCCTTACTTAACATTTATAATTGGAGGATCATCAAAGTTCTCTCTGTTGCATCTTTCAAGGATCTTGTGTGACTTAAACATGACATCAACACCTGGAGGAGAAAATTTTTGGCAGTATTGTTCGATAACAAATTAAATGCTTTTATAGTCAAATAATAAAAATAATGAGAGCTTTCAATCAGTTGTGTAATTAAAAAAAGATGTAATTTGCTAAAGAATTTCATCTTCATTAAATGTTCTGCCATATATTTATTTTTTATGTTTCAAAATTTTTTTCTAAAGATGTCTGGAAAGTAAGCATATGGATTGGTAATTATTGATATATTTTTAAAATAATCTTTTTTTGGTATTATGACAGTATTTCCTTATCTTCAAATGTTTGGTGTCCTTCACTCAAATATTTTAAGAATTGAACCTTCAGTGTTCTTGAAATTATGTTGCCTGAGGCATTGAACTTACCATATATGCTTATTCTATTATATGCTTATTCTAGTTCATCTTCTTTTTCTTCTCTCTCTGTATGTGCATGTGCCATTTATCTTTGTTAGACAACATATTAGGGACTATCAATCAATAAACATTTATTAAGCACCTATTATGAGCCAGTCACTGTTAGATGTTACAGTCCATATGTGTTCTTTTCACTGTCAATGATGGAGAGAACACTTTATTATTTTAATTTTAATAGGTCTTTAAAATTTTTCGTTTGTTTGCTTTCCTCACAGTTTCATCCTTAAATTATCTTGAATAACTTAATTGAGCCCTCACTAAACTTTTTGTAGACGTTTGTTTTTCATTTTACTGCTCACTGTTTTTGTAAGATACTATTCACAATCTTCTATACTCCTTCTCTGAAAGATGAGTTTGAATTCTAAAGTAGTATTGCCCTTGGCTGTCATATCTCTTCTTAGCAAGGAGGTAAGTGTTTGCTGGTTAAGGCGATTGGTAAAAGACTCTTTTAGTCTCCTTATTGTGACACTTGATTTATATTAATAACACTTTAATATTGAGAAGTTTTAATTGTCATATTTTGCTTTAGAATCATCTCCCCCCCCCCAATATCTCTCTTATCCCCTCCACTGGAGGGCTACCCATTGTAACAAAGAAGGAAAAGAGTTGACAAAACCAACAATCAGCTGAACTTGATAGTATATCTAATAATTCTGTATCCACAGCCAGCTTTGGAAAGAACGGGAGGAAGTACATTTCTTATTTCTTTTTTGTGTTCAAGCTTGGTCATTCTCACTTATTGGTAGCACTTTAATAGAAAATCATCATAATTTGTGTTGTTATATGTCCCATTTACCCTTTTTAAAAAATATCAATAACTTGTTTTAGTAGGTCACGATCAAATTGGGGATTACAGTAGCTACCATTTATATAGTCTTTAAAGTTTACAATGCACTTTACGTATGTTATCTCATTCGTTGTTATCCCTTTATTATATATAGTGTGAGCTCATTGAGGGCAGGACTTTTCTTTATATTCCCAGTGCTTAATTATCACAATGCCTGGCAATTAGTTGAGTGCTTAATAAATGCATGTTAACTTGAAAGGTAAAATTAGCTTTGTTTTAATCATAGTATCTTAATTTCATCTTCTGATTTGTATTGATTTTGATCTATACTCTGATGAGTTGATGGTTTGATTGTACAATCAAATTTAGACAACACAAAGTGGCACAGTGAAAAGAATGCTAGATCTGAATTCAGATCCAGCCTCAGACCCTCACCAGCTGTGTGACCCGATTACCTTCTGTTTGCCTCAGTTCCCTCAGCTGTAAAAAGGGATAATAATAGCACCCACCTCATAGGATTTTTGTGAGGATAAAATAATGTAATGTTTGTAAAGTGTTCTGCAAACCTTAAAGTGATCTGTTAATATTGTTAATGTAGCTAACTATTATTAATGTAAGCTATTATTATTGTTATTATTATACATGGACACCTCAGCTCATTAGGAAATGACATAGGTAGCAGATTCTTTCCTGTCTTTTAAGAAAAAAATCAATTTTTTATGTGATCTTGTTTGGTATTTGTTGTGTACAATGCCTCCTGTAGCCATTCTTTAAGAAAATATTCATGATATATAGGTCTTAAGTTACTGTGATGTATTCAAACCTTTGGGCCTCTTTTGATCTTTCATCCTGGGTCATAATTTGCAACATTTTTTCCTCTACTTCCCCTATGCCCATATTTGCATTGATAGATTGCATTGAAGTATTATATACTGAAGTATATTTTTATTTAATTTGGAAGATCCCATCAAGTTTCTTGTAGTATTGCTCTACTTCCTTATCCTTTCCAGCAGATGTTGCTGTGTAATGACCTCTTTCCCCTTGTCTACATCTTTGCTGCTCTCAGTGCAAAATTAGATGGTTTGGGACTCCAAGCCTTGTCTTATTTTTCTGTGGCAATATACCACCGTGCACATAGGATATATCCTACCACATTCTAAGAGTAACAAGTTGCTTCATAAGCAAGTATCACTGCATAGTTAAATACTGTTTTCAGTGAGGTCTTCAAAGTAGAATCATAAATGTTTGATTTAGATGGAAGAATAGAAAAAGTGCCACATACGCATGTCTGTCACATTACAGAATACATGTAGATCGCAAAAATCCTTTAGTCTAAGTTAGATGGTCACCCTGTACTTACAAATTAAGAATGAAGGAGAAGGGACAAAAACAGGTCCCAAATACACCAGTACATTTACAGTAGCACACTTTCTGGGAGTTACAAACTAGAAATAAAGTGAATGTTCGTCAATAGTGGAAAGGCTGAAAAAATACAATATATGAATGAATATCTGACAGGCAATATGGTGTTGAGGAAAGAATACTGAAGTGAGTGAATGTAATGGATTATTATTGTGAACTAAGAAAAAATATGGAAAATTTCAAGAAATAATATATGAATAGATATAGAATGTTAAATGAACAGATCCAGAAGAACAAAAAGGAGGAAAGAAGAAGGAGACACAATTCTGAGTGATGAAAAATGAAACACACATACTTTTCACAGTAGAGAGGTAAGTGAATTCTAGGACAGAATCTTGTACACATTGGTAGATAATCAGTGAGTTATGTGTTTTTTTACATAATTATTAATTGTTCCTGTGATTTGTTCTTTGATTCATTTATTATTTTGCATTTCATTAATTCTTCATTTGTGATTGTGCCTTTTGTTTGTGGTCCCTGAACCAAAGACTATTTCTAACATGTTATGATTTGTAAAGAATGTATTTTGTATTTGTGTCTTTTTACATTTGGTTGCAATGTCTTTGTTCCCTAATTCAGTCATTTTTTGGTAAAAGTTTCCCACGTGGTGTTGAGAAACATATATATTCTTTTGCAGTCCCATTTAGGAAGACACCATACAACTTTTAGCTCTAGTTTCTCTATTAGATTTTTAGTTAAAATGTCCATTTAAAAATCTTTTCTGTTAGTGTTATCCAGAACTGAAAGGGAGTTGTTGAAATCTCCTGTTACTGTTGTATTACTCTCTACTTGTTGTAGCTCAATTAGTGTTTCCTTAATGAATTTGGATACTAAGGTATTTGGAGCATCTAAGTTTAAGACTGATACTGGTTTGTTGTCTGTGGTTTCTTTCAGCAGAATATAGCTTCCTTCTTTATCCCTTTCTGAATTTTTGAATGTGTGTTTTTGCTTTCTAAGCCAGCATGATTACAAAATCTGCTTTCTTAAAAATTACTTGATGTCTAGTACATTTTTTAGATGAAGTGTTTTTGCTTCATTGTTTTACTTTGCCACAAAGGGAAGGTACAGAAATAATTATAATGTTAAAAAAGAAATCAAAGTTTATTTTTAAAAATAAAAAAATTATTAAAGAGAAGTAACTGAATTAAAAAAAAAAAGACTTTCATTTGTAACATTTATACTTAATGTTCTTATGATGCAGCCTACCAAGTAAGGTAGAATTTTGTAACTTTGCAGAGAAGACAACTGTCTATGTATTGGAAAGAATATATCCAACCTGTTAGAAAAGAAAGTTAGTTTTACAGTTGCATCTGTATCCATCTGTACCATACAGGTGTAGCGTAGCCTATATGTTCGAATTTATGGTTTTCGTAATAAATTATAATGAAAATGAGCACTTGATATTCCAGTAGACAGAAGATTATAGGAGGCCTGAAAATTTGTTCATTAGGAAAGAATTTACTAAGGATATAAAATCAAGTGATAAATATCCAAAAAATTATCATAGAGAGTAAAAATCATGTGTTTGCCCAGTAGGTTTTAAATTGTACTTTTTGCAGTTTCTGATGTCGGTATTTTGAGTCAAAGGTAAAGCTAGACATTATGTAAAGGCTATTTATATATTTAAAGGATTACATAATCCTTAAAATACTTGTCCTTATCTTATAGATCTAACCCTAAAATAATGCAGTGTCTTGTACAGCACATGTATTTTGAGTATAGTTATTTTCTATATTTAATTTATTTTTGAAAGTTTCTTGCATTAAAAAAAAATAATATAGCCTAGAGCCAATGTTTAGGTATAGGAAAACCTTACTTTTGATAATAGAAGTCAGTGGGAACATATGATTGGTTCACTTAGAAGTTTGTTTTGCATGCAGCATTTCACAAATGGCTTGATTATGTTGAGTGAAAAGTATGTATGCCTTTTTAAAAAAAAGTTCCATTTGTGTATTATAGTCTAGGTAATTTGTGGCTGATAGATGTGTAGTTTATCTGCAGTGGGCTAAGCCATCTCAAAGCTATACTGAGGTACAAATAAGAGCCTCCTCAAACAAAAAGGATCAGAAAGATGACTTTTTCCCAAATGGTAATTAAGGAAGCCTAAAAAATGTTATAGACACTTTATTAAAGAACATCAAAGTACAACTTTTGACCAGCTTATTATAGCTATGTTCAGAGATCATTCTCCCTTTACTGTGACTATGATAAAGCTTAAGGATAGTGTGGTATAGTGGAAAGGCTATGGGCCTGGCAGTTTGGAGAGTTGGGTTCATATCTAACCTCTGCTCACAATAGCATATGAACTTTGGCAATCAGTCTGTCTACAAGCATTTATTAGGAGTTTCTTATGTTCCGTGCATTTATCTGTAGAAGAGAAAGGCTGTATAAAATGGCATTTTAAACCCCTTTGTGTTCTAATGTTCTAGAGTAGATTCTGTGATTTATTTCATTCAAGTAGCCAAGTGGATTAAGATAAGTTGGTCAATCAGCCTTCTCCTTTTATCTCCTACCAGATCACTTCACGCCAAGGAATCTAGGCCTCATTGCAATGATTGTCCATTAATTAAAAAAAAAAAAAAAAAAAAGACAGGTGGTGATAGAGCAAAGGACTTAAACACATTCCTCTGAGGCAAAACACTGCCTTTGCTTCATGCCTTGGTGAATTAGGCACTCCAGGGTAATGAATATTATATCCTTCCCAGAACATTGCAGCTGCCAGGTATCTACTGCCATGGTTTTAATCTGTGATCTAGTATTTCACTGAAGGAAAAGTTTATTGGATAGGGAAATTTTCATACAGGTTACAAGAGGGGAATGGTGAGGCACACTGTTTCATTTGTCAACTAAGGTTCATAAGGGGCAATGTGATTGAATTTTCATTTCAGTTCAACATTTAAAAATTCTTACTGTGCACAGGACACTGAAGATACAGAGACAAATACTAAATAGTCCCTGACTCCTTGGGGCCTTACATCCTGTTATGTGTTGGGGCGAATGAGCAGGTGAAGTATGTACGAAGTAATATCAAGAGGGAAGGTGAACATTAATAACCTGGAACATCAGTAGGGGTTACAGGTAGGAGAGGATGCCTGAGCTGTGGCTTTGAAGGATGCTTAGGATCCAAAGACATAGAAATGAGGAGTGCATTCTAAACATGGGCAACTGACCACCTTAGCAATGGCATGCCAGTGGGAGATAGAATATCGTACATGAGGCAGAACTGGCAGGCTAGTTTGACTGTCACGTAGCATTTGTGAAGGAGAATAATAGGAAATAAACTTGGAAAGGTAGGTGAGCAAGAGACAGATTGTGAATGCCAGACCAAAGATTCTGGTTTTTTACTCTAGAACCTCTGGAAGTTCATGGTCAGATCTGTGTTTTGGGAGCGTCAATTAGGAAGCGGGACACAGAATGGATTAGACAGAGGAGAAAATGAGGGCAAAGAGCTCAGTTAGGAGGGTGGGATAAGACTCTAAGAGAGAGGTGAGGAGTGCCTGAATGGGGCTGTGTAAAGGGAGAAAATCTTCAGAATCAGTGTGACCAAGTCTAGAAAAACTGAGGTCAGGGGAGGTACAACGTAGCTAACTCTGATCCAAGCACCTTAAAAAGTCAGTTAAATATAATGGGTAGGATGCTATTATATGCTATTATTAATCATCACAAGTCCAAAATTTGTGCTAGGTGGTAATCCATACCAGACTTATTTTCTCTTATTAAAACATCTTTGCCCCACCCACTAGTCCCAATGCATAATCTTAAGGGATCATAATTCATAGCACAAAAACAAGAAACACCTGATATTCAGCTGACTTGAGATTTTGCAAATCAGTTTATCTATGTAATTTCATTTGATCGTCACATCACCCTTTTGAGATATTATTTTCATTCAACAGATGAGGACTCTCAGGCTCAGCAGAGTTAAATGACTTGTCCAGGCTCACACAGCTGGTAAGTTTTTGAGGAAGGATTCAAACTCAAGGCTTCTTCATTCCAAGTCCAATACTCATTCCATTTCAGTGTCTTTCAAAACCATTTATGGTACAGGCGATATGACTGTGGTCATTGTATAACCTCTCAGTTCTTTAGGCAATTTTAAAAGTGTATATGTTGCAGAGAAGATCCCGACCTAAATTGGTAGACAAAGTTTCCTCACCTGGGAGTTCTCTAAAGCAATAAAATCATGGGCCTGGGTCCTATTCTTATCCCTGTAAAGGCAGGCATTTCAAATATGGCATTTTAACTTTTCCGAAGTATTTTCCTGTAAATGCTCTTCCATATTATACTTATTTGTGTATATATCATATCCTATAAAACTAGTTCCATTCAGCCAAGTATTACATCTAATCAAAATAGTATATCTAATCAATCATTACACAGTATTCTACATGTATTTGGCACTTACTAAATATTTCTTTAATGGATTCACGTATTTCATCTACTTGGCAGCTCAATGAGTACAATAGCTTCTTTGAATCAAGGAAAGCAAGCAAAAAGAACTCTCACTGGTTCATATCTCCTGTTTTCAGATCTGAAAAAAAAAAAGCAATTATTTTTAAACACACAAGAAGAAATAGATTTCCGGTTACCTCAGAGAAGAGGAATGTGGCAGGAACAAAGACCTGGGTCTGACCAAGGGCTCTACCCAAGGGTTCTGCCTAGATGCAAGGACATTATTCAATGCAACTCCTCATGGTAAAGATGATGAGACAAACTGCTGGTCTGGATCGGATGTACTGGCAGAGAATTCATCAAGATTCCTGCACAGCTTCTACTGCTGGGTTAAAATCTTTGGTGTGAAAAGGTTTGCACTTCAGTTACAACTCAGGCTGGGGATCTGCAAGCTTTCCGTGATCCCAAAGTGTGATTCAGAGTGAAGTCTGATTGCTGCCCCCCCTCGTCTGAGCTCTGTAAATTTCTGGCCTGGGTTTGGATCTGGGCAGCTTTAGACTACAGCTCATCCCTGCTACTATCAGCTACTTTTAAAGCGCTGCCAGTTCAGAGTGACAGAACTGTAGATTTCCTTTTGCTGTGGGATTCCTTCCCTGGTATTACTATGTCGGCTTTAGACTGAGCTTGAAACTGGTGCTTAGACTGTGCTCAGCTCCTGGGGTCTGAGCTGTGCAGGAGCTGCCTGATTTTGAATATGCTTCTCTCTCCTCATGTCATGACCAGGGCCTGCTCTGGAGGAGAATGTTGCCCCTATATTTGTGACTCTGAACTGAGTAGTGAGCAACAAAGCTTCCAGTAGGAACATTTTCCTGGTAAGGGGCCCTGGTATGGGACTTTGGCCTCCTTTTGTCCACACCAGCACAGCCTTTCCCTTGTGCTGGGCCCATTCCTGGCCAGACCCCTTACTCAGTGATCATAGATCTCTCTGTCTCTCTCAGCCGACCTGGGCTAGACAAATGACTCACTATGGCTTTGTCTTTGGTGTCCCCATCAGAATTTAGTCTGGTGTACTTTCTAGATCTGTTTGGAGGAGTTTGGGCTGCGGCTGGGTGGGTAGGGAGCTCACTGTACTTCTCCTTTCTATTGCCATCTTAGCTGTATATAGAGATTCATCACTGCTATGTGATGAATATTTTTGTGACCTGAACCTATTCTGCATTAAGGTTTTATCTATATATTTACCCGCTTCACAATGTAGTTTAGTGGACCGAAGTACTCCATGCACAGTTTTAACAGCAACCAGATTTTATTTTTGACCCCTAAGTTTATCGATTCTGTGCTCCTCACGAAGTCAGCTAAACTTCCATATTTTCTTTCTCATCTGTGAAATAAGGTTATTAATACTTGCCTGTCTCCTTCACAGGGTTGTTGTGAAGAAAGTGCTTAAAGCACTATATAGATGTGAGCTATTGCTATTACTATTATATTCATTGATGACTCAAAGATCTTGGTGAGATCATTGTGCAACCCTTTTTCTTACCTGTAAAGAATAGAATCCAGCTTTCAGAATCTACTTCTCTTTTTTGGTGGTATCTATTTTGAAAGCTCTTTCACTAAAACTCTTATCTTGTAAATACTTTCCATTTCATTTAATTTCTTTTTCTTCCTTTTCTTGCTGCCTTCTCTGTATCTTCTCTCTTCCTCCTCCCCTTCCCACCACCACCCCCTCCAGTTTGTCAGTTCTGTTTAATTTTGGCTGTCTGGCTGTGCATATGCTAACCAGTCTTTGAAATCATCAAGCTTGCTTAAATAATAAATCGAGTTTCTAACAGCTTGCCTTTCTAAATGGCACCCTCAGTATTGTCACTGAGATGATCATGCCCAAGCCTATGTGCTCTGACCAAAGTCTCGCATTTCTACAAATCCAATCCTCCTGATGTGGGGCACTTTGTGCATGTATGTGTATATATCACACATTTGTTATATGTTATTATTTCACTGCATAAGGACAAATGTCCTCTTTGGTACCTCTACTCTTACTTTATAGTATTTTGACCACATTAATACTAAGATTAGTAAGCTGAGGCAATTCTAAGTTATCTCTAGTATAAATGGAAAAAAAGTAGATTGGGTGGGATGGAAAACATAGACTTAACTTAGAGAGTCGGAATTAATCAGCACAAGGGTTTTTTTTTTTAAATTATTTGAAGATGGCTTAATGATAAATTTGTTGTCCTTGCTCCTAGGTTTCCCAGGATTGAATTATTTTAATTTGCTCTCTTATATGCTTTTTGAGTTTAAATGGATGGTTCCAGGTAGGAAAATTAGTATTTGCATCCTGGCCCAATGCCTGGGACTTGGGCTTCAGTTCTTGGAGTCTCTATGAGTTCTACCCTATGGATTTACTATTACCAATTCCCTTTTATGCCTTGAGATAATAGATTACAAGTTAGACCCAGAACACAGTGGCATCTCTAGTGCCAAGTGTCAACATAAGAGAACCCTAATAATCTCTGCTGATTCCAGGCCCAGACTACTCATAGAGCCTATAATATAATTGACATTGCAATTGCCATGGCCTAGAGCCAGCCTTTTTTACTGAAATTAAATTTTTTTTTTTACTGCTCCTCCAATAAATCACTATATCAACTACAACAATAATAAGACAATGTCAAAAAACATCATCCATTAAGGAACCCATGATTAAATGGTTCCCGTTAGGATGACTAGAATAATGTAAAAGTAGTTTGCAATTCTTTCTAAAATGTCTACTTTCTTGAAATAGCCTTTATACTTTTTTTTGCTTTTCATGAATTTGCCCTTGGTGGATTATTCAAATGGAATCCTCTGTTTTTAATGATTGTATGACATGTGGAGCCAAAGTTTCAATAGTATAACTCCTAAAATTATCTCTGTGCATTTGGGAATCAAAATTACTAACTTATCTGCCAATGTATAAGCAGAACTCTTCAGAATTAGAAGGCTCTTAGAGCCTGTAGATGATTTGAATTTGCAGATGACAAATGCATTTCAGTGTACAAAAATGTAAAATAATTAGTTTGGGATCAGAGAACTATAAAGAATATATGCAAAATTGAACAATCATCTAGGACACTGAAAACCAAATTGATTTGGATGTAATTTGGGAAAATGGCTTTTGCAGTCACTACAGTTTTCTGCTGCAGAAAAGGCAAGCTAATTCTTTTACTCCAGCTAGATACTGCATTTTTTATGAAATGACCAGTGAAAGCCTTTCATGCTGGCAATTGAAAAAGTGGTAAATATTTCTACATATTTGTCCCTGATGAAAGGAGTATGGAGTTGGGGTATAGGATGCTGGGTTGGCCTTTAGGAAAGTGTGTTTCTAGTGACACAGTAGAAGTCCTGTCATTATTTTCTTTGAACATTGCTGTAAGTGATCTTGACTGTGACACATCCTTTTGTCCTCTTTTCTTTCTGTGACTCCTCCCTACGCATTTTTGTTTTCTTCTTCTTCTTCTTCTTTTTTTTCTTTTTTTGTAGTAGTTAGCAGGTGTAAACTTGCAAAGAGAATTAGGGACCCTCGTAGGTCTTTTGACCCTTAACTTAAGGATCAAGTACGCCTGAGCTGACTTTATCTAGGTCTGCACTATATTTTATATCAACAAGTAATTAGAATCTCTAGAGGAAGGCCCTGAAAAGATCTCTTTAATGAGGTAGCCCTAAATGTTCCCTTCACATTTATATTCATTCTTCCCTTGAGATCAAGTCCTTGAATGTGCTTTTTTAACCGGGAGATCATTACTCAAATCGACTTTGTTATTATTTATTCTATGTTTTAATTTACCGTTGTTTGAAATACCCTATTAGATGCACAGTAACACAATTTTTCAGCTGATTTCCCTGACAGTGTTGAGTTACGATTATTTATTTTGAGGTCTCTGGTTTCTAATGAAGCTGGAAACAAAGTGGAGCAACTAAGGGTTAGAATACTTGCTTTGCCAAGGTAGATTATTCAATATGTTGCTGATTACAAGATTTAAGAAGTACTTGACTGATTATTTTGTTATTTCTTTGCAGGAGTAATTTATTAAGCCCTTGTGTTTTAAAAATGTGTATGTGTCCCATACAATTGATTTGCAAAAGGGAAGCATATAATAAAGATTATGCCTTTTATGAAATGGCACCAGCTTTTAACAGTTATTTTTTCACTAGAGGTACATAAGTATGGCATTTATCAACAGTAACCCTTGTGGAATCCTTGAAGTTTTAATGCATATGTTTCTTCCCACAAGATGCCTGAGGCTGTCTTGCTGCATCGTTAGAAGATTTCAGATTACTAAGCCAGGTGATAGAGTAGATATTTTTAATTGGTTTCCGATGTCTCTGCAATGAGTTCTGGGTGAGACAAAGAAGATAAAGGAGCAGTTGGGACAGATGATTTCTCAGGGTTTTGGGGGATTTTCCATAAATAACTTCAGATCTGCCACCAGAAGAAAAGGACAAATTGGCATGTATTCTGACTCAGACCAGGCTTTTGCAATGTAAGTTCCATATTGGAACAAAAGGAGGAACTCATAGGTCATTCAGCAGTTAACAAAAGGAGATTTACTTGGGCAGAGCAGTAGAAGGATATTCAATATGGATATGTATTCAAGGACACCCTGAGTTGATTATGTTGAGTGCAACTTCTTTGCCAGAGTTTCCTGCCTTGGTCTGCTAAGCATCAGAAAATACCTGGAGCTTCTTGTGGACTTTTCTACTCAGTTGACAAGGAAATGATATCAGTAGCCTGAGCCTTTAGTCCCTTGAGCCGACTCAATTTAGAAAATGGTATCAATACTTTTTAAGGGAAAACAAGCCCTTGCATGAAGGTAAGGGTTAGGATATCACTCCTACTATATTAGGATCTAGTGGTTGAATCTACTGTTATGTAACTGTCCTTGGACCTACAAGGATGTGAAAGACTGATAATCAACCATCTCCCAGTTGCTACTCTTCAACAATTCTGTGTCTACATTGAGAAAAAATACTCGACATAAAAATAGACATTTTTGAAGTGTTTCCAGCTTATTGAACTATTTCCATAATTTATCTTTTGTACTAAAAGGTTCATTAAAAACAGCTTCTTTGTGCAGAAAAACCCAAACATTGACAACTTCTTTATCATAAATGTAAATCGTATGGTAAAATCCTTTTAAAAAGTATAAGCTCACAAAGGGTTCTAATGAGAACCATGTGCTTCAACATGGGATAGACCATTATTATTAGCTCCAGAATCTAATTGGTAGAGATATCATCCCGTAGATGGTCAGAATTTCTGGGGTCTACATTCAGATATGGAAAAGTTAATACCAATTGGTGGGGGGGCGTGAGGGAGTTTCTTGGCTTTCATTCTCTTTCATCTGCTGAATTTGGTGATTAAGATATTTATTTGTAGGGTTAGTAATAAAACTGCCAGATCTGCTGGGATAAGCTTTCCTGTTCCATTTGACCCTCACCTCAGGGTTCACACTGAGTGAAGATGGCTTGAAGGCCTAAATATTATATTATATTCATTATGGCAGTATTTCCATTCTAACCTTAGTAGGCTGATACTTTTACAAATATAATTTATTTCTTAGGCTTATTAACAGACAGTACTTGAAAATGGTAGTGGTTCTCTCCAAGTCTCTTGCCACAGGAGAACAAGAATTATAGTGGTATATAGTGAGTGATTCTTTTTTTGTCTAAAACTATAGATGGAGTGTTAATTTCCTTATAGTTCCATATTCATATCAATAGTTTGTGTTCTGACCTAGAACAAATGTGTACCTATTACTTTTTTTTTTTTGAGACAAAGGACGTAATACTTTAAAATGGTGGCTAAATGGTGTAGTGGGTAGAGTGCTAGGCCTGGAGTCAGGAAGATTTGAATTCAAAACCAGCCTTAGACAGCTTGTGACCCTGGGCAAGTCATTTAACATATCTACCCAAGCTTCCTCATTTATAAAATGAGGATAATTGTACTTACTTCTCAAGGTCATTATGTGAACCACAAAATTCTAGTCTGTAACAAAAGTCACTTAGACCTCCAAGCATATTCAGTTTATTGGAGATACTAGTTGGTTGGGTCCAAGATCTTCCTCACAATCAGGGCCCCCTCCCCTTGAGTGCTAGCTACTTTTATACACTTAGGAGAACACTAAAAATAGAAGGCGGCATTACAGTTCACTGATTAGTCAGTTCCAGGAGTGGGAAAATCTTATGGTTCACTAAAGGAAATGTCTATCAACATAACCACTTTGTCAACAGACCTTTCACAAGTCATCAACTCCAGATCATCTCAGCAAGGGCTTCCCAAAGCTCCTAAGACCCTTTCAACAAGAGCTTAGGGCCTTCCACAAATAGTGAAACCCTAGTGTTTGACTAACAGTATGCTAAGGTCCAAGGAAGTTGTGGGTTTGAAGCAAAGGTCACAAGGGAGTGAACTGTAATGATTCATAGGGACAACGGGTATTGCATCAGTAAATGAACCTTATTACGACATATTACGAAGTTGGGGATGGGGAATAGTGCAGCAATTATATTCTTATTACATTTCTAACTAACAGTATGATTGTAGCTGATAAGTGTAATTGTCAATATATAGTGGATTAATCATCCGTAACTCTTAGCGTAATAGCATTAACACAGAAGACTAACTTAAACTTAATCCTTTTCTGCTTAATTCACTAACATAATCACTGATACTCATCAAATCACAATAAACTGAATAAATACTGATTAATTTGAGTAGGGGGCATAAAAATCATAATTGTAAGGATAAATGATGTAATATTTGTCAAGCGTTTTGCAAATCTTAAAGTGCTATATAAATGCTAGTTATTACTTTATTATTATTGATTACTATTAATGATAGTGACATGAAAGAATCCAATTAAATTAAACTCTTTGGAAGATATCACTTTATAAAACTAGAGGCTGCTGAGTTCTGGGCATGTCTTTTATTTATTTATATTATTACCAGGTTCTTGCCCATGTGGACTTTTCACAGATAGGTATAGTGAATATGAATGAATTTTTTTTTGATTCAGACACCAGGGTTAATGAGCTTTAATTGGTATACCTGACTGTTGAAATTTGCTACTTGACAGTCTCTTGATGGTCTTTAACAAATCAAAATTCTCTATCCTCTTTTTTATGAACAGCTTCTTAATCTACCTGTAAATACTAACAACACTGACACAATTTAGTTATCTTATTAGCAGTTTTAGATCTGAGCCTGAAACTTAGGCCTTTTGACTTCTAGAGGATAGGGAGAGGAAAACTGGGGGAAAAAAAAAAGGCAAGGGGAGGACATGTGACATACTAATATAATAAACCTTGGAAGAGCTTGACAAAATTCCTTTTTGGATTCACCATGGGGTAAATGTCAGCAGGCATGGGTATAGTTTAAAGGGTCTCAATTGCGTACTTTCTTAGGATTGACACTTTGTTAACTTTCCTTTTTTTAATATATATTTTGAACTGATGGAAGTTATTTTCTTGGAATTTCAAAGTTGAACAAATGTCAGAACTCATTCTTGATATTATTTCCTTTGTTTACGTACAAAAATTAGCAATAAAAAGACCCATAAAAGCACTCAATAGAAATAAATTCACGAATTCAAGCCAACATTAAAATAATTTTTGGAGGACTTACAGTACTCGACTACTTAACATTTTCATGTTGTTTCTCGTCAATTTGGGTGAGAAGATTAGCAGTTAATCATATTCCCTGTTTGGAAACATTTGGAAATCTTGAACTGGCCTCCCAACCAATAGGGGATTTCTTACTTTCTTTAGGATTTGTAGCTGAGATGAGCTAGCCAAACCAGTCCCTTGACTGAGATTTATTGCTAGTCCATAAATAGTCAAACTTTAAATCTCGTGCATTTTTTCACCTTATGAACACAAGCAGAATTTTAGTGAACAAATTTTAGGAGGTAAAAATCTCCAAACTCTTTTTATAAGGAGTCTTCAATGCAAGAAGGGATTGTGCTTGTGCTGCAGCTTCTTCCTCATGAAGAAATCCCTGAGCAGAATAAACAAGGGATTATTGTTGAGAACTGTTGACAGAAAGCTCAATTTTCAGGGAGGTCTGGCAGGTCACATAAAGGGGTGTCATTCCATGGCTATAGCACCTAGCTATTGGAAGGTAGTAAGGTATACTACTTGGGAAACTCTGAGGAAATTATGAGTTAGAAGAGAGACATAATTAATATGGGAATATAATGAAAAGAATTAGGATGTACAAATGTTTTGTCTCCATAAAATGGTGTAGAGATGACCCTACGCTTTTGGAAAACAATGTCTGTGGAGTAAAAGCTCTTATAGCTTCTACCAAACTGAGGAGGTTTAGGCGGAGGCCTGGAGATGGATTGTATCTTTGTGGTCTGAAGAACAGCTCAGCTAAATTCAGAAAGACTCATAAGCAACTGATGTACAAAATTGGTGTGTGTGTGTGTGTGTGTGTGTGTGTAGCATTAAGAATTCACAAATGTGCTTTGTATTCTCTTGAAGTATTCACATTTCAACCTCAGCTCCATATAATATATTATTATATTGTAGCTTACAATCAGGTAGCTGATCTTGAATCCTCAGTTATCTTTTGTTCATTATTTAGTGCCTAATTACCTAAAAAAATTCTTCTTATTTTTAAAGTATAAATTATTCTGAAAGGAAGTACTAGATAGTCAACAGCACTGTTGCCTAGAGCTGATGTTAGTACCCATAAAAAATGTTATTATCTTGCCTGTATACTTACTTTAGCAAGAACAAATTAGGAATTATCTCTGATATCTTCTCAAAGGGTTTGATTTTTATGTGATTTTTAGGGGATACTTCAACTAACTCAATGGTGTTCCCTCATAGCATAAATAACTATTTGCCCTGACAGTTGAGGATTTAATTTAATTTTTTAATTATAAAAATTATTATATTTCCTTAACACAACAGCTGTTTTCCACAAAAAAAAAATACCAAACCAACCCAACTACAACTCCTGTACTAAATATATTCTCTGAGAAATAGTTTTTCAGTTGTTAACAGAAATGATTGATATGTCTTTAACTTTCATAATATAGTACTAACATTGTGATGGCATTTGACTTAAGTTTTGTTGCCATTCCACAGTGACTTTGTATCACTGTGGTTCTTCTGTATATATAGTCACTTAGGTTCTGCTCTCTTCACTGTATCTTTTTATATCAGTCTTTCCATGTTTCTCAGAAATCTTAATATTTGTCTAAATACCTTTGGTGAACATATGTTACTTGTTTTATACTATTTGATATTAGTGATAGAGAATCATCAAAGTTATTTTTTATCTTTCAAGAAGTCTTATGATTTTGACATATCCATCACAGATACCATGATGGAGATCAATTAAAGTGAAGTTTGTGCTTTAAGAAAATCCAATACTTTTTGGTAACTAATGAATGGAAAATAGTGGAATCTTGTATTTTCTACTTTTTTCAGTCAAGTTGATAGTCATAAAATTAGGTCTTCTGTAGAATAGCATTTGTGAATATTGTTGACTTAGAAGAATCTGTGTCCCTTAGAGCAGAGGTATAAAAATGAACCAGAAGAAACTGATAAACAATAACAGAGAGAATCAAGTATAAATTCCTACATCCAGTCCAGGACTGTACAGAAACTCTCCTAGACTCTTACAAAAGTAAGGAGCAGAGAAAAGATAAAAGTGAAAAACAAAGAGCAAAATAATCCAGTCCCACAGCAGCAGGCAAAGTTAGGCCAATATCCAGGAAACTTACTCCTGACCCAGCATCCAGAGAACCAGTGGCCAAACTCATATTCAGAAATGGGTCCCAATGACAGCCAGAAGTAAGACCAGGAGATTCATGGAAAAAGTAGTACATAATTTTAGCTACTGAACTTAGGATCAAGAAAGTTCTATACAGACCACTGTCTAACTGTAAAGGAACAGAGTTTGAATTAAGTAGAACCCCCTAAATCCATAAATTGAGCCTGGAGATATACTGAACAGAATAAAATACCAACACATTGAAGAAATTCCTTAGACTAAGAGAAACCTGCGAGGAGAAACCCAGGGTATGAGAATAATTGTACAAGAAGTACATGTGGAACCTCATAGATAAGAATGTCCTGATCTCAAGTAGCACAGGAATATCTGGACAAAATGAAAAAAGAGATACAAAATAGAATCACTAGGGAAGAAAAAAAAGTTGTAGAGAATTAATACTTTAGGATAGATGGTAGCAAATCTTTACTCAAGAATTGAACTACCTGAGAATTAGAAGGCGCCAAACACGTGACATGACAAGAAATATTAAAACAAAATCATAAGATTAAAAAGTGCAAGAAGAAATTACATGGTATAGATTAATAAAAACTAATGAGCTAGAAAAGAGGTCAAGGAGAGAGAATCTGAGAATAATCAGTATATCTGAAAGTAATAATCAGAAACAAAAAAAAAGCTTGGATGCTATATTTCAGGAAATCAAAAATGAAAATTGACCAGTACTCTTAGACCTAGAAGGTAAAGGAATAGGAAAAAAATAGAAGGAATACATTAGTCAGGAACCCCTAAAATGAAAACTCAGTGGAATTTAAGATCCAAATTCCAGACCTTCCTCCTTAAAGAAAAAAATATTGCACGTAGTCAAAAATAAAGTTTGCAAGTATTAAGGAACCACAATGAGGATTATGCAAAACTTGGCAGCTATAACCTTGAAGGAGAAAAGAGCTTGGAACATGATCTTCCAGAAGGCAAAAGAGATGAGTTATAACCTCTCTGACAAAACTAGTTTTAAACCCTTAAAAAGGAAAAAAAAAATTAATCTTTAACAAAATAGAGGATTTTTAAAGCATATCTGATTAAAAGACCAGAACTTAGTAGTCACTTTAAAATGGAAATGTAAGAGAGAAGAGAAAAGGAAAAAGGTAGACATATTTGTTTAAATGGAAGGGTCTATGTGAAGATAAATTGTTTAATTGCAAATAGTTGTTGTTGTTTAGTTGTTTCTGTCATGTCTGACTCTTCATGACCCCTTAGAGGCAGAATGAAACTGTCTTAAGGGGTCATTTGAAAAACTAAGAGAGGCGGAGGCTCTAGGGGTGTTTTTGTTTTATTTTGATAATCTTAGGAGAAGGAAATTAGAAGGATCAGGGACTCCACTGGGAGGAAATTCACTATTCCAAATAATAGAGCTGCATAATGTGAAACATAACCATGGATGTGGAGGAATGGCTAATGAGCATACATTTCATTTAAACCAGACATAAGAATGAGGTTTACCTATTCTTAACTCTTTTACCATAAGGTTGTTGCCTTTTGTTATACTATCTAAAATCATACAGTTGGTTCTGATTTACTGTATTGTTTGGGTGACCCAGTCATAGGTTTGTTTTGGCTAAAATAGAGGCCTCATCATACTCTGTGAAGTCTATAGTTCACTCAAGGGTAGTAATGAGAGGAGAATAAGTCATCATTTAAAAAAAAAATTTGGAGCTAATCACCTAAAGCTCTTTATTCCTGGTGTGTGTATGTATATATGTATGTGTGTGAGTGTGTGTGTGTGTGTGCATGTGCGCGTGTGCGTGTGTGCACAACCATCTAGTGTTTATGCTTGTTTCAAGGGAATTAACCTGTATGTGTGTATCATGAATCAGTGAAGCTTTTAGGATTTTTTTCCCCTTGATTTAGTGGCATGTCAGTGTTACAGTTATACATCCTTAGACTGAATGAATGTAATCATAGGAATCACTATACTCCACTTTCTCAGGTCCTAGTTTCATTTTTTTGTATTTGTATTCCTTTTACTTAGAATGATGCATCACATTATAAGGTACATAATAAATACTTGTTGTTTGATTGGGGTTCTCTCTGACAGTTTTTCTTATCATCTTTTCCATTTTGACACACGGGGACTTCTCTGTTCTGTTTATCTTTAAATGAAGGGCAACAGCCAGGGACACTGACTTTTTCTATGTAACTAAAAGCATTCACCAGACAAGCAAAGGGGTGCTGACTAATTGGAGTTTTTATTTATTTTTGGGTCTTAAATGGTAAACAGATTTGATTCCTCTGCGGGAGCAGATTGCAAGGCGTTTGCCTGATTGATTTGTTTCTTGCAGGGACACACAGCTTGGGGGAATCTATTGATTTGGCACCTTCTGCCAAACCCACTCTGTAGTGGTCTTAATTGCCTCATGGCAATTTTCAGCACCAACTTTCCTCAGAAATTCTTCTCTCAGAATGTTAGTTTAGTGAAGATTTCTCTTCCTAGCACTTCATGGCTCTGGTGTCCATGCCTTGCAGTAGCTTTCAGAACTATTCATAGAATGGGCAGTTGCTAACAAAAAGTCTCTGTTCCTATAGCCTTGATTAACTTTACCAGTAAGTTTCTGTCTTGAAAGTGCCAGCTCTTATAGTGCTTTGCATTTATTTCTAGGGTGCTTGGTTGCATGTTGTTTAGTTAGAGATTCCTAAAATTTTTGTGAAAGGGAGCTACTTGTCATTTTTCCTATTCCTTTACATTCTCTTTTTGGGGTTTGTTGGTGCAATTGTGCTGACAGTAATGTATGTATAAGGTAGTGTGTTCTGCTGCTAGCTATATACTCTATTCCATGCTAGGCATGCTGGCAGACTACAGGGAGTATATGACATTGGAAGTCAGCTTAGAAACTTGCAAAGTAAGGCTTTATTATCTACACAACGATCTTAGTTTACCAAATGTGCACTGCTAACACAGATTGAATCAACAGTAAAGATTTGAATCCAGTGCCCTTAAGGTAAGCTAGATGGATGACACTTTCCTCAACCTCTGTTCCTTTTTTTTTTGTGTGTGTGTCTTAATTGTTGAGGGGAAGGTGTTTTTTACTTTTTTAAGTGTTCCATAGATTCAACTAATAATTGTATATTCTTTGACAACTTACTCCCTTTGTGTCATAGTTGGTGTTCTGCCTATCACCGGCTCCACCAGCAGTATACTAGATACTCTCCTGTGCAAGCCAGAAGCAAAAATAAGTCATTAAGTACGAGGTCAATGTCAGCTTTCAGTTGAGTTTGTCATTGCCAGATCCTGGAGCAAGAATCAGGCATGATTCTGCAGCCAGGCTGCCTGGTCCTGTCCGTTGCTCCTTCAGGGAACAAGGCTTGGCAGTGAGTGTAGAAACTAAATTAATTTTGATCCAAGGTAAAGGGGCAAGGGCATATGTTTAGGGCAGAGGGTTCACTCCTTTGCTACTACGCTTTTTGCCTTTTACTACTTCATCAGCTTTTTCCTTATTGGGCTGAGTGTTGAACTCCAAATGGATAGCATGGCATTGATTAGCGATGACGATTCTTTCTGTTTCTTACCCTCAGTTTTTCATTAGTTTTGTGCCTTTTCTCTCATTCCTTAGGATGTAATCCTGTTGGAGATCTTATCCTTAGCTCTCTGTTAGTTAAGGAATCTACTTTGTTATTTTATGACTTCAACACATGTTCATTTACAAATTTAGCTAAAAAATATTTTTTTCTGAAAAAAAAAAAAAGCTTTTTTTTTGGTTGATAATTCTTATTACTTCCATGTAAATATATATAGTTTTTTGGAGTTTCACAGTATACCTTTTCATTCAATCAAATTAATCAACATTTATTAAGTGCCTACTATGTGCCAATCACTGTGTTAATTGTAAATTTTAAACTATTAATTTTAATCTGTTCTGCTGTTCCTCCCCTTCCCTTTTTTGGTTCTTCCTTTGCTGCACAATTGGTCATAAGTGGTTGGTTTTGCTTTTGCTGTTGCTTTGAGTTTTGAGTTCCAGTTCCAGCTTTATGCATACTCCTGTGCTTCACAGACAATCTAGTTTGGCAAAAAGACAGTTGTTGGAGTGCCGTAATCTGCAATTTAATCCCTTGTCCCTTTACCCCATGTTGTGTTGATAGACATTTTCCCCAGAATAGCAAAAAGATAAATGAATTTGCTAATGAGCTTCCTGCTTGGAAGAAGGAAGCTTTGCCAACTCCCACATTGAGGAAGCTCTGAGCAGGAGGGTAACTGCTCCTTGGCACTGCCTGTAATAAATGGCGTGTGGTTTGTTTACAGCTTTTCTATGATTCCTGTAGTGCTCTTGTCAGTGCTTTGCAGAGATGCGTCTGAAAGTGTCTCTAAGGATAGAGTGGTTGGGGGCTTCTGCACTGACATCAAGTATCCAGTCTGGGAAGGGTCTGACCCCAGGCTTAGGAGCAAACACAATTAAGCCGTGTTTCCTCGGTTCTTCTATTTCATATTGAAGGATTTATCATTTTTGACTACACAGCAAGCCTGCATTTGATTTGAGAGTAGAGCAGGCTTAATAAATTTTAAGGGACAAGTTTGGTAGGTGATTATCATCAAAACCAGCAGAAGAATCAAGGTTTCTTGGTTCCCTACTTTGTCAAATGCATTGCTTTTTTCCAAAAGCACATTTGGTTTAATTCCATAAACATTTATTAAGCACTTACTATGTGTAATTCATTGTGCTTGGGGGTAGGGATACAAAGACTAAAAAAAAATATTAGTTCTTGGCCTAATAGAGCTTCTTCTGGGGAGATAAATGTACAAAGTGAAGTTAGAAGGTAATTTGAGGAGAGAACTCAAATCTGGTGGTGACTAGGGAATCAAGACACTGGAAGAATACTTCTTGCATGAGTTGTGAGGTTAGATTCAGTGACCTCTGAAGTCCCCTTCAACTGGAAGATTCTATTTTGCATAGTCCTTAAATTGTTCCAAAAAATTCATTAAAGGACAAAATGACACCAGCAAAGTTATACTGAGATTACTGGAGGATTTGAAGGTAAGATAAAAAGATATTTAGAAAGATTGGAAGGAATAATTAAGATTTATTAAATTCCTGGTACTCACAGAAACAAACTATTGTTATTATAAATAATTGCATAATGGAGTTTCTCCTGGCTGAGTTTTCCTTACCAAACTCTGTGTCGATAGGGGTAGGGTGATGCTGTGAACAAAAGCAGTGGAATCTTATTCATTCTATTGTGTCCATTTTCCTTTTTGGCTTATTCTTCAAAGGCCATGGATGTGGTTATCTTGATCTTTTATTTCTGCTTTGTGTGGCACTATATAACATGCTGTTGACTACAGCTTGAAAATTCCCATCATAACCATTATGATACCCTCATACACCTAACCACAAATATCTTCTAAGTGACAGTTTGTATGGCAATTAATTAGTTAACCAGGGCACATCTGGAAAGAAGACGGTCACCTTTTAATTTCTGGACCTTGTCTAGGTTATAGGTCTCCCAAATAATCTTTCTTTTATTTTTTCTAACCTCTCATTTTTATTTTGTGCATGTCTTTGTTTTTTAATCATGTTTCTTGAAAGCAACAGATTGTTGAGTTTTATTTTATTATTCAATTTCATTCTTTTTTGTTTTATTGTATTATTTAATCCATTTACCTTTTTTCATTCACATTAAAATTATGAGCTAGCTTTTTACTTTCTTCCAGTTGATTCTAATATTGTTTTTTATTCCTAAATTAGAATTTTTTTCCTCTCATTGTGAATAGTATTATGACAGTTCAATACTAATATCTCTTTAGTTATTTTAGTTTAATCTGTTTTAAAGTAGCTGTTTCCACCAGTTCTTTACCCTCTAGCCATGTACTTTCTCTTCCCTCCCCTACTCCTGTCTTCCTACCACAGATTGTTACTCTTTTCTCTGGTTTTGGAATTTTGCTTATTCATTCCTTTTTCTTTCTTGCTTTTATCTGGTTATTTAATTCTTCCCCTCTCAGTTGAATAGTTATGTAGAATTTCTCATTTTCCTCCTCTTCAGTTCGTTTTGTTCATTATTGTAAAAATGTCATTTCCTGAGCCTTTCTCTAAAAAAGGATTTGTTTTTCTCAATCTCTTTATTATTTGTCATTGTTTTGTCTATCCTAGATTTTTTTGATTCATGGCTCTTATACTTGTTAATTAGCCTTTCTTTTTCTGTATTCTTTGACTTTTGTGGTCCACCTGTTTGGAGGTCTCTCTTCTTAACGGTTTCTGTTATTAACTTATAGATCTTGCCCCCTTCCCCTTGCTACCTTTTTTTCTGGTGTGCCTCATTCCTCATAGAAATGCCAGTTCTTACAGGTGATAGAGAGGATATTGTTCCATCGTAGGATTTCTGCATTCCTGATTGTGCAGTTAATTATTGACCTTTGCCTTCTCCTTGGCATTTGTTTCCCTTATTTGCCTCAAAATCTCTTCCCTGGGTCCAGGCCCTCCTAATCTTCTAGAATGTCAGTTACCTGCAGGATCTCTTATCCCCTTTCTCCCAAAGTAGGATGAGTTTTCTCTTTAAGTACCACATTCCTGCAGACAATACTATTAGGTCCCTCTCCCATAGGAGTACTCATCAGTGGTACCCTCTCTTCCCAGGGAAAAAAGGTTTCTCCCTTTCTTTCTTCCCTTTTCAATCCCTTCCTTTACCTCCTTGCCCATTTTCCTGTAGTTTCTTTTCTTCCTAAGAAATTATAGGAGTTATCTCCCCTTAAATATTAGCCTTTGACTTGATTAGACTATATCACATATTTCTGTCCTTGTCCTCCCCTCACCCTTTTTATGAGCCCTCGTATTGTGTAACTTAGTCTCACAAAAAGAAAGAGAAAAGAAAAACATTAATTCACTTGCAAGCAAGGTGTTGTGAGCATTATTTCATCTTGTTTCCAACCTCTTACTCTACCATCACTTCTATTTGGCTTCTACTTTCACCCTTGTTTTGTTGTGTATGTTTAGAGGGGAGTCTCTTAATGGTGTGTTTGTTGTTATTGTTCCAGGTTGCTATATTTGTTTACCTTTCTTACATTTCTGTTATATTGCATGTTTGAGGAGTAAGTAATCTCCTCACATATGTTTTTCTTTTCGAGAATGTTTTGAACTTTTTTTTGAATGGTCATCTATCTTTTTTCATTTATGGTTAGGTTCAAGGTAGGTTACCTTGAGCTTTATCTGGAGCTCCATTGCTCTTCATAACATATTATTATTTCATATTATTTCATTTTTCATTTTCATTTTTCCTGCAATTTTTTGGTAGATGCAAAATGGTGTTATTCAAATTTCTTAGTCTCTCTTTCTGAAGTTTCTCTGTGGGCTGTATATCCAAGTGGCTCTGCCTCTTCCCAGGCTGGACAATTCATGGTTCATCAGCCTCTGTCTGTTCCAAGTTACTTGTATGGGATAGAACTGGCCCCATCTGGATGCTGCTCATGCTCCCTCATGCTTAGTGGACTGCCATATAGCCCCATGTAAGTGTGTGTTTCCTTAGTTCTCTGGCCCAGCAATAGAGTGCTGCTATATTGCTCTTTCCACCTGAGCTATAGATAATAGAAGTGCAGACTTGTCTTGCCCCCACCCTCCACCTGCTGTTCCTTTGCTTCAGGGCTGAGCTCTGTGTCACCATGCTGCTGTCTCAACATAGTATAGCGAGGTTGGGTTGTGGAGTTGAGTTGTGTTGTGTTGCAAGTCTGAGGATTGTGCAGCCCTGCTGCTGGAGGGGAGGCTGAGGGCTTAGGGATTATTGACCCATTCCACTGTTTGTTCATTGAGTTTTACCTTGTTTGGGTTCTTGGTGTTTTAAATTATAGCGAGAGCTAAATTTGCTTTAACTCTGGTTAACCTCTCTATTCTGGAGAGGTTTGAGAGGTCATGGGGATTGAAGAAAACATGTAGTCCTCTGGAAATCTCTGTGAAGTCTTCCTTCTTTTGTGATAAACGTGATGGGCCTAAAAAAATTGAGTGTTTTTTTTCCTCCTATTTTCTTTCCTTAAATATTCAGAGGCAATGCTGTGTAATAGATATAGAGCTAGTCTTGAAGCGTTGTATGACCCTGGGCAAGTCACTTAACTTCTCAGTGCCCTAGAGAGTCCTAAAGAGTATAAATTGTGGCTTGGATGCCCATTTCCATTGTTAGAGAGACTTTTTCCACCGAGAGTTCCTTATATTAATGAAATCATAGCTCCAGGCCTTATCCCTAAATATTTACTGAAGATAGAAAAACTTCTTTTGTACCTTCTTTTTCTACCACCTGTAAAAGAGTTTGAAAAAGAATTAATCAGAATGTTTCTTGAGCATCAAATATGTGTTCAGTGCTGTGTTATGTGCTATGGAGATTTGAAAAAGTCTAAGAAAAAATTTGTGCCGTAACATTTTATTATGGAGATAGATCAAATACACATAAAGCACTTAAGCGATATTGTAAAGCAGCATATGGTTAAGTACACAAATGAATGATAGAGAAAAGCAGTGCTATACAAAGGAGACAGTTATGTTTGAAAGTCATTAGGAGACCATGGGTAAGTCACTTAACCCCAATTGCCTCACCAAAAAGCAAAAAAAAAAAAAGTCATTAGGACATAGAGAAAAGAGTACTGGACTTGAGAATGGAAAACCCAAGTTTCATGTCTTCACTCTGCTCTGTGTAATGCCACTTGTGTGATTGTGTGATTATGGACTGACTTTACCTCACCTCTAACATGAGGGGATTGAACTGGATTCTTTTACTGACACTTCTAGTCCTAATTTTAGGATGTTGCGCTCAGAGGGCCCTTTAGATTAAGTTTGGCTTTCAAGTATGGGCATTTCTTTATTTTCCATTTTAGCAACCTGTTTTTGTTATCGTTTTAAAACATGGCTTCCCATCTTATTTTTTTGCATGCAGGCCTTTCAGTGGCTTGCCTCATCTTGCCCTTTTCAGTTTATAGACTCCTGGGCATAAATAAGAAGGGGAGCTCAAGGTGTGAGCAGCCTTGGCCCGAGTGCTACATCTTTGGTTTATTGTATTTTTGGTTACGTCATGATGAGGAGCAATAACGAAGAGGCATCCTGGGGCCAGCCATTCAGAGGTATATACCAATGTTTGTTTTTAAAACTATAACAAGCTGTTATTTGTTTGGTCAAGAGTAGAGTCTAATGGTTTCTTCTAGGCTGCCCTAATTAAAGCAAGTGCTGGTTATGTGGCAGCTAAATGCAAAGCAGTGTCCAAAAATATCAGCAACCAGAAATAATCATTTTAGTGCTTTCACCTCTAAATGGCAACTTCTTTAAGTAGGGAAACAATAATGGGGTTTTAAAAGTGAACTTGTAGGAGACACCTCTTGCAAGAGAACTTTAAATCTTTAGACTCTTAGTACACCCAGACAGAGCTATGAAAGATTTATTAAAATAAAAAGGTGAAAGAGAAAGAGCTTTTTTCAGGCTTCTTGAGTCACTGCCGCAGTTTCAACTGTGGGTTAGGTTAATGGGTCTTAGTGGCCGAGGATAATTTTGACTAGAAAAATGGTTGATAGTAAATTAAACTCTCCAAAAGGGGAACGTGGACTACCTAGTGGAGGATCATCTTCCTTTGTGAAAACACCACGTAAGTGGAAAAAAAATGAAACTTTTACTTATTTTTATCTTGGTTTATTTTTTTTTTGGGTGAGACTTACCACTGTGGAGTCAAGTTTTTCTGTCTTGCCAGTTATTTCTGCTGTACAGGCAATCAGTTCTGCTTTCTATTTCTAGGAAATAGGAAATAGTGGTTTATGCTTATCTTCCTCTTAATGATTTGTGTAACTGGATATAAAATGAACTACTTTTTCTTATTGTAGGTTTTTTTTTTCCCCTTTTTGGTGAGGCCATCGGGGTTAAGTGACTTGCCCAGGGTCACACAGCTAGTAAGTCTCAAGTGTCTGAGGTCACGGTTGAACTTAGGTCCTCTTGACTCCAAGGCCGGAGCTCTATCCACTGTGCCACCTAGCTGCCCCTATTGTAGGTTTTTGATAGCTAATAGGAGTAGCTACATCCTGAGGGTCTGCTTATCTTTTCTCTCTGCGGGTTCATTTTGTTCATTTATTCACTCTACAAACATTAAGTAAGTGCTAAGGATGCACCAGGAAGCTAGCTTGGTACAATAGAGAGCCAGCCAGGAAGCCAGGAAGCCCTGGGATCAAATCCTGCCTCTGAGACTAGTGGTTGTGTGACCTCAATGCTCTAGGTCACTCTGACACTAGAAGTTGTAGAGATGCATTTATAGAGGAAGTTTCCTCACTTGATAGTTCTCTTTACTATTGAAATTACAGATGCATTCACGGCTCCAAGTGCCAGGCGTTTTGCTGAGTTCAGGCAATACAAAGACAAAAACAAAATAGCCCCTCAAGATGTTACTTGACCTGAGCTTAGAAGAAAGCTAAGGACTGTAAGAGGTTAAGGTAAGGAAGAACATTCCACATGAGGAGTACTGCCAGGGCTAAGGCCTAGAGGTGGCAGATGACATTACCTGTACTGACTTGGAAAAGCAAGGAGACAGTTTGCTTGGAGTGTAGGGTGTATGAAGGATAGTAATACACAGTAATCTTGGAAAAGTAGACTGGAACCAGATTGTAAAGAACTTTAAAAGTTACACAAGGGGAATTGTCTAACTTTTGTTACTTAAATTTTTATGTATCTCCAGGATATTTTGTTCTAGAGATAGGAGAAAACTATTAAAGCTTCTTGAGCAGGGGAATTACATGGTTAAGACTACGTTTTAGGAATATCAGTTTCACAGGATATGGAAGATAGATTGAAGAGGGGAAAGACTAGATATAAAGAGACCAATTAGGGAATTGTGACAGTAGCCTTACTGAGAAATCGTGAAGCCTGAACTAGAAGGGACGTGGAGAGTATGTTAGTGGAGAGTAGGGGACAGATGTGAAAGAAGTTATGGAGATAGAATGGATGAGACTTATAAATTGGTGGTATGTGAGGTGTTAGGAAGAGGAATTAAGGGGGTTTTAAAGTTGTTAATCCTGATGAGTGGAGGGGTGGTGATGCTGTCAACAGAAAAAAGAAAGGTAAGGTAAAGGCAAGATTTTGGAGTCATAGTGAATTCTTTTTTGGACATGTTGAGTTTGAGATGATTAATGAACATGTAGTTGGTGCTGTTCGTTAGAAAGTTGGTTATGTGGACCTTGAGTTCAGGAAACTGATTGGAGCAGGATCTATGGCTCTTGAAATTGCTTATGTAGAAATAATAGTTGAATTCCTGGGAGCTGATGAGATTGCTGATTGCTAAGAGAGTAAATTGTTTATTCACTTCTATAAATGCTTTTTCACAGACTGCTGTATGCCAGGTACTGAAGCTTGCAGTCTATTATACATGCACATAGGCAAGTAAATACAAATTATAACAATCATACAAAGTTATTTCAAGAGGTAGAGAGTACTGATTACTGAGGTCAGTATAGCCTTATGGAGGAGGTGGCACCTTAGTTGTGTTTTGGAGGAAGATAGTTATTCTGCTCGATGTATGTATGAAAAGAGTACACTCCAGACATGGAGGATGACATACAAAATTGTGGAGATGGATGCTGTCATGTTTTATAAAGGAGCATTTGTAATGGAGAGTATTTCAAAATAAGACAGAATATAGTAAAAATAGCTCACATTCTTATAGTCCTTTAGGGCTTATAAAATGTTTTACATACTATCTTGTTCCATCCTCACAACAACACAGTGAGGTAGATTAAAGGGGTCAGATAGCTACTAGGTGTCTGAGCTAGATTTTGAACTCAGCTCTTTGACTCCAAGCCTTCAACCTGGAGCTAGATTGTGTGGGGATTTAAGTGCCAGGCTGCAGACTTTATTTTTAACTAAAAACTACAGGGAATCTCTTTTGAAACAAGCAAGTGACACAATCTGATTTGTGTTTTAGCAATATTATTTTGGCAGCTATTTGGAGGATGGATCAGAGAAGGAAAAGACTGGAAACAGGGAAATCGTCTCGGAGGCTGTTTTTATAGTTGAAGTGATGAGGTCTTTATTTAGGATAGTAGCTTTCTGAGCACAGAGAACAGGGCTGATGGGAGAAATGATGTGGAAACAGAAACAAGACTTAACAGCTGATTAGATGTAGTAAGGTAGAGGAAGAGAGAAAAGTCAGGAAAAGAAAATTTTACAGTTGTGAGGTAATGCAGGGCTCCAGGACAATTAGAGGGAGATGATAAGAGGACAAAAAGTTATCTTTTCTTCCAACAAGAAGTACCAGATCTTGTTGCAGTTCCAAGCCAAATGACCTGTAGGAGATCAGTTTAACTAGTTAAATTCTTGATTTGATCATTCTGCAATTGTAAAACTGATCTTATTTAATGTAGGTTTGGCTGAATAAAATCACAGTCCAGCCCCACTTTATTATCTTGCCTCAGTTCTCCTCCAGGCTATTCTGTAAATTCTCCACAGAGGGTCTATTCAGTGTGATAGAGGCTTTTTTTTTTTTTTTATATTTCTGCATTTCATGGATGGCAGTGACTGACTTTCTCTTAACCCTCACCTTTATTATATAACCAACCCATCTCCTCATCCTTGATGATACCCCTTTTACTACTTAAATTATTCATATTATGTAAGTACCTATTAAGATCCTAAAAGTATATTTTATTAAGTTCCTTTCCCTTTTTTAGTTTGGACTCTCATCACCTGTAGTCCAGATTATTGCAATGGCTCTGTCATTGGTCTCCCTGCCTCAACTTGCTTCCCACTCCAGTCAATGCTCCAAATATCTGCCAAAATAGTTTTTCTTAAGTACAGATCTGAACATGCTACTCTTCTCAATAAATTCCACTTGTGCTCTACTGCTTCTCGGACAAAAATATAAACTCCTTGCTTTAATTTTTAAAGCCCTATGCAACCAGGTCTCAGCCTCTGTTTCTGTCCTCAGTACACATCGTTCCCATTCTCTGTGTCTGCGGACCTCTTTGTCTTTTACATGGCCCTTACTGTCCCATCTTTGTACATTTGAACCAGCTGTCCTTCATGCTTGAGATTTTCACAGAATCCCTTCTTTTAATACAAAGTTCAAGATCCACTTTCTGTATTGTTCTTTTTCTTAGAACCTCCTTTCCTGATATCTTTATTTAAGTATCTTTTCTTTATTTGCATTTGTTGTCTTCTTATTCATTCTGAATATACGTGTAGATGTGCTTATTGCCATCCTTATTACAATGCAAGCTCTTTGAAAATAGGTAGAATCTTATTCTGTGTATTTGTAACCCTAGGATTTAATTCTGTGCCTGGAATATAGTAGGAGCGCAGTAAATTCTTGTTGATTGATTATGTATGTGAGTTGCCAATATAAGATAGTGTTGTTGTTATTGTTGTCATTGTCGTCATCATCATCATCATCTATAGTGTGCTTTACTACGTGCCAGGCACTATGCTAAGAGCTTTGTAATTATTATCTTATTTGATTCTCTACCCTGGGAGTTAATTAGGTGTTATTATTATCTCTATTTTACAGATGAGGAAACTGAGGCATACAGAGGTTAAGTGACTTGCCCAGGGTCACACCACTAATAAGCGCCAGAGGCTGGATTTGAACTTAGGTTTTCCTGACTCCAGGCTTGACGTTCTATGCATTGCACTATCTGGATACCCCAGATAGAGATTTTAGGCACATATGTTAATCACAAACTAAATTTTTCCTCGACTGTAACAGATATGAATTTTTTTTTATTGTGTTGTATATAAACATGGTTACTATTTGTGAACTTTTTTCTGTAGCTCTTCTTTGTAATCTGGGTTAACATGATAGGATTTGTTGGAGGAGTCCTACTTCCTTGGGTATGATATTTTGAGTGCAAAGTGAAGAATTTACTGTTTGTCCTCTTGACTCTTGACATGGTTTTGGACTATGTGTTTTATAACTTGTTTCAGCCTTTCAGTTGATTCATCTTATTTCACATGTTCTTTTTTTTTTTTTTCCCATTATCGCCTTTCACTTTTCTTTTTAACTCATTTGATTTATGCTGTCCTTTTAGATTTCCCACTTTTTCTGCATAAATGTTAAGTCATAGCCTCTCTAACTACATTAAATAGAGCCTGTTTTCCTCCTTTTCTATTTCTCATGCATCACGATCAAATTTCAACACATTGTATTTCATTTTGTAAATCTTTGAATACTTTTCAAAATCTCTAAACTCACTTAATCTTTCCTTTTTCTGCAACCTCATCTTTTTCATTTGCTTCATTTCCATTTTGGCATTAGGGAAATGGAATACATGGCTTCCAATATTGATCTTAGGTACTGTTCCATTGAATAATGGGCAGGCTAATTATTGTGCTGTGCTTCATGCTTTCATTACTGGCAGGTTTTATCTTTATAGTTAATTATTAAGGTGTTATCATCCTAGGATTTGAGCTATATGTCTTTCTTGGCACCCTTACCCTGACCCTAAAACTTTGCACAATTACTTTGTTTAGATGAAAATCATTAATTTCTTTTTTAATTTCCTTTTGTCTTTTGAGAAATTGCCTTTTAAGTGAAACGTTATAAAAGTAGGAATGTCATTTTTTATTTAAAAATATTGTTTTGATTTTTTTCATTTTTGTATGTCTTTGTCAATTCTCAAAGTGAATTTTTTTTCCATGTGTGAAACATAGAAAGTTTGGCAGAGGAGGCATAATGTACTTATTTCAAAAAGTTTTTCCCTAACCCTTGTTTCATATGATGTGAATAGAAATTCTATGAGAATTTTGATGTTAGCAATGTTTACCCTTTTAAATATGTAAAGTGAAACTGTATAAAAATTCTCCTGTGGTGATTTTTCAGCATGAAAATAAGCTATTTCATCTCTTTTAACAAAATGTTCTTGACTTTATTTTTGGAATATTTCATATTTGTAGATGGCTATTTATCATTACTATCAATATATTTCAAGCATACAAGTGTTTCATGTCCAAATTTTGAAAATGCTGGCCTAGGATGAACTAACTATGGGGAATAATTCTTTATGATATTAATTGATTAATGTTTCAGTTAAATCAGAGTTTTTTTTAACTTGGGCTCTGTGAAATTATTTTTTGAAAAGCTTATTTTGATAGTTTTATTTCAGTATAATTAGTCTTTTACAATTCTATATATATATTTTTCTTTTAAATACATTATTCTTAGAAGGTATCTGTTGGCTGCCTTATTTCAGATGGTGCCATGACATAAAAAGATTAAAAACTTCTGAGTCAAATCAGTGAGGAATCTAGTCATATAATTTCCCTTGAAGAGATCAAGTTACCAGGCTCAGAATAACTATATCCATGTTACTGGAAAAATTAGCAAGTGTTGCTGCAGAGTGAGACTTAAAAGATTGCAGAGGACTTGGAAATGTGCTGCAGGATTGTAAGAAGGCAAATGATCCAATTTAGAAGAAAAGGGAAGTAAAAGGATTTAGTATAGACCAATTTTTGTTAAAATTCCAAAATGTATTATTGAATCGATGGTCAGTGAACATCTAGAAAATGATATGATGACCATGAAGAGCCAGAATGAATGGCCTTTCAAAACTAGATTGCTCTCATGCTTTATTAGCTTTAATTCCTTTTGTCTTAACAATATTGAAATAGTAGATAATGACAATGTTGAACCTATGTTTACCTGGATTATAGTAAGTCATTTGGTAAAATATTTCTTGTTATGTTTGTAGATAAAATGAAGAGATATGAGTAGTTAGAAGATACAGTTAGATGTATTGTGAATTGTTTAATTGGCTTGTCCCAAAGAGTAAGTTGTTAATAGTTCAATATCACTTAAAAGGATGGCCCTGATGGAGTGCCTTAGTGATTTGTGCTTGGCCCTGTGTGGCTTAACACTTTTATCCATGATTTGAATAAAGCTGTAGATTCTACTCTTGACAGAGTAGAATATTAGGTTGAATCCAATAAAATTAATTTTAAAGCATAAATGTAAAATCTTACACCAGTTTAGAAAGTCATCTTAGGCAATAAAAAGTGGAAGAGATATGCCTCCATAGAAGTTCATTGAAACATAAATTGAGGTTTTTAGTCAGCTGCAAAATCTATATAAACTAACTGTGATGCCATCTAAGAAAACATATGATTTAGATTACATTAGGAGAGGTATAATGTTGGTACTATTGTATTTTGCTAAGGTAAGACCATTTCTAGATATTGTTATTTATTTCTAAGTGCAGCAGTTAATGGTAAGTTCATGCTATATGATAATTTGTGGCAGGAATTCACGGTATTTAACCTGCAGAAGAGAAAACTTTAGAAGGGTATAACATTTTTCTTCAAGTATTTGAAGCTCTGTCTTTATAGACTTGTTTTGTTTTGCCACAAAGTACAGATCTATGAGAAATTGGTAGAAGTTTCAAAGAGCAACTATTTGGCATAATTTAAGCAGGGGCTGCTTTTTGTTTTGTTTTGTTTTCCAGGTATGAGTTGGACTAGGTAGCCTTCTATGTCTTTCAGTTCTTTGATTCTGTGCTTATGTAGTCTTCAAGCAGGCACAAATAATATGATTGTTTTATATAGTATATGTAAGGTTAGTGGCTCTTACACAGAAACTATGGTCTAAAAGAGGTGATTATTGTTGCCAACAACAGGATATTTGATTTGAAAAAATATCAGAATGGATGCAAGGGAATAATTATCATATCCTATGGGATGTGAATCTTAATTCTTTAATTACATATTTAGTAGACCGTCCAAAATAGTAGTTGCAATGGCAACATTCGATTAGTGAGTTTAAAAATGTATATTATTGCAACTTTCTTAGTTTTATTTAAAGAGTTCTAAATATAGATCCATGAAAACATAGAAGCATATAAAACTATTTAGATCCCCATAGATGCATTGAGCCATATGGTAAATTTTGTTTCTACCCAAAGTTTGATTTTAGGGAAACTAGTTTCTTCTGAAGTGCAAAAATAAGAAAGTATACAGTTCTGTTGGGTTTTCCAAAGGTGTCTTTGCATACATTTCCACATAAATTTTGCCTTATGGCTCTCGTGGTCAGTAATTAAGTTTGATTTCTGGCTATTTTATTATAGACCCTGTTGGTGGGATAATCTTTTTTTCATATCTTCACTTTCTTTACCTTTGATTTAAGTGAAATGATCAAGCCGATTAGCACAATGTTGCCTTTGTTATTCTAGATCTTTTAAGTGATGAAAGTTTCTCATGAATTGGAAAAGGGAGAAAACCTAGAGCAAAAAAAAAAAAACAAAACAAAAAAACAAAACAAAACAAAAAAGTCCCAAAAAACCAACCTAAAAACAAAACCAAAAGAAATCATGAAAACACAAATCCTAGATTACTTTGAAAAACAGGCCTTCCTGGTAATCAAGTGTTTACAGAGGGATGTTTTGTTCAAACCCTTTCTAGCGCTCTGTATGTTTAAACAAAGAGCTTTTTAGACTTAAACACAGCTGTTCATTTGAAAATAAAAAATCAAATTAAGCGGAACCAGCTTTTGAAAGTTAATGCCCTATAGCAACTGAAACAAAGGAGGAAAAATACTGTGTTGTAAATTTCACTTAAATAACTTTTATTTTAAATAAAGTTTTAAAGTAAAAAGTGTCATTTGAAAGCAGCTCATCTCCCTCTGTATCCCCCAATAGAACATCTGTGCTCATTCTGATGAAGATGAATGACATGAATTAAACCAAAACCATTGAAGTGCTCTTTTTACCATAATTACACCTTGTTCGTTTTGGAGACACAATACCGGGATGAAATGCCAATTAAGCCTGGTATGTTAATGAGATTGAGGCTGAATAGTGGATTAGAATGGACACAAATCCCACCGGAATTGATTTGATATAATCCCTGAAGTTTGTTCAGTTTTAATAGAAATGTTATCATACATATGAAAATCTCTATGCTTGGATTTTATTTTAAAATGATCCGTTTTGGGAATTTTGGTCATCAAGTTTTGAAATAGGTGTGTTCTGAACACCTGATTGTTAGTAGAAAAGTCTTGCAGAGATAATTGGCATTCTTTCTTTCTTTTTTTCTTTCTTTTTTAAATTTCTTCAGCATAGGAAGTTTCACTCTCTAAAACTTTCATTTGTAGAACACTAACTTGGAGATGCCAGAAGGAATTGGCTCTAGCATGGTCAGGGAACATAGCCAAGGCCTGGCATCTTGAGATCAAGTTTTAGCTTAGTTTGAAACTCACTGTGTGATGATTGGCCATTTAATTGGGCACTATATGAAACTCAAGGCTTTTTAAATGCTGCTGTTTTCAGAGTCAGTTCTGGGGGTCTACAAGTTTTTGGTGCTTCCAAGATACTATTATATTGGGATAAATGTGGTCACTGCTTTCCTGTTCTGCACTCTGGCTTTTACCTAGGAAGGGCCCCAGCTTCTCCTCAGCCTCAAGTACTCCTCTTGACCCTGAAACTGTGACCAGAGTCCCTGATCCCTTGTGACGGATCACAAGCGCTCAGTTTCACCCAGTGCTGCTTATAGGCAATCAGTGTCAGCTGCACCCAATGCCAGCAAAGGCTCTCCTTTAATCCCTTTCTGGCCAGTTGTCTGACTCCCTTATTGTCTCTGGGCTGAAAGCTCCCAAAGGTACTGTTGCTTCTGCTGTATCTAAGTTCCAAGATTGGTCCTCCTACGACTGTCCAGGCCTTTGCCTACCCTGGTGTTACAGACCTCTTCTTTAAAACTCCTAAATTGTCCTAGGCTGTATAATTGTCTCCCTCTGACCTTTTTTTTCCCACTTTGATCTGCCACACCAAAGTTTGACTTGAGGCATTATTTTAAAGTTATTTGGAGGGGAATATTTAGAGAGGTCAGCTAGGTTCTGGCCTGTACTCCATCATCTTGTCTCCACTTTTGAGAAAGTAGTTTTCAGTCATCAGCCTGTTATAAATAGGAGTTGGGGATGTAGCCCTAAAAGGGAGAGGTACATAAATAGGTTATGAAAAGCTCACATTTTATAAAAAGACAAGATTTTTTTAATGCCTATTTCATTCTATTCCCAAATGAAATATGGACCAACAATAATTATGCATCAAAGAATGTATACTTTTGAGTACAGAGGGACAAGGAGTTGGTTGCAGAAAAACTTAATGGTTAATAGGCATGGCATATACTCTTTAAATTTTTTAGCAATTTAGTTTGGAACTGGAAATGTTGCTTTCAGGCAAGGTCCATTTAAAATAGCCATTCCTGGTCTCCCTTTAGCTTCACACATTTTACTGGGTGTGAATTGGAGTTTCCCAGCTTAATAGTTCTAGCAAGGGGTGCTACAGTCAAAGTATTCTTTTCTTGTTTTGTTGAAAAGATTTTAGTGACTCCTTTGGCAATCATTTAATAATGCAGGATGATGGCATTTTTTCCCCTTCCTCTGTGCTTTAGATTCTGATGTGGTAATCATTTGTTTGTTTTAAGTTAGTTTTATGGGCATCTATCCCTGAAGGATAACCTTTTAATTCTGAATCTTGTGGAAGACCAAGAAAGTGGCATGATATTTCTTTGGATGATTCCTGTGTTATTGGGATTGCTTTGATAGGCAGAGATGTTAAGGCAGCTGTACAAGCTACCAAAGTGCTGCTTTGAGTTCCTGGGTTTGATTCATCTAGTCTTTGACTTCAGATATAACATATGTACTTTGGTTTTGTTGTTCTGTCCTGTGGTTTCAAGATTGTTCCTAGAACAGTCATTCATCTTGTTATTTAGAAAAATGGTAATGTCAGTTCTCTGCTTGAGGTTGCAGCCTCAAAGAAAGAATCCCAGTACTGGGATTTTAATAATATAAAGTAACTTTCATAGTTACTGTGGGCTTGGTATATAGTGACATCTTGACCATCTATATTACTTAACAGAAATGAACTCTAAACTGAAAGCCCTGGTTCCTTGACAGCTAGCAAAAGACAGTGATATAGGGATGGCAGTGATTTATGTAAACCGAGCAAATTGTGCTCACCTGTATACGGATAATTAAAGTGGGATTCCCAGGAGTACTACCTTTAATATAAAAGCTATTAAGGATGTCAGAATGAGACATGTAAGTATAAAACAGTTATGTTTTTGGGTTAAGACTATAACAAAGAACATGTTCATTTAAACCATAGATTTGGCTTGGAAAGGGTTCTGGGGATGAAAGATACATAACTACAACACTTACTGTCCCTGACATTTCATTCTTTCTAATTTAGGTTTCTAGTCATTCCTTTGGGGAGAGGGCTTTTCTTTTTGTGTAGCCATGAATGAGCTGTTTACTGACTAGTATTGCTTCTTGTTGGAGGAGTTTATCTTTAAGTACCCATTGTTTGGCCATAGGACATAGTTGTGACAGGTGTAACTTGCAGCAGGTCCCATGAAGGCCCTTTTTATTTTAATTCTTTTAAATATTCCATTTTAAATTCTAGAATTTTCTATTCCCCATGGAACATAGGCATTCTTTTCTTTGGGGTATTTGACACAGTTGACCAGCTCTTCTTTTTTCATACTCATTCTCCCTTACATAGTGTAGTTTTATGATGCTTTTCTGACCTTTCTGGTCTCCTCTGTCCTTTACTAGCTCCTTGTTTTTCTCCTGTTCCTTAAATATTGACAGCCCTCATAGTTTGTTTTTTCCCCCATGTCCTTTTTTCCTTATATAATTTGTTTTACCTTTTCTGTTCCTATGCCTTCAATTATTGCCTACAGTACAGCTAACTCCAAAACCCCAACTAACTCCAGCCAACTCCAAGTTTATATTAAAAGTAGTACTGTTATCTTTATTCTCTTGCTACTCTTGGTAGATATACAAGGTCATAACAAACAAATTAGAGGAGCCGAGGAAGTGATAACTTCCACAGTTGTGGATAAAGGAATGGTTTTTGGACAAATAAGGGATAGAAAAATGATGCTTTTAATTTTGGGGCAAGGTGAATTTAAGGAACCAAAGGATTGTCTTGGTGAAGGTAATGAGTAGACAGTTATTGTTCAATTGTTCAGTTGTGTCTGACTCTTGGTGACCCAGTGAACCATAGTACACCACTGTCCTCCACGATCTCTGAAATTCTGTAAAAGTTCATTTTCATTGTTTCTATGATACTATCTATCCATCTCATCCTTCGCTATGCCCTTTTCCTTTTCCTTTTAATCTTTCCCAACATCAGGTTCTCTTCCAGTGAGTCCTGTCTTCATTATGAGGCCAGTGTTTAAGCTTCAGCTTTAGCTGCAGTGTTTGACCTTCCAGTGAACGTCTTGAATTACTTTCTTTAAATATTGACTGATCTGATCTCCTTCCTGTCCATGGGACTCTCAAAAGTCTTCTCCAGCACCACAATTTGAAAGCATTGATTTTGCAGCATTGAGCTTTCCTTATGGTCCAACTCTCAAAGTCATATTTTGACTGGAAAAATTGTGGCTTTGACTATATAGACCTTTGTTGGCAAGGCAATGTCCCTGCTTTTTAGTATGCTGTCCAGATTTGCCATAGCTTTCCTTCCAAGGAGCAAGCATCTTTTATTTCATGTTGCAGTTGCTGGTTGCAGTGATCTGTCAGCCCAAGAATATAAAATCTGTTTACATTTCTTCTCCCCTCTATTTGCCAAGACTTGAGGTGGGGAGACTACTTAAAAGGCTAATGAAACAATTCAAATGTGAGGTGATGAGGTTCTATACCAGGATTGCAACTGTGGTGAGTGGAGAGGCAGACTTATATTAGAGATTCAGTTAAGGTAGAAACTGTAAGACTTGACAGCAGATTAGATGTTGCTTTCTTTTCTTTTTAAATTTGTTGTGGGCCTTTCAATTTGTTGCTTTTCTAGATTTATTTTTTGTTGTCGTTACTTTCTTCAGAATTCACGAGTGTCCCAACTTTCCTATGTAGTGTTTTAATTCCTCACAGCAAATAATGATACAAGTTGTGTTATTTCTGGAAGTAAAAAAAAATGTCGGGGAACTATTAGAATAAAGTGTTAACTCCTTATCCAGGTCCTTCACAGGCTTGATCCAGACTGCCTTTCCAGTCTTATCGTATATTACTCCCCATCATATATTCTCTGTTTCCGAGAAACTGAATTGCTCTCCACTCCCTATTTTGTCTTATCCTCTTGTAAGTCTTTCAGTGTTTTTTATCATAACATTTCTGCCTTTTCTTTGTAGCCCAGTTAAAATTCTACCTCTTATTGAAATCTTTGTCTGAAACTTTCTCTCTTCTCATATTTCTTGTAACGTATTGTTTGGACCTCTCCACTGCACTTAACCAACTCTCCCTTGTGTTCTAATTATTTATGTGCATTTCTTTTCTTCCTGCTGTTAGATTGTAAGCTCTTTGAAAGAAGGGATTTTGTTATATTTCTTGCACCTTGTACATAGTGGTTTAATAATCCTTGTTGATTTGTATTGTCGAGTTATGTGTTTTATAGCAAAATTGCAATGCTTTTGGTCACTGGTAACTCACAGAGGGTGTAATTTTTCAGCCTCGACTAGGGCACACAGATGTTTTGTCCTGACCCAGTCTATGAAATATAGTTTAAATATTTTTTCTACTTCATAATTCAAGGGTGTTTTAATACTCTTATAAAAATAAGGGACACTGGGGTTTCATTCACATGTTTCGTCTTCCAAGTTTGGTCTGCCTCTTTTGAACTTAAGAGGTACAATTTATAGCAAGCTAGAATCTGCCATCAACCAGCTTGGGCCAATCGCTACCCCATTCAGCAACTGTATGCTATTATCTATGGTACCTTTGTCCCTACTCACTGAAAATGGGGGAGGTGATCTCTATTTGTTTCCAAATAGGCATTTCTGGTAATCAGACCTCTGCAATTTAATAATAGATATTGCTGTTGGACTTAAAGCTGTGATCATTACATATCTGACTAGTGGTCTTTTTTTTCCCCTCTTTCTAAGCAACTGAAGTGAGGAATTTTTATCACCTGGTGATTTTGAGAAACTTAGCTGGTTATTCAGTTCTAATTTCTATTGTTTGGTGGCTCCTGGCTATAACAACCCAGAGCACATGGAGTAGTGGTTTCTATCTTTCTCAACCTATCCAGTCGTTCAAGGGTCTCAGTGAAGGCAGAGTTTGCACAAATGTTACACACAGCCTGTGCAATGTTAGGGACTTTTATCTGAGGGATGAAGTTAGTCAACTCTTAATGGGCTGCTCGAGAACACTGTTAAGCTGACCCATAAAATTGTTGTTCTTTGTTACCAACATGAAGCTTTCATATGACTTTCTAACTTATTTAATTGTGATTTCCCTCTGGCCACAGCATTCTACTTTTTGACTTATAGCTGAGGTTTTGTGTTAGAATTGCTCCTTTGCCTCTGGCTTATTACTTTAGGAAAAAGTTACAAAGTAATTGGTAGTTTTCATTGGGATTCAGAAATCCTTAGTTTCTGACTGTCTTTAGGATGATAGATCCAGTTGAACTTGGTTGAGGCATCTTGTAAACACTGGTGTAATGTGATAATAGGCCTCAGTAAAATGCTTATTTTTCAAAACAACAATTCAGGGGACAAAACATTAGTCTTATGTTATTGCAAATGAAATGGCATTTTCTCAGAAGTGGGAAATGTGGTGGTGTAGGAGAGGGAGAAGGAGAATCCTAAGGTCCAGAGATGAATCTAAGAGCTGGCATTTCTGGGCATCTTGGCCTTGATATGGGAATGAGTTGATGTCAGAACGTAGGAGTCCAGGAGCCCATGTGGGTACAGAGCCAGGTATATAAAATCTGGATGAGGGCACCAAGAGGATACAGGTGAGGCCAAAAGGTATGGCAGTAGGTTGTGGGCAGATGCTGGAGCACAGGGAGGAAGAATTCAGGAATAGCAACTTGGATTGAGTGATATGAAGTTGAAATCAGGGTAGGCTAGAGTTGAGCTAAGAGGAGTAAAATTGAAAAATATAGTTAAAGGAAGGATGTAAATACTCAGCTCATCCCAGGAATTCTGAACCCTCAGCAACTGATTTATAAACCCTGTTCCCCCATCCTTGTCATCAGCCATATCTACCACAATGCTGTTTACCCAGTATTCCCATTCAGATCTGCCAGTACCTTCTGCTGTGCCTTTTGACAGGCCTGATCCCTAATTAATAGACTTGCTTTTGTCTTAAATTTCTTTCTTATTCACTCCTTTCATCTTCTAGCCCTTACTGAGATGTATGTTCCTTTTGATTATGCTGCTTTCTTCACCAGCCTTTCCAATATTGACTGTACTTGCATACTGTCTCTGACCTCCATCCGGTGCCCCTCTACCCTCTCCAGTTGGTGCATGTGGAGAATAGTACTCCATGTTTACCATTTCTACCTCTGGATTATCCCTGAGCAACCTGTCCTTCAAAGCTCAAATCCACCATGTAGTCCAAATCCTTGTGGTTGATTTCCATCTACTCCCAGGATATGTTCCTTCATTCTTCAATGATATAAGTGCCTGACTCACAGCTTTTTCTCCTCACTGTCGTCATGTACTCCTACATTCCACCCAAGTTGCACTTAGAGATGCTTTTATGTTATCATCAACCACTAGTGGTTCACTTGTATGTTCATGTTTTCTGTGATTTATTTCTGTGATTATAATCTTTTATTATTCCATTGAGGATAGAAACTAGTGTTTAAAGGAATTATATTTAAGTGTGTATTTTTAAATTTTTATTTTTAATTTTTTTCAATTAAAAACATTTATTTCCTCTCACTCTTACTCTCCCCTTAGAGAAAAAATACCCAGGAAAACAGAACTCATACACCTAGTCAAACAAAATCAATTTCCATGTTGTCTAGCAGTGTTCAAAAATATGTGTTATTGCATATCTCTGATCTTTTACTTTTATGTTACAACTTGGGAAATTTGTATCTCATTGGTCTTCTGGAATCTTGATTGGTCATTGCTTTGATCAGAGTTCTGAATTCTTTCAAAACTATTTATTTAACAGTGATGTAGAAATTGTTCTGCTTCTGCTCACTTGACTCTGCAGTGGTTTCTTTGAAACTATTTCATGTTTCTAAACACTTTAATCAACAAAAGTGAAAGAACAGATCATAGAATTAATTGGGCATATTTAAATAAGGAAACTAATAAAATGTTAAAAACCCCTGTTATACATCAAAATAGAAATTCTGAAAATTAGAGACCAACAAAATTGAAAGGTGAGTAAATATTTATTGAGCACCTACGTTGTGTGCTAAGAGAGGAGAAAATTGCTAAGGTGAAATCAGAAATATTCTGCCCTCAAAGTAATTTATATCCCAGTAGAGGGAATAAGGTAGATACATAGGTAACTAAGATTAAGTGCATACAAAGTGCTTAGGAGAAATAGAAACCAAGTGTTATGGGAATTTACATGAGGAGATCCAAGGAGCAGGGCTATGTTCTGGGAAAAGGCAGTATTTAAATTCAACAGTGAAGAAGCGATATAGTTTTAAAAAGTGAAAATGTGGGGAGAAATCATTCCAGGTGGAGGGAGCAGCAAGAGTAGCAATGCCAATGCAGTTATTCTTGTTTTTTTTTTTTTTTTAAATAAATTTCAGGAAAATTAAGTCCTTCAGTTTTGCTGGAGTAGAGAAAAGTTACAAACCATTTAACGGAGTGCCTTTGAACACCAGTTTAGTGAGAAGTTTATCTTTTTAAAAGGAGGTGACACCACTGCACTTGTGGTTTAGAAAGCTGTATCTGGCAGCAGGGTACAGTGATTTCTTAAGGAGGGACTAGTAGGTCTTGTTTTCACACTTGTCTAAGTTTTGACACCGCTGAGTCATGAATAGAAGATAGCCAAGTCTGTGCATTCTTCAGATTCAAATTAGGGATATGTATATAGCATATTGAATTATCTTTTTCAAAGTGGCAAGTACAAAATAGCCTTAAAGAAAACCAAAATTCCATCTTGCCTTTAAAGTTTGATTATTTAGGTAAAGAGTTTTAATGTAGTGGTTAATAGCAGAGATGTATTTCTACTTCTTGCTTGACCTTTTGGTGTCATTTTCATTGTGGTCATAATCTAGATATCTTGTTTGAAATAACTTTTGTTATGTAGAAGGGAAGCTTCAGTTTGATGTTGAACTCCTTTATTAATCATAAGTGAAGATATTTTCTAATTGGTGCATTAAAAATTCTGTTAATTAGATGATATTTCTAGCTCCCTCATGACAGAATATTTTCCTATTAAGGGGAGAGAGTTTGAAAGGTAGGAGAGGAGTTGAAAACAAATTGGCAGTTTTACTCCCCCCTCCCTTTCCCTTTGCTGTTGGGGAACGTGGTTAATTAGGTGATTTTTCTCTTTCTCTGACACGTGCAAATGAGACTGTGTTAATAACTGAGCTGTTACATAAATGATAAAAATTTTAAATACAAATGGCAGCTTGTTAGGCCTCGAGAAAGGAGGTAAATTCTATGGAGAATCCAAGTGCAGAGGACTCTGATGTGGTAGAGCCTGGAACGATGGTCAGAGCCAGAACTAGCCTTTTCCTCAAATATCTGCTGCCATAAATTATTGGAATTTTCCAGTGGTTAAGATGGTAGTAGGCAGAGAAGCATTTGCCTCTTTTTTCCTCAGCCCTTCAGGGCCAAATTAATTATTTAAAAATTATAATAAAAACAGAATGACTTGCCAAGATGAAATTATAATTTCCACCAGGGACTCGAGGCTAAGGCAAACTTAGTTTCTAAGTGGGAAGTTGTCTTTCTTCCAGGGCAATGTTCTGAAAGATAGAATCATCTTTTCATGTTCGCACCTGAAAACTTGTGTGGAGTGGGCTTTTTTTTATTGCTCCAGCTTTTATATTATTTAGCACCTACTGTTTGCCTAACTGTGCTTGTTGGCATGAAAGATAAAAAAACCACACAAATCAGTTTTCGCCTTACTGGAGATTATGGTTTTGTGGGATGAAATGTATTAAGAGCTGAGTAATATAATCAACCAGTAACATAAAACAAGAAATGTCACATTTGACTGCTTCTCAATTATTTGTAGGTGAACATTGCAGCTTTGTGTTTTTTGTTCATAGATGTGCATAATGGAATCAGACCAGTCAGCTTCTAGCCTAGGGCAGAAGTGAGCAGATGTTATTACACTAGATCCCTTACATGTAACACGTTGACTGTATGATCAAGTGCTTTGCATGAGTGATTGCATTTTGCAGTGAAAGTCAGCAGGCTTCCATGATGGTGGTGGGAGAGTTCACCTTGAACAATGTCAGATAGATTTTTGGAGGGAAGGAAACTGGGGCTACTGGCAGAGAGTAGTGGGATTTGGACATTTCCTAGCCAGTAATATTTAGTTCTTTTCAAGTTCCTGCCAGGCCTCATTATGACAGAATATAAGTACTTAGAAGATTGGTAGCTGTCACTCTTTGAAAATCTAAAATGAGATTTCATTTTTAAATAATAAAAAAAGAACCCCAGTTTGAACATTTGCAGTTGGGAGATGGGAGAGATTAGATATCTTAGTTATCTATGGAACACAAAAGAAGGCACAATAGAGAGGAATAAAAGTAATGTTGAATATTAATGAAGAGAACCCAGAATACCCTTCTGTAGGGAAGATTTCTCTTGTTCAGAAACTAGGAAATGACTTAAAGTATGTTCTGCTGTTGTGCAGTTTTTGAAAAAGTGAGCAAAGATGAAAGGAGTGTATTTGGGGTTGAGAATTACTGTGTCTTCACTTGGAGGGGTTTACGATTCTGGAGTCTTCGTATTCCATACAATATACCTTGTTTATCTGCTGTTTCTCCCTGCCTTCCCCCCCTGCCCCCCGCCTTTTCATCTTTTCCCCTTGTTTAATAGATATTATTTTAACTTCACAATTAATAGTTTTTTTTTTGCTAACTTACTTATCCCACCGCCACAAAGCAATGATCTCATTAAAAAAATTAAAAAGCCAAACAAAACAGATTTCTCTGTACATATCTGAATAGTTTGGTAAAGCTTATTCTCAGATTAGCCATATCTGAAAATATATGTCTCTTCCTACATTTTAGGTTTATCATCTCTCTGTCAGGAGGTGAGTGGCATGTTCCAACTTCATTCTTTTGGTCTCATGGTTTATCTTTACATTGGTTACAGTTCTAAAGTCTTAACAAGTTGTGTTTTTTTTTTTCCTTGTGATGTTATCATTGTATACATTGTTCTCCTACCCCTGCTCACTTGGCTCTGCATCATTTCATAAGGGTCTTTGCAGTTTCCTCAGAAGCTCTCCATTTCATCATTTCTTACAGCACAATGATATTCATATATCACAGTTTGTTTATTGTTGTTTAGTCATGTGTGACTTATCAGTCTTGGGTGACTTTTTGTGACCTTATTTGCAGTTTTCTTGGCAAGGATACTGGAGTAGTTTGCCATTTCCTTCTCTGGCTCATTTTACATATGAGGAAACTGAGACAAAGAGAGTTAAGTGACTTGCCCATGATCATAAGTATCTGAGGTTAGATTTGAACTCAGGAAGGAGGAGTCTTCCTAATTCCTGACCGGGTACTCTACCTATAGTACCATCCAGCTTCCCCACAATTTGTTTAGCCATTCCATAATAAGAGAAAAACCCTTTAATTTTCAATTTTTGGCTATCATAAAAAGAAGAGCTGTAATTATAAAAAATCTGCTATTTCCAATGTTACAAGTGATTAAAAAAAAAAGTCCAATTCAATTTTATTTTCAATTCTATATACTTCCCCTCCCCCTCCTTAATTGAGAAAGCAAGAAAAATAAAGCCTGTTATATACATGAATGGTCATGCCGAACAAATTGCTACATTGGTTGTACCTCCTCTTCCTCCAAATATGCCTCAAACTGCATTCTGAGTCCATTACCTCACTATCTGGAGGTAAGTAGCATGTTTCTATCATGAGTCTGCTGAAATTATGCTTGGTCATTGTGTTGATCAGAGTTACCAAATGTTTCACAATTGTGTTTTTACCATATTAATGTTACTATACAAATTGTTCTCTTGGATATGCTCACTTCACTTTAATAGAAGTTTTCTCAGCTTTCTTTAATACCTTCCTCTTCATCATTTCCTCAACCCAATATTATTTCATCATATTTATATGCCATAACTTATTTAACTATTCACCAGTTGATGGACACCCCCTCAGTTTCTAATTCTTTGCCACCACAAAAGAGCTGTTATAAATATTTTTGTACACATAAGTCCTTTTCCTTTTTCTTTTTTATGTCTTTGGGATACAGACCTAGTAGTAGTTCTGCTGAATCAAAGGGTATGCAAGGTTTTATAGTTCTTTGGGCATTGTTCCAAATTACTCTCCAGAATGGCTGGACTGGTTTGGGGTCATAATAACAGTCCATGAATAGACCTGTTTTCCCCTTTCCCCTCCAGCACTTGAAATTTTCCTTTTTAGTCAACTTTCTCAGTCTGATAGATGTGAGATGGTATTTGAGTTATTTAGTTAGCATTTCTCTGATTATTAGCGATTTAGAGAATCTTTGTCATAGGCTTATATTACTTTTATTTCTTCTGAAAATTGCCTATTCATATTCTCTGACCATTTATCAATTAAAGAATGGCTCTCATTATAAATTTGATTCAGTAACTTATATATCTTAGAAATGAGATCTTCACCAGAGAAACTTGCTGTGAAGATTTTTTCCCCCCAAATTTACTGCTTCTCTTACTGTGGCAGATAAGTGGTACAGTGGATAGTGCAGTGGGTATGGAGTCAGGAGAACCTGGGTTCAAATCTTTGCAACAATTATTCCCTTCTTTCCCCCTTCTCTTCTAATTGTAGCTGAATTGGTTTTGCTTCTGTGCAAATCTTTAATTTTATACATTTAAAATTGTCTGTTCTTACCTATGTAACCTTCCCTGTCTCTTGTTTGGTCATGAACTCTTTTCCTATCCATAGATCTGAGAGGCAATTTCCTTGCTCTTCTAATTTATTTATGATGATTCCCTTTAAGTCACTCACTGATATGAAGTTTATTTTAATATATGGTGTGTGAAGTTGCTCTTAGTTTCTGCCAGACTGCTTTTCAATTTTCTCAACAGTTTTTGTTAAATAGTGAGTACATTCCCTAATAGCTGGGATCTTTGAGTTTATCAAACACTAGGCCACTGTGCTTGTTTGTTTTTCTACATTTTATACCTAATGTTTTCCACTGATCAACCTATTTATTACCTTGTACCACATTGCTTTGATGATTACTGCTTTGTAGTAATAAGATCTCGTACTGCCAGAACCTTTTTCTTTCCACTTTAAAAAATTAGTTACCTTCATTTTCTTGTTCTTTTGTTTCTTCATATGATTTTGAATTTTATTTTTCTATTTCTATAAAGTAACCCTTTAAATGGTTTGGCACTGAATAAATTAATTTAGGCTGTGTGATTATATTATGTTGGCTCGGTCTACCATATATAAGCAACTAATTTTTCCTTAGTCTTTTAAATCTATATTTATGTAGTGAGTGTTTTATAATTGTGTTCATATGATTCCTGTGTACATCTGGGTAGGTAGATTCCTAAGCAATTTATACTTTCTTTGTGTATTTTTAAGTGGAATTTCCCTATCTGTGTCTTACTGTTCGATTTTGTTGGCAATACACAGAAATGCAGTTGATTTATATGGGTTTATTTTATATCTTGAAACTTTGCTGAAATTGTTAATTTTTTCATTTGGTTTTTAGTTAACTCTAGAATTCTGTGAGTCAACCATCACATCATTTCCAAAAGTGATAATTTTCTTTTCTTTGCTCCTGCTTATTCTGTCAACTTCTTTTTCTTGTCTTACTGCTATAGCTGTCATTTCTAGTACAATATTGAATAATAATGGTGCTAAGGAACATCCTTGTTTTACCCCTGACCTTATTAGAAAGGCTTCTATCTTATCCCCATTACAGATAATACTTGCTTTTTGTTTTAGATTTATATTACTTATCATTATAAGGAACTTTCTGTTCATTCTTATGCTTTCTAGTGTTCTTTTTTAAACAAGTTTGACTTATATCTTGTCAAAAACCTTTTCTGCATCTATTGATATAATCATAATTTTTGTTTTTGTTATTAATGTGGTCAATTATGTTTATAATTTTCCTAATATTTAACCAGTCCTGTACTCCTGGTATAAATCCAGTCTGGTTTTCATGTATAATCTTTATGATATCTTTATATTTATGATATAGCTCCTGTGACAATTTTTTTATGGTTTTCTTTTAAAATTTTTTTTTATTAATTTATTTTTCATTTATAACATTCATTTCCACAAGATTTTGAGTTCCAAATTTTCTCCCCATCTCTCCCTTCCCCCAATCTGCCCTACCTTCTATCACTACCTCCCTTCTTTTGTCCCCTTCCTCTTCTATTTTCCTGTAGGGCAGGATAGATTTCTATACCCAATTGCCTGTATAGCTTATTTCCCAGTTGCATGTAAAACAATTTTTAACTTTGGTTTTTAAAACTTTGAGTTCCACATTCTCTTCCTTCCTCCCTCTTCACCCACTCTCATTGAGAAGGCAATCAGTTTGATATAGGTTATGCATATGTAGTTATACAAAACACTTCCATAATAGTCATGTTGCGAAAGACTAACTATATTTCCTTCTATCCTATCCTGCCCCCCAATTATTTTATTCTCTCCTTTGACCCTGTCCCTCCTCAAAAGTATGGCAATAATTTTTTAAAAAGATTTTTGCATCACTATTCATTAGGGGAAGAGAAGATAATTAACATTTATATAGGTCTTACTGTGTGCCAGGTACTGTGCTAAGGCTGTTGCAAATATTATCACATTTGGTCCTTAATGACTACTAGATGAGCTAGGCACAATTATTATCCCCATTGTACAGCTGAGGAAATTGAAGAACGTAGAGGTTAAGTGAATTGCCAAGGTCTTCACGGGTATTATGCATCAAAGGGTGGATTTGAACTGTCTTCCTAATTCCAGACCCAGTGCTCTTTTACTGTACCACATAGTTGCTATTAGGGCTCCTGATCTATAGTTTTCTTTCTCTCTTTTCATTTTCTCTGGTTTAATTATCAAGACCATATTTCTGTTATAGAATGAGTTTCGTGGACTTCGTGCTTTTTCTATCCTTTCAGACAATTTATATGGTATTAGAGTTAATTTTTTTTTACATGTTTGATGAAATTTGGTTAGAAATCACCCTGATCCTTTGTTTTTTGTTTTTCTTTTTTTTCTCTAGGAAGATGATTTGTGCCTTGCTTTATTTCTTTATCTGAAATGAGATTATTTATTTTCTGAGGTTGGGTTATTTAAGTCCTCTATTTTCTGTTCTTTTAATCTGGAAAATTTATAAAATTTAGTAAATGTTCATCCATTTAATTTAGGTTGTTAGTTTTGTTGGCTTTCACTTGAGTAAAATACCTCATAATAATTTTTAAAAATTTCTTCATTGGTTATAAATACATATTTTTAATTTTTATATGGTAATTTGTTGTTTTAATCATTAGTTAATTCATTATTCCCTCCTCCTCCTGCCTGCAAAGTTCAGTGCCATTTTTACTTTGATTTTTGCTAATCTCCCCTTAAGTTTTCAGGATTTGTATTTTGTTGTTTAATTCAATGTTTTATATTTGTTGTTTTTCTAGGTTTTATTTATTGCATGCCCAATTTGCTGATCTACTCTTTTTTTAAAATATTTTGAAATTTAAATTCCCTTCTAATTAATACTTTGCATCCCCCCAATTTTTGATATGTTGTGTCATTGTTGTCATTATCTTTAATTAAATTATTGATTGTTTCTATGATTTGTTATTTTACCCACCCATTCTGTAGGACTGCTATTTCATTTCCAACTTATTTTTAACCTCCTCTTCAAAGGTGTTTCATTGACTATAATTTTGTTGTATTTTGTTTTGTGAAGTATCTATTTCGTATTTTTGCCCTTCTGCATTTGTTTGTGAGAGTTTTATGCTGTAATATGTGGTTAGTTTTTGCCATTGCAATGCACATCTGAGAAATATGTATACTCCATTCTATTCTCTTACATTATTTCTCCAGAGGTCTAGGATATCTAGAGTTTTCTTTTCTTTTCTTTTTTAAATTATATATTTTTTTCTAGTTACATGTAAAGGCACATTTTAACATTCATTACAAAATTTTGAGTTCCAAATTTTCTCCTTCCTTACCTTACCTCCCCCTTCCCTAAAGATGGGAAGCAATTTGATATAGGTTACATATGTTGCAGTCATGTAATTATATTTCCTTATTCGTCACGTTGTGAAAGAAAACACAGACAAAAAAACCATAAAAAAATAAAGAAAATGAAAATAGTATGCTTTGATCTCATTCAGACTCCATCAGTTCTCTCCCTGGTTGTGAATAGCAGTTTTCCTTATGAGACCTTTGTGCAGTCATCTTGGATCAGGTATTGCTGGGAATACTAAGGCATTCATAGTTTATCATTGTATGATCTTGCTGTTAACTGTGTACAATGCTCTCCTTGTTCTGCTAATTTCACTTCCACTTGTCTTAGGCTGGGAAATTGTTTCACCCCATTTTTTTGTTGGTTCTACCTTTTCAGAATTATTTTGAAATGCCATTTTATAGTTGTTGGAGGTGAATTTGGGAGAGTTCCTGCGATTTTATCTTTAATCCACCATCTTGGCTCTTGGAAGTCTAGACTTTTCTAAAATTTTCTATAGCCCCTCCATTTTTTTACATCTCCCCCACAGTTCTTGTTTTGTTATCTATTTTTTCACATTGCTTATTTAACTTCGCCTTTAAGAATTTAGATGCTATACTATTTTTACCTATATGTTTAATATTGATAATCATTCATTTTCTATGGTATCTTTCAGAAAAATGTAGTTTTTTAATTTTTATGTAGTATTTATTTTTGCTTTGTCAGATATTATGATTGCTGCATCTGCCTTTTTAGTTCAGCTCAAACATAGTAGATAAATGTTCAGTCAAATATTTTAATTCTGTCTTTGTTGAAAGTATGTTTCTTATTGATGACATTATTGGGTTATAGTTACTAATCCATTTTACTATTCTCTTCCATTTTCTGTGTGAGTACCTCTTATTCATATTCACTGTTATAATTGTTAATTGTCTATATCCCTCCATCTTATTCTCTTACAGTTTTCCTTCTTTTTGTTGTCCACTACCTCTTTAAAAGTTTGTTTTGCATCTAATTCACCCCTTAATCTAATGTCCCTCTTATTTTTCTCTTTCCTTTTCCTACATACCCAGCTCTATGTCTGTGTTTTTATGTGGAGAGAGTGTGTGTGTGTGTGTGTGTGTGTGTGTGTGTGTGTGTGTACACGTTTTTCCATCTTTTGACCAGTTTATAGGAGTGTGAAGTTCAAATATTGCTTACTTCCCCTTCACCTCCTTCTCCTTTTCTAAAGATTTCCACTTGTGCACGCTGGTTATGTGAGATAATTTTGCCCTTCTTCTCCCTTGCCCTGCTCCTCTCAGTGTGTTTCCCTTTCCCTACTCTTTCTCTTCTTTTGAGATCTTCAAAACATAACAGAACCTCTCCCAGGTCCTCTGTCTAATGAGACTACTCTATGATTCTTGATCATAGAGTACATTTATTGTCTCCACATATAAGAATGTAAACAGTTTATACTTCTTTAGTCCCTTATAATTGTTTACCTTTTTATGCTTTTCTTGGCTTCTGTGTTTGTATGTCAGTGTTTTCTGTGTAGCTCTGGTCCTTTTATCAGGAATACTTGGAATTATTCTATTTTATTAAAGGTCCATTATTTTCTCAAGTTACATCTACCTTCTCCCCAAAGCATTTCCATACATAAGAGAATACAAAAAGAGCGTCTTCTATGAAACCATGAATCTCTATTTCAAACCACTTTTTTTAAAAGAGTATACGATAAATTCTCAACATTAATTTCAAAATACATTCTGCTTATCTGCAATCCTTCTGAACTTCATTTTGTTATTCTTTGTATATTTAAAACTTTTTCTATTTGGCCTTTTTTTTTGGTATCACTTTTGCTAACCCTTTATTCTTTAGTATCTTTCTGTTCTACAACTTTTTTCTCCAGTTAAAAACCGAGAAGGGAAAATTTTGCAAAAGTACTAATAACAAATAAATGTGGTTAAGCAAAGTGAATCTACTCAGTGGCTATATTCAAAAGTTTGTCTCTTTTTAAAATTAAGTTAAATTTTCCTGGAAGTTATCCAACATCATTCCCCCTGCCCCTTTCTACCTCTCCTTTAATCCTAATTTGTTGCTGTTGCTTGTGCTTCATTCTTGAAGAGGACCATGACATCAGGAAGATGATGCCATGACTTGCAAGTGAATTGGGTTGAAATGAAGGAGGGCTGTGCAAAGTCACCAACCTCACTTTCTCCTCTGGAGCCATGTGGGTCCGGTGGCAAGACACTGATCAGGATGACTGGAGATGGCCTTGAGTGCAGTGGGAGATTTAGCTTTTCCCAGGTCTCAGGTTGTCTAAGGCAAAAACCATTTAGTGATTAAGGCTAGCTGATTGTTATTGTAGTTTGCTGTTAGGCAAAACAAATGGGCACATTGCCCATGTCCTATTACTTTTGAGGTCTGAAGAATGGCAGAAAAATCTGATAGCAATCTTCTGATGAAATCAAGAAACCGACCAAACAACTGAAAGTGTGTCTTTTATTTGAGATATAAGTTAGTTGTTTAACATTAGTTCTTTCTCAGGAAATGGCTAGCATTTTTCTTTATCAGTCCTCTGGAATTATGAATGATCATGGCATTAATCAGCATTCCAAAGAATGTTAGAATTGTTTGGTTTTACAGTATTGATATTTTAGTATAAATTATTTTCTTCATCTTGTTTACTTCACTCTCTCTCAATTCATATAACCCCACTTTGGTCATTTCTTAAAATTAAAATTTCAATAATTAAAACTCAATAATATTCCATAATATTCATAGACCACTGATTTTTAAAAATTAAGTTTTTATTGACATCTTCTTTTTTACATAATTATAGTTATGCCTGTACTAGAGCGCCAACCCATATAACAAATAGTATTTTTTTTCAAGAGGAAAACAAATCAGCCACTACTGATCTATACATTTAAAAAATCCAGAATCTTGTGTCATGTGTAATGACAGTTAACCTCTCATTTCCTGGGATGGGTGTGTTTGAGCTGTTTTTTCATCATTCTTCTTTTGAGTCATGCATGATCTTGATAATTGTGACATTTACTTTTAATTTTTTTAAGAGTGTGGTTATTCTTTCCATTAATGTTATTCCACCATATGTGTGTTTTTTTTCTTGGCCACCCTTGCTTTACTCGGCAGAAGTTTATGTTCTTTCCATGCTTTTTTCTTCATCATTTCTCAAAGCATCATTCTCTCTTCATTATTTCTTAACTCACTGTAATATTCCATTATATTCACATACCATAATTTGTTTAGCCATTCTCCAGTTGGTGGGTGTCTGCTTTGTTTCCGATTCTTAGCTATCACGATAAGTGCTGCTACAAATGTTTCAGTGTATGTAGAGGTTTTATTCTTACTAGTTGCTTCCTTGGGGTAAAAACCTCGAAATGTAGTTCATAGACTACTGTTTATTTTGTCTTTCCCCAGTTGTCTTAGAGGCAATCAAAGGCATTCTTTCAGATTCTATTTCTTTTATTTCCTTTTTTTCTTGCCCTTTTGTTTTACTTATAACTACTACTTTCCTGTTTTTACTGTCCTTAGAGGGAGCTAGGTGATACAGTGAATAGAGCATTGGGGTCTGGAGTCAGGAAGATCTAATTTCCAGTTCAGCCCCAGACATGTCCTAGCAGTGTGACTTTGGGCAAGTCACTGTTTGCCTCAGTTTCCTCACATGTAAAATTGGGATAATTATAGCACCTACTTTGCAGGGTTGTTGTGGGGATCAAATGAAATAGTGTTTGTAAGGGTCACAGTGTCTGGCTATAGTAAATATATATGGCTATATAAATGTTTATTCTCTTCCCTTCCCTCTTTACCACCTCTCCCTCTTCCTTCATTGTTTCCCTGTCAATATTGATGCATTTCTATACCAAATTTGTGTGTGTGTGTGTGTGTGTGTGTGTGTCTTTTTTTTGTCCATTTCACGCAAGTGATGTTCCTCCACTGCATACTTCCTCCATTCATTCCTCCTTTTTATATACTTATGGACTCCACTTATGAGAAATTACATATTTCATCTCTTCTTCCTCCTTTGTACACTTGTGCATTCTTTTTTTTATTCTCCCTTCTATTTATTCTTAAATACTCTGAACAGAACTGATTCACCCCTTCCATCTCTATTTTTATTATTTAATTGTTTAAATACTATTTGAAGATATTAAAGTTCTGAAGTTCTCTTCACCTTGTTAGACTTTTAGTCTGTATAGTTTCTTCTAATTGATCAATAACATTTCTCTATCTAGCTTTCTCTAAACTCTTGTATTTCGTAGTTCCTAATCAGTTTTAGCCTTTTTGAATCAGAATTATTTTATTGTCCTCTGTCACAGTGGCATCAAATATTTGTGTTTGAATCCCTGCAGGTTCATATGTTGACTTTGAAAACCACAAATTAATATTACCTATGGGTTGGGGTTTTTTTTTTTGTATTTTTATTTTGTTAAACATTTCCAAATTATGTATTTATTTAGTTCAGGCTGTTTTGGGGGCCACAAATTCAACACCTCTGCTCTGTTACATTAAAATTCCATTTCCTTTCTTATGATTATAATCAGCTTTACAAGAGTTATTATTCTTGGTTGTAAAGTCTATTCCCCCTTCCACTCCTCTTTTGTCACAAATTGTCTTTTATTAGTTTTCAAGCTTGATTTTAGTCTCCTGAACTGTAGAGCCTTATACTTGCTGCCTTTGCAGAGCTTGCAATATTTCTTGATTGATTCAGTTCCATTCATCCCTTTTTTAGATTATGTTCAGGGGTTCTCCTTTTCCCATCTTGCTAATAAGTTTAATAGTGCCTGTTATAATGTACCATTTTCTGCTGAATAAAGTTTATGCTGTCCTGTGGGGAGATAATATAAGAGTCAGCATTGTCGGTTTTGAGCATTAATCATGTCCTCCTTGAATTAAGCTAGCAAATACCTGTTTCAAACTTAACATGAGGTCAGATGATCTTGTGTACTTATTGAAAAAAAAAATCATGCTTTTAACCAGAAAGGATAGTTTTTCCATTGTACTGCAGAGCAGAACCAAGCACCTATCATTCCTTAGTCTTTTTGCATAGATCTTGTACCGGCCGCGCTGACCTTCTGCCGGCCGTGCGCCGTACCCTCTCCTCCTATAAGGAGCAGGCTACCAGAGTCATACTCACTTCCGAGTCTTCGGTCCTCAGCCGGATAAACACACAGAGACGAGCCATCGGGAGGCGCCAACACCAGAACTTTATTCAGAGGCCATCACAGCAAGCCATCACAGCAAGCCCAAGCAGCAAGGCCAGAGCAACAGAGCAGGAGCCAAGAGAGAGAGAGCGTGATCTGACCACGCTCGTCCTAAGTACCTACTTAGCCCCTCCTCCTCAGCCCGCTTACTAGCCAATGATTGTAGGGTCAGATACCGGAAGGGGCTGTCTGAGTTTAGCACACCAAGGGGGAGGGAGTGACGTAGGAGGCTAGGACCGGATACAGGAAGGAGGCGTCTGGGATTAGTGCATAGACAGAGTACGTGACCTAGGAAGTCAGACTCAGATACTGGGAGGAGGGGTCTGGGGTCAGTGCTACACAAAGGGACCCAGGAAGTCAGGAAGGTCACAAGATGGAGGAGACTGGGGTTGATGTTGCATATAGGGAGGGGACTAAGCAAAGGGAACTCAGTCCTCTGCCGTCCCACTCCCACGTGGCACCGCCCCTTGCCTCAGGAGCACAAGCTCCCGCTACTTCCTTGCACCCAGCTTATCTCACATAGCACTGCCCACTGCCTCAGGGCTTCTCCTTACCCAGCCCATCCCAGTTCACCACGACTCCGCCTACCACAGCCCCTGCCTCGACTTCCAAAATACCCAGATTCTACCCTACTCTTGCCACAGCGCCCAACCTGGTAGCTGCCAACATCAGACAGTCCCTCACAGATCTCAAAGTTTCAGCATTCTAATTGGCTTGTAACCTGCCACATATAGTTAAGTTTCTCAGCTTGGTGGAGTTTACTGAATTCCCCTTTCTGTGACTGTGGCTTTCATTCCCAGTGCTGCTTTAGTTGTTCTGTCCTCTGAAGATCCCTGGCTGGTATAGCCTTGGTGTGTGAAGCTATCCTGGAGGATCTTCAAGTATAATGAATTTTTTGGCTTTCTCACTGTTTATATCTAATGTAAAAATGGTTATCATAAAAACCTCAGGAGGAACGCTGAAAATGTAATAAAATTTCACACTGTTTAATGCTTATCACCTCTGGGTATCTAGAAGCACTTCAAATAACTAAATATGAATATGAATTCTGTCTTAAGAAATGAATATATTTCATGAGCAAACTCTCCATCATTGACATGATATCCATGGAATAAGAGAAAACAGAAAAATATCAGTGCTTTGTCCTTCTGAAGTACATTTATTTGTGATTTCCTCTTCTCTTTATTATGTTTTTCTTTCAAAATTAAAAAAGAAATTACTAAGCATTTGTTTTTTCTCCTCTTACCCATTAAAAAATTAAAAGAAATATAAAATCTTCTTATCAAATATGTTAAACATCAACTAATTCCCACATTGTCCATGTTTACAAATGTATATCTTATCCTGCATCTTAAATTCATCACCTCTTTCCCAGGAGGTGGATAACATTACTTCATTTTGTATTCTCTGTTTCACATAGTTGGTCATTTCATTGATCAGAGTTATTAAGTTTTTCAGAGTTGTTTATCTTTATAATGGTATTGTTGTTGTATAAATTGTACTCCTGGGTCCACTCACTTTACTCTGCATCAGTTCATACTACCAGAATCATAATCTAATCTTAAAACTTAATTGAACAATCTCTTAATGAATTCCCAAAGAAAAAAAGTCAGGTTTCACAAGTTAATTTGATCAAACATTCAAAAAACATTTAATTCCATTATTACACAAACTGCTTAAAAAATAGGAAAAAAGAATCCTCCCAAATTTTTTCCATTCTATATACATTATCTTGATATCTGAATCAGAGAGAGTCAAAATGGAGAAATAAAACAGTAGACTAATAAATGTAAAGATTATTGGCACAAAAATTAAAAAAAATTTAAAAGTGAGATTACAGCAAAATATATAAAAGATCACATATTATGACTTGGAATGTAAGGTTGGTTCAATATTAGGAAAACTACAAATATAACAGACTATTAATCAGAACAACAAAAATCATACGTCAGTAGATGATGGAAAAGCTTTTAACTCAATATGCCACTATTTTTTATAAAAGTTCTAGAAATCATAGGAATATATGGACCTTTCCTTAATATGGTAGGTAGTTTGTACCCCAAACTAAGAGGCAACGTCCCATGTAATAGAGATAAAAGTAAATTAAGGCCCTTTCTATAAGAACAGTGGTAAAAGCATGGAATTATCTTCCAATTGGAAAGGATACAGCAAAAAATAGCTAAAAGAGCTTTAGAACCTAAAACAAATTGGCAGGTTGTAGCTCTCTTTTTTGGGTTCAGGTTACCATGCCAAGATGCAGTACATCCTCAAGAATTATCTACCTATAAAGTATGGTTGCTTATCAAGTCTTATTTTTTTTTCCTCCATGCTATGTCTAATATCTACTACTTCTCTATACCTACTGATAGCACCCTCTTACAGATTTTCATTTCCAGTGCCTTAACCATGGCAAAAGGCCCCCCCCCCTTTTTTACTCTTTTCCCCCTCAATATTTTGTTTTTTGTTTTTGTTTTTGTTTTCAAGTAACAAGCATTTTTTCTTTCTCTCCCACTGCACCTCAATTTAAATGAGAAAAAAAATGCTTTCTTAAGAAATACACAGTCAAGTAAAATTGAGTCCCTTATTGTTCATATTCAAAAAAAGGTCTCATCTTGTGTGTTGAATTAGTTATAATTCTTTCATGAGTTGGGGAGGATAGATCGTCAGTCCTCAGGAATCACCTCTGGTTATTTCATTAATAGGATTTCTTATTCTTTTAAAGTTGTTTATCTTTACAGTTTTGTTTTTCTATAAATTGTTCTCTTGCTACATTTACTGTATGAGTTTATCTAAGTCTCTACATGTTTTTTCTTATGGAACAATGGTATTCCATTACATTCACATGTAGAATTTGTGCAGCCTTTACCCAGTCGACGTACCTCCCCCCACTTTCCCCAGTTCCTGCTTCTTTGCTATTTCACACAAAAAAAGCTGCTGTTAATATTTTAGTAAGTTTTTCTTCTTTTCCTTTTATCTCCTTTGGTATACCTCAATTTTCTGGATTAAAGGTTATTTGCTGTTCATTGAATTAAGGGGCATAGTTCTAGATTACTTTTTAGAATGGCTGGTCCAATTCACAACTTCACCAACAGTGCATTAATGTGCCCCTTTTCCTGTATTCCCTCTAACATTTGTCATTTTTTTTCTTTTTGTCAGCATTTCCTAGTTTGGTCTAAGGTGCAACCTCAGAGTTGCTTTAGTTTGTTTTTCTCTAATTATTAATGATTTGAGGATTTATTTCTTAATGGTGTTGAAAGCTTGGGTTTCTTCCATTGAAAACTGCTTGTTCATATCCCTCTATGACTTATCATTTGAGGAATGGCTCTTATTCTTATTAATTTGAGTCCGTTCCATATACATATTTACACACATTTAGATGTGTGTAACATACACATATACATATGAAATGAGACTTTGTGAGAGACACTTGCTGCCCCCTCTCTCCCACCCATTAACTATTTCCCTTCTAGTTTTAGTTGCATTGGTTTTGTTTTGCAAAACTTCAATTTTATTTAATCAGAACTGTTTATCTTCTGCTATTATTTTTGTTATCTTCTTTTTTCATGAATATCTTACTTACCCATATGTCTGAAAGGTAATTTCTTTTTTACTTCTCTAATTTGTTTAAGATGTGACCATTAGGAACTAATATTAGGGTATGGTGTGAGGCCTTTCCCCAGGAACTGATGTGTTTGATTGAAATTAGGCTTGTAGTTTTCAAAATACTTATTTTATGTACTCTAGCTATTCCATTGATCATACATTTGCCAATCAGTCTTAACTTTTGATGTCCATTTAGTATTGTTAAAGTGAGAACGTCTCCTTCCATGATTTGAGATACATGTACCAGCCATTGTATGTCTCTTTCTTGATATTGGTGGATCTGTGAACCTGAATTGGTTTTCAGATGGTTACTTGATGTCCATGCATTCAAAGTAGAGGGATCTGTATAGTCTTATGAAGTGTTTTTATCTAGGTTGTTTCAAAACCTGGAGAAATGTGGTTTAAAGGAAATAGTATGGACTAGTTAGGAGTCAGCATAATCTCCTGGTCCTGCTGATAAGGAGCTGAGTGATCTTGAGCAAATCATTTGGGCCACTGGGGGTAAGAGAAGGAAGTGTGAAGGGGAAAGGAACAAGCATTTATTAATCATTGTTTTAAATACTTTGCAAATGTTATTTAATTTGATCTCCACAACAACCCTGTGATCCTCATTTTATATTTAAGGAAATTAAGACAGACAGAGGTTCAGCGACTTGCCCAGGGTTATATAGTAAGTGTCTGAGGTTGGGTTTGAATTGGGGTTTTCTGCTTCCAGGCCCAGTTATCTTATCTACTGGACTACCTGGCTGCCTCATATTCTACTTCCAGATCCCTTAGATTTCTTATTTTTTAAATAATGGAGTTGAATTTCACTTGATGATGTATAAAGGTTATTAGCAACTCTAAAATTCTGCGATAATGTAATTCCCTCTGTTCATTTTAATTGAACAACTTCTTAAAAATTTTTTTTATTTTTATGAAGGAGTGCAGTTTTTGAAGGACAGAGTGAAATAGAAAAGTAAATAAAGGCAGGTTTCACCTCACATTAAGAGACAGTGTGGTATAGGGTTCAGGGATCTCTCCTTCTGGCCGGGAAGACTTGTCTTCAAGTGCTCCCTCCCACACAGCCTGCCTTTGTGAGCCCAAACAAGTTAGTCAACTGCTCTTTATTCTAGACACTACTCTGTGACTAGTCATTGCAGAGTGTGTACCAGGCTGCATTGGCAGAGGAAATTCCTCATGTTGGATTTACCTGTACCAAATGAAATCACAGAAGGATCTGAACCCTTCATCCCATTCTATAGTCACTTTGGAAGATCTCTTTGGAAAATTAGATGATGATGCAAATACTTTTGCTTCACAGTAAATATGAAAAGTATAAAAAAGATACAAAGTGAAATGATGGCTTTGCAAGCCTTAAGGTGTTCTGTAGATATTAGCTATTCTTATTTTTATGAGAGCACACCTTTCTGAGGACCTTAACTCTTATACCAGAGGGACTGTATGTTCACCTTCCCCACATTTCAATAGCCTAACTTTTCATTTTGCTTTTTCCTTTCTAACTGATTTGTGTCTTTTGGATTAGGAGAAAATCACTGTTTAGAAAAATGAAATGAGATGTGGACCCAGTCATTTATCCTCCATGTTGAATATCCATTGGAGTCCAGTTATTAACCCTTAAGGGGGCCATCTAAGAGGAGTGATGAGCCCATTACTATCAGAAAGCAAGTCTTTAAGTTCTATGAAAACTCTTCCATAAGGGTGAAATTAGTTCTGAGGGAGAGCCCAGAACTGTAGTACAAATCTAACAATAATTTTCAGTGTACTATCGGTGACATCCCTTCCTAATTTGAAGAATTTACTATGGTTGCTCTTGATTATTCAAGGGCTTATTATCCAGCTTGTGAATTACCCAATTAGGACATCTTACTCATTTTTCTTTTCCTTTGCAATTCCATCGAAGGATGTGAAAGGGAGAAATACTAGTCACACCAACCAATTAGCTTGGCCCTGAAGGTTTTGGGAAATAAACTTTTGGTTAAAATTATAGTCATGTCTGTTCAACAGCATTAAGTGCTAAGTGCAAGGTACATTACTTTATACTATATATAAAAAGAGAAAAATGAATGTACTTGCCCTCAAGGATTTTATATTCTACCAGGTGTATATAACATGTATGTATATAAATCAGTACAAAGTATGTACAAGTTTATAAAAAAATTCAAAAGGAAGAAAACATTAACAACTGTGAGAAGTTTGGGTGTGTGGGAATTAAGTTACCTCATGTTGTGAAATGGATCTTGAGTTACCCTTTGAAGTAGTCAGGGATTGTGAGATACAGATGATGTGAAAATACATTCTAAACATGGGGACCATTTCCTCAAATGCTCAGAGATGGGAAACGGAACATCGTGTATAGGGAACAGACAGCTAGCAGGTCATTTTGACTCTTTATGGATTTAATTTATCCTTTTAAAAATAGCTTCTACTGTGACAATTTGAGAAAGTAAAGCTTCCATATCTTTTTAATTTCTTAGAGTGGGTGGTTTGAAAAGTGTTTTCCTATCTGTGTTTTAAAATTTGGCCTGTGCTTTCAGAATATCTTCTAAGTCCTTTTCCTCTTTAAAATTTGGAGATTCAATAAGGTGAGTCTATCCCTTCCTGTAGGGTCTCCCTTGTATATATAAAATCCTCTATTTGGCATTGGTATGTATCTTGTATGTACATATTTTTATGTTGTATTTTCTGTGTAGAAATGCTTTGTTAACTAGAATCCTTCCTTTTTTTTTCTGGTAAATTTTTTCTTCATTTTAAACTTAAATACAAAACAAAAAAAGAAAAAAAAAGAACATTTCCATGTGCACAGCAAAACATAGGAGAGGATTCAATATAAAACAAATTTCCATTTCAAGAAAATCTACATAATAAGTACTACATATTGTTTTCAAAGCTACCCAACTTTTCTTCTTTTCCTTCTAGGTTTTCTTTTGTTCTTTGCTGTGCATTTTGTACTTTATTTTTTTTTTCTCCCTTTCCTTCTTTGTCCCTCTCCCTAAAGAAGACTATAATTAAACGTGGATATATCTCACTATCTATAAATATATAATATACACACATATATGTACACTATACTGTGCATATTTCTACTTGTCATTTCTTTCTTTGGAAATGGCTAGCATCTTCCTGCATTGGTCCAAGTCTTTCCATGTTTTTTTAAATCAACCAACTCATCATTTCCTTCACCACAGCAGTATTCCAACCCTATCTGAGAGATTGTCTATGTAAGTCTCTTCTCAATTTTCTGCAGTCCTATTCTTGGCTACATTGGTTTTATTTTTACAAGAATTTTAAATTTAAAATAATCAAAATTATTCATTTTATACTTCAACAATACTCTCACCTAATAATGTAGTTTAAGATCTAATACTGCTGAATCTCCTTTCTTCACTTCTTTTTTCCCATGATTTCTTTGAAATTCTTGACCTTTTGTTCTTCTAAATGAACTTTGTTATTATTTTTTCTAACTCAGTAAGATAATTTCTTTTAGTAATTTAATTGAAATGGTATTGAATAAGTAGATTGATTAAGTAATATTATTTTTTTTATTATATTGGCTTTATCTGCCCATAAACAATAAATATTACTTCAATTATTTATATCTTACTTTATTTGTATAACAAGAATTTTATGTTTATGTTCTTATAGTTCCTGTGCCTGTTTTGGCAGGTATACTCTCAGGTATTTTATACTCTCTAGTTATTTTAAATGGTCTAAAACAATATTGAATAATATTAGTGACACTGTGTCGTTTCCTTATTTTTCTCTTTTAATTAAGTGTATTTTAGCTTTAACTTTGTCTGGGATTATGATTACTACTTCTTTTTTTTTTTAACCTAATGATTTCTACTCCAGCCCTTTATTTTAGCTTTGTGTGTATCTCTCATTTTTATTTTGTTTCTTGAAAGCAACATATTGTAGAATTCAAATTTTTAATCTGCTGTTTCCATTTTATGGGTAAATTCTACCCATTCACATTTTAAGCTATAATTACTTGTTCTGTATTTCCCTCCTTCCTAGTTTTCTTCCCTTTTCTTTTCACCCTGTTTACCGTATCCCCCCTCACTCTTCTAATTTACTTTTACCTGCTATATTGCCTTCCTGTTCCTAACCTACCCCACCAAGAGTCCCTCCCTTATCACTCTCCCCTCACCCTATCTCCTGGCCCTCTTACTTCTTTCTGAATTTAGAAGACTTTTATTCCCCCACCTCCCGACTCTCTGTATTATTCCCTCTGTAACCCATTCCTGATCAGAGTAAGGTTCCAGCACGGCTTGCTCTCGCCCCTCCCCCCACTTCCTTCTTCTGTATCAGTTCTTTCTTTCATGACTCATTTGTATGAGATAATTATTCCTTTTTATTTCTCCCTACACTTTTTTGTTTTTTTAGAATCACCCCATCATACACAGCTCAATCTAAGCCTTTCTTTCAAACTACGCAAATAAGGATAGCAGTCTTAAGAGTACTGATAACATTTTCACATGTAAGAAGGAAACAATTTGGCCTTGTTGAGACTTTTTTAATTAGTTTACCTTACATTTCTCCTGGAAGTTATATGTTGAATTTTCCATTAAGTTCTGCTATTTTTTGTCACAAATACCTGAAAGTCTTTCAGTTCATTGTCTTTTTTTTTTTTTTAAATTCAGATTTTTACTTATCTTTGCTGGGTAAGTTACCCTTGGTTGTAACCCCGGCTCTTTTGTGCTATGAAATATAGTATTTCAAGACCTAAAGTCCTTCAACATATCAACATAGTAGCTGTTAGGTCTTGTGTAATCCTTATTGTAGCACCATGATATTTAAATTTTTTTTTCTTTTTGCTTGCACTATTTTCTCCTTATCCTGGGGGCTTTGAAACTTGTCTATAATATTCCTATAAATTTTCCTTCTGGGATCTCTTTCTATTTCTGCTTTGCCTCATTCTTCCAGCACTTCAGGGCAATTTTCCTTGATAATTTCTTGTAATATTGTGTCAGATTCTTTTTTTTTTTAATTGTAGTTTTCAGGCAGTCTGACTATTCTTACATTATTTCTCCTCAGTCTGTTCTCCAGATCAGTTGTCTTTCTGATGAGATGTTTCACTTTCTCTTCTTTTTTTCATTCTTTTGGTTTTGTTTTATTATTTCTTGGTGTCTTAGAACATCATTAGTCTCCCATTGCCCAGTTCTAGCTTTCAAGGAATCATTTTCTTCCTTAAGTTTTTGATTCTCTATTTCAAGTTGGTTGACTTTCATTTAATAATTTCTTGATTTTTCTTGCATTGCTCTTCCCCCCCCCCCCCCAATTTTTACTCCATCTTCCTTTTTAAAGTTCTTCCAAATACTTCTTTTTGTGCTTGGCACCATTTGATGTTTCTCATTGAACAATGAGTAGCTTTTTAAATTTTTGTTAAGCGCTGTTGTCTTCACAAATCTTCTCTATCCCCATAGTAGTTATCTATGGTTGAGTTTTTTCTCTTTTACTTACTTATTTTTATTTTGTTTTGTTTTTTAGCAGCTATTAATATAATCAAGTTCTAGTCTTGAGGTATTGGGAATGATGCCCCAAGCCTCAGGTCCTTCTTACTGTTATTTTCTGGGCTCTGTCCTGGGGCCCAGCCTTGGGCACTCCTCTCTATCTTGTGGCCACTGGTGAGGACTATGAGAAGTAAACAATACTGGCCTACAAATGATCTTGTTCCCTGCTGTTCCTACAGTGGCTGCAAACTAAGCTGTCCTCTCTGCCCTGGAACTGACTCCTGCAAGTGCCCACAGCCATTAGGGTCCCAGCCCCTCTGCTACTGCACTCACTAAGTGTGTGTTAGTTCCTTCTTGCCCACAGTGGCAGCCCTGCATGGCGTGAGGTCAGCACAGCTGTGCTCAATGTCCCTTGACTGTGGAGTCCTTCAATCTTCTACTCAACCATCCAACCCCCATAGTGTTCATGAAGTGAAAGTTCCTGAGGCTGAGGCTGCCTCCCCACCCCAGCTGCCCCCAGGGTTTGTTGTTTGTTGATTCTGCTGAGGTGGCCTGCAGGTGTTTGCATTTCATTCTGGCTGAAACTCTGCCCCTGGAGGTGGGGTCTTTTCAAGTTGTTTTAGGAGGACAACAGCTTTACCAAATTCCTGTTTATTTCTGCTACTCCCGGTTCACTCTGAGGAGATGTTGTGTCTTTCTTTTTTTGTGGAGGATATTTGGAGAACCAAGTTTTCTGACCTACTCAGCCATCTTCTGAGAATCCTCTCCAACCAGGATCATTCCTAAGAGCATTTGTTCCTGAGATCCTTCATTTCCCACCCAGCTGTACTCTTCTGGACTTTGACATCATTCCCCAGTAACCTTTATGATCCTGCAAGATTGCTTCAATCTTGGAATACCCAACTCTTCAATACTCCATCCCCCTTGCCTTTATGTTTAACTTCCCTCTTGGTACCCTGTCTCTCTTTCCATCAATACATGTTCTTGATAATGTCTTCTATTCCGATTTTTGTAGTCAAAAGTCATTCTTGGTAATTCTTTGCAGTCTGTTTATACTCATCATGCTCCTTTCTGATGCCTTTTTTGACTATCCGTGTCTTTAATTCTTCTGAAATAGTTGTTTTCCACGGTTTGTAATTATGTAGCATAATTGAGAGAATACTAGTGTTCAGAAATTGGGCTTTTAAAACAGCAAGCAGCAAGAGAGCATTGAAATTATTTCAGTTTCCCATATTTGATCCAGTCTGATCTTTGCCTATTCAACTGTGAGTTCAGATCATTGTCCATCTGTGATTCTTGTTGAAGACTTGGCGTGATGGAGTTACTCAATTGGTTGTGCATACAGTTATATATATATATATATATATAATCCAGGCAATAAGGTTTTTTTCCTCCTTTTTGTGATTCTAGTGTTTATGGCAAGGCTGATCTCTTCTGCCATGAAAATGATTAAATTGGGGAAACCTGCTAGTGTTGTGGAACTTAACACAGTCAGTGTAAAAATATTATCTGTAAAGAGGATCATTTGGTGAACCTCAGCATTATCATTAGGAAAATCCTTATATAAAAATGATGTTCAGGGTATCCTCAGTGATATAGGAATATGTCTTTGGTCAGCATGTTTGATGTTCAAATGATTGTTTAACACTGTTAGCTCTGTAGTCACATGACACCTAGAAATAGGATCTTGCATGAATTTTGTGTGTGTTTTGGGGGGGGGGATTTGAGGTTCGCTTTTGTTCTGCCTAGTAAAATTTTTTGAAATACATAGTTGATACATGTAACAGGATTAGCTGTTCTCTGTGTTTCTTAGTCACTTGTGTGACTGAAGAGATGATCTGCTATCAGAAATCATGTACAAATGCCTGACTGTTCCTTCCTTAGGTTTCATCAGGGACATCCTCAGTGTATGCATAAATTCATCACATAAAAATTTCAAACAAAAATTAGGTTAGGGGTCAGTAGATGCCAATGCATTCTTCATTCCACCTTATCTCCACCCCCCTCCCCCCATTTTTTGGGCCTGTGGGAGATGAAATGGAGGGATCTTCATTTGGGGTCTTCTGCATTCTTTTGGAGTTTTCCCTCTTTTGAGATATTCTTTTGGAGACTATCACTTCTTTAATCAAGTCAGGTTCTAGTTACTATAATTGCAGACAGTGTTGTAGTCAACAACTTAATCCTTTACCCTAATTTAGCATTGATTTTGACTTCTGTTCTACCTAGTCAGTGATCTGACAGCACACTAGACAGTTGGTTCTAAAATTACTTCTATATTGCTAGCCAGTCATTTCTGTTAAGACATGGTAATTTTGTATATTTTTATTACTTTTCAGTGCTCTCTATGTCCAGAGCCTTCATTCTTGACAAAAACGTTTACAGTATATATATGTGAAATTACTGATTAGTTTATAAATCTTGAATTTCTTACATTTGTTGATTCTGAACCATGTTTTCTAACATTTTCATCATCCTACCCTGTGTTAACCTATACAATAAAATCCCTCCTTATTATTGCATATATTGATTTTTTTGGGGGGAGCTTTTAAAGTTATTTAGGTAATTTTACTACTTTAGTCTTTGGAACAGAAGGTGGTGCATAAATGCCAATTTCCTTCGTAGTCATTATTCTTTTTGCCCATTACAAACTCTGCAAAGCAGGATGACCAAGTGTCTTATGAAAAGAGTCATATCTAGTATAAGGCTAGCAGGGATTTACCTCTGCAGAAAACTTTCTGAGGAGCAAGAGGCGGCTAAAGCCAAGGGAAGCTTTGGTGAGAGGATAATAAGAGCAGGGGTAGAATGCCTGAGTGGCTTAATAAGGCTGGAAATTTTGCTGCTTGTGTAACTCCTGTCCTCAAGATTCCTCATATCTAGGTGTGGAAAGCTTTTCCTACTGTTCTGGTTCTCTTTCTTAAAATCCCCTCTGGGGCATGAGGGAGAAGGGAGAATCAGGACTTGAGCTTCCTAAGGTCTGGTGGGTTAAAGGTCTGCTTCTTTGCTCCTTTCAAAGCAAAGGCCCTGCCTAAATCCCAGCCCCTGGGAGGCAGACAATTCCTGTAGTATCACTAGTACCAATACTATCAATAGTATCAATGGCCTGCGCTCATGAGCAACAGGGCAGGAAAAACAGGATTTGTATGTGTGTGGACCCTCTGATGTACACATCCTAGCCTATAAACTCTGGCCTCTGCTCCTCCTCAGTGTTGCAGCAGGGCCTTCCTCCTTCCTCCACAATGTGTCCCTGCCTCTCTTCTTGTCCTTCGTCATGATACCTGGGGCCAGTGTATTTGAATGAGTCTTTATTGTTTCTCAGGAGTCAGCTTTCAACAGCCCGGTTAAATGACTGGTGAACTAGGTGTCAGAACACCTGCCTTCTAGTCCCTGCTCCAACACTCACTCAGACCCTCTGTTTCCTTTTCCAGAAAACACAGGGATTGGACAAGATTGCCTTAAAGGTCCTTCTAGATCCATCAGCATATGAAGTCTATGAAATTTGTGCTCCATTTTATCCTATCTTAGTTCAGCCTTTATTTTAGCATAGAATTAGCCTTTCTATGTGATCTTGGACAGCTCACCTCTTCTAGAGCATCAGTTTCTTCTCTAAAATTAGATTGTTGGATCAAGTGATACTGCTATCTCTGTTGCTCTGTCATTCTGCTTGTAAGGTTTGAGGGATATAAGTTGACTTCAAGTCCTTTTTTTAGCTACCTCTCCAAAAGCTATACGTTTGCTGTAAGGATTCCGGCAATGCCTTAGGCAGCAGTCTTCTTGGATTTCAGGTCTGAAGAAACAACTTATCTTAACACCTAGTTAGCAAGAACAGTTAGGTAAAATAGGAATAGCTTTCTTCTTCTCTGTGGGAGTGACTTTGTGATGCTTGAGGTTTCTTCCCAACAAGTCTGGAGACTAATTTCCACCATCCCCAACTAAGAGCAACTTTCATGTCACTCACTTGTCCTGATTATGATTTGTCGTAGTTGCCTTAGGGGTAAAATTCTCAGTTACTGCTTTATCATGAAATGTCTTTTCTTGTATTTTGGCATATGATGAAATTAATTCCTCTAGCTACTTTATTTACTTACATCAGGGAAAACTGTAACCTATCCTCCCACCCAGCTGAACCTATGCAGAAAACTATGTGATTCTTAGCAACCCCATCTTCTTTTTAAGGCACTTTGCTACTGAGACTGAAGTATTTTTAAAATAGTTAGGTCACTGGTCAATAATATTACCTAATGCCTACCCATGAGGCTCTATATACTTAGCTAAACTTGTCTTCATAATACACAAGCATTATGTTAGGTTTGTCTTTATTAGATTTTAACCTTTGAGAGTTTAGGAACTAGAATACACACACACATGTGCTCACTTTCACGCACAAATATACACACAAATACATGTATGTAGACATATATAACATTATAATTGCATATTAATAAGTACTTCTTTCTAATGATAATGCCATCACCCATTTTGAAAAATTGTCATTATTTTGCTAAGCCAAGTGTCCCATTAATCTGCTAAGTCTTGTCTTCTGTTCTCAGAGATGAGCTTTTTCAAATAACAGAAGAGCTGAAGAACAAACAATAAAAGTTAATAAATCAACCAAGAAATGTTTATTGAGCACCTACTATGTGCCAGGAAAATAAGGAGATGATTTTTGGTTCACCTGTATGTTATGACCTTGTCTGACTTCTCTAGTGTGGTACCAATCCAATTTTCCAGTCTCAAGTCTCACTGTACTGCATGCATATTGCTGTTCCACTTCATCTGGTGCTTTTTCACCTCTCTGTCTTTCCTCATATCCCAAGTGCCTGGCTCATAGTAGGCACTTAATAAACGTTTATTGACTGACTGGTGCTTCCCTCATCTTCTTCTTCACCTGTGAAAATCCTAATCTGCCAACTCAGATAACCTGTATCTTTTAAAATCTTCCCTTGTATTCCAAAGCCTTAATGGAGCTCTTACCTTAAAGCCATCTTTATACTACATATCAAATTATATTTTGAATTATAGCTCTATACTTTCAGACCAACTGTGGAACTTTATTTAAGTTCTTTCCTCCTAATTTGCTGCCTCTTGAGGTAGGAGAAGAGGGGTGCCACTTAGCATGTACAACCTTTGTCAAAAAAATGTTTTAAAGTATTTTCCTTGGCATTACAGAAAAATCAAGACATCTAAAACAAAGGACAGAAGGAAAAGCACTGGAAAGCTTTTAAGGGACCTTATTTTGTCATATTTTTGGTATATTCCACAAGGAATTTGATACAATGTCTTACACAACATAGGTTGCTAAAAAAAAATTCTTTTTTGACTTGGCCTCTTAAACTGGGGAAAATGGGGTACCCTGGCAGAAGAGAAGAAGTGGCATCACCTGGAACACAGCAGAGAGTCAAAGAAAAGGAGAATACTTCTCCACTTATGACGTGGCTGACACAGCCAGCCTTTTAAAAAATATTTTAATTAAATAAAAGATGTTGACAGTGTCTTTGTAATTAGTGACTCAAGACAGATCTTTCGGTCAGAAATGAACAATGTGGGTAAAGAATGAAAGGAAGAAAGCGAGAGACTAATCCATATGGCTGCAACTCTTTTCATGAGTCCCTCCTGAATTTTGTAAACAGTATGGATCAATGGTACTGTACTTAATTGCTGTTATTCTCACTAGATTTAAAGAGGTAGTTGGTCAAGGAACCGGTAATCTGAAAGAAAGGAAAAAGAACAATTTTGAACAATGAGAGTTAATAATTGGAAGTAAAAGGAGGAGTCTTATGAAAAGAAAAGACTATGAGGAAACATAGGAAATAATAGTGGCAGCTAGGCCGCAGTTTTTACTACCCTCAGTTCAAAGTATATATAATTCAATTCAATAGACAATTATTAAGTCATTGCTATTACATAGAAAGCTATGATCTGTGGTGTGGAGTGGCATAGCTAAGTAATACATGCTTCCTTGCCCTCGAGGAGTTTTTACTCTAAAATAAATAACTCCTTTGATCTTTTTTCATTGGCACATATTACGACTGATTCATGTCTCATCTAATGAGACACTTGTCCATATCTTCCAACCAATTCCCCACAAGGGTCCACCCAATGTCGGGGAGGCCTTCCTTTACATTGCTTAAATTTATGTGGGGATCAGAAGAGTCCATGGGCTGGCACTCTTATCATTCTCTGCTTTTGCTACTTGTCTAATCTTCCTTCTTTACTGACTTTGTTGGATATCATTTATGCTGCTCTTGATGCCCATTTTTTGGTAAAATGCTTTAGGCTAATTGGGCCCAGTAAACATTCCCTTTTTGCCCATTGCACAGCCAGCAACTATAATTCTTCAGAGATTGTGGTAGGTATTCATAACCGTGTTGCATCCACAGAATCATACTAGTGTTTAAAAGATGGACCTTTTAAAAGATGGACATACTAGTGTTTAAAAGAGAGATTGGGGGTCATTTAAAAGCACTCTATAATTTTTCAAATGTAGCCCAATCAATTCTTTTCTCCCTAAGTTAACTTTGTTCAGTTATCCTCTTACTAGAAATGCTAAGCAAGGCATAAAATGGGGAGAAGAAAGTTTGCCCATGTAGTTTGCCACTAATACAGAGGATGTCCAGTTCAGAGTCCAAATCAGAAATGATGAGCTTCTCCAGATTCTCCTATTAGCAGATGACATTATATTGATTATATCAAATCCTGGAACATTTCAGTCCTTCCTAAATGAGATATGTAATCACTTAAAAAATAAAGTTCAGCGTAACTCTCCATACAAAAACCGAGTGGATAAAGCTACACTAGCATTATAAATTCTAATTGTATAAGAAAAAGCAGACCAGAAATTGAGAACCAACTTATTGGAAATGTGGCTCCTTGGAGCCTTTAATGATATTAAACAGTGCTGATATTGCGAATCTAGGAGATGAGCCTAGTACTAGACTTACTAGAATTCTTTAGAGTGTGATTCCAGCTCTCTTCAAAGAACTTTCTCCTAAATACATCAATCAGTCAGTCAACGTACATTTATTGAGCACTTACTTTGTGTCAAACACGATTCTTGTTCTTGAGGAAGTCACATTCTAAAGGGTGAGACAACATACAAATAATTATGTTTATACAAATAGATGGAGTGTAAACAGAAGGTAATTTGGGGAAGGAGAGGGAATTCTCTGGGAAAAGGCCTTCTACAAAGTGGGGATTCAGCAGTCAGACATGAGGAGAGATCATTGCAGGCATGCTCAACTGTCATTGCTAAGACACAGACTTGGGAGGGGGCGTATCCTGTTTCTGGAGCAGTAAGTCGACCAGGATAGCAGTATTTGGAAGTGTGTGAAAGGAAGTAAAATGTAAGAAGACTATATTAGGTAGCAAAGGGTCAGGTTTTGAAGGACCTCCTCCATAAGATGCCATTTGAATTGAGTCTTGAAGGAAGCCAGAGATTCCTAGAAGGAGAGAGGAGGAGGAGAAGAATCTAGGCATGGGAACCAGCTACTGCATGAATCACAGAGATGATAGTTGAGTCATCTTGAGCAAGGACATAAGTAAGGTCCGACAGAGTTCATGGAGAGGAGCCACTGCTCTGGTCATTGAGAAAGCCACCTTCAGGCTTCTGGTCTTTGAAAACGGAAAAAGAATGGCAAAAAGTGGTCCAGAACTTGGGATCCAGTAGCATCTTCAAGCTATTTGAGCTAAGTCCTTGTCATGTTTTTCAGCAGGAGATAACTGTTAATGGATAACGTATGAGGGGACCTCCCACCCCTACCTGCATGCACGTGCGTGCGCGCGCGCGCACACACACACACACACACACACCACATACATACCACATATATTCCATTACTTTAGTCTCACAACAACTCCTGCTGTGTTCTCTTTCTGGAAACCTTAGGGGGTTGGGGACGTGGGGTTGCCTTGAGCTTTTGGCTCCAGCCCCCGACTGATTGTATTCCCTCCTCCAGTTTTAGGGATCTAAACACCCCAGTTCCATTTTACTGCTTAATATTCAGATTACCTTTTATAAAAGGAATATTTATTTTAATAATATCACAAGAACAAGCATACATTCCTTCCAACACCTGGGGGAAAGTTCCCCCATATCCCCTTGGATTCATTATATGTGATGGGGATTAGGCTTATGGTTTAGCCCATTTCCTTTATAGCATTAGTTCCACCAAGCTTCAAGTCCAAAGCCACCTGGGCTTGTGCAAGCAGCTGAAGTGCTATAGTGCAGAGAGTCCTGAACCTGGAGTCAGGAAGACCTGAGTTTAGGCATATATTAGCTGTGTGACTTTACACAAGTCACTTGACCTTTGTCTGCCTCATTTTCCTCACCTGTATAATGGGGTTAATAATAGCACTTGCCTCCTAGAATTGTTTGGATAAAGTGAAAAAATATTTGTAAAACAGTTTGCAAATCTTAATTAAATGCTCAATATTATTAATAATAAGAAGAATTTCAAATTCTCAGAATTGCTAGGTATTTGTGACTTGCAAACCTAAATCAAAGTCCTAATTGAAGTAGAGTTCATTAACTGAGACTAATTAATTTGCCTAGTATGTCCCAGAATAACTAGCAGCAAAAGAAGCATTATAAATTAAACTAACTCAGTCCACTGATATACTCAGCTTGGTATATTATGTGTCCTCATTTTTACCTGGGCCATTTTATACCTTGCTATTTCTACCCCAAATTGGACGTCCAAGGTCCATGGTGGAGAAGAGTGAAAAGACTCAGCTCCTGAACTTCTAGGACAGTGCTTCACTACATTCTTGGTGCTCTTTGACCCTCCAAACCTGACTCCTGAATTATTGTAAAAACTATAATAAATCAGCACTACTATTACCTCCAGAAAGAAAGTGCCATTTAGCTATCCTGTTGTTCCACTAACCATTGTAGTGACTTCCCAGATTAAAATACCCTTCTGTGCTCCCTTGTTTGTATGTTCTCTCTCATTATTGTTCAGCTGTTCAGTTATGAACGACTCTTGTGATCTCATGGATCATACTGTCTATGAGGTTTTCTTGGCAAAGATATTGGAATGCCTTGCCATTTCCTTCTCCAGTCTCTCCTTGTTACTTATAAAATTCTTAAGGGCAGAGACTGCCTTGCTTTTGTATTTTTGTCCTCAGCCTTTATCATATTCCTCGGTGCATAGTAAGTCCATCAGTAAGCACTTATTCAGCCTCTGTTGTGTGCTGAGAATACAAAAAATGGCAAAAGACAGTTGCTACTCTTGAAGAATTCATAGTTTCATGGGGGAAATACCATGCAAATAACTAAGTACAAACAAGATAAATAGTAAATAATTAATAGAAGAAAGGCACGAGAATTAAGATAGGTTGGGCAAAGCTTCCTGGAGAAAGGTGAGATTTTTAGCTTGGACTGGAAGGAATCCAGGGAGGCCAAGAGGTGGAGATGAGAAGGAAGAGCCTTTCAGATATGAGGAACAGTCAGTGAAGATGCCAAGTCTGGAGGTGGAATGTCTTGTTCAAAGAACAGCAAGGAGGCCAGTGTCACCAAATTGTAGGGACATGGGAGCATTTACTGAAACCTGGAGTGGAACCAGCAGTAAGTTAATACTGATTTAATTTCAAGTCTTTGTCCTGAAATTATAGATCAATCAATCTTCACTTAAAAAAAACAAACCAACAACATAAGAATAAACCTAAACCTTTTTGCCATATTGTTAAAACTAAGTCTGTCAGATATCTCTAGCTTGGGTTGGTGGTGGAATTTGGGGATAAAGACTGGTCAATGCAAATGGTTATTAAATGAGATTGATATATGGGGGCCATTGGTTGAGGTGATAGTATCAAACATCAATTCATGATGACCCAATAAACAGATGTGTGCCATGGGAGCAAGAGGAGAAACACAGGCCATTAGTGAATAACCTTTTACAACTTACAGCCAGAACTGTGTCTCCAGTTGATTCACATTATGCCTGCTGTGTGTGTCAGAGGGGCTCAGAGAGGAATTTACCATTCTTTGCCCAAGGTTACTGAAATTCCAACATTGTGGCTGCCCATTAAACAGGAAGTAAGCTGTGCAGGTATTTGCAGTTGTGAGGTAAATTGTGTCTCTCTTTTTCTAAGAAAGTTATTACAGCAAAGTAAAATTAACCATTGAGTAGAGACTAAGAAGGAATGGAACTAACCCTACAATGGTTCAGGAAATCTGTTCTTTTCTCTCCTGTTCCACTGGCTGAGCTTCATTTCCTGTGTCTTAATCTGCTTTCCAGCAGATGGGCCAATCTGAGGTATCAGGAAGGCAGCAGCACCTACTGAAATGGACACTATCACTGCTCTCGCTGTTATTTTTCTGCTTGTTTAGGGAAAGAACACGTGATGGTCTGTGTGTGAGAGAGATATGTGGTGTACACAAGCATACTCATCTCTATTCTGAGAAAAAAATAAATTAGCATTTCAGAAATACCCATGGATAGAGAAGAAACTGTAAAAATGAATGGTGATTTCCTTGAGAATTAAATCTGAAGCTTTTTTCTCTTGACTGCTCTGATTCCTCAGAAAGAGGACTATGCCATCTTCCTTTCTCACTCATTCCTCTCTATACTCACCTACCCACCTTCTCTGTACAGGCTGCTTTTTCTTATAATGTAAAGCTGAGCTTTGCCTCATTAGGTAGGCCAGGTGACTGATTCATTTCAATAAAAGATTTATTGAACGGCTGATTCTTCATATTTGTGAGCCAGTGTGATTGTATATGACTTTGTCAACTCCTTCCTCCAGTTTCTTTTATTTAGTGAAAGTTGTGGCCTCTGTGCAGTCCCAGTCTGTTCAGAGCCATAGCTTTTAAGAACTTTTTTCTACTTCCAGAGACCTGTCCAGAGAGATTTCAATTGACCAGAATTTTGAAATACTTTATGAGAACTTTATCAATATACCCAGTAGAAACTTTCTTAAAGAATTTTTTAAATAAACTTCCCACACTATGAATTTTCAGCCATTTTGGAGGCTCACTGTTTCTCCATTACTTATAGTTAAATATGAAGTGAAATTTAGAGTGTGACAATGGTGCTATTATTACCCAGTTACTCAGACAGACACTGAATTATTATTGATGCCTCTTCATCTTTTTTGTTCATTTATTCAGTCAATTCTTAAATTGTATAAGCTGTCCATTAAAATGGAATTGTTATTTCATTCAACAAGTATTTTTTTAAATGCCTGCTATGTACCAGGCACTTTGCTAGGCATGACAGATACAGATACAAAGACTGAAACCACCCATGCTCTCAAAAAGCTTACATTCTATATGTGTTTGTATGTATTACAATACTATATGTATTACACACACGTAAAATGTTTTTTTATTCACACACATATACAAACATATATATGTATGTACACATACGTGTCCACAGAAAACATAAGGAGACTATATCGACATCATGTAATTTCTGACTCTTTGTGACCCCATTTGGGCTTTTCTTGGCAAAGATACTGGAGTGGTTTGCCATTTCCTTCTCCAGCTCATTTTACAAATGAGGGAACTGAGGCAGATAGGGTTAAATGACTTGCCCAGGATCACTCTTGGGTCTTCCTGACTCCAGGTCCAGTTGTACCACCTTGCTGCCTGAAGAGAATACATGCAAAATAAATACAAGGTGGCAGCTCAGGTAGTTCGGGGGGGGGGGCAGAATCAGGAAAAACATCTTGTAGAATGTGGTGATTGAGCTGTGTCTGAAAGGAACAGAAGGATTCTGTGAAGTCGAGGTGAGGAAGGAATATATTCGACTTACGGGGGATAGCCAATGCAAAGGTGTGTGGATGAGAGATGGACTGGCGTGTTTGAAGGACAGCATAAGGAGGACCTCAGTGTTGGAATGGAAATGATGGGGCGAAGTGATCACTCCATCTGGGAATTTGTGATAGAGACAAAGAAAGCTGTGCATATTCTGTCTACACCCTAGATTTTGGCAGAATGGATTTAGAAGAATTCAGGGAAAGGTTAGTTAGTACTCCATGGACTAAAATTTTACAAGAGATGTCAGCTTAGGAGGGATAAGAAGCCCTCAAGAATGAAATACTAAAACAACAAAGAAAGACAATTCTGATAAGATGGAAAGGTCTAGTAGTTGCTTACCACTAACAGGGAGGTATAGAGGTCATCATTCAACTTAGATTTTAAATAGACATATGCAGACACAGAAGCAAGCACAGGCAGTAGATATATATCAAAGCATGGCATAACCCTGTAAGAATCTTGTCAGCAGTTATTAATGCTTAAAATAAGTTTAGGTTGGTTAGGGAAGCCAAGGAAAATGAGAAATATCTTTTTAGGTTTTTTGAGGAAGAAAGATCAAAGGAGAAGAAGGATGGCGACTTGGGGTTGATAGGATGACAGGGGATGATGGAGGGAAGGCACAGCTGCTCCATTCTTACTTTATATCTGTTTTCTTTATCAAAGAAAATGATCTTTGGATAGGAGAAGTCTGAACAAAAATGGCTAATAAGAAGTCAAAACTCAGGATATAGGGAAATATTGTAAGAGGGTACCTAATTACCTTGAGTGAATTCAAGTCATTAAGCTTAGATGAACTACAGTTTTGGGATATTAAGATAACTGACACATATGATTGTTTTTCCACTCAATGGTCTATGACAAATTGGGGAAGGCAAGAGAGGTAGTATAAGTTAAGAAAAGTGCAGAAGTTTTGATTTTCACAAAAGGGAAGAGACTGGAGTCTTTAAAGTATAATTTGATGAGGTTCACTTCACTTCTTGGCTAATTTCTATTAAATTATTACAGGGATAATTACTAGGCATCTAGATCAGAGAGTGGTGATCAGAAAGAGCCAACATGACTTCACCAAGAAGAAACCAAGAATAACTTCCTTCCTTTGTTTGTTTCTTTGTTTCTTTTCCTCTTTCTTTGTTTCTTTGTTTCTTTACAAGGTTACTATTGTCAGGTGAATGTAATTTATTAAGAATTTAGAATTTAGAGTCTTTCATGCTTCTTTTTTGCAACAAGATGGAGAGACATTGGCTAAGAAGATTGTATAATTAGTTGAATTCTAAACTAATTGTATGGCCAGACCTGAAGGTTATACCTTGATGGTTCAGTGTTTGTTTGGATAGAGTGTCCCATAGATTTTTGGTTGGCCTACTGCTCCTTAACAATTTTTATCAATGACTTGGATAACTGTATACATGCCTTGCTTATCAGATATGCAGAGAAGATAAGTTAGGAGGCATAGCTAAAACTTGAATGATAGTCAGGACACAGTTACCCCTTGTTTAAGAGAAAATGGGCTTTTCCTGCCTGGTCCCTGAACATAGGGTGGAAGCTGTAGAGAGGCATATTTAAACTTGTTGTAAGAAAACCTTCCTGGCAATTAGAGTTGTCCAGAAAGTAGAGTGGACTGGTTCAGAAGTTAGTGATCACCCCTTCACTTGAATGTTTTAAGTGGTCAGTGTTTCAAGGGTTTTTTAAAAAGCAGGACCACTTGTCCAGGTGTTTTGTAGAAATAGGGTTTTTTGTTTGTTTGTTTTTTCCCTATTCTGGATTGTAGTCTGTAGCCTTGGATGTTCCTTCCAGTTTTGCAATTCATTAGTACCTCTAACATCTTTTGATTTCTCCTTATTTCTCTGGTTAACATTTTGGTTCAGACCCCAAACAGCTCATGCCTGAGTTCCTGCAAATAACTTCATAACTGGTTTTCTTGCTTCAGTCTCCACACTAGAATCCATCCTACACAGTAGCACCAGATGAATCTTAAAATCAACTCATTTTTATTTCCCTGCTGAGAAACTTTCAATTGGTTACCTATTGTGTAATTTCCAAACTCTTCAGCCTGGCACAATCTGGTCCCAGCCTACCTTTTCATTCTTATCTCTTCCTACTTCCGAACATATACTCTCAGATTCAGCCAGTCTCACTGTTTCTGTAGAGCTTTCTACTTATGAATCTTTGCATATTGTCTTTTGCCTTGGCTGGAAGGCTGTCTCACCTCTCCTTTGCTTATTCAAACCCTACACATCCTCTAAGCCTCATCATAAAATGTGCCATTTTCTGTTAGGCTTTGCCCCATTATTCCAGTTTCTGTACCCTTTCTCTGAATTCTCAAAGTATTCACTGTATGTGTGTATAACATATCAAATTGCTTACACTCTTAGGTAAGAGAGAAGTGAGGGAGGGAGGGAGAAAATTTGGAATAAAAAAAGAATGTTAAAAATTGTATTTACATATAAATGGGAACAATAAAATATTTTTAAGAAGTATTTACTTCATGTCATTTGTTTGATATTTATTATATAGTATCTTATATTTTCAGTTATTTTATTTGCTTATATTTTATCTGCCCAGCTAGACTGGAAACTCCTTCAGAGCAGGCATTCTTTGTTTCCCACAGTAGCTAGCATAGCGCTTTGCTCGTGGAGTTACTCAATCAGTATTTATTAAATTAATTGTCAAAATTTATTTTTAGAATTTAATTCGAAAGACATTAAGTAAGACTCACTATGAAAAAACAACGTCTGAGATTTCACTGGTCCTACGAAAAGTCATTGCTAGTCATTGTGTTTAGAAAACAGGTCTTCTTTAAGGGTGGCTGACTGTTACGTTGCCCAAGCAACATCTTCTACATGAAGCCTTTCTTGAACCCCTCAGCTGCTAGTCTTTCCCCTTAAATATTTCCCCTGTATTTATTTTGTATCCATTTATTTACGTAAATCTTATCTTCTCTGACAGAGTGCAAGCTTCTTGAGGGGAACACTGGTTTTGTTTTTGTATTTGTTTTTTGTCTCCCTAGTACCTAACAGGCTACCTAGCACATAGTAGGTACTTAACTGCTTGTTGATTGACTAATTATTTCTTTAAATTTTGAGGAATCTTTTTCCATTCTAAATTTGGTTTCTGGGACTTTACCACACATAATTTATCTATATCTCCTCATCATTCTAGCTCCTGTAGTTAATTCTGCAGATATTAGGACCTTGAATAGCTTGAGCCCTCAGTGATTTTCCACTTGTCCACCTGTTGGAAGGTGGACAGTAACATTGGGGGGAATTTACTTAGTACCTCTCCATGTTGTGTAAGCAGAGAAGTACTCCCAGCAATTCATACAAGTTCTAACCCTGCCTTTTAAAGGTCACTTCTGTCTGAGTCAGTTCTTAAAGTTCAAGAGGAAATAAACTGCTTAGAGTTGGCATTTTTCAAGTCAAGTGTCAACTTTCCAAGCCCCTATGTCTGAAGTGTGGAGGGAAAGAGATTAATAAGTGAGTTGCACTGTTGACATAGTGATTGGTGAGCAGATGCTTCCTTTTACTTTTCTTTCTGGGGGGTGGGGAGGTGGGATAGGGTAAGAATGCAGACTAACTTCTTAAAGTATATTTTGTTTTCTTTATTTTAATCTAATTTTCTCCTTTTACTTTGCATTGTACAAGCATATATAAGCTATTTAGAATTGTTTATTAGTCTCATGACAGCATTAGGAGAGCTTGTCAACTTCAGTTAAGTAGGACACTGGATGTCCTTTGTAACAATCTCCACCATTGTTGCTCCCCACTTGACAGGGATCCCTGTCACACGGTGGGAGTACAATGGAACTCCAGGAGTCAGTTGAATGCAGAGTCCCCAAGAAAGTGCCACACCTAACTGCATATTGACTTTTCGTCTTTGGGTAGAAGACAGCAAAATCAATAAGGAAATAAACAGGAGGAATGGGCTTTATTAATCAGGTACGGCACAGGCAGCTGGAAGTATTACAATGGAACACAGGTGTCGATCGAAAAGAGTGTTGAGCAAAGACAATCTACTCTTTCTTTGCCAAGTGCTATTATTGATCGTGGGCAATCTTGGGTGCAGCAGCATCGAAGCTGCTAATTGGGCTTTTGGGTAACTCCAAAGAGAGGGATGTAGCTGAGATCATTCTGGCTCATCTTTTAGCTGCGTGCTGCTCTTGGCATGCTATCGCAATATAGTGCCACTGGTAAGGCCACCATATTTTCTTGCTCTTTTCCTTGTTATCCATCTATGTATCATCTACCACCCTTTTTTTTTTTAATTCTTAGCCCAGAGTAATAGCTTTTATGGTCTTTCTTTTTATTTTGAGAAGGACTTATAATTCAGTTCTTTAGTTAGGTTGATATTTATCTCATACATTTTTAAAAACAGCCCTTTGTCAAAAATTGTATCAGATTTCTCCATTGCTTTTCCATGTGTACCAGTATCCAAGCAGATGATAGCTCCTCTATCCAGCCAGGCCTGTCCCTTCCTTTTCATCAAACAGCCATTTTTTTTTCATTTATTTCATCTCACATACTCTTTCTCCCTTCCCACCTAATGTCACTCCACTAGAAATGGTAGTTGTAATTTCCACCAGAAGTGTCATTTCTTCAGTGACCAGCTTATACATTGCCTACTCTATGAAGCCTTTTGTTACTAGTCTAGTGTGCACCAAATGTTCTTTTCCTCCAAACTCTACGTATTATAATAGAAAGAGCAGCGGATGAGTGTTGAGTCAGGAAAGCAGGATTTTCATTCCATTTTCATTACTTACCACTTGTGAGATCTTGAGCTAGTAGTCACTTAAGCTCTCTGATCCTCATTTTCCTCCCCTGTAAAATGGATGTGATAATGCTAGCATTACCTATACAAAGTTCTTGTGAGGCAAGTGCTATATAAACCTTAGTATCAAATGGTAAACAGTAAAAATCAGTTACCCTTAATCACCTTCCCCGACATTTCTGTAGCAGTTGTCATTTTTCTTCCACTAAAACTCCCTTGAACATCTTTTCCCTTGGGGTTGGTGGTATTGCTCTATCTTGGAACTTCAGTCTCTCTGAAAGTTCTTTTTCTGTCTCCTTCTACAGTTCTCCTTCTTACTCCCTTTTCCTAGCAGTATACATTCAGCAAGGCTCTGTCATCAGCTTTCTTTTCTTTTCCCTCTATACTTTTTCACTCAACCTAATCGCTTTCATGAATTCTGCCATCATGTCCATGACCGAGTCCCAAAATGATGTCTCTAACATTTACCTCTTTCATAGACTCCAGTGTTGAATTATCAGTTACATACTAGACATATCTATAGTTTTTCTTTTGTTATTTCAAACCAATGATATATAATAAATAATTGAACAATCATCTCCCTCCACTTTCCTTACTCCAAAATACTTCCTTCTTACTTCATTGCTTCTTTTAATAATATCATCTTTCTTTCAGTTACCCAGACTCCAGTTCATGGTGTTATCTTTGTTTCTGTTTTATTAAGTCAGTCACCTTATTCTGTAGATTCTCCCTTCACAGTATCTGTTACATCCATCTATTACTTTTAGTTCAGATCACTGTTTTCATTATTGACAGATTCATATACGCTATAACCAACTATTCCCTGAGCATGTTCTGTATTTTCTCATTTTCTTCTTTTGCTCGTATTATCCTCTCTTCCCAGAATGCTCTTTCTCCAAAATGTATCCTGTCAAATAGTCAAATCAACAAACATTGATTATCTACCTACCATGTGCCTGTCTGTTTGCCTGGGGGTTGGGGACTGAAGTACAAAAATGAGACAGCCTTGCCCACAATGAGGTTACAGTCTACCAGGGAGATACAACATATATTAAAGAGGGGTTCCTGGACAAAGAAGCTTTGGTGTAGGAGGTTACAGGGATTGAGTGGAGCCATAGGTCACTAGATTATCGTGCCCTTTCTAGTAGCAATAGTCATCCTGACTTGAAGGAGTGAAAACAGATAGGATACATAGCAAGTTTCCTAGGGCCAGCTAGAAATAGAGAGGTAAGATGAGAATTGGCTCATTTTTCTTTCACTCCTAGCAGCTTTACCAAAGGGCTAGTCTCATTCTTCAAGGCCTAGCCTAAGTGCTGACTTTTTTTCCTGTTTTATTTTATTTTTATTTTTTTATGTGAGGCAATTGGGGGTACGTAATTTGCCCAGAGTCACATAGCTAGTAAGTGTTATGGGTCAGAGGCCGGATTTGAACTCAGGTCTTCCTGACTCCAGGGCTGGTGCTCTATCTACTGTGCCACCTAGCTGCCCCTCCTGTTCTCTTTTAACAGAAGAACAATCACAGATTTAGAGTTGCTGGGGACTTTGGAGGGTACCTAATCCTCATTTTACAGATGGTGGTTAGTGGCAGAGGCAGGATTTGAATCCAGGTTCTCTTAGTCTAATATGTAACCCTCTTACTCCACTTAACACATTCTGCTTTGTATTATTCTATGTAAGCTCTTTGAACCAGAGGCTTTATGTTGCTCTTTTTAACTAAACTCCCATCCTCTACCTGTGGCCTTTCCCAATCTCTCTTAATTCTAGTGCCTTTCTTCTCTTATTTACTTTCTGTTTATCCTTCATATAGCTTGTCTGCATGTAGTTGTTTGCTTGTTGTCTCTCCCTTTAGATCATAAACTCCTTGAGGGCAGGGGCTATCTTTTTACTCCTTCTGTAACTCCAGCATTTAGCACAGTGCCTTATACATAATAAGTGCTTAAGAAATGTTTATTGACCTAGATTACTTTATAGTAAGATGAGTGAAGGAGTAGAAATTATGAGATGGGTTCTAATTCTGGCCCTTAGATTTTCTAGATGGGTCACCTTCTCAGATCCTCAGATATCTCACAAGTTAAGTGGTAGCTATTCCTACAGGGTTGTTGTAAGGAAAATTTTTTGTAAAACTTAAAACACTTAAATAGTTATTATTTGTAGAGAATCTGTCTTTTTTTTTTTCATGGTTCTCTTCCCCCCTTTAATAAATGTTTATCGAAAAATTTAAAATGTCACAATTTTTACAAGAAGTATCTCTGATAAATGCCTTATTTCTCAAATGTATAGAAAACTGAGTCAACTTTTTAAGAATACAAATCATTCTTCAGGTGATAAATCATCAAAGGATTTGAATAAGCAGTTTTCAGATAAAGAAATCAAAGTTATCTATTGTCACATGAAGAAGAAATGCTCTAAATCACTTTTGATTAGAGAAATGCAAATTAAACAACTCTGAGGTACCACCTCACACCTATCAGATTGGCTAATATGACAGAAAAGGAAAATGATAAATGTTGGAGGGAATGTGGGAAAATTAGGACACTGATGCACTATTGATGGAGTTGTGAACTGATCTAACCCTTCTGGAGAACAGTTTGGAAATATGCCCAAAAAGCTGTCAAATATGTACCATTTGATCCAGCAATACCACTACTAGATCTCTATCCCAAAGAGATCTCTAAAAAGGACCTATTTGTACAAAAATATTTATAGTAACTCTTTTAGTGTGGCAAAGAATTGGAAATTGAAGAGATGCCCATTAATTGGGGAACACGTTGTAGTGTATGATTGTAATGGAATACTATTGCATTATAAGAAGTGATGAGCAGGCAGATTTCAGAAAAGCCTGCACTTACATGAACTGATGCTGAGGGAAGTGAGTAGAACCAGGAGAACAGTATATACAGTAACAGCAATATTGTATAATGATCAACAGTGAATGCCTTAGTTATTCTCAGCAATTCAATGATCAAAGACAATTCCAAAGGGCTCATGATGAAAAATTCTGTGCACCTCTAGAGAAAAAACTGGTGGCATTTGAATGCAGATTGAAGCATACTAATTTTTACTTTTTGTGTGTGTGTGTGTTTTTTCCCCTTTTTGAGTCTATATCTTCTTTCACAACATGACTAATTTGGAAATATGCTTTGCATGATTGCATGTGTTATCACCCTTATCAAATTGCTTACAGTCTCAGGGAGGGAGAAGGGAGAAAATTTGGAACTCAGAATTTTAAAAAGTGAATGTTAAAAATTGTTTTTACGTGTAATTAGGGGAAAATAAAATGTTAAAAAAATTAAAATTTCAGTTGACTCTGAGAGCATTGTAATTGGCATCATTAGGTTGTTGCATATCACCAGTGATTATTTGTGTGCAAAAAGTGGCATAAGAGAGTTTTCTAATGGATATATAAATATGGGTGAATATCTGAAAATGAAGTGGTAGCAATTCATAGTAACAATGAAGGATGGCACATATTAACATCAAGAGTGCTATATTGGTCATGTTAAAGATGTCTAAAGGAGGTTTTCTACTACATTGAGTGGCGCCCAATGAAGGGTTCTAACATCATAGATTCAGAACTGGAAAGGACTTCTAAAGGTATTCTAACCCTTTCATTTTACAAATGAGGAAACTGAGGCACAGTGATGTAAAATGCCTTGCTGAAAAATCGTACGTAAGATAAGATTTGAAAGTTGAAATTAATTTCTGACCCCAGTGCCATGTATACCATGCCATACTCAACACAGAAAAGATTGCTATGGGTTTGGAACTAATGTATTCATCATGGGATGCATTATACTGGAGTGTATAGTGACGAGATCAGATTGAATTTTAAGAAATTCAAGTATAATGAATAAAAAAAGTAAATGGTTTTAAACTATAGTTGTTTTTTTTAAAAAAAATTGTTTTTGTCTTGCATACTGAAGAGGGTCAGTTTACAGTTCTTTCATGTTACAAATAGTTACAAAGACCATACTATTAATGACACTTTATTGTCTCACTTGTCTCAGGAAGTGAAAATTCAACCTTCTTTTTCTTCCCTCAGTGAAAGTTTCAAACTAGAATAGCATAGAGATTGAGTACTCTTTCAGATTTCTGATTTCTCTATTAAATATTCATTTGCAGGAGATTTCTTGTCACATAGTAATGATGTTTTTAAAAATTTAGAAACATTGATATAGTGAGATTGATGGTCTGATGCTTTGAATTTAGTCGCTTCAACGGTTCTTACATATTTGGGTAGCTTATTGTGTGGTATTATTGGCATTTTCACTTGACTTTTGAGATGAACAGTTTTGGAGGGAAGAGCTGGAAAGGCCAAGCTGTGTGGTACAATGTAAAAATTTTTGGATTTAGAGTCACAAGATCTGCCTATGTTTAGATCCCAACTCTGACCCTTGCCTTTTTGACCTTGAGCAAGCCACTTCACTTCTTTGCCTCAGTCTCCTCAAGTGTAAAATATTTAAATTGGACTAGATGTCCTTAAATTTCCTTCTATCTCTAAATCAGTGACCTCTGACCATCTGGGGACCTGACTGGTGCCTGGTAGGAATGAGACAAGAATTATAGATGTATAACTTAAAGTTTCTGTCCAATGACATAACTGAATAGTGTTTATTCATTGGTTAACCATGTCAACCTCATTTCCCACTCTTGCTACTTTCAGTGAACTTCAGTGGTCCCTTATTATATCTAGCATCAAATATTAAATTCTGTCTTCTAAAGCTTTCATTACATGGCTTCTTCTTACTTTTTCCAACTTCTTACACATGATTCCCCTCCAAAGACTCTATAATTCAGTAAATATTATCCTCCTTGCTACTCCTTGAACACAATATTCTATCTCCCCACTTTATTCCTTTTCAACAGCTCTTCTCTATGCCTGGACTTCTGTCATTTCTCACCTTCATCTCCTGACTTTTTTTGGCTTCCTTGGTCCCAGTTAAAATATCAACTTCTGTAAGAAACCTTTCACTATTCCTCTTAATGTTAGTGCTTTTTCCCTAAGATTATTCACTATTTACCCATTCTTTTGCTGTTTATACATAATTTTTGAATATTGTCTACTCTATTAGATTGTGATTTTCTTCAGTGCAAGGAGTATTTTTTGTCTTTTTTTTTTTGTATGCCTAGCACTTAGCAACATTGTCTAGTGCTTAGTTTGTGTTTAATAAATGCTTTTACCTTGACCTGACACTTGTTGTTTCTTTACTGCATATAATATATTTACTTACTTGTTCCCAAGAGAAGTGGAGGCTACCATTGAAATAAACTTTATCTTTTCTAATAGTGTATCTGGAACAAAAAAGTGATTGGCCAATTACACAAAATTAGGTGATAGAAAGAGAATAAGGAGATATAACCAATTCCTATTTTGTTTCCATCTTCTTTGATAAGAAAGTTATTCTTCAGAAGGAAAAAGGTAGAATGAATTTAGCTCAGAGGAGATTGAAAATAAAAGATAGGAAGAGAGGACCTAGCGGCTCTAAATTATTTCACCTCCTCTATACCAAATAAAATACGTCCCAATGTAATCATTGAACCGTAATGTTTGTGAAATTGTGGAGAGTGAAAGATGGAAGACTGAAAACAAAAAAACTGAAACAAAACCAAATGATATTTTTCAATAAAAGAAAGGAAGTAGATTGTGTAAACTATAGACCAGTGAACTTGATCTTTATCCCTGACAAAGTTGAAAATGCATTATTCATTCAATGGCCCTCAATCACCTATGGAAGTTAATTGCTAGGAGCAATTATGGGTTCATTAAAAATAGGTAATTCCAGATTAAACATATTTTTTAAAGTTATATTACTAAAGGAAAGTAGGTCCATATTATGGATGTAACATTTAGACTTTTGGAAGGCATATCACAAAGTATCTTGTAGTATTTCAGTAGGTGAATGGAGAAAGCATTTATTAAGCACTCACTGTTTATACCAATAGATAAGTAAGACAATTTTTGCTTTTTAGCTCACATTTTAGTGGATAAGACAACACATAGGGATGGTTTCAGCTCTAAGTCAGAGGGAAAGGGCTCATGTCCTTAGGATACAGTGACAATGCCATTTCTTTAATATAGTTTCCACTGATAAAATCATATATGTTTTTGATGTCCAATCTTAAAGTCCCTTTTAGGTTCAAAATTTTGCTTGTTAATGTGACAAAGTTAAATATTACATTCTTATGCTTCACTAATCAATCAGTGGCCAAAATGAAGGAGTAATATTTCTGGGGTATTCTTACCTGGTCTGAACATATCTGAACTATTGTGTTTATTCACCTCAGTGCCACAATATAGAAAGAATATTGACAAACTTGCACATCCAGAGGAGAGTACCCAGTGGCATGAGAAGGCTAATAAAATGGTGATAATGATGGTTTTTTAGTTTGATGAATAGAATAATAAATATCTTCAAGTATTTGAAAGAACATCTTATGGAAGAGGGATTAAGGTTCAGAACTGAGATACAAGGTGAGTGAGGCAGACTTTGGTTCAATGTGAGGAAAAGCTTACTAATAGTTATAAAAGTCTAAAACTAAAATGAGTTACTTCAGGAGGCAGTGAGTGGAGTTCCCATAACTACAGGTCTCCAAGTAGATGGCTGTTGTGGAGAAGATTCCTTTTCAGGTCTTGCTTTAATGATTTCAAGATGATCTCTAGATCCCTTTCACATTTTGTGATTCTCCAAGTTGGGAGTGAGCAAATAGATATATGGTACCAGCTCCTAGAAGAGTATCAATCTACTGCCATCTGCTTCTCTGTAAATCCAGACTTACTGACTGACATTCAAATTTCCCTGCTGGGGTTACCCTCTGCATTCTTATTTAAGACCCTGAAAAATATAGACATCTTGCCTTTTTGCACAAAACCTAGAAAAAAATGAAACTTAGTCATGATTTGGAGTAAAGATGATCCAAAATTTAGATTATGTTAACAACTCCACAGGGCCCCTGTTATTTTCAAAAGTAACTAAATATGCAATGCCCCTTTTGCTCTTCAAGTTCATATAGAGGCAGAGATAGATGAAGAATGCTTTGGGGGATCAGTAGTTGGGATGGAGTTTGAAGATTCAGTTCCATAGAAATGAGGCAATGAGAGATATACATGGTGATTCTCAGAGAGGTGAAACTTTGTGGCAAAAGTAACATACATATTCACTGAGTAACATATTCACAATGACACTGAGAAAACAAAGTTTGTGCCCTATTATAATGGACAGTAATAATATTCTGTAGCAATCAGCTCTGTTGGATGGGGTCATTTCATACTGCCTCCCATAATCTTTGTGAATCAGAAATGAGGCACGATTCATGTCACTTACTTGTTTGTGATTAAATTGCTGTAGATATCTTTACATTATTTATCATACCAGCATTATCCAGCCTCCTTCCTTGCTTGAATTCTGTTAAAATAATTGTGTTTTATTTAAGTGCAAAGACTCTTAACAGTGCATGGAATATGTCTGTCTCTCTTGCTCTCAAAGTTTTCTTTTGATTTTCTTTTTTGGCTTTTTTTTTCTTCTGTATATATTAGTGTTATGAAACACTCCTTCTTTCCCCTAAGTATATCTTATCATTGATCCCTGGGATGTTTGTTTAATTCAACAGAAATCTATTGTTGTTGTTTGTTGTTGTTTGGTCTTTTTAGATTCTTTGTGACCCCAAACTAGATTTGAACTCAGGAAGATGAGTTTTCCAGGCCCAGTGCTCTATGCACTATACTATCTAGCTGCCCATCTATTATTATTGCTAATAATTAAGATCACATTTAAAAGACACTAAATTTTGCCCATTCTTTTTTGTTTTTTGTTTTTTGTAAATAGTATTTTATTCTTTTCCAATTACATGTAAAGATAGTTTTCAACATTCATTTTTTATAAGATTTTGAGTTCCAAATTTTTCTTCCTCCCCCCCCCAAGATGGCAAGTAATCTGTTATAGGTTATGCATGTGCAATCATGTTAAACATGTTAAACAAAAAGGAAAAATCATGAAAAAAACCCAAAACAAGAAAAAGTAAAAATAGTATGCTTCTATCTGCATTCAAACTCCATAGTTCTTCCTCTGGATATGGATAGCATTTGCTGTCATGAGTCTTTCAGAATTGTCTTGGATCATTGTATTGCTGAGAAGAGCTAAGTCATTCATAGTTGATCATGGCACAGTGTTGCTATTACTGTGTACAATGTTCTCCTAGTTCTACTCACTTCACTCTGCATCAGTTCATTGAAGTCTTTCCACATTTTTCTGAAATCTGTCTGCTCATCATTTCTTATAAAACAATAGTATTCCATTACATTCATATACCACAACGTGTTCTGTCATTCCCCAGTTGATGGCCATCCCCTCAATTTCCAATTCTTTGCCACCACAAAAAGACCTACTATAAATATTTTTGTGCGTGTAGGTCCTTTTCCCTTTTTCATGATCTTTATGATATAGAGACCAAATAGTGGTATTTCTGGATCAAAGGGCATGTATAGTTTGGTTGCCTTTTGGGCAGAGTTCCAAATTTTTTGCCCTTTAGTTAAGACAGCTCAGTGAGATATAAATGGTACCCACCATATACAAAACACCATACTGTTTGCTACAGGAGCAAAGCTGAAATAAGAAAGAATCCTTACCCCAGAGGAGCTTATAGAATAAATAACAAGCACAAAAACATGATAGTAACTTACACTTATTTACTCTTAACCTGTTTTGTGTCATGAACCCTTTTGGCCCCACTTTTAAATTCATAGAATAAAATACATGCTATGTTAAAGAAAATGAATTATATTGAGATACGGTTTTTAAAAATTAAAACAATAAGACCAATTTCATGGATCCTTTGAAATCAATCTGTGGACATTTGTTAGCCAAGGTGTAGAATCCTAATTTACTTTCATCTTTTTCAGCCCTATTGAGTACAGTTGTTCTGACCTCCAGCTTACCCGTGAGAAAACTGATGCTCAAAGAGATAAGAATCTTTAGCCCCAAACCTCAAGTCAGTTCTGACAGAATCTGGATCCAAGCCCACCCTCAGATTTCATGCTAGCCCTCTTTCTAGTATGCTTAGGCAACCTGTTAGACATTTGGGAAAGCTCATCCTGTGGTGTCCAGGAAGTAGGTGGAACCATGACAATAAATAAGTGCTAAGTATTGGAATATTAAGGTACACCAGATCCAAGCTGCTGTGAGGGAGCTTACAGTCTGTTGGAGATGGACATATTAGGGTGCTGAAGAACATCAGTCTTGGAGGACGTGAATGAGAATTGGGTGGAAGCTTATCTGGAAAGCTATAGGGAGTCCAGACTCCCTATATCCCTTTTGAGGGGATAGTTAGGAATGAAATTGTGAAGAGAATGAACTTTTAAAAAACAAAATCTTTTATCTGTATAGCCAATTCTTAGTTATCTTACCAGGGAAACTGCAGGAGATTTTCTGTCTCAAGGTGACTGCTGGAGGTGTGAGAGAAGATTGAATCCATACAGAACTTAAAGCCATTTTGCATTTTGTATTACTGCTTTTGTTCCTGTTTACATATTAATTTAGAAGTAATAATCATACTCATCAGCATACATCTTTAAGGTTTTGCAAAGCACTTCCCTTACATTATCTCATTTGTTCACAATAAGCTAAAATTTATATTGTACTATTCAGGTTTATAAAGTGCTTTCCATATATTATCTTATTTAATCGTCTTATGAGGTAGATATCATCATCATGTCATCCTTGTTTTATAGCAGAGGAAACTGAAGCACAGAGAGGTTAGGGGACTTGCCTAGGATCACCACAAATAAGAAATGTTTGAGGCAGCATTTTCCATCCTTGTCTTCCAATCTCCATTTCTGGCATTCTGTCAATTATGCCATGCTTCCTGCCTCTCATCATCATTGAGAATTGACTGTTAGGTTCCATTTTTTCTTAAATGCCTCAGCTGTCTCTGTGGCAGTGCTCATCATCCTTTGGACATTGCCCATCATCCTTTGGACACTGCCCTACAGATCTTTATAGGGTTAAATACTCGTAAAAAAATGGGCTTTCATTTTGCAGATTTCATGGTCATATTCCCTCTCCTGAAGATGTTTGGTTTATGATTCCATCTTAGTGCAATCTTTTCTTTCATCTCGATTTCTTGAGCTTCTGAACCTCGAAAGGTATGGGTAAATTTTAGAGCAGAGCTCAGAATAAAATGAAGATAAAAGGAGATGAAAGCTAGAATCGAGGATACCTCCCAGTTATGTGAAAATCTGCTCCTCTAGTGTGATTGCTGGTTGGTAACTGATCAGGTAAATTGGATTATTCATTAGGGTTGGGATTGAATTGAAATTGCAAAGGGTAATTTTCCTTTTCTCACTTCAAGGTCAGATGAGAGTATTTACTGTATCACTTCTGTTTATCTGGGAATGCAAATTGAATTTGGTGGTTCAAATTGATGAGATGTTAGAAAAAATAAAACTCATCATAAGCAACATAGAGAGAAATTATTGGGTGGAACTGGACAGTGTGGCTTTAACATTTTATACACTGCCCTTTCCTTTGATTGGTAATTATTTCAATCTTTGCTTTATTCATTTCAGTTTTGTTTTTGCTGTTTTGATTTTTTTTTTTAAATTTGGCATACTTTTCACAGAACTCACTTTGAGGCATTTGGGAATCTGAATTGGGTGGCACAAATGCAGGTAGCTGCACTGTGTCCTAAGAATTTGGTAGGGGTGTTTCCATGTTCCTCACCTGAAGTCTGGCCATGCTCTTTTGAGAATTCCAGAGCCTCTGGTAATGGTGAGAGGGACGCTAAAGGATGACATTAATTCTACTCTTAATTTCTTTTTTTTCTTTCTTTTTTTTTTTTGGTGAGGCAATGGGGTTAAGTGACTTGCCCAGGGTCATACAGCTAGTAAGTGCCGAGTGTCTGAGGTCAGATTTGAATTCAGGTCCTCTTGATTCCAGGGCCGGTACTCTTAATTTCTTAAACAACTTACTGTGGATCCTTTGCTTTGCTTTCGGCCATAGTAGTATTGTAATTGGCCGTTGACATTGGGAATAGCTCAAAGTCCACCCACTCCATGTTTTTTTAAAAATAATTTTTAGTTGTTTTTTTTAAACATCACTATAGTATCTCACATCTCTCCCTCCCTGAAAGGCATTTCACATGACAAAATGTTTTTTTTTTAAGAGATAAAAAATAGCAACATAACTGATAAATACATTGAGACCATCTGAAAACATCTGCAGTATGTGATACCTGGTGGTATCTTCTCATATCTCTTCATTTGCATCTTGCTTGATCTTTATAGTTTTGTTGCATTTGATTTTTTGGTGTGTTGTTCTTCTATTTACAATACTTTGTGGTAGTTACTGTGCCTATTGTTTTCTTGACTCTTCTTACTTCACTCTATCATTTAATATAGATTTTTCCATGTTTTTCTGTATTCATTGCACGCATCATTTCTTGTAGCACAGTAGTATTCCATTGCATTCATGTATTGCAATTTGTTTAGCCATTCCCCACTCAATGGGCATTTCCTTTTGTTTCTAATTCTTAGCTATCACAAAAAGTGGTGCTATATAGGGAATTTTTTTTTCTTCTTCTCAGTGTCTTCTTTTGGAGTATACCTCTAGTAATAGAGTCTCTTGTTAAAAGGATATGGACATTTTAGTCACTTTATTTGCTTAATTCCAAATTGCTTTCCAAAATGTCTGTACCCTTTCACAACTTTGCCAACAGTGTATTGGTATGTCTGTCTTCCCACTATCCCACCAACATTGACAGTTGCCATTTTTTGTCATTTTTGCCAATTTGCATGTGTTATTTTGATTTTCATTTCTTTTCATTATTAACAATTTGGAGCATTTTTTCTTGTAGTTGTCAATACTTTGCAGTTCTTGTTTTGAGAACTATTTATTCATATCTTTTCATATCCTTCATGTTTATATTCATTTATCTGTTCAGGAATGGCTATTACTCCTTCACCGCCCCCCCCCATCCCCTTCCTCCCCTCTCTCTCTCTCTCTCCCTCTCCCTCTCCCTCTCCCTCCCTTCTTCCCTCCCTTTTCCTCCCTGCGCACACACACACACACACACACACACACACACACACACACACACGATGTTGTTATCATTCAGTCATTTCAGTGGTGTCTTACGCTTTGTGACCCCATTTGGCATTTTCTTGGGAAAGATAGCAGAGTTTGCCATTTCCTTCTCTAGCTCATTTTACAGATGAGGAAACCGATAGACAGAATTAAGTGACTTGCCCAGGGTCAAGTAGCTAAGTGTCAGAGGCTGGATTTGAACTCAGATCTTCCTGACTGCTAGCCTAAAACTCAATCCACTGCCGCTTGGATACCCAACCCTTATCATAGAAATTTGATGTGAAGATTTTTTATTTCCTATTTGACTGCATCCCTCTATGCTAGATGCATTGATGTTGTCTGTGCAGAAGTTTTTCAGTTCAAGTAATCAAAGTTACCTGTTTGATCTTTTGTAATTTCCCCATCTCTTATTTGGTTAAGAATCCATCTCTTACCCATAGCTGCGAGAGCTCTGTGTATGATCTGTTTCTTCTCTAATTTTTTTAAAAGCATATTCTTTTAATATTGAGGTCATACATCCATTTAGAATATATTATGGAATGTTGTATAAGATGTTGCTGTAAGCCTAATTTCTCCCAGTCTGCTTTTCAATTTTGCCAACAGTTTTTTATCAAATAGAAAATTTCTTCCTATGTAACATATGTTTTCCACTTTATTGAGTTCTCATTTCTGAATCTCCCTTGTTTATTCTGTTCCCAGTGATATATCTCTTTATATTTTTTTAAACAATGCAAGGTGGTTTTGAACACTGCTACTTTATACTGTTGTTGGAGGTCTGGTAATGCTATTCCCCCTTTGTCTTTACTTCTTTTCATCATTTCCCTTGATATTCTTGATCTTTTGTTTTTCCAAATGAATTTTGTTGTGTTTTATCAAACTCTGTAAAGTATCTACTTGGTAATTTTATTAATATAGCATTAAAAGTGTAAATTAATTGTGTCATATTATCATTTTTTCTTATATTGACATGGCCTAGCCATAAGCACCAAATATCCCTCCAGCTATTTAGGTTGTTCTTTAATTCTTTAAGGAGGTGTTGCTGTTGTTGTCTGTCCTTTGTTCTCAGAGAGGATCATGGCATCAGGAAGGTTGATGCCATGACATGAGAGTGAATTGTATTTAAGTGAGGGAGGGCTGTGCAGAATCACTAGCCTCATTTTGTCCTCTGGAGCCATCTAGGTCCAGTGGGAATGGAGATGACCCTGGATACAGTGGGAGACCTTGAGCTCAGGTCTTTAACAGGTCTCACTTTGACTGAGGCAATGCCCATTCAGTGATTAAGGCTAAGCAAGAAATGAGGCAGAGAATAGCCTCTTTAACGTAGTTAAAAAAAAAAAAGTCAATCTGGGAGGGGAAGACCCTCAGGACTTCTGGCCTAAATGGAAACAACTGCTATTTACATTTACTCTGAGCCAATCAAGTCCCAAAAAATGACCAAGTGGGGCTTGACCTAGGACCTATTGTTGGCCAATCAATGTGAGCCAGTGCGATTTGGCTTTAAGGCATGTCCTTTAATTTAGCCCCAAATCCACAAGATATCTTGTGAGGTTTCAGTGATCAAAATTGACATTCCTCTGAGCAGAGCATGGCAGGTATGGGTATAAGATACCCTGTGTGGACAGAGAGAAGGGAAGGGAAAGAAGGAAGGAAGGAAGGAAGAAAGAAAGAAAGAGTTTTGTATTTGAACCTATATAAATCTTTTATATGCTTTTGGTGGTTGATCTCCAGGCATTTTATGCATTTTGTAATTATTTGAAATGAAATTTTTTCTCTTTTTATTATTACTTCTTTCTTATTATTAATATAGAAATGCTGCTGATTTTTGAAGATTTATTTTGTAGCTTGCAACTTTGTTGAAGCTGTTAATTTTCTCAATCAGTATTTTTGCTGATTCCCTGAGGTCTTCTAGTAAACTATCATATTATCAACAAACGGGATAATTTTATCTTCTTTTTGCCTATCTTTATTCTTTTCTCTTTTTTAAAATTACTATGACTAAAGTTTCTAGTACTACATTAAATAATAGTGGGGAGTGTGGGTATCCTTGCTACACTCCCAGATTTATTGTAAAAGATTTTAGTGTATCTCCATGGCATATGATTCTTACTTTTGATTTTAGTGAGATGCTTTTATATTAAAAAAATCCCTCTGTATCTATACTTTTTAGTATTTTTAAGAGAAAAGAATGTTGTGTTTAGTCAAATACTTTGAATTTCTTGAGATGATCATATGGTTTTTTCCATGATTTGTGTTTTGATATGATTAATTATTTTCATGGTTTTCCTAATGTTGATCCATTCTTTCATCCCTGGTAAAAATTCCACTTGATCATCATGAATGCTTGTTATAGTCTGTTTGATAAAATTTTGGTTACATTTTTAAAATAAGTTTTCATTAATGATATTGCTCTACAATTTTCGATGTTTTCTCTTTCTGTGGTTTAAGTATTAGGACTATGTATGTCTCATAAATGGATTTCAGCAGGGTTCTTCCTTCCTCAGTTTCTGAGATTATTTTGTGAAGTATGAGTACTACCTGTTTTTTAAGTTGTTTTATAAAATTCATTAGGTCCAGGGTTTCTCACCCCTATCTTGGTAGTTTCTTTACAGCTAGATCTAATTCTTTTTCCAAGCTTGGGTTAAGATCTCTGTCTGGTCTTCTAATGTTTTGGGTATTTTATATTTTTGAAATCATTTCACTCACTATTTTTTTTCCTCAGGTTTTTTTTTTTTTAAAGCATGACATGTTCAGATTATTCCTTTTATTTTTTGTAACTTTGCTGTGATTTCACCTTGCTCATTTGCTATTGTTAAAAATTGGATTTTCTGCCTTGTTTTCAAATCAGATTAGTTAAGGGTCTATATCTTTTGTTTGTGGTCCCTAAACTAATTTGTATTCTTATTGCAATATGGTCTGTAAACAATGTAGTGAATATTTCTGCCTTTTACGTTTTTTTGCAATATCTTTGTACCCTAACACATGGTCAGTTTTTTAAAAAGTTCCATGTATGTAAGAGAACTATGTATATTCTTTTGCTGTCTCATTTAGAATATGCTATTAGTCTTTTAACTTTAGTTAAGTTTAGCTTCTCCAGCAATTTGTTCAGTTCCATATTTTCCCTTTTGTTTACTTTTCTGTTAAACTTATCCAAAATGGTTAGAGGGATGTTTAACTCTCCTGTCGCTATTGTGTTACTGTCTATGTCTTCTTGAAGCTCAAATATTTCCTTTATGAATTTGGATGCTAAGGCACTTGGAGCACTTATTATTAATATTGGTTTGTTATCTATATTTTCTTTCAACACAATATAGTTTTTTATTCTTTTTGATTTTTTTGAATGTTTGTTTTTCCTTTTCTGATAACCAGATAGCATCTTCTACTTTTTCAGATTCACTTGATGTGTAGTAAATTTTTTTTTCCAACCCTTTTTATTTTGTGTATGTCTTTGTTTTTTAAATGTTTCTTGTAAGGAACAGATTGCAGTGTTTTGTTTTCTTAGCCAGTCTGTCACATTTTTTCCTTTTATTGGATTATTTAATCCATTCACATTTAAAGTTATGAGTTATGTTTATATTTCCCCATCTGTTTCTAAAATTGCTTTTTCCCCCAAGTTATGATTTTCTTTCTTTTTTAATGTAAAAACAGTATTAGGTTTGTTTAGTTACTTTACTTTCACCTTTTGTTTTGTTTTTTTCCTTAAGGTGGCCCTGTTCCCACTGGGCAGCTAGGTGTGCAGTGGATGGAATGTAAGCCTGGAGTAAGGAAGACTCATCTTTCTGAGTTCAAATCTGACCTCAGACACTTAGTTGTGTGACCCTGGTCAAGTCATTTGACCATGTTGGCCTCAGTTTCCTCATCCATGAAATGAGTTGGGGAAGGAAATGGCAAACCACTCCAGTGTCTTTGCCAAGAAAACCCCAATAGGGTCATAAAGGGTCGGACTTGACTGAAAATTACATAATAGCAACAATAGCAACTGTTCTCACTGGCTCTCTTTCCCTTACCACTGTTCCCCTTCTTCTCATTTGTTACCCATTTCTCTTTAGAGTTTTGTTTATTAGTTTCCTCTGTTCTGCTTTTATCTAGTTAAATATTTTTAACCCTTCCTTTTTCCTCTTAGTTTCGTTGATTCCTCCTTCCTATCGTCAACTTCAGCTAATTCTATTCATCAGTTTTCTTACATTTCACTCTTTTTTTTTTGGTGCCCCTTTTGAAAAAGTATTTTTTTCATTCTCTTCATTACCCCTCTTCTCTTTCTGTTTACTCTTATTCCTTGCTTCATGGACCCTATCATCAACTGGTCTTTCTCTTTTCTCCATATTCTTTATACAATCAAAGGTATCCATTCTAGATTCTGTCTTCTAGGAACTTTCTGTCCTTCCCTTGTAGAGATTACCCCATGGAATCCCCTTTTCTATTGTGCCTTAGTTTCAGAACAATGCCAATTATTGCAGGTGTCAGAATGGACATTTCAGAAGGTAAGGCACCTTTTCTCCCATTATCCCATACCCTTTCTTGTTGACCTTCCTGGCCTTCGCCCCTTTCTATGGAAATCTTTTACTTTGGTCCACACTCTCCTATTCTGGTACCTGTTGCCACTTGGTACCTCCTGGTATCAGTTGCCACCAAGTTTCCTAGGCCTCATCTAGTGTAAAAATCCTTATCTGCCTTCAATTATAGTTGTTTGTCCTTCATTCTCGAAGAGGACTATGACATCAGGGAAGTGATGCCATGACATCAAAGTAAATTTCAGTAATGAAAATTTACATTCCTTTGGGCAGCGCACCCCCAGATAAGGATATGATATCCTATATGAACAGAGGGTAGAGAGAGAGAGGGAGAGAGAGAGAGAGAGAGAGAGAGAGAGATTTCATTCAAATAAACTGCTGTTTATTTGAGAAAGAAAGAAAAAGAAAGAAATGAAAGGAGATGTGTTGCCCAATTGGCCAGTTCCACTTGAGTTCTCAGTGGGGCAGCTCCTACTGCTCACAGGTTGTTGTTTGTCCTTAGTTCTCGAAGAGGACCATGACATCAGGGAGATGATGCCATGATGTGCAAATAAATTGGATTTAAGTGAGGGAATGCTATGCAAATCACCAGCCTCACTTTCTCCTCTGGAGCCATCTGGGTCCAGTGGCAAGATATAGCTCTATGGAAATTCCCTCCATTTCCAAAGGCCCTTTTTGATCTTCCCCCTGCCTTATAAACTCTTTTTAGACTATAGAATTCACCCCCTCCTCCTCATTGCTAGTCCTTGATTTAACTAATCCCAGTGACTCCTCTCTACCCTTCTATTCTTCTCCCTACCCATGTGCCCTCATATATTTCAGTTTAGCCCTGCAAAAGGAGCACTCACTTGTACTCAAGGTATCACCAGATTCTATCCACAATGGCCCCTGTTTATCTCTTCACTGATGTCCTTCCCAGATTTCTGTCTCTACCCCTGTCTCCTTCATATGTTTAGAAAGAAGTCTCTTTCTGGTCTTTCTGTTGTCACTTTTTTGATGGTACTGTCTACATTAATTTACTCCATTTCTGTGGTTTGGGGTGTTTTAGATGCAAATAATCTCTTCAGTTCTGGTCTTCTTTTTAAAAATGTTTCAAACTCTTCTTTATTATTGAATGTCCATCTTTTGTCCTGTATGGTTAGGCTCAGGATTGGTCTTCCTGGGCTTCCTTCTGAGCTCCTTTGCTCTTTGGAATACATTATTCCTTTCCCTTCTGCTTTTTATCATGGAAGTGAAAGTCTTGTTTTATTTGAATTTCTTTTCCTTTGCATTTGAAGATATTTCTCTAGATGATCTGCGGAACTTGTTTTTGAGTTGAAATGTTAAATTTAGCCACTATGTATCTTGGGAGTTTGCAACCTTGAGGGTTTTTTTTCCTTGGAGGTGATCTATGAATTTTTTCAATTGGTATTTCATTGTCTATGTTTAGAAGCAGTTCTTTTTTTATTATTTTCTTCATTATGGTCTTAAGGCTTTTTTCTCCTGTCATGTTCTCAGCGACCTATAATCCTTAGGTTGTTTCTATGTATCCTGTCTTAGAGATCCTTATGTTTTGCTTGCATAGTGAGTATATTTTCTTTAAATATTCTTGTTTTTTGCTTCCTTCTTTTAGATTGTTTTTTCCTTATGGATATTTGCATTGCCAATCTATTGTTCTCTCTTTAGGCTTGTCTTTGGAGATTCCAGTTTTTCTATTCTGCTCATATTTTTTGCTGCATGACATAGATTCTGCTCTCATAATTCTCATTTCTCTTTTTAACCTTTCATGAACAGCATATTGTGATTTCATGTTCTTCTCAACTTTGACAGGGTCCTTCGTCTCATCAAGTGTTGGATCATTTTTCTTCTTTGTGCGGTATTTTTTCATAGATGCTTCAGCTCATTTACTAGATCTGGAGGCCATATTTCCTTCTGTTGTTGCTGATTTTCTTATTGATTTATCTGTTTGTGTTCAAGGTCTTTGAGATTTCTTTTTCCTGAACTTTTTGGTACTTTGGTACTCTCTTTCTCTATTATTTTTCTCTCCCCTTATTTTTTTTATTCCTAACTTCTGACTCCCTCCCTTGTGATTGTGGTTTCCTTTGGGGCTGGATCTCAAAGCATCTCAAACTCTTCCCACACTGAAAAATTCATAGTTCAGCATCCTAGGTCTCTGCTCCAACTGTCTTTTTGGTGGTTAGAGCCAGCCACATCTGGATGCTGTGCTCTTCCCTGAGATTTGGTGCTTAGCTCCCCATATGCCATGTCCTATTCTGTGACCTATCCTCTCCCTTTGTTCCTTAGTTCTTTGGCTTGGCACCTGGCAGTTTAAGAATACCAGAAGTTCAGAGTTTTCCATTGTTGGTACTTTTGAATTGTAGAGCTTAGCAGGCTTTTAATCCTGAAGGGCTGTGGCAAAGTTGGTTGTTGAGACTTGAGAAAACTTCCACAGCCTGCAGCTGCTGTCTTTATGGCACTGGAGAGATGGAGAAGGAATTAGGATGTAGGGCTGGGTTTTGATATGAGCTAGTATTGCATCCTTGGAGCTGGCCTCATCGATGGTAGTTTGAGAGGTGGGATGGGTGCAGAATGAATTCAGGGTCATTGAGGGTCAGTTCTGGGTTATATAGTTTTTTATTTTTATTTTTTAAGTTTTATACCTTGTTTTGGATTCTTGGCATTCTGTGCTATGGAAAAACTGAAATTGATTTATGTTTGGCTCATAATTTCTGTTTTAGGGAGGTTTGAGAGTTTCAAGAAAATGTCTAGTCCACCATTTTGTTGCTCATATGACCTGGAGCCCTACCTACTCCATGTTATTGATTGTATTAGTTCACATATAAATTGTCAAAGGGAGATGATGGAGTTATGGAACCTGAACCCCTAAAAGGAAGAGACCCCCAGCCCCTAAATTTTCCACACATTTGGGCAGCTCAAGTTGCCTGAGACATCCCGTCTATCCCTGTTTACCTAGATACTCATAATCCTTTCAATAGTCTTTTTACTGTGGCCCTCCAACTCAGCCCTGACCATTTAACTCCTTTCATTGTCTGTGCCTGGTCCATCCCAGGCTCCTTGCCACTCCTTAATCCCATCTAAATCTTTCCAATTTTCTGTATAAAAGTATCAATCCCATCCTCATCAAATTCACAGATTTACTAGGAATCTTGACCTCCTAACAGGTGCTATAAAACCTCGCAGCTCTAACTGAAAGAAGGCTTGAGTGGTTGAATTCTTTTGAGGCAGACCCCCTTTACCCTTGCATTTTGGAGTTCCCAGTACCCCAAACTGTAAAAGGCAAGGCCAAGTAATAGCCTGAATCAAAGGCTGGTCTAGACTTAGAATGGAAGGAAAGAAGTCCCTCATTGAGATATTCATTTTCCTAGGGAATTTAATATTCAGAATTTATTAATTTAAAATTTGCTGTTTTTAGGGCTTGAGGTGAATTGAGGTGAGGGAGAGAAATAATGTTGCTTAATTGTATAAATGCATACTTGAATTATACCTGGAACCAACAAAAGGACCATTAATAGAGTGATAGCCGCAAGTAGTACTAGGAGGGTACAGTAATCAGAAGAATCCAAGGTAAGATAATCTGAAATTGAATCTAGGATGAACAAAGATTGAACTGAAGCCACAATACTCAGGCTTATGTATGTAGGCTAAATGAAGTACTTAAATAATTCTATGTTAGCCCCAAGTCATTCCATAATTTGGAGGCCACCATAGGTTGGATGGGTAGGAACATAACACCAAAGAATTTAGTCTATAATTGAATAAAGAACTCTATCTGGGCTAATGACTTTCTTTGCTTTGTTCTGAGTTAATATTTGTTATAGGCAATATTCTATATTTGTTAATATAGCTAATATTTATAGTTAAAATTTGTTCTCAGATATTAACTATAACTTGTAGACTTTGTTGAGAATAAAGTAAACCAGGATTTGATAGAAAGGGTCATTGAGTTACAAACATACAATCTTATTGGTTTAGTTAACTAAATTTGTCATAGTTTATTTTTTATTCTTTTATATTTATTTATTTTGTTTATTTTTATTTATTTTTTATTTCTTTTTTTTTTAAAGGCAGTCAGATTTCCAGGAAGCTGTATTTTTTTTTAAAGGGCCAACTTTTAATAAGATTAGGTTAACCAATCTAAGACTCTCAGTGAGTCTGTAGTAAAGGTCTTAAACATCACAACAGGCTTGGCCTTGGATAACGTGGTCTTTTGCTACTTACCAAATATATTCCATGTTTCAGCCATGCTCAGTTTCCTGAACCTTTGTACTGTTTTTTTTTCCCCTTTCCATGCCACTCTTTATACTGCGTCATATGCTAGAATGCCATCCTTGTCAATTTTATTCATCTCCCTGATGTCCGTGCGTTATAAAACCTTCCATGATTATCTTAGTCAAATATCACCTTTCTCTACTATAATGCTTCATTTATAAGACTTCAGTTATATCAGTCATAAAGTCTTGAAATTGGTATGGTAAATATCAACAGAAGTAATCCCCATGAACAAAAAGCCTTTCGGGAGTCCTTGATAACTTCTAAGAGTGTAAAGGGGTCTTGAGATGAAAAAGTTTGAGAAATCCTGAGGCAGAGTATTATTTTCTAAAATTGAAGTCTGAAAATAATGCAAATACTACATTTACGTAACTCCCACCTTTGCAAAGGAGTAAAGTGGGGTTGTCTTCTCATTAGATCTTCTTTTGGTCATACCAGTTCTTTGTAATTTGTTATTTCACTCTCCATCAGACCATGTAAATCTTTCTAAGTTTCCCAGTATTCCCATTGTTCTTTAAAGGGTCGTAATAATATTCCTTTCTATGAACATACCACAGTTTGTTTAGCTATTCTCCAATACATTCACATCTACTTTGTTTTTGGTTCTTTCCTCCCACAAAAGTGCTGCTGTAAATATTTTGGTGTCTATGGGGATTTTCTCTTTATCCATGACAACTCTGAGTTATATACCAAGTAGTGGAATCACTGGATCAAAGGGTCTAAACATTTTAGTCACTTTATTTTCATAATTTCAAGTTGCTTTCCAAAATGATGATACTAATTCATAGCTCCACCTGCAATCACCTAGTGTGTCTGTCTTCCTGTAATCCCTCCAGCCCTGGCCATTCCCATAATTTTTCATCTTTGTCTCTTTTCAGCATATGAGGTAAAACTTTAGGGTTATTTAGATTTACATTTCTCTTACAATTCTTTCATATGGTTGTTAAAAGATTGTAATTCTTCTTTTGAGAACTGTTTGTCCTTTGATTACTTTTATCTATTGGGGATTGGTATTTTTTTTTCTGCTCAATTTGCTATCGCCTCAGTTCAGGTTTATCTTGCATTATCTCTTCCCTCCCCAATCCATAATCTACATAGCTTTCAAAGGGATTTTCTTTAGGTATAGTCCTATCCATGACTCCTCTGCTCACTACACTTTACTTGTTCCTATATAAGTGTTGCATTTTAAAGCCCTTTACCATTCAGTTCCTGCATGATTTTCCAGGCTTCCATGTCACTCTTCTGCCTGCCATTCTGTGGCATAGCCAGGCCAACTTCCTTGTTTCACAAATATGCTTCTCCATGTCCCATCACCTCGCGTATGCTCTGCTAGGCTCTCATACCAGGAACGCACTGCTTGTTCTCCCCTTAACCTAAGGTGAACATAGAATCCCTTATTTTTTTCAAGTCTTGTTTCAAGCACTGCCTTCTACATGAAGCCTTTCTGATGCCTTCAGTTGTTGGTGCCTTCCCTTCCTAAACTACCTTCTCTTTATTTTATATTTATTTTGTATATTGTTTCCCCTGATAGAATGTAAGTTTCGTGAGGCCAGGAATGATTTCATTTTTGTCTTTATAACCCCAGCCTCTTACATAGTAATTTGTACAGTCCAGTTCTTAATAAATGCTTTTTGGTTGATTGATTCTTCCCCCAGTGCTATGAAAGAATTTTATTTTATTTTTTTTTTTTACAATATAACTTGAGGTATTTCTCTTCTTATTTGGGTGTGAGATTAGAAATAAATGCAACATGCACCCCGTAGATTAGGAGTTGTGGGGCAAAAAGATTTCAATTAATGTTTAATGACGTTGTTTCCCTCCTGTGACAGAGTATAATTGGTTAGTTTGTTATCAGGAGATAATAAAGTCTTTTCTCCTTTGGCTTTCTGGGTGAAGTTATACAATTTAGGTCATAGCATTCTAGTGGAGTAGCACAATATGAATACTTTGTTTCTCTTTTTATTTTAGTTATCATATGACACCAGCTTCCTCTCTTTCACCTTGTGTAGTGTCCAGTATAGCACCAAATGGAGACCTGTCTAGGATTTGATTCTGATTATGGTTTCTGTTTCACTTTCATAGAATGTGTGCCATTTTGATTACATCCAGTGAGTCTTTTTTTATCATTGATATTTAATATTGATCAGATATTCTGTTAGATTTGTATTGCAATGAATTTCTAAGTCTCTAGTCCCATTTTACTTACAAGTTCTCCATCTTTTTCTTTCCCCTGATCCTCTGTTTTTGCAGTGTGTGTGTGTGTGTGTGTGTGTGTGTGTGTGTGTGTGGTGTGTGTGTGTGGTTTTTTCCGAATTAATTTTCCTTGGTTGCTATTTTTTTCTTAGTGATGTAGATAGGACAGAAGATTTGGGAGTTGGGAGGAATCACAAAAAGGGAAAGTGAAACTTTGTGGTTCATGTAAGGGGGGAGTATAATGCAGCAGTTCATTCCAGGATGTCATTAAAATGTTTCCTACAGCCTTTGAATTCATTGTCTCCTTTCATTGTTCCTTCAAAGAAGAGTCTTAGAAACAAAGATTTCTCATGAAGATTACATTAAAGAGAACTTCGAAGTACAAAGATGGATTCTCAAAAGCTCAGACCTTGCTTCCATTCAGTATATGGCAACTCAGATAAGTCCTTGATCAATAAATATACCCAGCCTTTTCTTTAAGAACCAAGATTTATTTTTGAACTTTTAAAGGTTCATGGAAATGTCACTGACCGTAGAGTTCAACTTAAGCATGGAAAAGGGGTTTTAATTTTTTATGAGTTTGTTTTCTCTCTTTTCCCTTTGTAACGAAGGTTTGGTTTGACTGGTGACTACATGCTCAACACAGTGAAATCTTGGCTGGTGACACAATGGATCAATGCTCTCAGATTTGGTTGCTGGAATTTCTTTGAATGGCAAAAAAAAAGTTTATATGAACATTCATCTTTGTGGTGCTGCAGAATCATCTTAGAGTTAACAGAGTATGTTGCCACATTCACATGGAGTTCCTGGGATGGGAGAGAGCCACTTGTTGACAGGAAGCTTGAAAGATCAATTAAGAAATCACTTAAGAAAGACAGGACTAGATGAAAAAAACATCCAATTGCTAGTGGGTAGGCCGAGCTAATGTAATAAAAATGACAATTCTACCTAAATTAATTTACTTATTCAGTGCCATACCAATCAAATTACCAAAAAAATATTTTATAGAGCTAGAAAAAATAATAACAGAATTCATCTAGAAGAGCAAAAGGTCCAGAATATCAAAGGAATTAATGAAGAGAAATGAAGGGAAGGTGCCCTAGCCACGCTAGATCTTAAATTGTATTATAAAGCAACAATCACCAAAACTACTTGTTACTGGCTAAGAAATAGAGTGGTAGATCAGTAGAATAGGTTAAATATGCACCATGGTACTAGATAACTTGACTAGCTTTTCTGGTTGTTCCCTTTGCTTTGATAGTGTTACTTTACTTTTCCTAAACCATTACTGTGTGCTTTCTCAGATTATTCTATCCATAGTAATTCCAAAAAAGTAGCCCCATCTCTTTTTTTCTAAATAGCATCTTAGAAGTATGTATCCTTTAGTACTTCCCCAGTGTGACTTGTAACTGTACTACACAAGTGAGAGGCAATTTATTTAGCCAAATTCAAAATTTTAAAGTGTATTAAGCAATGCAAATTAGATAGTATGCTCTCTAAGAAGGGAAGTGAAATGATATACAGTTTGCCTTGTTTGTGTAATGGCAGGTGATGGTGGTGGTAGTCTGTCATTTAATGAAAAACTTTTCCCACCCAGTTTATCTGTTCTCTTTTAACTTGTTACATAGACTTGCCTATTTAACATTGTTAATCAGATCCCTAAAACAATGAGATTAGGAAAAACAATATTATTAGGAGTAGTTAGTTCTTTGAGGACTAATTAGTAGTTAGTTGATATGGATTGTTATTAACTATGTGATATGCGATTTGGGTGATCCCTGAATGATATTATAGTGGGGATTAATGATATCAAGATGGACTTTTAAAAAATAACATTTTTTCCCAATTATAAGTAAAGACAATTTTTAGTATTCATATTTACAAGATTTTGAATTCTAAAATTCCTTCCCACCTTACTCCCTCCCCTCTTCCTAAAATGGTAGACAGTTTGATATAGGTTATATATGTACAGTCATGTAATAAATATTTCCATATTAGTCACAGTTGCAACAGAAGAAACAGACAAAAATGAAAAAAAAAGCTATGAAAAAAATAAAGCACAAGTAGTATGGTTTGATCTGCATTCAGAGTCCATCAGTTCTTTGTCTGGATATGGATAGCATTTTCGATCATGAGTCCTTTTTTAAGATCTTGGATCATTATATTGTGTAGAAGTACTAAGTCATTCATAGTTGATCATCATACAGTGTTGCTGTTACTATGGACAGTGTTTTCCTGGTTCTTCTCATTTCATTTTGCATCCATTCATATAAATTTTTCTAGATTTTTCTGAAATCTGCCTGCTCATCAATTCTTATTGCACAACAGTATTCCATTACATTCACATACCATAACTTGTTCAGCCATTCCCCAATTGATGAGCATCTCCTCAATTTCCAATTCTTTACCACTGCAAAAAGAGCTGCTATAAATATTTTTATACATATAGGTCCTTTTCCCTTTTTTGTAATCCCTTTGGGGTACAGATCTAGTAGTGATATTGCTGGATCAAAGGATATATACAGTTTTGTTGCCCTTTGGACATGGTTCCAAATTGCTCTCCAGAATGATTGGATCAGTTCACAACTCTACCAACAGTACATTAGTGTCCCAGTTTTCCCACATCCTTTCCTATGTTTTATCAGTTTCCTTTTTTTTGTCATTTTAACCAATGTGATAGGTGTGAGGTAGTACCTCAGAGTTGTTTTAATTTGCTTTTCTCTAATCAGAAATGATTTAGAGTGTTTCTTCTTCACATTACAATAGATAGCTTTGATTTCTCTGAAAACTGCCCATTCATATCTTTTGATCATTTATCAATTGGGGAATGGCTTGTATTCTTAAAAATTTGGCTCAATTCTCTATACATTTTTAGAAATGAGACATTTATCAGAGACACTTGATGTACTGTTGTTTCCCAGCTTTCTTCTTTCCTTCTAAACTTGGTTGAATTGATTTTGTTTGTGCAAAATCTTTTTAATTTAATATATTCAAAATTATCTACTTTACATTTCCTGATGCACTCTCTCTTGTTTGGTAATAAGTTCTTCCCTTCTCCATAGATCTGATAGGTAGACTATTCCTTGCTCTTCTAATTTGCTTATGGTACGATCTTTTCTATCTAATCATGTACCCATTTTGACCTTATCTTGGTATACAGTGTAAGATGTTGATCTATACTTAGTTTGTGCCGCATGGTTTTCTCGTTTTCCCAGCAGTTTTTTAAGATGGGCTTTGAAATTGGTTAGGACAGCATATGGGGTCTATGTTTGTATGTGATATTTTGTCGAATAAGAGTTTTCTTTAGATTTGCATTTATAGTTACATAGTAACCAAAGAGGCTCTCTAGGTTATCCCCTTTATTTTACAAGGAAGTCAGACAATTAAAATTCAGAGAGATAATTGTCCAAGTCACCAGACTCCTATTTCAGTGCTGCTGCTTAATGATTCTGCAGGACATTTTAGCTTCTCTGCTCTACTGCATGAGAATATATAGTGTTTCTCGGATTTGTTTATAGGAGGCTGTTTAAAAAACAAAACAAAACAAATGAAACCAAATACTATCACCATTGTTTCACATTTGCTTGAAAGTCCATGGAGATATGTACATACTTTGTTTTTCTCTTTGTAATATCTTAAATTTGCTTCCATTTGTTGCTTTCAGCATTTTGTAAGACTTAAGTTTGTGGGCTGGAGATGGTCATATAATTTGTGAGAGGCCAATTTTGCTTTTCAGTATCCTACCACCTCTGATCATGTGTTGGGTCACATAGTGGTCTTTGTATGTGTAGCTAATTAAAAGACATCCAGGGAATTGGTGTCATTTTTCTAATTAAATTACCCATTTTTGCACAGTCATTTAAAGCTCTTGTGAACTTCCCCACCTGAATTCAGTGATGAAAAGAGCTGATTTCACAGTTCTTGATTATTTAATTGGTCTATGAATAGTTTGAAATTGAACTGGAACTCAAAATATCCTTTTAATTTGTCTGTTTCAAGTCAATATTTATGTATGTATTTTAGGTTTTATGTATGTCTGTGAGAGTGACACAGACAGAATAGATACCTGGAACTGGTGAAGGAATTAGCTGAGTGGATATTTTATATTTAGTTTCAGTGTTTGTTTTCTCAAGAGAAACAAATTGAAGTTTGACATCTTGGCTTATGGAATCCAGGCCTCACATCATAGCTGTCTGGGATTTTGCATCTTCATTAATTCTGGTCTGAAGAATGTTGTTAAAAGTATATCTTAGAACATGTTGATTTGTCTAGAAATGGCTTACATACACACACACACACACATGGATTTTGTTAGTATAATAGAGTATTTGGTTTATCAAATCCTTTTTTTGTCTTTGGTTTATTAACTTGAGTACCTTAATGTCTTTCCTTGATTATTTTCTTAGTCTTTTATGGCAAAGCAGCATGTGGGAATTTTAAGCCTAAAGAAGAGATATTAAACTTTATTTACTTATATTTAATAGCATTATATTAGCACAATACATCTCTCTCATTGGACTTTCTGTGAATTGTCATTCAGCTTTATTTGGTGTAAATGAATGGACCCAATTCAGTGTTTTCTGCCTTCCAACCTTTCCCCTTTGGCTGTACTGAGGACACTTGCCCCTCACTCATCTCTTCCGATAGTTTTTCTCCAGTTGTAGACATCATTCATCTATATTACTTTTAGCCCTAAAAGCTTTTCCTTTCTTTTAGAATGCATAGGATGTTGAGAGTACAGGAACTATGTGGATGGTAGTGTTAAATTACTGCCATCCATAACTGCACATCTGGGCTATCTGTGATTCAAGTATGAAGTATTTTGTTTGGTAATTTAGCTTATTCAACTCTCCTTTTCTTATCATTTGATGTTTTTTTCTTTCCTTGCATACTTTTGATGTGAAAATCCCCCTCATGTTTTCTGGGATTGGACAGGGTGTTGTTTGAATGCATAGTTTGAAATTGAGAAACTCCTGAAAGGAGTTAAGTAGCTATTCATAAGTAAGTAAATTGAATGAAAAAATATGCACATGCAAATCTATTTTAGGGTATGGTTATGGATAATGCTGTTTCTAAACCAAGAAAGCTCCTATTTCATCCCTTGCTTGGTATCTCTAGAACTACTGCTGACATCACCCAGATATTCCATACCTTGACCTGAGCGCCCTTCTTCCATATCTTTATCTTCATGTTGGCAGATAATTGGGGAAATATGAGCCAGAGGTCATTTTTTTTTTAAATATCTTCTGGTTTTCTTATAGTGCTCGAATATTGGAAAAGATGCGTCAGCAGCTAATAGAAGATTTGCTTAAGGTCCAGAGTGAACTGTTGGAAGAGAGGAAGAAGCGGGAGTATAATGAAGACCTGGTCCGACGTCTTCAGAAGCGTGTTTTTCTTTTGACAAAGGTACCACTTCAAGCTGGCGATTGAGTGATTTTTTTTTTTTACAGTCTTTTCAGTATTTCCTTTTGATACAAGAACTGGGACCTTATAGTGCTCTACCATTTCTGTGTTTGAAGGGACCTCAAAGTTCATCTAATCTACCTTCTAACTAAATAGGAATCCCTTATATGCTCAACCAGCTTCTGTTCACATCCCAGTGATGAAGCACTCACTACATCCCAAGGCATTCAGTTCAGTTTTGTACAGCTCTTACTATTTTGAAGTTTTTCTCTACGCAGAGTTAAAAAAAATCAGCATTTCTGAAACTTCCACCCATGGTTCTTACTAAGCAAACTATGTCTAATAACTCTTTATCACATCCTTCTAATAAAGGTGAGAGCTATTATATTTCCTTCTACATCTTCTCTTAAAAAAACAATTCTTAACTTAAAACACTAAAAGTAGAACATTTCTATACCCAGAGCAGAATTTAAAAGGATTGTATATGAAATCATAACTCCATACTATTAGTCTTTGAAAATGTATATAATGAGTTCCATGTGTTAATTTCCAAATTATTCTTACTTGTCTTTTCTTTCTTCTAAACTTCTTTTTTCTTCTATGCATTTAAAAAAGTATTATAGTGGTCCCCCCATCATTACATTGACATTAACATTTTTATTAATTAATATAATAATAATAATAATAATAATAATAATAATAATAATGACAATGTTAACATTGACATTAATGTTGACATCATTAATGTTTCTTTTTTGCAACTTTCCCCAACCCCCTGAGAAAGAAAGATGTAAAAAACCCCTTATAATAAAGAAGTTCTCAAAAAAACAAATTCACACACCAATCATGTTTGAAAATGTATATCCCTTTCTGGACCTTGTGTCCATCTTAGCTAGGTGGCACAGTGGAGGGAACTCTGGGCCAGGAATCAGCAAGGTCCAATTTCACATCTGGCTCTAGATGTTTCTTAGGTGTGTGACCCTTTGTAAGTCATTTGTCTGCTTCATTTTCCTTAGCTGTGAAATGTGGATAATTACAGTACTTAACTGACACAGTTGCTATGAGGATCAAGTCAGGTGATATTTGTAAAGTGCTTAGCTCAGTACTTGGCTCCTGATAGACACTTAACAAGTATCCTTTCCTTGTCTGTCAGGAGATAGGTAACATGCTTTAGTCCCATGGAGATATGATTGGTAATTGCTTTGATCGGAGTGCTGAAGTTTTCCAAAACTGTCTTGCTTTACAATGTTACTATTCTTGAATAAATTGTTCTGCTGGTTCTGTTCTCTTCCTTCTGTGTCAGTTTGTATGACCTAGATCATCTGAGCAAAAAACAAACAAACAAAAAAACAACAGAACTCTGTCTCTTGGCTTAGAGCATTGTCATTGGAATGCTCTTTCTCCTCAGGTCTGACCTTCTGGCTTCCTTCAAATTCCAGCTAAAATCCCTACATTCTCTAGGAAATTTTTCCCAATGCCATCTATTGGTTTATTTCCTTTTTGTCCCATATGTAGTTTGTATATAATTGTTTGAATATTGTTTCCCTCATTAGATTTTTAACTTCTTGAGGGCAGGGCCTTTATTTTTTCTTTCTTCATATCCCCAGCGATAAGTATAGTGCCTGGAACATAGTAGGTGTTTAATAAGTGCTTATTGACTTAATGACTGAAATGATCTCTTTAATCCTTTCTTATAGCACAATGACATTCCATGACATTCATATGCCACGATTTGTTTAGTTGTGTAAAGTTGTCCTAGAGACAATCTAAGGCACCCCTTTAGGTTCTAGTTTTTTTTTTTGTTTTCTTTCCTTTTAATCTCTCCCTTCAAGATTAATAAGTTTTTTGCTTGCAATATCCTCTGTCTTAAACCTCTCTCCCCACTTCTACTTGTTTTCCTATTGAATTTGATGTATTTCTATATCAAACTCTGAATAGGTTCTTCCAATTCTTTCCTCAAGAGCTTTTCTTTTGTTTTTAATCTTTGGCTTTATATATTTTAGATATTCATGTGATTCTGTTGGAAAAGTGGTTTTTTTACCCTTAGGGTCTCTACTTGCAGTTGTTTCTGAGCTGGGTTTCTTTGGGGGGGATCTTTAGATTTTTGGTAATTGTTGATGCTTGTTTGCATTTTTTTTTGTTTGTTTTTGTTTTACTGATCACTAGTTTAAATTCCATAATTAATTCTTGGTACCAGGACTAGGTTTTACTCCTGGTTGTGTTATTGGGTGGGTAGTTGACCTTGCCCAGGCTCACTTTTGGTTCCTTGGATTCTTGTGCTGACCTCCAACTCCCGCATTAGGGCCCCTTTGATCCTTCAGTCACTGGAGCATTTCAAAAGAAATCATTAGTATTAGGACTGGGTTGGTTGATATCCTTCTTCAGATGTGGTGCTCTTGTGTCTGTGTAACTTCTGTCTTTCTTATTTATTCTCCTTTGGTGGATCTCTGTCTGTATCACACCCACTAACTTTGGGTGTCCCCAAAGCTTCTGGCCTTGACTCTCTTCTCTTCTTCCTCTTATCTATTTTATCTTCCTTAGTGATCTTAACAGTTCGTATGAGTTCGATTAGCTCTGTGATTTGGATTCGCAAATCGCTTTATCTAGCAATAATCTCTCTCTTTGTAGAGCTCCTGAATGCAGGAGGATCTGAGTTCAAATCTGGCCTCAGGCACCCAATACTTACGAGCTGTGTGACCCTGGGCAAGTCACTTAACCCTATTGCCTAGCCAAAAAACAAAACAAACAAACATAATCTCTCTCTTTGCCACCAGGCTTGTATCACCAACTGCCTACTGGACGTAGACATACCCCATACACGTTTCAAACTCGTCATGTTCAAAATAGAACTCACTTCCCCCTTTCCCAACTTTCTTATTATGGTCTGGCACATTGCCAATCTCCACCCCCTCTTGCTTTCTTATTGTCAACCTTGTATCTTCTCTTGTACTCATCCCACCTAATCAATGTGCTGCTGAATCTTGTTGTTTCTTCTTTCAGAGCTTCTCTTCTATATGTCTTCTTTTCTCCACTTAGACCATTACCACGCTGATGCAGGCCCTTATCAGTTCATGCTTGGATTATTGTAGTAGACATTTCATTGATTTCCCTAACTAAAGTGTCTTCCTACTTGACTCCTCTGCATATACTCTGTGATCCAGCTGCTTTGGTCTTCTTGCTGTTCTTTGAACATGGGACTCCATCTCCCAGTTCTGTGCCTTTTCACTGGCTGTCTCTCATGACTGGAATACTCTTCCCTCCTCCCTTCCATTTCCTGGCTTCCTACACTTCCTTCAAGACTCAATTCAGATCCCACCTTCTGTAAGAGGCTTTTCCTGGTTTTCCTTCTTTTCTGCCTTTGCTACTTCCTTCCTTCTGACATAGCAGGCACACAGTAGGCACTTAATATGTCTTTGTTGATGACTGATTGATCTCACCTTTGCCCTCTACTTTACTCCTTATCTTGCATCATACTTTTCTGTGTACATGTTGTACATCTCTATTTTCCTAAATTGCTTCTTAATATATATTTTATCTCCTGTAATTCTCTGTCTTTCTAATTTGGTCCTAAACTCTTCTCTTATCCATATACATAACAAGTGCATTTTTCCGTGCTCTCCTAACTTAGTTATAGTATCAGTCTTTATATCTAAGTCATCTAGCCATTTTGACCCTATCTTGTTAGATGATATGAGATGTTGGTCTATTCCAAGTTTCTGATAAACTGCTTTCCATTTTTCCCACCACTTTTTCTCAAATGTTGAGTTCTTACCTCCAAAGCTTGTGTCTTTGGGAATGTCAAACATTAGATTACTGTGGTTATTTACTACTAAACGATTCCACTGATTCACCATTCTATTTCTTAGCCAGTACCAAATTATTTTGATGGTTACCACTTTGCAATATAGTTTGAAATCTGCCAGACCAGGACCTTCCTTGACATCGTAAAAAATTGTTTTTTTTTATATTCTTGACCTTTTGTTCTTCCAGATGAATTTTGTTACTGTATTTTCTAGCTCTCTAAAACAGTTCTTTGATAGTTTGATTAGTATGGAACTAAATAATAAATTAAGTAGAATTGCCTTAAATGTCTCCTTAATCAACTTCCTCTTTTTAACATTAACTTATAGGCGTCTGTCTGCCCTTTCTCTGATCTCTTTCAAATGTACTATTGCAAAAAGCAGGGTTACAATTAAAAGCCTAGTAGATGTCCACTTCCTTACCTTTAATGTATTCTGTGATATCTTAGTAAATTCTTCTCAGTGTTTTTGTTATTTCTCCTTTGGTCACTATTTTTTCCTTATCATTCAGAATGAATTTGAGGATAGCTGCTCCTCTTATTGCTTCCATTACTATATAAAGATGGAAATATGTTGAAGCCAAATCAAGAATTTCTCATTTTGGGGAAGATAGGTGATGCAATGTGTAAGCAGACACTTACTAGCTGTGTGAACCTGGGGAAGTCACTTAACCCTGTTGCCTAACCAAAAAAAAAAAATAATAATAATAATTTCTCATTTTTTTTTTTGCTGTTATTAGAGATCTAATTGTCAGCAAATACTTCTTGAGCAATACTTTTCAGAGACTTCTTGGTGTCTGCTATCTGGTCTATAATTATCTTCAGGGCAAAGTATCAAAGTATTTTTTTTTTAAGGCAATTAGGGTTAAGTGACTTGCCTAGGGTCACACAGCTAGTAAGTGTCAAGTGTCTGGTCTGAGGCCTGATTTGAATTCAGGTCCTCTTGACTCCAGGGCCTGTGCTCTATCCACTGCACCTTCTAGCTGCCCCTAGGGCAAAGTAGTCTTAGAAAAACATTGGAATGTTCATTTGATCTCTCCTCAAATTCCAGCCTTTACTTATAGAAACATTATAGTATTACTAATCGGTACCATTAGGACCCTAGATTCCATGTACCTTAACTTTCTTTTGGAGGGAATGGTTCTTCCTTTTAGTATGCATTGGTTTGAACTGTTATTACTCAATAAGTTCAGATTAAATTTGAGTAAGCCTCAGGCCTGGGTTATAGAGATGGAAATTGTAACCTGCTTCAAGATGCTCTTGGGAACTGAGTTTTTCTCTGAAGGGGCAAAATATTTTCCTGCTTCTGGCTCCATCTGCGGGGGTTGACTACAGCATCTTGATTTGCTTTAATTGTTCTGTGCCCAGTTCTGTAATTTTGGGTCTCTGCTGAGTTGAAAAGTCTCTGATGTCTGGCATGATAAGCAGGGCTTGCTGTAGCATAAATTAGTATTTTGTGAGAGGTTGTTATTTAAAATATTGCCTTGGACAAAGTACCAGAAAGTAAGCCAAAAGCTGTACCCTATGTGCTCCGTATAAGATGAGACCTTCAGATTATTGAGTCGAAACTGCTTTGGTTCTATAGGCCTTGACTTAGTCTCTGGGCTTTTGGCAAAGATGAAGTACTACATGAATTGCTACTGATAAACATTTACCTTTTTTCAAGTATTGAAAACAGAAGTTAGGTGCTCATTGACAAAACCATTCTGGAGTAATGATTTTGTATAAAAGTCACATCTCATCAAGTGAAGCATCTGTTTTTACCTCTATTTTTATTTTGGACAGGGCCTGTCCAAAAAAGTGACTACTGGTTTTGGATCCATGGATAGGAAGCTATTATTTTTCCTGTGATATCTTTTCAAAGAACTGAAGCTTTGAACTATAACCTCAGGCCAGACTTTTTTTGTTTTAGTTAAATAACAAATCTGATTGTACATACACACATACATACATACATATATTCATACATACATTTATATATACATATAGGTATCACTTATTAAACTGTAGATTCCATTTTGGTGAGCCTTTGCAGAAAAGCTGATTTTGTCTCAAGAGAAGGAAATATTTTGGAAGTTTTATGTAAAACACAAAAATGACATGGCTTTCTACCTCAACAAAATTCGTAGTTGTTTAAAGCAACCATATGTTCTAAAGCAAGGTTGAGTGAGCATATGTGTGAGAAAATCAATGCCTTGCAACCTCCTCAGTAAACTGACCATTATCTCATCATTACCTTCTAGAATACAAACTTCTTAGATAAGGAGAATTGGGAATGAGATTCTTCGCCTTTCTTCCTTCACATGAAATCATTTGAAATGAAGCTGTTGTACGGTTAAATTGGCTTAGTTTCTGTCTTAGTTTTTTTTTTTAATCAATTTGATAATTTTTCAAAAAATCACATACATACATACATACATACATACATATATATACATATAAGCTAGAAGGGATTTTAGAGTTCATCGAATGTAAAGCCCTTACTTCTCAGAAGGTAGAAGTGAGATCCAAAGGTTAAAGTGATTTATAGAAGGTTGGCCCTATGTGAGTGGCAGATCTGTATTTAGAATTCAGGTACACTGGGTCTCAATCTATGGCTTTTCCCTCTAAACCATGAGGTTTTCTTGCACAGTTTGAGCTTGGTTTTAGTAGATTTCTTATGAGATCATGAGATCTTAGATTTATAGCTGGAATAGATCTAATCAATTTTGCAAACAAGGAAACTGAGGCTTAAATTTCTTTTCTTGTCCTTTTTTATTATTCTGCCTCTGTTAGTCTAAGGATGGCCTTTTTCCTTCAACAGTCATGGCATAGTAAATTGTTTTTGCTGAATGGTCTCAAGGTTGGAGATATCTAGAGAGAAGCTAGGGAAGAAATCCCTATTTGTTTTCCTAGGAATGCTGTCTCCCGTTTACCCTGGATATAGTAGATTCCGGTGGTTTCCACAGTGCTTTTTAGCTGAGTGGAATGGGGATTTCAACAAACATTTTTATAACAATAGATTTGTTTTCATGGTTACAGATGCACAGTGGTAGATTTAGAGTACATTATCCTCAGAAACAAGCTCTTACTTTATTGATCTTATCCTAGCTACCCTAAAACATAAATCTAATGACTAATTGAAAAAAGCTATCTGGCTACTGAAATCCCTCTCAGTTTCCAAATTCTATGGCTTTATGATTCTTTGAGTTTGGTTTTGCTAATGCCTTGATCTTCCTAATGTCAGGTGTCAGAAAATTACTTTTCAGGACCAAATGAGATTCAATTTGCAACTAATTAGAAATCTTTTCTGGGCTTGAAGGAAAGTGCCAGTTTTTGTCATTACTGTTGTGGATTGACTACATAAGCTATTGAATTTTCTAGATACATCATTTGTGACATTTGTCTTTCATTCCTGCTTGAAGAATTTCTGTCCTAGTTCACTGTCGTAAGCTCCAAAGGCAGAAAATTTCCATTTTTCTGTTCCTTGGCTCAGGTTAATTGATTATTATAGTTTTTGGTTTAAATCTGGCTTTACCCAGATGTGGACTCTATATTGGGAGTATTGGTTTGAGTTAGAGATTAAATCAGTATTGATTAACCAGTACTGGCTGATTATTTATTCAGATTGTCCCTAGAAGGCATATTTGAGAAAAATCAATACCAATCGTAGGAGTGACTCCCTGGGGCTCAGAACTGCTGGGATCCACCTAGTAGAGTGGTGTGGTGTGATTAAACTGTTCATTAAGCATGGTAGATTGAGAATACATGGGTTGATTTGCCTCCTGATTGTTTGGTACATGTGTCAGTTTCCCACCAAAGGCTTCTGAACTAATACAACCATCTGTGGGCATAAGGGGCAATGTATACCATTTGGTGCAACTCCACAATGGTGGATCCTGAGTTTCCCATGCCAGACTCTTTCCTCACCCCCACTACTTAGAAAAACTTCAAAGTTTGGTGTTTTTGATCTTGAGAATGTAATTACTACTTTCCACCTCCCCCACTGAACTGAATGTAGACAGTGATCCTTTCCACAATGTGGCAATCAAAGTTCCACCCAGTGTGCTTAGAGCCTCACTGTGCCTGATATAGTGCCTGAATAACTTATGCTGATTTGTGCTCCCTCGCTCTGTATTTTCATCTTAAGGTCTTATTTGCATGCTTGACATTTAAATATACTGTGTTTGGAATGTGCAATTTTATTTTGAGACCTTTATTAAGTAGCTCCAGTCTAAGGGTTTAATTGTTACTGATAGCTAAGAGTATAATTACCTTGGTAAAATATCATGACTATATTAAGCAAATGGAAATTGGCTTCTGGAATTGGGTGAACACAAACCATTTTCCTATTTGATCTGAGCTATTTCAAGAGTGCTACTAATATTCAGCAATACAGTTGCAGAGTTCTGTTATTATTTATAGAAAAATGTATAAGAACTGACTTCTACTGAGAAAAATTTTTATTATGCAAACAAAAAACTTAAATTCACTAAATGCGAACTTCCATGAACAGAAGCATCTCTGGCATAACCAAGCCCATTTAATCAGAAGAAATTCCAATGTCAAAATAATCTCACTGCAGTGGTGCCTTATTTGTATAAATTAGCAGGGTAGAAATAAATTCAACATTGTACTTATTCATAGTGTTAGTATTTCATTGTAACTTGAAGCAACTTAACGTGATAAACACGTTGATTGATAAATTACCATGACCTGAACAGACAGATTTAGAAGGGAGAAAATTACCCAAAGCATCGATGAAGTTTCCATACTTGAAATTAATTGACAGGCTGGGACTTTGGAAAGGTTTATAAATAATTATGGAAAACATTACATGGTCACGGATGGAATCTAATATTAGCTAGCAGGATTGGGTAATGATAGCTATTTAAGAAACAGCCAGATAGCTGGGGAAATGGGTAGAATTAGCAGATTGAATTGGTAGATTAAAAGGGATTAATCTCCTAACATGCTGTAACACTAGTTCAAGCCCTCATTACTTCTCATCTGAACTACTGCAATAATCCCATGATTGATGTATTTCTACCTGTGATCTTTCTTCATGCTATCTTGTACCTAACTTCTACATTCATCTTTTAAAAGCATAAATGATCTAATTATGATATTCTCCTGCTCAAAATCCTTCATTGTGTCCCTGTCCTTACTAAAGTTTAAAATCCTTAACTTCATTTAATGACGCCAACCTTTCTTTTCATCCATATCTCTTGGTTTTCCCCTTCGTGTGTTCCGTATTCTAAAAATATTTTGCTACTCTCCATTACCCAAATTTGTTCTCTCCTCCTTTTTTTTTGTATGCATGCCTTTGTTCCTGCTAATCCTTTCCTCCCTAACATACACTCACACACAGAGGAGAGATCTCCAAGCACGCTGACCACTTCTCGCCCGTCTTGTACAGGAGATTCTTGTTTAGGTATAGCTTGAACTAGATGTCCCTTCCAGCTCCAGTTCTGCTCTCTCAGGTCTCTTTGTCGGTTTTCTATTTCTAATGTGTTGTGGTTAATCCTATACATTAGGGGCCAATGCAAGGATGAGCCCTTCTATTAATCCTTCCCTTGATTCTCCTTTAGAGTTTGGATCTGTCATGTTATTTTGTCATACTTTCTCTGTTCACTTAATTAAAATTTGTATTCTGGATATTTGCATATTTGCCTTTCATCTTTTAAACTAAGGCCCACTTTTATTCTTTGTATCTGCAGCCATCACCTAACAAAGGTCATTGTGCATAGAATGCATTTATCAAGTCAATAAATATTTATTAAGAGGAACAGTGTGACTACGGAACCTTTAGAAAGAGATGTAGTCACATCACCAATAAAGACTACGAACTTTAAGTACTTATAATCTAAAGTACTATATCTATAGAGTAATATATCTACATCCATATATAAAGTATTATAACTATATCTATAAGTATTTATAAGTACTTATAAACTAATGAGTTCAGTGCTTTGTTCAACCTTTACTTAAAAGAGTGAAGAGAAAGGTTCCAAAATATTACAGGTGATTTATTTGCATATGATGAAAAAGCATTCAAGAAATTTACTTAAGAGGGGAGGAAGGCACTGAAGTTTAAAGAAGAGTCTCATATTAGAATCTTTCCTACATGATTAAGCATCTTAAAGGGAAGTGGAGACAATTTCAAATATAGAGGAAGGATTTTATAAACTAGCCACACTAGACATTCTACTGGAGCTCTTAACAATGGCGATTAGTTTTCCTCGTTTGCACATCTGCCCATTCTATAAATATTCTATTACAGGAGGACGTTAGGAACTGTGCGTCATTGAATTAATGGTATGCATTGACCATACCGTTTTAATGTCAGTTCCACTCTATTAAGTTTTTAAAAAGAAATAGTTTTGATTATTGAGCAGGATATAATGCTCAAACATGGATTCCTAGCCCTAGTTTTTTGCAGTCCCCCAACTTTAAGTTATAGGAAATGGTAGATCTATCAGGCAACAAGCATTTAATAAGTTCTGTTAAATGCTCTATTCCAGGCCCTGGAACAAAAATGAGAGAGTTCTTCCTCAATGAGCTTTTATTTTATTGTGAGAGATAATATTTATGTCCATATAAAGTAAGTAATTATAAAATATTTACCAAGTAAAAATAGGTAGTTTCAGGGTCATGGGAAGTACTAGTCCCTACAGGGTTCTGGAAAGGCCTCATGGAAGAGGAGGCGGCATTTTTGTTGAGCTTTGAAGTGAGTTGAGGATTCTGAGAGCTGGAGGTAAGGAGGTGATGCATTCCAGGCATGGTGAGACAGCTCAGAAACACAGGGAAAGGGGAAAGATACTTTAAAAACTCAATTCTTTCCAAAATAAATTAAAAAACCATGTGCCATGTAATCAGTCAATCAATCAATATTTATTAAGCACAGAGAATACAAATAGAGGCAAAAGGTAGTCCCTGTGGTTGGGAATAAATATCGTGCCTCATATTTGTATATTATTTTGTAGATTACAGAACACTTTCTTCATAATTTCCTTGTGAGGTAGGTAGGTCAAATATTGTTATTCCTCTTTTACAGGTAACAGAAATGGGATTCAGAGAAGTTTTGACTTGGTCAAGGGCATAGAGCTAGTGATAGAAATGGAACCAAGGTCGTCTCCTGACTCTGTGTCTAAGATTCTTTACGTTGCATTTTGTTGGAATCAGAGTCCTATCATTGTTGTAGAGTGTAATGCATTATAAAAATATGCAGTTTTATGTGCTTGGTTCAGGCACTCTTAGTCAAACTCAGGTGTAGCTGATTTTATAGGTACAGAGAAGCTGGCCTTTCACCTCTTTCCCTCTTGAAGATGAAATTTGATGGAGTCCTTTCATTCATTTGTTAAAATTGTTTTACACTAAGCTTAACTTTAACAATTTTTTTTAAATGGGAAAAAAACCCCCACAAAACAGAAAACAGAACCTTACTCCAGACACTTAGTCCTTAGTTTTAGAACCACATGAACCATTCATTCTTTAATCTAGACAACTTGACCAGATCTTTCTCAGACTATGTCACTGGGCCATTTATTCAGTGTGCTGATAAAATTGAGGGGGTGGTGGTGGATAGGACTAGAGAGGCAACCAGGAGGGTAGGAACTATTATCTTTTATGCCACTGAGATGATGTAATGTTTATGAAGTATATATCAGCTATGTTTGCCAGCTGCTTAGAATTAAATTGGCTCTGAAAAATTGCCTTAATATCTGCAGTTCAATTTAATGGGTGGAAAGTACTATGATATCTCAAAAGAGGATTCGTTAAACAAAATATCAATGGCAGAGTAATTGGAAGCTTGATCCAGGTGGTTTTCTTGTAAACATTGAAGCTTAAAGTTGCAATTTAATCTGTCAATAAAATCAAGTGCTGGGCTATCTTTCTTTTTGGTGACTTTATCTGGGCTTCTACCTATAGCAGAAGAAGTTGGAGGATATTGTTTCTTTTTACTTGCTTTTTTAGGGAACTGTTGCTAGAAACAGAACTGTTACACAGATGTCTTTATTCAATGAACATTTATTTAGCACGTCTTGTACACAAGTTTGCTACTGAGAGGAATACAATCATGAAGATAACAGTCTAGTGGGAAAAAGCCATGAGAACTATCTAAACAACTGTAAGATCAAAGTAAGTGTCTTAAAAGATGAACAATCTGCTATAGTGTTCAAAGCGGGGGGGCAGCTAGGTGGCGCAGTGGATAGAGCACCAGCTCTGGATTCAGGAGGACCTGAGTTCAAATGTGGCCTCAGATACATAACACTTACTAGCTGTGTGACCCTGGGCAAGTCACTTAACCCCCACTGCCCAATCAAAAAACAACAACAACAACAAAAAATCAAAACAAAACAAAGGAGGGGGAAATGGTTTCTAATTTGGGTGAATAAGATGGCATGTTTCCCCATGACCTGGAATTACTAGGACACCTCTGGTATGGCTTTTGTGCCAGCAATGTTGGGATTGGTTCCAGTCAGAAGTGATGAGGAAGGCAGAATGAGAGGGAGGATAATGAGAAGGAGAGGGAGGAGATGGAAGGAGAGAAACATGTGATATCAAAATTGGGTGGAGCATGATACAATGGGAAAAGTGTTAGCTTTAGAGTTGGAGGACTTTTGCCCAAATTTCTGCAAGTTACTTAACCTCCGTAGGTCTCATTTCCTCGTGTGTAATATCAAAGGATTTGACTGGATGACTACTGAAGGCCCTTCCAGGCCTGGCTCTCTGATCATTGTTGTCATTTTGTGGTCATTTGTCCTTCGTTCTCTAAGAGGACCAATGACATCGAGAGGGCAATGTCTTGACTTACAATTGACTTGGATTTAAGTGAGGCAGGGCTTTGCAAAGTCATCAGCCTCACTCTCTCCTCCAGTCATATGAGTTCAGTGGCAAGACATAAGTCAGGACAACTCGAGATGACCTCAGATGCAGTGGGAGACCTTGGCCTTTTTAAGTCCTTCCCAGGTCTCAGGTGTCTGATCATAAGGAGGAGGAAGGAGAATGTGGTTAGGTGCCCCAGAGCTAGAAGACTTCTGCTGGCTATGCCTCCTCTGATTTTGGCTGACATACATAGAGGGACCTCTTCCTTTCCCTTTTCTAAGCCTCTAGCACACAGTCACAGACATCTTCTACTCTCTTTGGGAAAGTTCTAGAGGAGAGTTTCCAAGGTCCTGGAGAAAGAACCAGAACAGCTAGGCCTGAGGTGTTATTCTCCAGTAGCTGTGCCTAGGAAGATCACTGAATATTTTGCAAAGCACAAACCTCATTTATTCTATTTTTAAAAAATCCCATGCTTTCAGTCTTTAAGTGTTGGCATTCATGTTGAATAGAGCATCATATATTTTCTTCCAAACTATCACATTTTTGAGCGCCTTGATTTAAAAGGACAGTGGTCTAATTTACAATATAATTTTTTTGGGGGGGGGGGGTGAGGCAGTTGGGGTTAAGTGACTTGCCCAGAGTCACACAGCTAGTGAGTGTTATGTGTCTGAGGCCAGATTTGAACTCAGGTCCTCCTGACTCCAGGGCCAGTGCTCTGTCCACTGTGCCACCTAGCTGCCCCTACAATATAATTTACAACATAATCTTTTAAACTTGTTCAGAATTCTTATATTTTATCTAATATGAATCATATAGATGTGACTGCAGGCTAATAGTGTTCTTTTTCTTCTCATAACTGCCCTAATTTCAAGTCTCCATACTATTCTAGTTTCCTTTCTCTAGATGACTTCTAGCTTTGTAAAGATCTCCTTTGAAAAGTGGCACTCAGAACTCAAGATAGTACCTTAGATGTGATCTAGCCAATGATGTGGTTTTATATGTTCCAATAAATTGCATTTATAATTAGTTCTTAAAAAGAAAGTTCTTCCATGTACCCATATCGTGTGCAGTCATACTGCAGTGAGTGACTGAGATTATCTTAGCTCCTGTTATGTAAGGAATTTGATAAGAAGTTACTGAATTGCTAAGAGACCTTTTCCATTGAGTGGAGGCAAACCCTTCTTGTATTTTACATACAGTATCAGATGGACGTGTTGCTTCTTTTAAATGTGCTCATGCGCAGACATCAGAGGTTATATGACTCAGGAAAAGCAGTAAATACTTAATTCTTTTACAAACTATTTCTTAGAGTTTTCAAACTTTGAGAAGAATATTCCACTATGGAATAGAATTATTTGCTAGGCTTTTTCTTCGTCATCATATTTTTTTTTAATTCACTTTAGCTAATTTTCTAAAATTTACTAAATTTACTAAAAAAAAAGCCTATTGAAAATACTATAGATAATAAAATAGATATAATAATAAAATAGATAAAATAATAGATAATAAAATGGAATACTTGGATTGGGACAGTTTATATAACAAAGACTATTATTTACTATACTGAAATAATTTAATTTAGCAAACATTTATTAAGCATCTAACAGATTTAAGGCACTGTGCAACATGCTGGGGACTTTTTTTTAGGGGGGAATATAGTCTAAATGTGAAATTTCATTGGTGGTGTCAACTCCCTGTCCTGATGAGCAGGCTTCTTAAGTTAGAAAGTAGCCTGAGGGCACTGAGGACATAATTACTTTGCCTATAGTCACACAGATACTAATGTGTTGAAGACAGGACTTGAATAAAGATTTGGATTTCAAGACTAGTTTTCTCTGCACTATACTATGCCAGATCAAAGCCAAATTTTTTTCACTAGTTAAGTCCTTAACCTAACACCTTATTCCAACTAATCCTCTTTCTTCCCCCACCTAGCCAAGGAGTATCAATTCCACTTACTCCTTTATTAGCTTAAATATATCAAATCCAGTTTAATGCTTTATAAATACTAACTGGTCTAAACTACATTAAGATGTTCATAAGGACTTAGAAGAATTCGTAGGCCTCCTGTTTGAAAGGAAAGCAGATTATACTTGTGTTCCAACCCTCCTTCCATTTAATATCTGCCTTTGATCTCTCATACTTTATATACTCAATATACCTGCATCTTTCATAATCTTAATTTTTTTCTTTCCGTGTAGAAAATTATTTGATTTTATTCTATATGTAAACGTGCATTTAAAACAAATCCCCATCTCTTCAGTCCTACAAATAACCATTTGGCCTGCAAGTATCCCTTATATTTGAGCATAAGTTTATTACTTTTTAAAATTCTCTTCAGTGTATCTCTAATTAAAAAGAGAAGCATAACCTATCAAAATAGTTGAGATTTAAAACATTTCAATCCAATCTTACATTGTACTGTATGTCAAAGGTTTATCTGGGAGAGTAAGAGTATTGGATCCTATTTTCTGGCATGAAACTATTCACTTTACAGCCACCTTGATAACAGGAATCTTGCTGTTCTGGGTTACTGTGAGCTTCTTTTCTCAAGTATTCTCATTGGATTAAAGTGGCTGTTGATATAGCACTGACTTACTTCCTTTTTAAGGTAATGTAAAGTCAGATTTGAGCATCAGCACATTCCCTTGGTTATGCCAATGTGAGATTCAAAGGTTATAGGCTCCTGATAATCCTATGCTTCTGACTAGGAGCCTGCAATTCAAATACTGTCCTCATGGATTTATATCATTTCTAAGTTTTCTCACATAACTGAGTATAATGTTGCTTCCCTTATAAGGTCATGCAGTTCTTGACTTGTTAAATATATATGTGTGGCCTCTCCAAGGTGCCTCATTTGAAGTGTGAACTAAATTTAATCAAACACTAAAAAATACCTGTGATGTTTAACCTGTGTCTTCAGATGATGTAGAAGAATCTCCTCCTATGGCCAAAATTAATGTGAAAATTGACTGGGTTTTTATCATCCAGGTGGAGTGCATCATGGAGCATATCCATTCATTTCTGAATACAGACCAAGGTAGTAGGTAATTTTTGAGTCCAAAAACAAATCAATGTCTACATCATAATCACATTAAGTTTTTTTTTTAACCACTCTTTTTGCATATAATTCCTTGAAGATTGTGATAGTCAGAGAATCATAGGCTCATAGATTTGGAGTTCACCCTCTCTCCCCTTTATTTTATAGATGAGGAAACCCAGGACTTAAACATTACATTATTGAGTATATAATATGTTGAATATAAATGTATTAGTGCCCATATATAATATGAATATACTAGTGTGTATGTAACACATATTTAGTAACATTAATAGAATTTAAAACCAGTACAAATTTAATATTCCTTCCAGTACGCTATAGTAGACTTAATCTTGGGTTTGAGGTTGTTGAAGGATGACTCAGATTAAATTTTTGCAGCTGTCTCCTTGACCTGATGGCAGGTGAAATGATTGCCCTTTGGATCACAGTGACTTAGTACCTTCAGTAATTCTTCAAATCTGACCCAACAAGCACACTATTTTTCCATGAAGGACCTCCGAGTGACTTCTGTAGGCTTAGACCTACTGATATATGATTTGAGAATTATTGGTGGCAAGGCATCATGCTGAGCACTATGTTTGGAGAAAGAACTGGGTCTTAGACTTTCCTGTTTAGTAGCTATGTGGTCATTGTCAAGTCTCCTTCCCTCTCTGAGCCAGAGTTTCTTTGGTTGTAAAATTTGAGATTATACCTCATATACCTTCTACCTCATAATGTTGTTGTTAAGCTCAAATGATATAATGTATACAAAGCAATACAAAAATGTATGCTATTCCTAGTAATTTTATTGATAGTAGTAATAGTACTAAAGAATATCAACTCTTGTCATCTCTAGGACAGTGATAGGGTCTACTTGTGCCTAATAAGTGCTGGTAGTTTAGGGTGTGTGTGTGTGTGTGTGTGTGTGTGTGTGTGTGTGTGTGTGTATGTACAGGTTTTGGATAGTTTTGCTATTAGCTTTAGAAATGATACTGTAGTTTGTATTAGTGTATCTTGGATCCAAACAGGGTAATATCTCACCAGATGAAACATATATGACAACCAATTGATTGATTCTTCAGTTAATCTGTGATCTCATCAACATAAGTATTCTCCTTAAAGATGTCAACCCCTGCCTATCCATGCCTCCTCATCTCTGGTAATTCTTATTTGTGTGCTGTCAATTCATTATTTTTTTAGAGCACTATATGACATTGTATGGAAACTAATTAAGCACACAGATGAGCCATCAATTACCCTTTGCTCTTGATACCTATCATTTTTTTTTTTCAATCATACACATCCCTGATGTATTTTATGTCATTTTTCTTGTACAATACTTGGTTTGTACTGGGTTCCAACCTGCTTGTGTCCACTAGAAATCTTTTCTTTGCACCATGGGTGGCCCATAACCTTAATTCTTTGGAAACTAATATTTCAAGACCCATAAGGCAGATAGCACTACCAGGGGTATATAATTGTTAAAGAGATCGGTCTTTTTTTTCCACAGAAAAGCCTGGGGCCATTAAAAGAACTGCATAATTTCCCAGGGGCAATCCAGTGTACTCTCTTTATGTTTAGTTCTTGGCTCTGATTATGGTCCATGTGGCATATCTGTGAAGAGATATAGATATTAACACACTAATGAATGCATATTATACGTTTTTTGGTTAGTTGCCTATAATAATCTGGACAATAGTCATTCTTTATTCCCTTGTATTTAGACCAAGCTCTTTTGAGTAATTAGAAGTTTCATTGAGAACCTTTGCAGTGTCTTTGGTCTTGATGCAATCAACACTATTTTATTTACAAATGGATGCATCTGGTGAACTGTACCTTAAAGTACATCCCTCTTTGCTATATATATACCTGGACATCTTGCATCATGGTTGCAAGCAATCTTGGTGAGCTTTTATGCTTCCCTTTATATTAATAACCAGAGCTCAGTGAATAAGATCTCTACTGTTACATCTTTAATGCATAATTCATTCATTCATGCAGGAAATATGTATTAAGCTACTGCTTTGTGTTATGTACTGTGTTAGGGAACGTGATTTCATTGGTATGAGAAGCTCTATGATAAGTAAACTTCTACCAGTATACTTTCTCTTCACCTTATAGCCTTAGAGAAATGCCTAGAGTGTGAAAAGTAACCTTCTTAGAGTCATACTACAAGGATGTGTCAGAGGCAGGATTTAAACCCAGATCTTCCTAGCACTGAGGCCAGCTTTTTATCCACTGCAGCGTGATGCTTCTAAGGCACTGGGAGTACAAAGGCAAAAGTGAAATGATCCATACCTTCATACAACTTCCATATAATAAATTTAACATATGCATAAAAGAACCTCTTATTGGAATGCTACCTTTAAGGAAGCATTTTTGTCCACCTAAACAGAAATACAGTAAGACCTTTCAGTCAATTTTGCGACTGTGAAGATGTGCTGTGTTGAATATCATCTGTGAAATTCTGCCTATACCCTTTACCTTCATTGAAGATGTGAGTCACTAGTTAAGCAGGAGGCCAACCTGGCTAATGTAAAGCCTGGGCATCTTATTCCTAAGAGAACCCTTCTCACTCACTGTTTCCCCTATGAATCCCTCTCCTCAGCAGGGGCTGGTTGGCTCTTATTTTAATATATAAGTATAGTAGACTTTATTATCAGAATTCTAAGACCACAGCAGGTTAGTCGCAGCAAATTATAAGTTCAAAAGGGGCTGCTATAAACAAGCACTTTTTACAGCATTCGAAATGACAATTGACACCTTGACCAGTGAGAAACAAACCAGTGAGATTAAAAGCTGCCCCAGGAATCCAAAAAGCTCCAGCATTCTAGAGCCACTTCTTATAGCAGCCTTCATATCTCTGCAGACTCCATGTGTCAGGCACTGATCAGCATTAACAGCAGGAGGCAGTGCTGAGTTTGACTAGGATCTCTTCATGATGACTTAGGGAGAATATTGCTGATTTCCAGTAGTGTCATATATATAGTATAGTGGGTATGGAGTCAGAAGAGACCTGTTTTTAAATGCATACTCTGATGTGTATAAGATGTGTGGCTGGGGGGGTTTAACTTTTTTCAACTTCAATTTCCTCATTTGTAAAATGGCAATATTAACAATTTCTACCAGGTTATTGTTGTGTTTGTCCTTCATTCTCGAAGAGGATCATGACATCAGGGAGATGATGACGTGACTTGCAATTGACTTTGACCTACCTTATGGGTTGTGAGGATCAAATGGGATAAACATTTACTGATGACTTGTATATGAGATGCACCTCCCTGGATGAATCTAGTCTCCTTCTTACCTTCTTGCAGTTGCTGAATTGTGGCCTCATACTTAGATGGTATTTTTGCTGCTATGTGATCCTTGAAATGTAGTTGTTACACATTCTGAATACATTGGGTGTCTATATTCTATGTTTTTAACTCTGTGTGTGTGTGTGTGTGTGTGTGTGTGTGTGTATACATATATACATATGCATTTTTTAAGTGCCAAAAGACACCCTGGTCCTAATATTCCTTTTTATTTAAAAAAACAGCACCCTGAAATGGACAATTCTTCCAGGTACTGTTAAGAACCATTGCTAGTAGAAGTGACTTTGTAAGAGCTTGCTCAGCTCGTGACTTCTAATATAACATTTGCTCTACTTAGTAAGATTGCCTTCTTTCTTTCACAGATAAGCAAGGATCGTTTCAGCTTTAAAATTTAATTTTCAGGTGTTAATATATTGTCTTTTCAGGCTACCTTTCTAAGCTGACATTTCTATTATATCCATTTAAGAAAGAATTCCACCTGTTTTGTTATTGGAAAATGCCATTTGCAAAGTTATTAGAAAGCCAACCTTGTCAGAAATATTATTGCATTATTCCTTTTTTAGGACAGCTGGAACTGGTTCGTGGCAGGAAAAAAAAAATCCAGAGAGAAAAGCAATTTCAGGAAATATAATGAAATCAAAACAAAATGCCTTTTATCCCTCTCCAGCGTGAAGATGTTGATTAAGATGGGGTTTGTGGGATTTTGGAAGAGAGATGTTTGTGGACTGCCTCAGGCAGTGGTTAAAAAAAAAAAAGAAAAGTAGGAAGGAAGGAAGGAAGAGTGACCTGAGGCAGGAGCATATATATGTTGTGACCTTTGTGTTTCTGAAGCATAAAAGGGGTTCTGCTTTTACTAACTAGTGTTTGTTGTGCCCCATGTAATTTACCTTCTGCAAATTATACACACTTTCTCATTGGCCCCTTCTCCTAGTCTTGTTTTTAGTAAAAGCCCAGGAAAGAGTGCCCTTAGCCTTCTGAAAAAACGAGTTTTAGAAATTCTTTGGACTACACTCCCTGAATTCATGGGTTTTCCAATTGTTACTTGTTAATACCTTCACATTAAATGCCCAAAGCCTATTGTACTTGCTGTGAACTACTGGTTCTCAGAGTGGAATTTTTTATCCACAGAACAGGTTCTTGGATTTTTGTCATACCTGGAATTTGTTTGATTAGAAACTTTTCATAATAGCTTAGGGAGAATATCACTAACTGTTAGTGTCTGGTAGAAAAGGTGTATGGCATGTAGGATGCACTTAATAAATGCTTATTGATTGATTGATTGACTTAGAGTCCAAAGACAGACCTGTTTTTCAAATCTACCTCTGACACTTACTAGTTCTGTGACCATGGGTAAATAATTTAACCTTTCTGAGCCTCATTTCCTCAGCTATAAAATGACTGCTATCAGGATCACATATGATAATAAGTATATGATTCTTTACAGATATTAAAATAGTAGTATAAAGGAAGGAGAAGGTAACAAACATTTATTAGGTGCCCACTATGTTCCAGTCATTATGTTAAACACTTTATAAGTATTACTTCATAGTATAAAAGGTATACTCAGTTTTTCAGTTGCAGTGGAGAATGTAGGAATGAGTTATTTTCATGCTTCTCAGGGGACAAAAAACTGTATTCTCAGAGCCTTAATGTCTCTAAGGGTCATATAGAGAAAGGTGAATAAGACAAAGGCCCAAGAAATGGTTCTGTTTTGTTTTGATGGTCCAAAGGCCCAAGAAATGGTTCTGTTTTGTTTTGATGGTCTATGGAGAAACCAGAAATGTGAGCGACAGGAGACTATACTAGGTAGGGAGAAGGAATGGGAGGAAAATAACTGTCATATCATAATGGTAATTATTATAATAATGATGATAGCTAACATTTGTAAACCACATACTATGTATCAGGCACTATGCTACTTTACAAGTATCATCTTATTTGATCCTCACAATGTTGCTGAGAGGTAAGTGCTATTATTATCCCTGTTTTACAGTTGAGGAAACCAAGGCAAATAGAGATTAGGTGACTTGTCCAGGTTCACATGGCTAAGAAGTATCTAATGCCAGATTTCAACTCAGGTATACCAAGCTGGGAACTTTATCCAGTGTACCACATAGCTCCCCCTATAAAGGTGTACAAGATCAAAAGTATGTGGACATGTTAGAAAAGAGGTAAGTTGAATTGGCATCTTATGAGTCTCACTTTAATATGAATAGGATATAGGAAAGTTGTACACACACACGCACACACACACACACACACTCTGATGATTGAGGTATAAGAAATACATTAAACTCAACAAGGAAATAGGCAGAGACTCAGAGAGGGAGGGTTGGGTGTAAGAGAGAGAGGGCAGGAAAAGGAATAGTCATGAGCAAAAAAAAAATATCAGCAAGATTGCGTGTGAAAGAGAAAAGGAAGAAAAAGTAAAAAACTGAATTTATCTGCTACAAGGGAAAGAGAGGAGGGCCAGTAGAGTGGAAGCAACTTCCTTCATTTATATACATCAGAAGTGTTAGGCAAAGTCCCTCTCTTTTACTTCCTTTTTTGTGAAGAGGTGTTAGGACAAGAGAGGAAAAAAAAATACAAGTACAGGATAGAGGAAATACACAATTAACAGTCACAACCTTGAATGTAAATGGGACAAAATCACCCATAAAATGGGAGAGGATATCAGAATTGATTAGAAAGCAAAGTTTAAGAGTAAGTTGTTTACATGAAAGTACTCTATAAATATTGTTTATTATTATTATTGTTAAATATATTTCTATTTAACATTCTTCATATCCAAGTATTCTCATACAGAACAAATACTAGTGAACCTTTTGGGGCAGCTCGGTGGTGCAGTGAATAGAACAGCAGCCCTGGAGTCAGGAGGACCTGAGTTCAAATCTGGCCTCAGACACTTGTCTCCTACTAGCTGTTGTGTGACTCTGGGCAAGTCACTTAACCCGGATTGCCTTGCAAACAAAACAAAACAAACAAACAAAAAAACTTACTATACTATCACCTGAAGTTGTCACCTCCAAGGTCAACACTAGACAGAAGCAGACATCTTCTTGCTAGCGAAAATTACACATATTTTGGACTTGACACAGGAAATGGTAAAATGATAGCAAAACCTTTTTGGAATACACTTTTCCCAAAGGTTTATTTGCCCTGGTAGAAAATATTCATTTCACTAGTCTTCTCAAAATGGTATCCTAACCACTGAAAATACATGCAATAAGGGGCAGCTAGGTGGCGTAGTGGATAGAGCACCAGCCCTGGAGTCAGATGGACCTGAGTTCAAATCTGGTCTCAAACACATGATACTCACTGGCTGTGTGACCCTGGGCAAGTCACTTAACCTCAATTGCCCCTCCTCCCCTCTGGGCCGCCCCCCCCCCCCAAAAAAAAAGAAAAGAAAAAAATACATGCAGTAAATTGACTGATAAAGATAGGATTTTTATAGTAAGATAAAATTTACAACTTTATAATCTTTGTTATTCCCATCTACCAATGCGTTACCCCAGTTAAAGTAAAAAGCATAATATTTTCTGTGACAATGAGCATGAATCTTGGAGAGAAAACTAACCCCAGTGAATAGGGTTTCACAGAGGTGGAATTTATGGCACTCCTGTGAACTGCTATCTTTTATAATAGTGATTGTAGATTGGAGAGCTTCTGGGCCCACCTTCTCCTTTTACATAATAAGAAATAAGACCCAGAGAGGGGAAATGACAGAGTGAATCCAGTGGAGCCGGGCATGCCTATCTTACGTGGCATAGTCTTATAAGGATAGAGAGAGAGAGTCCTGCTGGTGAGCCTGCTCGATTGATTCTGGGCTGTTCAGATTACTCTCTCTCCTTCTGTCCTGTGACTATTTTGCTCCTCTGAAATCCAGGCTGTGGTTCCTTCTCCCCTTCCCTCATATACACGTTGTCCTATTCTGGATTGAAGAATTAGATTCTTTGCCCTTGGTTGAGGCCTTTCTCCTTGTTATATAAACTTCAAGGAAATTCAAATCTTTGAATAACCTTGGTCCTGAAGGAAGGCTGCAGGTGAAAATTGATGGTCACACTCAAACAAACAGCTTTCTATAAAAAACGGCCTCCACAGTGTTGGGTCTAAAAATAACTTTAGAGTTTTGTTGGTTTTGATATGTCTCCAAACCACTTGGAGTGATTTTTTTTTTCAAAGTATGTAAAAGATATAGTACCAGCCTCCTTTTGGATGTTCCTAACTGATCCCATCTGTTCTGTGAAATGGTAAAAAGTTTTAGCTGTATGGACCCTTGAAGTACTAAAATGACATTTTTTATTTGATTTGGTGTCTTACTTCTAGTTACGTCCTTCCACTTTAACTCTGGGTGCTGTTACTCCTCATAAAATTTTAGAGCCAAAAATAGCCTTGGAGATAATATCTTGCTCAAACTATGACATTGGATCAGGGTTATTGTTTCATAGCATCTTAGATCTAGAGCTAGGTCATAAGACTAGTTTGCAGTGTGAACAGGATTACAATTCAGCTTTTCTGATTCCTAGTCCAAAATTCTTTCCATATCCATTCCTAAATTAATGAGGTAAATTATTTTAATTTCCCTCCTATTGTAGTTAGAGCCTTCATTCATGGAAGCTTCCTGTAATATAAAACTATCCCCACCCTCCACTTCATCTTTGAAATCTACAGCTTGCCACAGATTCAGTGCCTGAACACTATCTGGGCTTAACTGGATAGTCAACTTTACTTGACCAAAGTCATTTTGAAAGTTCAGAAAGTATAGAGGTTTAGGGTAAGTCTTTCTACCTCCATAAAATCTGTGGGTCCTGCACTTATATTTGCTTTTTTTCTGGGCCCTTGATATACTAGCGTAAATAAAAAATGGAATGAACTGAGTAGTGGCGTAAGAATGTAACTCACTTGAGAAAGGAAGCTGAATCAGACAAATGCTTATTATGCCACTTGAAGTAGCTACTTTATAATGTCTTGCCTTCTGCTTGTCTCTTTAGTATTCCTGGTGAGCTCTGGTTTGACTCTGTTGGGCAGTTTGGCTTACTATATGTTGGACCACATTAATTTTCCTCAGACCTTATTGATTGCCCTAAGTCACTAACGGTTTTCTTTCTAAACACCTCCCTCCCTTCCCATGTTCCATTCCCTGCCATGTTTCTCCCCAATTCAAGAGCTCTGTGATGTTGAAACCACTTTGGCAGGAGATGAAACTAGTGTTGAATAAAGTCTGGGCAGCACTTTTAATCTCTTCTACGATATTAACTTTAAAAAAAAATGTTTAACAAAAACCCTCTAAAGGACATTATTTCTGTGTCATAATGGATTGAGTTTTTGCTTGCTAATTATCATGATTTATGAGTTTTTCTGTTAATTTGATAGCTTATGACGATGGTAGAATTGCGTTGCACAGTAGTTTATTGTGAAACTATATGGTGGATTTTTGGTGTCTGGAATGCAGCTTATTTTTCTAAAGTCGTAGGACCATTGATTTAGAGAAGGACATGACCTTTGAAATCATTAAGTCCTTCACCCTCATTTTATAATTGAGGAAACGGAGAGGTCAAGTGAGTTACTTAGGGTCACACAGCTAATGAATTCCTGAAGTAGAATTCAAACTCATTTCTTCCTGATTTCAAGTCTAGCATTCTCCCCACTGTTCATACTACCGTTATCCCTCAAGGGCTAGGGGTGCAGCACTGCCTACATCTGGAAAATCCACATAAAATTTTTTGGCCCTCTCTTTGTCTGAATTTCTTGTTTTTCTTTTATGTGGTGTTTGCAGTACCTTATTGTAAAATTTGGGTATATTTATGGCATTAAAAGATAAAATATGTTGATATTACACAATACTATGCATATATTTTATGCATTTCTGAGTTTCTGAACTTTTTCTGTGTTGTCTGCTGGCCTTTGCATATTGTCTGTGGCTTCCGCAAAACTCCCCCCAAATTCCCATTTAATTTCTTGTGCCGACTTGCAATATACCAAAACTGCGGTGGTAAAAGTCGTAATGTGGAAGAGATAACTGTTCTCAGTAAGAACCTCATATCTGAGTAGGCTTAAAGCAATACTATGTAGTGGAAAGAATATTTGCCTTAGAGCCAAGGAAACCTGGATTGAATTCACCCTTTGATGCTTATTAGCTGTATGATTCTTAGCAAGGCACTTGATATCTCAATGCCTCAGTTTTCTCATTTATAAAATGGAGCTAATAATTTCATAGTACCTGTGCCATAAGGTTGTTGTGACAATTAACTTACATATGTGTGTGTGTGTGTGTGTGTGTGTGTGTATAAACTTATATATAAAACTATATATGTAACTTTTATATATAACTATATAGTTATATGTTTATATAACTCTCTCTATATAATATGTGTAACTATAAATATATATATCAAACTGCACTAAGATTTTTGGAATGCCCTCTATAAATTACATTCAAGAACTGAATATGCTATATAAATGCTATGGTTATTTTAAAGATTGAATGAGATAATATATGTAAAACACCTTGCAGAACTTAAAGTTTTAAATAAATATTAGTTGCTATTATTTTTGTGGGTAAAGGCTGGAACTTTCAGTGCTAGGCATTTCTTTTCCTTCCTTTCCTTTTAAAAACAAAACAAAACACTGTAGAAGCTTTATCTAAAGCCTAAAGAAGGAGGTTGAAAAGAAATAGATTAAGTCCTACCTCATGTAATTTCATTAAAAATTTCCTGGGAGTTTGTGTTTGGCTGCAGGTCCTTGTATTCCCAATTCCCTAAATTCATTCATATGGGGAAGAGTGGGTTGGTTTGCTCGAAGAGCCTGAGGAAAAGGGATTTGGTAGGCAGGCCATCTCAACTAAGGCCACATTTTCAGCACGCTTAGCTGTTTTGGGGGTGTGGTAAACGTTTGAGTTTCTCCTTAAGGCCTTCCTAATCTGTTGACGTCCCTTATTTATGTCCTGGTTTGCTCAATTAGCATTTTGGGATTGGAGGGTATAGTGTAAGTCCTTGAGAGCTTTACAGGAAGCCAGTTGTTTTAAGTAGTTTAGTTTAACCATTTTTCTCATGAAATCCTCATGGAACATTAAATCCAGTAGAAGAGTAGCAACACCAGCTATTGTAATAGTTATTAAGTAGCAATAAAATGTGGGTATATGTATTTATAGACTCAATGTGAACACAAAATGGAAGTTATTAAATGTCATCTGTCATCAGGTAGAAACAGTAAAATACAGGGCTTGTTGTTTAGAGTTAAGCCTTTTTGTTAACTGATCATATAAAGATATAAGCAACCACCAATAAAACTCCCAAGTGAGATAATAAATGCCCCCAAGCCAAAGCAATAATGAATGCGGTACATCTAGAAATAAGCTAGTCCCCTTTACTCTTAAGGGATGGTCTCTAAATAATATGCTTAATTATGGGGATACAATCAAAAGAAAGGGAAAAACAACAGGCCATTTTGCAATTTTCTTATCTTTTTCCTTGTGTTAAAGGCTTACCAGGCCAGGAATTAGAAAATCAGTTTCTTAACTAGGTGTGTGCCTTTATGTTGTAAGGAAGACCAGGCTGACTTCTGTCAGGTTCTTCTGTCTCCAGAAGTAATCTGCAAAAGGGACCTGTGGCCTTGGACCAGGTATAAATTGGAGGATGTGAAGGAAGAAACAGGATGCGGTAATGACTTTTTTCTCCCGTAGCTCTGGAATGGCAAAATTGTAACTCTTGTACTTTTGCTCTTTTTCATATATAACGAATGACTGAATGAACTTTAAATAGGAAGAAATCATGTAATGGAAAGAGCAGCGGACATCTTAGAGGTAACCCTGCTAAGTGCAACTCCGAGTTCTGTCCCTTACTAGTTGTGAGACCCTTGACAAGTCACTTGCCTTCATCTGTAAAATTTAAGGGGTTATCTACCTAAAATTTCTAAATTTCTTCTGGATCCAAAATAGATTGTCTACATATACAATAGATAGAGTAATGTAAGTGAAAATAGTCCTGAAATGCATCTATTCCCCAGTTAATTATAATGACCGTTCTTGGCAGGGGAAAACAATGATGAAACTCTCTACTTTAGAAAGAAAAGTGGGGAGCTAGGTAGAATTTTACAGATGCTGTTTGAATCAGATGCTGTGTTGGCTAGTTTTGCTTACCTGCTTTTTTTGTCCTTATGGGAGGATTTATTTAGTGGTGGTGGTGGGGGAGTATGTATGTCTGGAAATACGGGAATAAGTGCAAGTTTAAAAGAAAAGTTCTGTGATCCCTCCTTAACTTTTTTATATTTACAAAAAGTTTGGGCAACTGAGGCAGATTATAAATATTTGCTGTGGATGATGATATTCCAGGCACAGTGTTAAAGTGTTTTAATTTTTCTCTGCCTACCCACCCACCCAATATTAGATACTTTCTTGATTCCTATATTGTCTGTCTTACTAAGCTGACATTGCTGCTTGGGTTTAAGGAAAACATTGATTTGCATTTTTTACTTTGCTTCTGGCTGGTATTTGTTAGATATTTTTAAGTCTCTTTCCTCCTCTCCCCGCCTCCCCACACAAACCCACAAAGACAATCTTACTGTTTTCCTACTTATTATTTTATGTGTAAATTTTCTCTTTTCATCCCCTCCCCTCACTTCCCTTCCCCTCTTGTCTTCACCTCTCCATTTATTCATTTAAGTTTCTGCCTTGCCCTTTGTGTGCTAAAGTAACCTAAAAGAATACTGAGGTTCAAGGTGGGTTTTATTCAAAGTTGTTTTTATCCCCTCTTTCACTGGCCCCTGCTTAATTCAGCCTCAGATGAATTCAGTTTTGTTTTTTTCTCTTAACTGTTCCTGCATAAATTAGTGGACGTCTTATTTGAACTGTCCACATTGATGCCTTGATCTGTTTCTGAGAAGCTCATGTAATTCATTGCTCATCGGTTTGAAGAAGTAGGCTCATGCTTCCCCTCAAACTGGTCTCCCCCCTCCCTCCTCTCTCCTGTAGACGTTTCTTTGCAGTGCTTTGCATTGTTTTGTCTCTGATACTTATTAGCTGTGTGACCCTGGGTACTGTTCAAAGAATCAAAAGATCATACTTTTAGAGCATTGAGGGGACCATAGAGGTTAATTAGACCAACCTTCTTATTTCAGAGATGAAGAAATTGAGACCTGAGAGTTTAAATGATTTGCAGAAGTAGGATTCCAATTCAGGTCCTCTGATTTCAAACTCAGTGTTTTCTCTACTGTTCCATGCTGCCTGCCAAGTTGTTATACTTTTTGACTTTCAGTTTCCTCATCTGTGAAGTGGGGATAATAATACCTATTTACTTCACAGGGTTGTTGTGAAGATCAAATGAGATAATGTACATGTGAATAGAATTGGAAGCTTTAACATAATATACAAATATTAGCTATCATCATAGTTTACTCATTTTATAAAGTCCTAGACTGTTTTCAAGAACTAACATTGATTTTTTGCCAAATTTTTTTTAACATAGATTTTTTTTTTCTCAGCAGGGAAAAAATGAAAAAAAAGTAGGAAGGGATAAGGAATTTCCAATGTCCCCGCCTCCCCTTTAGGAAAAGGGAAAAATGTTTCCCCCTGACTCTCCTCTCCTGTCTCCCTAAGCAACTACTGTCTTCATTTCTCCTAACATTAAAAATGTCCAAGTCTAGTTCACCAAACATTTATTAAGTATATGCTTTACACGAGGCATGGGGTTCTGGGGATGCAAAAATCCTGACAGAGTAGTCCTTTCCTTAAAGCAGTTTACATTTTACTGAGGGAATTCCACAGGCACATAGATAAGAATATATATTAGAATTTGAGGATGGGGAGGGAGAGAATTCTGCGCACTGAGGGGATTAAGAAAAACTTCCCTTAGGAGATGGCATATGAACTGAACCTTAAATGAAACTAGCGATTCTAAGAGGTACCTTTGAGGAGACACATTCTGGGAAAGTCAGTGTGGGGTCTGGGCTTGTGCCAAGGCAAAATGGTGGAACATGGTGTATTGAGTTCAGGGAATGCCATTTAGGTTAGGTTGACACAAACACTTTTATGGAGCAGAGTAATGCATAATAAACTTAGAAGGTAAGGTAAACTAGAGCTGGATTGTGAAGTGCTTTAAAAGCCAAGCTGATTAGTTTTGTATTTTATTGTGGATATAATAAGTGACCTATTAAGGTTTTTGAAGAAGAGGTTGATGTGGTCATATTTATGTGTTAGGAAGATTTCTTTTTTTTTTTTTGGCAACTCTGTGTAAGATGAAATCAAGAAAGGAGGGCCTAGAAATGAGGAGTCCAATTAGGAGATTGTTGCAATAATCCAGATGAGATCCGATGAGTGCCTGTACCAGAGAAATGAAACATGTTAAGCAGTTGTTGTGGAGGTAGAAATAACAAGACATCTGCCAGTAGGACATAGGAAGGAGACAGACAGAATGGCTCTGGGTTTGTAAACTTGACTGTTGTGATAATTTATGCTTATACTAAAGTCCTGCTCTAATAGATCATCATGTAGACTTGGGTTCTTAATGATTATGTGAGTAGAAGGTAATCACTGGCAGGTTCTATGAAGTCAGAAAAACTCATGCATTTCTAGGCATGTGGGATAGCTAGCACGAAGAGATAACTCATTGAACATTACTTCCTGCCCCACCCTCCCAGCAGTCTGTGATCAAGCCAAACAGGCCTTCTTTATGTTCCTCATTACGTTTCACCTACTATCTCCATTCTTTTTCACTGTCTATCCTTCCTCCCTAGAATGTACTCCTTCCTCACAGCTCAAGCCCCATCTTCTATACAAAACTTTTCCTGATTCCTCTGGCTACTAATGCTCTCCTTTCCTATCTACCTTATATTTATTTGTATTCTCTATATTTGTTCTGTATATAACTGAGAATCTTTCAAAGCCCTGTCCTGGGTTTTCTTCTCCCATTTAGCAATCTCATTAACTCCCATGACTTCAGTTATCATCTCTATACTGATGACTCCCTGATCTACATTGTGCAGCCCTGCTGACTTGGAGTCACAAATCTCCAGTTGCCTTTAACCATCTTGAATTGGATGTCCCATTGATATCTTAAACTTAACACGTTTAGAATTGAACTTATGTTTTCCCCAAACCCTCCAAACTTTGTTATTATTATTGAAAATATTGTCATCTTCTCGGTCACCCAGGCTCACAACCTAGACTGCGTGCTGGACTCTTTATTCTTTCTTACCCATCTTGTCCAATCAAATGTCAGGGCCTGTCTACCTTCATAATTAATAATAGCTAGCATTCATATAGCATTTTACAGCTTACAAAGTGATTTACTCTATTTCATCACAACTACCTTGGTAGGTAGGTGCTATTATTATCCTCATTTCATAGATGAGGAAATTGAGGCAAACGGAGGTTAAGTGACTTGCACAGGGTCACACAGCTCTTAAAGAGTTTGAGACCAGATTTTCCTGACTCTAGGTCCAGCGCTCTAGCCACTGTGCCACGTAGATGCCTGATCATGGTGTGCAGCACAATGTCCTTTCTATAGTAGGCACTATTTAAAAAAAAAATGTTCCTGATGGTGGTAAAATTTACTTGCAGCTCAGAACTGTGATCACAGTGCCTTATCCTCTAGGCCATGCCAGCTAACCGTGGGTTTCACCAGAGATTCATGTCCTGAGCCATTTTGCCTTTTCCTTCTATATTTCCCTTGGTAATTTTGTCCGTTCCTTTGGATTCAGTTATCACCTCTATACAGATGATTTTCAGATCTATTTATCGAGCCCTAACCTCTTTGCTGATCTTTAGTCTCTAATCTCCGGTTGCCTATTGGACATCTCAAACTGGATATCTTGTTGACATCTTAAAATCAACATTTCCAAAAATTGAACTCATTATCTTTCCTACTGCAAGCCCTCTCTTCTTTCTGACTTCATTATTATCATTAAGCCACAACTCTCAGTCAATGGAGCCCACAACCTGGATGTTATCTTTGGTTCCTCACTTTCTCTCAAGCTCCCACATCCAGTTTCTAAGTCCTGTCAATTCTACATTTGTGTGTAGGCCCTAATCACCTTATGCCTATACTACTGCAATAGCCTGCTGTTTGATCTCTGTCTCAAGCTTCTCCCCAATCCAATCTGCCCTTAACTCAGCTGTCACATTGATTTTCTGATTATATCCCTATCCTCCCCCCCCATTTCCTTTATTCAGCAAACTCTGGTGGATCTTTATTACTTCCTGGATCAAATATAAAATCCTCTATTTGGCTTTCAAAGCTATTTTTTTTTAGGCAGTTGGGGTTAAGTGACTTGCCCAGGGTCTCACAGCTAAAGTGTCAAGTGTTTGGTCTGAGGCTGGATTTGAAGTCAAGTCCTCCTGACTCCAGGGTCGGTGCTCTATCACTGTGCCACCTAGCTGCCCCTCAAAGCTATTTATAATCTGCCCCCTTCCTACCTTTCCAGTTTTCTTACACCCTTACTTCCCCTCCATGTATTCTACAATCTAGTGACACTGATTTTCTTTTTATTCTTCCATGTGCATTTTCACTGGCTGCCCCCTATGCCTGAAATGCTCTCTCACCTCCTCTCTGCCTGGTAGCTCCACTAGGTTTTTTCAAGTCTCAACTAAAGTCTCACCTTTTTCATGAACCCTTTGCCAGCCCTCCTTAATCTCATTTCTGTCCTTGTAAAGCTACCTTGATTTATCCTATCTATATCTTGTACATAGTTGTCTGCATGTTTTCTCCTCTGTTAGACTGTTAGCTCCTTGAGAGCAGGGACTGGTTTTTTGTCAGAACATTTGGAATATCACTTTGGCTGCTGTGTGGAGGATGAATTGTAGTGGTAAGAAACACAAGAAAAGGGAAACTCATTAGACTATTGCAGTAGTCAAAGAAAGAGATGATTAGGGCTTCAGTTATAGGGTGATGCTTTTCTCAGTCTAGAGGAGGGAGGGGGGAACTTTGTGAGATTTTTTTTGGAGTAGAAATGATAAGCTACAGAACATGTTCTTTATTAAAGACGATGTCTCTGAAAGTAGTATTTACCACTATAGGCTAAATAAATGAAGTCCAAATGGTAAACTAAAGGATGTTGCTAAGTACATAATCCTGGGAAAAGAGTAAGTCCTCAAAACTTTCAAAGCTGATTGTCTGGGATAAGAATGAGATTTTAATATGTTTGAACACGTAGCTTTTCATTCAGAGAACAGTTTAAATTTTTTGGTAGTCTCTCATCAGCAATGTCAGATCCTCAGTAGGATTAGCTCATAGGATCATCTCAGTTAACCTTGCTTCTGGGAGGTGCTCACTACCATGTAAAGCACTGCCCTCAGATACCCCCCAATATTGGTGTTTACAGGTGTAGAAAGAGACAATCTTTGTTTTGGAGGATCACTTTAGAAGCCTAGACTCTCTGTATTTGTTCTTTTACTTTCTCTAAATTTCCAATTCCAAATACAGACAAGCCTCTTTTCTTCTGGTTAGCAAGGCTCCCTAATAGGCTTTTATGTAGGGCTTTATCCAAAGCTTTTTGAAAGTCTCTAAATAAATGACATCTACTAGTTAGCCTTCATTGGCAATTTTTATTAGCCCTCTTTTATAGAAACATAGCTAATTCCAGAAGTATGATTTATCTTTGTATAAGCCATCCTTATTTAGCCACCTGTAAGCTTCTTAGAGGACTAGCACTTTATAAATGGGAAGTACTTTAATAATAATGAGAAGCATATATAAAGATGATACTCTGTGGTAGGGAGCGGCACTGATCAGTCTTGCATGGTATTTATTCTTTTTTCCCTCCCTCCCTCTTCCCCTCTGCTGTCCCCATACTGAAGGAAAAATCTCTTACCCTGATCCTTACAGCATAGCTTGTCAAGACTGATGACATTCTTTTTTTAAAGTTGACTACATACTGTTACTCCCTTTAGCCCCCTGGCAAAGGGTGACTTCTAATGTAAAGGGCTCTGCCCCTTAGAGATGCTTGATAAATGTAACTACCTTGCTCTAATGAGCTTCAGTTTAAAGAGGACCAGTAATTAATCCTTTTCTTAAAATGGCACATGTAGCTTCGATTCATCTAGAACCTGGAAGCTTGATCTTTAGTGATACTTGAAGATGATCCTCCTTCAGCCAGATGGTGCCTCATTCTCCCTCCTCCCATCTTTTTGCATAGTACTTCAGAATTTCCCTCTTCTATAGTTTCCATTTAAATGAGTCTTTTACCTTTCCTTGTCTATTTTCTTCCAATCCTTTGATCCTTTGGTTTGGGAGATGAAGAGTAGAGTTGAAGAAGGGAAGAGGCCTGGAAGCCGAAACTTGAAGCCAAAGAATGGCAAGGTGTTGATGGAAGTGAATGGATTTTCCTCCCTGGTTTCCCTAAAATTCCCATTCAAACTTGATCTAATGAGAAGCTTGGTAATGCCAGGTGGCAGCCATGAAGGGTAACTTTAAATATCAACAAATATTCAAATATTGTTTCCTAAGTCAGCTTATTCCTTCTCTTCCCTCTGTTCTGGTTTAGTGAAGATCCCTATCAGTGTTGAGGGACCTCCTAAGAAGATCCAGTATAGGATACTGTCAGACCAGATTGCTGTATGGATTTGCAGAGGATTACAGTTAATTAAAGAGCTCTTTCTTGCTTTCATTTCATTGTATCTGCCAGCTATTTACATGCTAATGTAGGACCTGCCAGGGAGAATAAGAAACGTGTCAGCAGCAGGCACATTATCATATCAGGAAACAGTTGAAAAATGAGATGACTATTATTTTATAAATTTATATTGCATCTATGTATATGAAAAAATGTCTAGATTAAAAAAAAACATTTGAAAGTCAGTGCAATAATTTTTTTTGCATATTTCCTGAAGTGTATGATGTGACTGAATAGAATTCTCTCCATTAAGGTTACATCTTACACTGCATAATTTAATGCATTATACATGGTAATATCTTAGCATAAGCAATTTTATAAATAAAGAGAATGAAGAGGGTAGGAAAAAAACTTTGTAAGTGAAAGGCTTTTTTCAGGAGAGGGAAATTGTCCTTTTTGGAAGAAAATTTCAATTTCACTGATTTAGATAGGTTTAGACACTTCTTTTTGGAGCTACTGGTTCATACTATCTCAGGAAGAGAAAAAAATGTTGACTTTATATTTAATTCACTTCAACAAATATGTATTACTCACCTTTGTCGATGCGTTGTGCTGGGGATCCAAAAATGAGTCACTATGTAGTTCTTCTCCTTTAAGGAATTTAAGGCTCTAATGGGGTAGTATGTGGAATGAAACAGAAAATTACAATCCAAGTTATATTAAAGAGGTCTAACCGAAGTAGTATGAGGATTTGAGGAGAAACAAAAACAAAAAAACTTTGATCTGAAGAGAATCCCAAAGACTACATAGATGTGGTAGGCATCTGAGCTAGAATTTGAAGGGAACATTCTAACAGGTTGTAGGGGCTATTCTTAGGCATGAGGGAGGGTCTGTTGAATGATCCAAAGATAGGATAAAACCAGGGATTGGCTGATAGTGCCATTGGCCTGGAATAGAGAATAGGAAAAGCCTAGAAAGTTAAACTGCAGAAAACCTTGAATGCCTGAATCATGGGTTTGTAAGGAACGGACAGCCAGTGCATCAGGGCAGTCAGTGTATTGGGAAATCTGGTTTGGCAGCGATGTGAAGGATGGATCATAACTAGTAAGGCAACAGAGCATAGTGGCAAGAGTACTGACTTTGGAGTTTAAGGGGACCTGATTCAAATTCTGTGGCATGATTCTTGGCAAGTTATCAACCAGGTGAAACCTACTCCACAAAATGCAGAAGAGTCCAAGCTGGGTTGAAAGTAGAAAAATTTTATTAGGAGGAAAATAAGACACTAGGGTTGAGGACCCCAGTACAAGTTACTGAGGAGCCCACAACCCAGGAGAGGCAGGGGAGATTTATGCTTACAAACCACGAAGGGGAAGTTCAAGGAGGAATTGGGGGGTAAAAAAGGACAATCTTTCTCAGAAACTGGTGGACATAGAAGCAGGTTGTTTTGCAGGAACAGTTGACTGCAAGGCATGTTTGGGCCAGTTTTGGGGATGAGGGGAACAGCTCAGCAAGGTCAGCCAGTGAACACCAGCAAAGGCATCTAGGAGTGAGCATGATTTTGGCTCCCTGCAGGCTCCTGATTGGCTCTTTTTAACGAATAGGCTTATACTCTGTGTCCAGTGCATCTGCCTGGTAAGATAACTCAGAAAACAGACATATTAGTCTCCTAGGTCATTCTACAGAGGTCACTTAATATCACTGAACCTCAGTTTCCTTATCTGTAATAAAGAGATATTAACAGTACCTGTCTCACAGGATCAAATGAGGTAATGTATATAAATCACTTTGCAAACCTTAGATCTCTGTGTAAATGTCAGCTATTATTACAGCAGAGTAAACACAGCGGAGGCAAGGAGACAAGATAGGAGTATGTGAAAGTAGTTCAAGGGAAAGTTGATGTGGGCCTGAACAAGGCTGATGGCCCTGGAAATGAAAATTCTCGTTAAGTAGTGCAGTGATTTGTCAGTAATGTATTATATGATCCCCAGAGAAGTTGTAGACATCATTGATCCAACCTCTTCAGGTTTGGTTGTTCATTCTTTCAGTCATGTTCCACTGTTTGTGACCCCATGGATCATGGCATGCCAGGCCCTTCTATCCCCCCTCTAGCTTTCAAACTCTGTCCAAGTTCATGTTCATTGTTTCCATGACACTTATCTATCCATCTCATCCTCTGCCATCCACTTCTCCTTTTGCCTTCAGTCTTTCCCAACATCAGGGTCTTTTCCAATGAGTCCTGTCTTCTCATTATGTGGCCAAAGTATTTAAGCTTCAGCTTCAGTATTTGTCCTTCCAGAGAGTAACCTGAATTAATTTCTTTAAATATTGGCTGGTTTGATCCCTTGCTAAGGGACTCTCAAAAGTCTTCTCCAGCACCATAATTTGAAAGTGTTGATTCTTCAGCACTAAGCTTTTTCAACTGTCACAACCATACATTACAATTGGAAAAACCATTCTTTGACTATATGGACCTTCGTTGGCTAGGCTATGTTACTTCTTTTTAGTATGCTGTCCAGATTGGCCATAGCTTTCCTTCTAGGGAGCAAGTATCTTTTAATTTTGTGGCTGCAGATACCATCTGTGGTGATCTTTAAGCCCAAGGATATAGAATCTGACAGTGCTTCCATTTCTTCTCCCTCTATTTGTCAGGAAGTGATGGGACTAGTTGCCATGATCTTATTTTTTTTTTTTTTTGTCTTTTTTTTTTAATGTTAAGCTTCAAACCAGCTTTTACCATCTCCTTCTTCACCCTCATCAAGAAAGAGGCTTCTTAATTCTTCATTTTCTGCCATCAGAGTGGTATCACCTGTATGTCTGAGGTTTCAGAAACCTTAAGCTGTTCAGTTTACAAATAATTAAATCTCAATGAGATCTGCCCAGCAGAAAGTTTGGACAGTAAGCCAGATATCTTGAGTACTAAAGCTAATAAGTATATTTCTTATTGTACCAACCTGCCTAAATATCCACCCTGGAGCTTCCAAAGCTTTTCAGAATTCTATACAATCTCTTTTCAAAAGTGGAACAGGAAGATCTGAAGATTTTATAATTAGGTTCAACTGTTTTATTCAGAATTAGAGGCTAATAGGGTTCAGGAGACTACAGTTCCCAATCAGTTGCTTCCTTTGAATTTTGTCACCTCAGGATATTACTTAATTGATCTCATCTTTGTTTACCAATAGAATATATCTTTATAGCTCATTCACTGAAGAACAAGAGTAAATGAGATTATATCAACCAGTGCTTTGACAACTTCCGAAGGGAGTCATTCAGTTAACTGAAGATATTTCTTACTTTATTTAAGGAAGCATAAAATCTTAGGATAAGCAAATCAATGAGTAATTGAGTTTTCTTATGCAAGTATTTATTAATTTCTTTGGAAGCAATTAGCACATAATAAAGTGTTTTTTGCTGATCACAGCACAGGTACTTAGGAATTGAGAAACAAAAATGTGATGCTCAAGAATTAAAAATTATGTTTCCTTTATAATTGGGGACTGCCAAAGCATAAGATCTGGGCAGCTAGGTGGCATAGTGGATAGAGAACTGAACCTGGAGCCCTAAGTTCAAATGTGGCCTCAGACATTTAACTGTGTGACCCTAGACAAGTCACTTAACCCTTTTTGCCTCAGTTTCCTCATCTATAAAATGAGCTGGAGAAGGAAATGACTTTGCCAAGAAAACCCCAGACATAGTCATAAAGAGTGTATTCAACTGAAAAATGACTGAACAACAAAAAAGGCTAAGATCTAAAGGGTAGCAAGTTGGGGAGAATAGGAATGTTGTTGTACTTTACTATTGGAGTAGTTTGGAATGACTTGTTTGGCATGTGAATCTGTTGGTCAGGGGTATCCCCAACTATTGGTGATTTTGCTTTTCTAGTCTTACTTCTAACTTTGGTCTAATTCATTTTTTGTGCTATTGTTTTCTTTTTTGATTATTCTTGCCTTTAACGTTTGGAAACATAAATCATTTAGCTATATCTTATAAGATGGGTGGATGATTTAAATATTTAAATTAAATATATTAAATATTTCATTATTATAGTTTGTAACCCATGTGACAAAATAGTGGTTTCCTCAACCAAACCTCTTGCAATGAAATATTATCCATTTATAATAATATTTAACATTAGAAATCACTATCTAATACTCCTTTCATATTTTGTGCTAACCAAGTTTTCTGAGATTTTGTTAAAATTTCAAAGTTCTGGAGTTAGGGGCAGCGAGGTGTTGGGGTTGGATACATTGCTAGGTCTGGAGTCAGGAAAACCCGAGTTCAAATTTAGCCTCAGACATTTACTGGCTTTGTGACCTTCAGCAAGTAGTTTAACTTCTGTTTGTCTCAATTTTCTCAATTGTAAAATGGGGATAATAATAGCACCTACCTCACAGGGTTGTTGGGAGGTTAAAATGAGATATTTGTAAAGTGCTTGGCACATAGGCTCTATATAAATGCTATTTATTATCATTATTTTTAGTTGGTGTCTGCAAAGGTAGATACTTTAATCAAGGTCTTTTTTTATTCTGAACACTTAATGTGGATTGGTTAGATTTTGAACATAAAAGTTTGATGGCAGGAAGCTTAGGGTTAATGTCAAAGACAAAGTTGTCTTGTGAATTAGTAAAATGTATTAACTCCACTATGAAGATTCAAGATGTTCATTCTTTCACTTGGTAGAACTGCCAAATTATGTGAGCCTGTACTGTGGCTAATTTTGAAAGTCTTCCTTAAGCATGTACCTCTTTTAAAAAAAAAATCCTCAACTAGCTAAAAATAGGATTTAGCCTGCTCCAGTTATCCAGAAAGCGTTCCAGACCTACAGGCTCCTCAAGTGCAACTTGAGTCCTCTTTTTTCAACGTTGTGGCCTCTGGTATTCTCACACGTGGTCACTGTCTTTCCTACAGAAAATTCCATGAACTTGGGAAACTTCATCTCAAGCAGGCAACCCGTATTCACAGAAATTGTGGGCATCGGGGTGGAATCATACTTTAAAGAAAGAGTGTTCTGAAGTTTCAACATCGATGTGCTTTTTGGAGGTGGAAAATCTGTCTTCGTTGCTGATTATTGTCACTGAAGTTGCTCTCAGGACTTATGTTAGACTGAACTTTGAAAATACAAGTGGATCTAGCCATTATGATTAGTGCTTGAATAAGGAAAATTTTCTAATGACAGCCTGACCTTTTAGGGGATTTAATAACATTTGATTTATGAGAATTTGTGTGTAGAAAGGAAGAAAAGTACAAACATTTTCACAGTTGAATGGATTGTCCTCAGTAGACTAAGGCTTTTACAGAGCAGGAGCTCAATGCTAGTTAAGAATTTGGATGGCTTTTCAGTTCTAGTTTAGTCTTGTAAGAAGGAAATGCTTAGTTTCATGCTTGATAGAGCCTTCTGGATAAGAATGTAATTTTTCTCTTTCACTCTTAGACTTTGTCTCTACTTAGTAGCACTATAATAAAATTGTTTCAGAACAAATGGGCGTTCCACTTCCCTTTTGGATGGTTTTTGAAGGCTGTGTTTCTCTTCATCTGAATGTGCTAAGAATAGTGAGGCAATGTAGCTGCTCTGCTTTTAAGGACTAGTGTAAGGAGCAGAGGCATTGAAGAAATCTTCTGTTAGCTTGTCAGAGCTATTGGTCTGTCATTTGAAGCATAATTTTTAGTCTCATGGAACAATGAGTTTAAAAAGTTGTTTAGTTATCGTGAGAATAAAATTGTGATTTAGACAAAGATTGCTAAAAAATAGTGGTTGTGATACAGATGTCTCAAGTTTTGGAAATATTCTCAAGATGAGTTGAAAATCATAAGGTGATTGAGAGAAGTTTGTGTGTTCTGATTGGCCTTATTTGATCAGGTACACAAATCATGCAGAACTTTAGCTTTTTTACTGGTCTCTATTGCTTCTCATCTGCACTATTCTAGTCGCTTTCTGTCTGCTCTTCATGTCACAAGTCTCTTCCGACTTCCATCCAGCCTCTATTTAGCTCTGAGTGATCTTCCTTAAGCTCTGATCATGGTATTTCCCCCCACCTCCTCTGCCACCCCTCTACTCAGTAAACTGTAGTGATTCCCTGTCACCTCAAAGATCAGCTATAAGATGCTCATTTTGGCGCTTAAGCTCTTCATAACCTGAACCCTTCCTACCTACTTTATCAGTGTTCTTATATTTGACTCACCTCCATGAAATGAAACCTCCTTGCTCTCTAAGTACATAAGTTACTCCATCTCTTGACTCTGTAAATGTTGACTGGCTGTCCCTCATGCCTGGAATCCTCTCCCTCCTCACCTCAACCTCCTGGTTTCTTTGAAAACTCAGCTCAAATCCCATCATTTGCAAGAGGCCTTTTTCCTATCACCTTCAATGCAAGTGCTTTCCCTCTGTTGATTGTTTCCAGTCTATCCTGTCTATATCTTACTTCCATGTTGTCTTCTCCCTTATATTGTTAGTTCCACAAAAGAATGAGAAAAAAATTTTTTTTGACCTTTTTGTGTATTCCCAGCACTTATCATGGGGCCTGGTACATAATAATCATTTAATAAATGTTTGTTTTCTTGACTTGACTCTCCAAATGCTCATGCTGAAATGAGCCTCTGAGACCAACTTCCAGGGCCTCATTCCAGAATCACTTCCCATAAGAAGCAACTTTATGAAATTCATAGTGCTATAATAGTGCCTTTGCCTCAGTCTTCCAACTTAAAGAATGACCAAATCATAAGTTCATACATTCAGGGCTTGAAGACTCCTTAGGGAATATCTACTCGAATCCCCTTATTTTTATATAAGTAAACAGATGTGGAGTGGTGAATGACTTGCCCTACCTACTGTACAGGTAGTAAGCAGCAGAGCTGGAACTCAGCCCAAATGACCCCATCTAGACCAAGGCTCCAGAGCCCTTTGTAATGTATCAGTCACCCTGTTCCATGCTTGTTTGTATTGCTTTTTGGTGGATCCTTTGGGGAATGGAAGCTCCTCAGTTGTAAAAGCTTAGTCTCTCCTTGTCTCATTTTTCATGCTTAACATTTAGCATTTCTATTGTACTGTGTAAAATCTTTGTTGTGCTTACTGTCTGTTAGTTTGCTCATTCCTATTTCTTTGGTGAGAAAAAAAAGATAATTTGTGTCAGGTGGCCCAAGTCCTGAAGCAGGTGTGTAGTAGAAGCAATCATGGATATTCAGCACTTTGAGGTTTTTAATATGCTAGCTGCACATGGAAATTAGCAGTCCCCGAAGAACTGAAAAAGAAGATGAGCTGGTAATGTGGTTAGGGTGAGTGAGAAAGATGGATTATACAAGTAACTAACTGGTATGTAAAGGGATCTTGGAAGAAAGTTAGGAGGATTTCCAACGTGTTGGGTGTTACCACAAGGTGAAATTACAAGAAAACATGGATAAGAGTCACACAAATTAAGCAGGTTGCAATCTGAATGTTTTTCATTTTTTGTATTTGTACCTCTAGCACTGAATACTAGAGCTGGCATATAGCAGGTTCTTAATACATGCTTGTGGATTGATTGCATAGCTGGAAGGAACATCCAAATTGATGAAATCATAAATCCATTTGAGTAATGGAGAATATCTTCCTTGAAAGCAATACTATATCAAAGTCAATATGAAAATCATTGCCTTCTTTCAGGAATGAAGAAAAATGGGACTATATGTTATACAACTGAGAGGAAACCAGACTGACTTATTTAAATAATCTGTTGAGGACTCCAGATGGGAAATGGATAAAACAAAAGACATCTAATTGAAATACCAACATTTTCTAAGTCATTTTAACAGATGTGAATCAGTTGCAACCCTGAGATCAAAAAAAGCCCAGCAAACATTTGATTCCACCAAGCTACATTCTTCTGAACTTCTCCAGCAGGTACCCTGGCTCCCCATTTAAGGAAATCACTCTGGGCAGCCATCTCTTCATTTTCCACCAGGCTTTACTCTTCTTAGAGTTTTCAGTTTTGAACTCTGCCAGATACCTTTTTTCCATATACAGTTCTACACCTCTACCCCTGCCAGCTTCCTTTTTCTTTTATATGTTAATCATCCCTATCACTTGCATTTTTGATTCTGGGAGTTAGCCAGGGGTCTGGCAATCAATAAGCACTTGATTATAACTGACTGATCTTGTTTTTCTGAGAAATAAGACCTTCCAGACCAACACAAGTTTAGGATATAAAGTCTTAATGGTAGAATATCAGAGGAGATTCAGAGCACCATTATTTCACGAAGTAGTGAAAAACCCTATTAAAAACATTAGAAAGCATATGAATAAAAAGAGCATTCCTTAAAATGATAAGTAGTAGGGGCAGCTAGGTGGTGCAGTAGATAGAGCATTGGCCCTGGAGTCAGGAGGATCTGAGTTCAAATCTGACCTCAGAGACTTGACCCCTAATTAGCTATGTGACTCTGGGCAAGTCACCATTGCCTAGCCGGGAAAAAAAAAAAAAAAAAAGATAAGTAGTAGCTATCTAAAACCGAGAGCAAGCATTATCTGTAAAGTAGATAAACTTGAAGCCTTTCCAGTAAGATCAGGGGTGAAGTAAGTATGTCCTATTATCACCACTAATATTCAGTTTTGTACTAGAAGTGCTGGCAGGAGCAATAAGACAAGAAAAAAATTGAAGGAATAAAAATAAGTGATAAGGAAACAAAACTATCATTCTTTGCAGATGATATAATGATATACTTATAGAACCCCAGAGAAGTAACTAAAAATACTAGTTGAAACAATTAACTTTAGCTAAGTTGCAAGATATAAAAAAACCCACATAATTCATCAGCATTTCTATATATTATCAACAGAACCCACCAGGAAGAGAAAGAAAGTGAAATTCTATTTAAAATAACTGCAGACAGAATAAAATACTCAGGAACCTACCTGCCAAGACACACAGGAACTATTTGAACAGAATTACAAAACACTTCTCACATAAAAACAGATCTAACAATTGAAGAAATAATAATTGCTCATTGGTAAGCTAAGCCAATATAATAAAAATTACAATGCTCCCTAAATTGATTTATTTTTTCAATATTATACTATTTAGACAATTAAAGAACTATTTTGTAGAGCCAGGAAAAAATAATAATATTCATCTGGAGGAACAAGAGTTCAAGAATTTCAAAGAAATCAATGAAAAAAAGTGAAGGAAGGTGGCCTAGAATCACCAGATCTCAAACTATATTACAAAGCAGTAATCATCAAAACAATCTTGTATTGTCTAAGAAATAAAGTTGTGGATCAGTAGAATAGATTAGGTAGACAATCTGCAAAAATAAATGACCATAGCAACTTGTTATTGGGGTAAGAACCCACTATTTGGCAAAAACTGTTGAGGAAACTGGAAAGCATTCTGGTAGAAACCAGGCATAGATGAACATGTCACACTGTATACCAATAAGGTCAAAATGAATACATGATTTGTGATATAAAAGGTGATATAAGAAAATTAAGGGAGTATGGAAAAAAATTACCTGTCAGATCTGTGGAAAAAGAAAGAGTTCATTTATGGACAGGGGAAGAGTTTAGTACCAAAGAAGAGAAGGAGAAAATTACAGGAAGTGAAACAGAGAATTTTGATTACATGCAATCAAAAAAGGTTTTGCACAAACGAAATTAATGCAGCCAAAATTAAAGGAAAGCAGGAAACCAGGGGAAAAATTATATATTAAATTTCTCTGCTAAAGGCCTCATTTCTCAAACATATAGAGAACTGAGACCAATTTATAAAAATAAATTTCCCAGTTGATTCCCCAGTTAATAAATGGTCCAAGAATATGAACAGACAATTTTCAGATAAAGACATTAGAGTCACATGAAAAAATGCTTCAAATAAGTTACTGATGAGAGAAATGCAAATTAAAACAATTCTAAGATATTACCTCATACCTATCAGATTGGCTAACATGACAGATAAGGAAAATGACAAGTGTTGGAGGGGATGTGGAAAAATTGGGATACTAATGCACCATTGGTAGAGTTGTGAAGTATTCTCACTGTTCTGAAAACAATTTGGAACTACACCCAAAAGGCTATAAAATTGTGCATACTATCTGACCCAGCAGTAATACTACTAGGTCTGTATCCCAAAGAGATCAAAGAAAAGGGAAACAGACCAATTTGTACCAAAATATTTATAGCAGCACTTTTTGTGGTGGCAAAGAATTGAAAATTGAGGGAATGCCCATAAATTGGGTAAGGACTAAACAAGTTGTGGTATATGATTGTGATGGAATACTATTGTGCTAGAAGAAATGACAAGCAGGATGATTTACGAAAAACCTGAGAAGACTTATGTGAACTCATACAAAGTGAAGTAAGCAGGACCAGGAGAACGTTGTACACAGTGACAGCAATATTTTAAGGATGATCAACTGTGAAAGACTTAGCTACTCCAATCAAAACAGTAATCCAAGAGATTTCCAAAGGACCCATACTGAAAAATGCTATTCACCTCCAGAGAAATAATGAACTCTGACTGCAGGTTGAAGCATACATTTTTTACTTGATTTACTTTTCTTTTCTTTCTTTTTTTTTGCTTGTTTTCTTTTCCAGCACAGTTAATATGAAAATATGTTTTGTATGATTTCACATATATAATTGCTATCACATTCCTTGCCTTCTCAAGGAAGGGAGAGGAATGGAGAGAGAAAGAGAATTTAGAACTTAAATTCTAAAAAAAAAAAAATTAAAACTTTTTTTACATGTTATTGAGAAATAAAATATATTTTAAAACAAAGAAATATTTTATATATTAGGTACTTAAAATATGTGTTAAATTAAATTGAATTGATTCTTTAAAAAAAAAAAAGGAAAGCATTAATGACCAAATAAGAGAGGAAAATAGCAGCAAAATTTACCAAATAGTTGAATCAGTCTGAAAATATATGCAATGTTGTATGAGTACTTGGAAGAGAGTAAGCTTTAAGAAGACTCAAATATAGGAGGGCACCAGGTTATGAAAGCCTGAAAAGTCAAACAGAATTTTATGTTCCTGGAGGTAGTTGATCAGATAGGTAGGTGACATGATCAGATCTGCCCTTTAGGAAGATCACTTGGATAGCTAAGTGGAGAATGGACTAGAGTGGGGAGACAGTTTACTTCTAAGGTGGGTGACCAGCCAGAAAGCTATTGCAGTATTTCAGGTGTGAGGTGATAAAGGCCTGCACCATGGTGTTTGTAGTGTCAAACGAGAGAAAGGGGTAAATATGGGAGATATTAAGAGGGTAGAATCAACAAGACTTGGGAATAGATTGGATATGGGGGTTGATAAACAAGGAGGTATCAAGAATGTCATCTAGCTTCTGAGCCTAAGTGACAGGGTGGTAATTAAGGAGGAGGAGTTAAGGATGACACTTTATGTGAATATGGTTTTAGTTTTATCAGAATTTTATTTGAATTTTTATCAAAATTTTATCAGGATTTTTATTTTTCTGATCCTTAAACCTTGGTTTTGTTTTTGTTTTGTTTTGTTTTTGTTTAATTTTACTCAGGATCTGATCTTGTGATTATCTGCACGTTCCAAAGTGGGCCTGGGGCGGGGGTCTTTCAAAATGGTTGCAATTTACATCCAAATCTTCCAACCATGGAAGTTTTATTTGGCATTTAATATCATTTCCACAGTTGGGCTTCTTTTTTTACAATTTTACAGATGGACCTTTCTCAAGACAGCAGTATATCAAATGGGAACAAGTATAGACTTCAATTTTAGTGTTGACTTCTCTGTACTTTCATGCTTTAATCAGAATCCTGATCTTGAAAGATAAGCAGTCTTTTCAACCATGTCTTTGTACCATGACTCTTTCTCCTCCCCAAACATAAGGGGAAAAGTTTTTTGAACTCTGGTACCCCTGTTTATCTGCCTTCTTGTTATCTCTTCAATGCATAGCTCAAGGCTTCAGACCTTCTCATGGTTCATCTCCCTTGATTTTGTTTATCTCAACTGCTTCTGTTTCTTCCAGTGCTGTGACTAATGGAGCAGATAGTACCACCTTTCTTTCTGTCCTACCTATTTGAGGGACTTTTCAACTGCTATCTCTGTCTTGCTTGATGTCGTCCCATCTCAGTACCATAACATCAGTAACTGCTTATCCTGGCAGCTATTTTGACAACCTAGTAGAGGAGATGCTTGCTGCCTTGGAGGATTTATTCAACCCTATTTTTCTGACCTCAAACATTATGTTTTTTCTTGTATCTTCCAAGAAAGTATTATGTATGATAAAGAACCTTTTAATTTGGGGCCTTATTGTTTTTATAAAAATTTTTTTTTCTGTCAGTAAAAATCTGACTTCTCTCCCCCCTTCCCTCAGTTGAGAACCAAAATAAAACCCCATTAGAAACATGTATAATTTACCCAAACAAATTTCTGCATTGGCCATGTCAAAAATATCTCTCATTGTGCACTCTTGAGTCTTTTTTCTCTCTACTAGAAGGTGTGTGGCATGTTTCTTCATTAGTTCTCTGGAATCATTGCTGGTCATTACATTGATCTGAGTTCTGAATTCTTTCAAATTTGTTTGCCTTTACCATGTTGTTTTCATTGTAGTGATTGTTCTCCTTTTCACTCTACATCAGTTCATAGAAGTCTTTGGATATCTGTAAAACCATCCCTGTCATTATTTCTTGCAGCGTAATAGTATTTCATCACATTTACTACCATAAGATGTTTAGCTGTTCCCTAATTTATGGGTACCCCCTCAGATTCCCATTCTTTCCAACCCAAAAAGAAATGTAATTTTTTTTTGTACGTCCTTAGAGATTGTTTTGTTTGGTTCTATTCCTTTTTTAAAATCTAGTCTTCCTCTAATTTCCCTTTCTCTCTTCACTCCTTTTCCTCTTATTTCCCTATTAAGTGAAATATATTTCTACACCCAGTGTATATATGTATATATGTTTATGCATGCATATATTCTTCCATCCTTTGGCCAATTCAGATGAGAGTAAGATTCACATGTCAGCTGCTCCTATTTGTGAGATAAATTTTCCTGACCTTTCTTTCCCTTGCCACCTTCCTCCCCTGCCCATTCTCTTCCTTATGTCCTTGTATTCTTCTCTTTTCTTTCCATTCTTCTCTTAAGATCATCAAGACATTCCAGAATCACTTCTGGACCTTGCCTAGTCTCCCTTTATGAGCTCTGATGAATATTTTCAGAGGAAACACATGTATTACCCCTCCCCCCATTTGAATTTAACCAGTTTATTCTGGTTTAGTTCTTTGCTTTCTGGATTGTCGTATTCTGAGCTCTTCACTTCCTTATAATGGTGAATGCTAAATTGTGTGTGATACTAACTTGAATTCTTTTTGTCTGTTTGTGCTACTTTTTCTTTGCCTTGGAAACTCTGATTTTGGGTATGATGTTCCTGGGAGTTGTTTGTCCATTTCTACTTGCTCTCTGGTTCTAAGAGATCTGGGCAATTTTCTTCTAAGATTTTTTGAAATATACTCTAGGGTGTTTTTTCTTTCTTTCTTTCTGCCAGTCATGCCATTCAGGTAGTGCAATAGTTCTCAAATTCTCTTCAATTTATTTTCCATGTTGGTTTTCACTGTGGAATACTTACGTTTCTTTGATGTTTTCAGTCTTTTGACTTTGTTTTATTATTTCTTGTTTTCTCATGGAGTCATTGGCTTTTATTTAGTTTGTTCTAATTTTCAGGGAATCAGTTGGCTTGGGCAAGGTTTTGTACTTCTTGTGCCCAACTGTTAATTCCTTTTCCAATTCTTTATTCTATAGTTCTCATTTCTAATTTTTTCCTCTGACAAAAATGTTTTTCACTCTTTTTTAAACTTTTGCTTACTTTCTTCTCATTCTAGTTGAATTTGTGCCCAAATTTTTCCTTCCTTCCTTCCTTCCTTCCTTCCTTCCTTCCTTCCTTCCTTCCTTTCATCTCCCTCCCTCCCTCCCTTCCTTCTTTTCTCCCTTCCTCCCTCCCTCTTCTGGGTTTGAGTCTTGAACACCCTTGTCACCATAATGGCTCTTTATGGTGGAATTCTTTTTTTGTTGTTCTTTCTTACTTTCTGACGTGGGACTTGATATTAGAGCTCGGTTCTTCAGTCCTTTGGAGGCAACATCTTTTTGTTGAGTGTTATGTTATTTCAGGATCTCAGGAAACAGGCTGGGGACCTACAAGGTTTTTATTGATTCCAAAGTGTTCTGAACCAGGGAAAAGTCTGTTTGCTCCATCCCTCTCCCCCACCTCCTCCCCCAATTTGAACTTTATAAGTCCCTGACCTGGATTTGCACCTGAGGAATAGTAGAATGCTGTTGGACTCAGACCCCATTTGCCAGCTGAGAAAGCTCTGCTGGTATAGAGTGACAGAACTGTAGGCTTCCTTTTGCTCTGGTATTCCTGTCCTGGTTATTACATTCCATGTTTCAGATTGGGTTAAAAGCTGGTCCCAAGACTGTATTCTGTTCCTGTGGTCTGAGCCACACTGTTGCTGTTAGCTTTTGAACTTGCTCCCTTCTTGGTACACTGGCATCCCAGAACACAAGCCCTTCACAGTCTACTGTCGCTGTCTAGGGCCTGTCATTGTAATTGGGTGCCAACACTGCCAGTTGGCCTCTGATCCTGTACCCTGTTCCATGGTCTGGGTACTTGCCTTAATACTCTTGGTTTCCAGAGTGCTCTGCCTACATCACACACCTAAGAAGATCTTATCCTTCAGGTCTGCCAACCTCTTAGTGTGTCTCCAAGTGCTAGCTTGGGCCAGACAAATGACTCATTGTGACTTTTTCTGGATTCTCACCATTAGGATTCAATTTGCATCATTTTCTATTTAGTATTTTATTATTCACCAGTTACATGCAAAACCAATTTTTAACATTCATTTTTAAAACTTTGAGTTCTAAATTCTCTCTCTTCCTCCCTTCCTACCTCCCCCCATTGAGAAGACAAACAATTCAATATAGGTTATACACGTGAAGTCAACTTTGCATCATTTTCTAGATCTCTCTGGACGAGTTTACTTTGTGGGGAAGGAATACAGTGTACTTCTTCCTGCTCCTCCGCCATCTTGTCTCTTCCCTGGAGCCTCATTTTTGAGAAACAAATTGCGTCTCAGAATTTTCTCTTGTATAGGCAGCAGAGCAACCTCCAGGCAGCATTGAAAATTATTTGCAATGTCCTTGGCAGGAAACACTGTTCGTTACACTATTTGTAAATTGGTCTCTGTTTCCTCTTTGTCTTTCAATCCATTTTAGTCATATACTTGAGGCCTGACTTGGGATTTTTTTTAATAAAATGGTCTAGCTTGTTTACAGAAGGTAGCAATAAGAGATGTTACAAACTGGTGGGAGAATTGCCCTGCCTCACGACACTATCGCTGCACAGAGGGTTTGGTGTGGTGTGATGATCAGGTTGGGAGCCCTACTCACAGATGAGTCGTCTTTGTACTGGTATCACCATCTTTCCCATTGTCCATATTGTCAAGGATGCTGCAAGTAGGTGGGTCAGAAGTATGGTGGAGAGGTATTCACTGGATCCGTTGTTGAGTATACTAACCTTTTCCATTATTCTTGGATTGTAGATATCTAACCTCTTTGTTTTATTGATTGGGAATCACGAGGCACATACAAATAAGATAAACTGCCTGAGTCACAGCCAGTGTTTTTCCACCTTTTAATCCACTGTTTCATTTACCCTCACACTTCCATGTTGCCTCTTAAATTTCTAATTAACTTAAAATTCAACAGTTTCTCAATTCACTGAATATGGTACAATATTTCCTTTCATTTTTTCCCATTTCATCCTTATATGGAATGATAGGTAGATGAACCAGCAAACCGTTTCTGCTTTACTTCTTAATAGATGTGAAACGTTAAATATTCTCCTAAAAGTAATTAACATTAATTAATCACTAATTAACATATCCTTCAAAGAAAAAGGGAGTTTTGTTTTCTCCTAGCTTATATTTTTGTCCCTTTTTTTTCTTGGTTTATATTCTCTGTTTCCTTGTATTGGGAACACTTTTACTGGCCTTTCCATTGATATTTCACATATGTTCCATGCATGAACTTCCATCAAATACCTAATATAGGTTTCCCAGAACAGATATTTCCCAGCAGCACCTGGTTGGCAAGCAGATAGAATTGTGGCAGGGATGTTGAATATACCGTGTGTGTGTGTGTGTGTGTGTGTGTGTGTGTGTGTGTTTAACTCAGATTGATTCCAAAAGGCTTTACTAAGTTGAATCAGTTTCATTCCTTTATTTGCTTCCTGTTCACCCCCTCTTCTGTACTGGTTTTACTCTATGAGCATGTATCTGTCAGTTTTACTCTGCCTGAAGTCCCTCAATCAGTCCGTTAGTGGAATAATGCTGCTATTCTGATTGTCAGCAGTACATTCTCTTTACTTCTCTCATCTGTAAAAGCCATCTGTTTGATTTTTAGCATTGGAAGAACTTGTCTCTTAATCATGTCTTTGAGGAGTGGTGGAAAAACTCCTAACCTGTGTGCATACCCCCTTCCCCCCCCCACCCCAAACATTTGACAGTAGAAATAAATGTTTAGGTCTCTATGTTCATTTTCTGCCACCCCTTCCCTTCCTGTTAGTGGATTGTGAGGATGCCACCCCAAAGTCCCTTGTGATGTCACTGATTTCTAATGGTAGACCAGAAAAACATTGATACTGATAAATTGTGAAATATATTGGTGAAAATTTGAAACTCCTGTACTATTTTAATGCTTGTAAACCTTTCCTCATAAGAGCCTTGAGAAAGTTAATATAAATATCATTGTAAACTTCACAAGTGCTCAGTAATTATAAGCATTTCTATGTATAAAGAACAATAAAAGGGAATTGAACATGAAATTGCACATCTATATTACCCAGGGACTGGCTTTGGCTCCCCTACCTCCCTTTTTAAATTTGTGTCCTCTGCAATTAGTAAGGGGTCCCTTGTTTCTCTCCTTCCAGTCCTCTTTTCCCTTTGTCCCTTCATTTCTTCCTGGTGATTTTTTAGGTCTCTTTTTTTTTCAGAGAATCTGATGGTTCTTAAATTGCTTCTCTGTTTTGTTGTTAGTAATTTATGATAGGAAATATCTTATGTTTTCTTGTTTTTAAAGATTAAAACTACCCTTTCATTTTACAAAAAAAAAAAAACAAAACTTTTTTTTCCCCTCTTTCCTAATACCCCCACTCCCTACTGGGGGGAAAAACCCAAACCTTTTTAACAGGTATGCATATCAAGCAAAACAAATTCCTACAATGAATAGGTTCAAAATAAATGTATCATTCTGCATTTTGTGTCATTACCTGTCTGTCTGGAGGTATTTTCTGGAATCATGGTTGATCAGTGTGTTGATCAAAGTTCTTAAGTTTTTAAAATAGTTTGTCTTTACAGTGTTGTTATTAATGTATAATTCGTTCTCTTGATTTTGCTCTCTTCACTCTCTATCATTTATATGAGCCTCCTCAAACTTCTCTGAAAAATTCCTTTTATCATTTCTTATATCATAATAGTCTTCTATTACATTCTTATAGCTTTATTCACCCATTCCCATGAAGTGTTAGTTTCTAATTCTTTGCCTGTACCAAAAGAGCTGCTATAAATATTTTTGTACATGTTTGTTATTTTCATCTTTCATTGACGTCTTTGGAGTCTAGGCCTAGTGGTAATGTTGTTGATTCAAAGGTTTTACATGGTTTAGTAAGTTGTGGGGCCTAGTTCCCAATTGCTTTCCAGAATGGCTGTACCCATGCATAGCTCCACCACCAGCTCATCAGTGTGTGCACTTTGTTGTAGCAGCACTATCATTTTCTTTTTGTCAGCTGTGCCAGTCTCATGGTTGTGAGGTAGAATTTGGGAATTGACTTTGTTTGATTTGAAGCATTTTTTCTTACGAATTTTTTTCCTTTTGAAAACTGCTTATTCATATCAGTTGGGGATTGGCTCTTAGTTTTACAAGTTTGTACCAGTTCTGTATGTGTTTTAGATAGATACTACCTCTTATGTTAAGAAAAGGTCTATTCTTATTTTCTATTTTTTTTTTTTTTTTTGGCGAGGCAGTGGGGTGAAATGACTTGCCCACGGTCACATCTAGTAAGTGTCAAGTGTCAGAGGCCAGATTTGAACTCAGGTCTTCCTGAATTCAGTGCCAGTGCTCTATCCATGCACCATCTAGCTGTCTCTGTTTTCTATTTTTTAAAAAACAAAAATAGGATTTATGTCAAAAGCTTATTCTTTCAATAATTATATTATGTCACGTTTGTTGTTTTTATTATTTTCTATTATGTTTATGGTTTTCCTAATATTGAAATAACCCTGCATTTCTGTTATAAATTGTACCTGCTCATAGTGTATAATCTTTTTGATATATTTTATACTATTTAATTTTAAGATTTTTCATCCTTGTTTATTAGGGGTATTGGTGACTCTTTCTGGCTAGGAATCAAAATCATATTTATATCATAGAAAGAATTTGGTAGGACTACTACCTCCTTTTGCCAAAAGTTTATATAATATTGGAATTAATTGTTCTTTGAATGTTTGATTTAATTTGCTTGCAAATCCATCTGGTCTTGTCATCAAAACATTTTGTCATTCGAAACATCATTTGTGGTTTGTTCAGTTTCTTTTTATAAGATTAGGTTGTTTAAATTCTCCATTTTTTGCCTTGCCATTTCCTATATTTCTAAATAGTATTCATATTATTTAAGTTGTTGGTTTTATTGGCAGATGTTGGATAACATAGGTTCTACTTATTTCCTTCTCATTTGTCTTTCCTCTTTTTCATTTTTGATATTAACTTAGTTTTCCTCTTTTCCCCCCAAATCAAATCAGCTAATTTTTTTGAACCCATAGTTTTATTTATTAACTTATTATTATTGTTTTTTTCTTTCAAATTGCTTGACTTCTTCAGTTTTCAGAATATCTGTTTTTGGGATAGCTAGGTGTCCCAGTAGATAGAGCACTGACCCTGGAGTCAGAAGGACCTGAGTTCAAATCAGGCCTCAGACACATAACACTAGTTGTGTCACTCTGGGCAAGTCACTTAACCCCCATTGCCTCACCAAAAAAAAAAAAAAAGAAAAGAAAAGGATATCTGTTTTTGTGGGTAATTGAGATTTTTTAATTTGTTGGTTTCCAGTGTTTTTAGTTGCACGCCCAACTTATTGATCTATTCTTTTGTTGATTAAAGTGTTGAGTTATGCATATTTTCCCATAAGTACTGCTTTGACTTGGAATGTTGTCTCATTGTCATAGTCTTTAATAAAATTATCTGTTGATAAAATTTATTCTGCCCCCTTCCCCATTCTTCAGTATTTGTTTATTCACTTAATTCTAATTCTTCAGTGGCCCTTTATTTTTATTACATTACAGTCAGTTAAAGATATGTTTAATATTTCTGGTTTACCTCATATATTTTTGGTGTTTTTATATCTTAATACATGCTTAGTTTTTGTATTGGTGTTTGCACAGCTGAGCGTACTCCTTTCCATCCCAAGTCATTAATCTCCAAAGATCTGTCAGATCTAACTTTTAAAAAATTCTAGCTAAGTTCATAATTTCCTTTCTTTCTCTCTGTCTGTCTCCCTGTCTATCTGCCTGTCTTTTAAATTTGTGTATTAGTTTTACTATCTATTTTTTTCACATCCCTCATTTTGCTTTTTGTTTTAAGTATCTAGATGCTATGCCATTAGATATATACACATGCAGTATTTATGTTAACACATTGTCTATGGTACCTTTCAGCATTGTGTAGTTGCTTATTTATCTTGTTTTTTTTTTCTTTTTCCTACTTTCCCTTACCCTCTGTAAGTAAAGACAGAAGGTTAAAAGAAAAAGAAAGTAGGAAGTAGAGAAGTAAGAGACAGATGTACACAAAGAAACATAGCACTGCATCAAAAGCATAGCCAAGTCCAAAAGTATTTTCTTATTCTTCCTATTGGTCCATTATTTCTCTGTCATGAGATGGGTAACATTCTTCTTTTCCCCAGTCCTTTGGGATCATGGTTGATTGTTCAGTTGATCAGAGTTCTTAAGTCTTTTCGAATTGTTAGTTTTTACAGTATTGATGTTATCATTTAATTTGTTCTTCTAGTTTTGCTCACTTCTCTCTGTATCCCTTGAGATAAGTCTTTCTAAGTTTCTCTGAAAATATCTTATTCTTCATTTCTTACAGCACAATACTGTGACATTATATTCACCATAATTTGTTCAGCCATTACCCAGTTAATACATATTCCTATAGTTTCAACTTCCTTGCTACCACAAAAAAGTTGCTATAAAATATTTTGTATGTATTGAATCTTTTCTTCGTTCTTTGATCTCTTTGGAGCATAAGACTGCTAGTGGTATTGACAGGTTTCAAAGGATGTGTATTTTTTAGTAAGCATAATTTCAAATTGCTTTCTAAAATGTTTGGACCAACTCATAGTCTAGCAGCAGGGCATCAGTGTGCCTGTTTTCAGTAAGTGTCACTTTTTGGGTCAGCTTTGCCAATCGTTTATCTCTTTTAATCACATCTCTTTTTGCCGTTGCCTTGTCTGAGGTCATTATTAGTGCTTCTGCCTTTTTTTTCCAGGTCAGCTGAGATATAACAGATTTACTCTTACCCATTATTTTAATTATGTGTAAATTTTTGTTTCAAGTTACAATTCTTGTAAACAACATATTGTTTGATTCTATCTTCTAATACATTCTATTATCCTCTTCTGTTTTGTGGATAAATTTATCCATTTATGTAAACAGTAATGATTATTAATTGTATATTTTCCTCAGTCTTATCTTTTTCTGCACTTTCCTTTCTTCGTTCCCTGCCCACTCTTTATAAAGATGATGAGAGTATTATGTTCAGTACTTGATCTGTTTGCTTGATACAATCCTTTCCCTTCTTCTTGACCAAACTCCAATCACAGTTTCTTAACATTTCTTTCTTTTAAACCATTCTTCACAGTTTATCCTCAGAGAGTAGAGTTTGTTTTGATTCTAATTTCTTATTGTAGCTACATTTCCTATTATTCCTTCCTTTCCCATCATTCTTTCCACTTTTCTTCTTTTGCCCCATTGGCCTTGAATGTATTTCTCTACGCAAATGTTGGTGCATGTGTATATGCACATGCATATTTGCACATGTACATTCTGTCCTTCTTTGACCAGTTTAGATGAAAATAAGGTTTAGGTATCCTGTACCTTTCTTGTTTTTTAGTAATCTCTTTGCTTCCCATATTTATTTGTGGTAGTAGCCCCCTCCCCTTTCTCTTGTTTCTTCACCAGAGTATTTTTTTCCATCCCTTTCTTTTCTTCCTTTAACATCATCAAAGCACAATAAATCCACTGGTAGTTTAGGAATGAGGGAGGAGGGAAAAGTCCGTAAGATACAAATGTTTCCTCTAAGACCTAATGTCATTAGGATTATAAATCCTGCATCTGTGCACACATCTCAAACCCTTTATCCGTTTTTTAAAGAAAAGCTACTGCTTCAGATAGTTTCAGCTGAAGCAGTGTCCTGAGTATCAGGAAATTTTTTTTTTTAAACTAAAACTAGGATTTAGTTATCACTGTTTCAGTGAAAGCCAGGAAATCTGGCCTGGTTTCCGTGCCCCCCCCCGCCCCATATCTATTGAAATCTACCTTTCTTCTTCTTTGGAAAATTGTAGCAATAGTTTTGTAGTGTTAAGAGGAGGAAGAGGAAATACATTACATCCATAAGTATATTTTCTTTAAAATTTCTTATTTTAAATTAAATACCAAAAAAGAACCTTTTTTTTATATATAAGGCAGAACCCACAAAGAGCATTTTGTTTGAAACTATGAATCTCCATTTCATACTACTTTTTTAAAAGCATCTAATAAGTTACACACATTACTTTTTAAATTGTTCTGCTGAGGAGGGTGGAGCCAAGACGGCACAGAAAAGGCAAGGACCCTCTTGAGCTCTCCCAAATTCCCATTCAAACAACTGCAAAATAACACCTCAGAATGAATTCTGGAGTGGCAGAATCCACAAAAGGATGGGTTGAAACAATTTTCCAGTCCAAGACAACTTAGAAGGTTGGCAGGAAAGATCTCTTGCACCATGGTGAGAGTCCAGTGCGGGCAACTCTCCAACAACCCAGCAACAGCAGGCCTTGGGGGCAACCAAATTATACTCCAGAGCTCTCAGCCCACAAACAATAAGGGGACAGGAAAACTGGTTAGAAGGAGATTACAGGGGTCTTTTTGCAGATACTGGGGACAGGACTCTATTGCATTGCCCTTATATAGATCCAAGTCACAGTCTCAGGGTGAGGAGGAGCACTAGCACACCAGACTTTGTGCCCGCACAGGAGCGGGTATCCTGGTCACAGTTCGAGTGAGGAAAAGAAAGAGTGCTTATGATCACTCACAGAGCAGAGCAGAGGCCCGGAGAGTAGTAAAGATATCCCTCCTTAGATCATACCACCTTGGAAGAAAGGAAAACTTGCAGACATATGGAACTAGCTTTAAAAACAACAGCAACAAAAAACCTGAAGCTTGGGACAGTGCCCCTTCCGCCCAGGGAGCAGAGCCAACTTTAATATAAAAGTTAAAAGTCAAGAAATAGGTGGGAAAATGAGCAAATAAAAACAAAAACAACTTGACCATGGAAAGTTACTGTGGTGACAAGTTATTGTTGTTTATCCTTCATTTTTGAAGGACAGGGAAAATCAAAACACAAACTCAGAAGAAGAGAACAAAGTCAAAACTGCTATATCCATAGCCATCGTGCCCCCTGCCCCCCAAAGGAAAATGTGAATTGATCTCAGGCCCAAAAAGAATTCTTAGGGGAACTTAAAAAAAAAATACTTTCAAAATCAAATTTGAGAGGTAGAGCAAAAATTAGGGAAAGAAATAAGAGTGATACAAGAAACACCTGGACTTACATGAACTGAAGCTGAGTGAAGTGAGCAGAGCCAGGAGCCAGCAACTTTGATAGATCTAAGTCTCTTCTCAGCAATGCAGTGATCCAAGACAATTCCAACAGACTCATGATGGAAAATGCTATCCACATCCAGAGAAAGAACTATGGAGTCTGAATGCAGATCAAAGCATACTGTTTTCTCATTCTCATGTTTTTTCCCTTTTGTTATGATTCTTCTTTCACAACATGACTAATGTGGAAATATATTTAATATGATTGCACATGTATAGCCTATATCAGATTGCATACCATCTTGGGGAGGGGGAATGGGAAGGAGGGAGGAAAATTTAGAACACAAAATCTCATAAAAGTGAATGTTGAAAACCAAGAATAAATAATTCTTGGGGAAAAAAAAGAAAATTGTGAAAAAACTCAACAGTTTGGAAAAGGAGGCACAAAAAAGAAAATAACACCTTAAAAAACAGAAATGGCTGAAGGGTAAAAGAGGCACAAAAATCTACTGAAGAAAATAACACCTTGAAAAGCAGAATTGGCCAAATGGAAAAAGATACAAAAAATCACTGAAGAGAAAATCTCCTTAAAAAAATAGAATTGGCCAAATGTAAGAGGAAGTACAAAAGCTCACCAAAGAGGGGCAGCTAGATGGCGCAGTGGATAGAGCACCGGCCCTGAAGTCAGGAGGACCTGAGTTCAAATTTGGCCTCAGACCAAACACTTGACATATACTAGCTACGTGACCTTGGGCAAGTCACTTAACCCCGATTGCCTCCCCCCCCCCAAAAAAAAAGCTCACCAAAGAAAATAATTGCTTAAAAATGAGAACTTGGAAGGTGGAAGCTATTGACTCCATGAGACATCAAGAAACAATAAAACAAAATCAAAAGAATGAAAAAAAAATAAAAGGTGAAATATCTCACTGGTAAAAACAACTTACCTGGAAAATAGATCAAGGAGAAACAATTTAAAATTATTACCTGAAATTACCTGAAAACCATGATCAAAAAAAGAGCCCAGACATCATCTTTCAAGAAATTATCAAGGAAAACTGCTCTGATATTCTAGAACTAGAGGGTAAAAGAGAAATTAAAAGAATCCACTGATCACCTCCTGAAAGAGATTCTAAAATGAAAACTCCCAGGAATGTAATAGCCAAATTCCAGGCTCTCAGGCCAAGGAGAAAATATTGCAAGCAGTCAGAAAGAAACCATTCACATACCATGGAGCCACAGTCAGATCACACAAGATTGATCAGCTTCTACATTAAAGGATCAGAGGACTTGGAATATGATAATCCAGAGGGCAAAAGATGTAGAATTACAACCAAGAATCACAATATAATCTTTCAGAGGGAAAAATGGATATTCAATGAAATAAAGGACTTTCAAGCATCCCTCATGAAAAGATAAGAGCTGAATAGAAAATTTGACTTTCAAATTTGAGACTCAAGAGAAGCATAAAAAGGTAAATGAAAAAGAGAAATCATAAGGGGTTCTACAAGGTTAAATTCAGTTGTAGTTGTGGTTTGTTCTTCATTCTTTTTTTTTTTTTGCCATTAGAACAGAACTTTTTATTTATTTATTTATTTTTGAACAACAGCAGCAATAATAGCTAACATTTATATTAGCACTTTAAGGTTTACAAAGCACTTAAATATTACTTCATCCTCACAGCAACCATGAGGTAGGTGTTATTATTATCCCCACTTTACAGATGATGAAATAGTACATATACATACTATTACATAGTGCATAATATTTTAAGCATTCAAACTGCACTAATATTTCTGGGGCAGCCTATAATCTCTCTTGAGCTTCTTTATTTTTATTTTTTTATTTTTAGTTTTCAACATTTTCTTACACAAGATTTTGAGTTCCAAATTTTCACCCCATCTCACCCCTCCTCCCACCCCAAGATGGCATGAATTTCGAATACGCCTTCCCCTAGTCTGCTTTCCCTGCTATCTCTCCCCCCCCTTCCCCTTCTGTTTTCCTGTAGGGCAGGATAGATTTCTGTACCCCATTTCCTGTATTTCTTATTTCCCAGTTGCATGTAAAAACATTTTTTTTAAACATGTGTTTTTAAAACTTTGGGTTCCAAATTTTCTCCTTTCGTCCCTCCCCACCCACCCTCATTAAAAAGGCAAGCTATACATGTGCAGTTATGCAAAACACTTCCATAGTAGAAATGCTGTGAAAAACTAACTGTATTTCCCGTAATCCTATCCCGACCCCCCCATTTATTCTATTCTTTCTTTTGACCCTGTCCCTTCTCAGAAGTATTTGCTTCTGATTACTCCCTTTCCCAATCTGCCCTCCTCTCTATCCCCCTCCTCTCTTGTCCCCTTCCCCTTCAGTTTTCCTGTAGGGTAAGACAGATTTCCATACCCAATTGAGTGTGTATGTTATTACCTCCTTAAGTCAAATCCTATGAGAATAAGATTCACTCATTCCCTCTCACTTTCCCCCATTTCCCCTCCACTGTAAGAGCCTTTTCTTTTCTGTTTTTTTTTTTGTGAGATAATTTACCCTGTTCTACCACTCCCTTTCTCCTTCTCCTAGTATAATCCTCTCTCACCCCTTAATTTTATTCTCCAGATATGACCTTTTCATCTTCAACTCACCCTGTTCCATCTATCTATCTATCTATCTATCTATCTATCTATCTATCTATCTATCTATCTATCTATCTATCTAT
>NW_020954585.1:51608589-51743055 GCF_900497805.2 Vombatus ursinus
TATCTATCTATCTATCTATCTATCTATCTATCTATCTATCTATCTATATACATACATACAATTTTTTCCCTCCAACTACCCTAATACTGACAAAGGTCTCATGAGTTACAAATATCATCTTTCCATGCAGGAATGTAAACAGTTCAACCTTAATAAGTCTCTTATGATTTCTCTTTCCTGTTTACCTCTTCATGTTCCACTTGAGTCTTGTGTTGGAAAGTCAAATTTTCTATTCAGCCGTGGTCTTTTCATCAAGAATGCTTGAAAGTCCTCTATTTCACTGAATGACCATTTTTTCCCCTGAAGAATTATACTCAGTTTTGCTGGGTAGGTGATTCTTGGTTGTAATCCTATCTCCTTTGCTCTCCAGAATATTATGTTCCATGCCCTGTGGTCCCTTAATGTAGAAGCTGCTAAATCTTGTGTTATCCTGATTGTGTTTCCACAATACTTGAATTGTTTCTTTCTGGCTGCTTGTAATATTTTCTCCTTGACCCAGGAGCTCTGGAATTTGGCTACAATATTCCTAGGAGTTTTCCTTTGGGGATCTCTTTCAGGAGGAGATGGGTGGATTCTTTCAATTTCTATTTTGCCCTCTGGTTCTAAAATATCAGGGCAGTTTTCCTTGATCATTTCTTGAAAGATGATGTCTAGGCTCTTTTTTTGATCATGGCTTTCAGATAGTCCAATAATTTTTAAGTTCTCTCTCCTGGATCTATTTTCCAGGTCAGTTGTTTTTCCAATGAGATATTTCATATTGTTTTCTAATTTTTCATTCTTTTGGATTTGTTTTACAGTGTCTTGATGTCTCATAAAGTCACGAGCTTTCAATTGCTCTATTCTAATTTTTAAGGAAGTATTTTCTTCAGTAATCTTTTGGACTTCCTTTTCCATTTGTCCAATTTTGCTCTTTAGGGCATTCTTCTCTTCATTGGCTTTTTGGACCTCTTCTGCCATTTGGGTTAGGCTATTTCTTAAGGTGTTATTTTCTTCAGTATTTTTTTGAGTCTCCTTAGCTATTAACTTGCTTTTCATGATTTTCTTTCATCACTCTCATTTCTCTTCCCAGTTTTTCGTCTACTTCTCTTACTTGGCTTCTCAAAATCCTATTTGAGGTCTTCAAAGGCCTGGGACAAATTCATATTTTTCTTGGAAGTTTTGGATGTAGGAGCTTTGACTTTGTTTTCTTTTTCTGGTTGTATGTTTTGATCTTCTTTGTCACCAAAGTAAGATAATATAGTCTGACTCTTTTTGCGCTGCTTGCTCATGATCCCAGCCAATTACTTGAGTTTTAAACTCTTTGTTAAGGTAAGAGTCTGTTTCCATTGTGGAGAATGTACTGTCCCAAGCTTTGGGGGTTTGTACAGCTGTTTTCAGAGCTACTTCTAGGGACCTGAAAAGTGTCAGTTCTTCCAAGGTGCTATGATAAGGGGCGAGGTGTTTCCTCTCCACCACCACAGGAAGCTCCACCATGCCAGCGCTCCTCCTCGCCCCAGGACCACCCCTCAGAACTGTGACTCAGATCTAAGCACGGGCAAAGCAAGAGATTTCTTCCTCAGCCCTGGCAAAGGGATCCTTGCAATCCCCCTCTGATCAGCCACTGGATTCCCCCTCAGTCTGTGGGCCAGAAGCTCAGGAAACAGCCACTGCCCTGAGGGCATGCTCTGGACTTGAGGCTGAGACCTAGCTTCTTCTCTCACCTCAATAACAGTAACCTCTCCCACTGACCTTCTAAGTTGTCTTTGGCATTCCTGGGTTGAGAAGTCTGGAAACCACCACAGCTGCCCACGATTCAATCCCTTGAGGCCTGCTCCAGGGTCACTGGGGCCTGCGCCCCATGCCGAACTGCGCTCCTCACCCCACCCAGTGCGATATACCTTTCAGATCAGCCATCCAGGTTGTCGTGGGCTGGAAAGTTGTTTTACTCTGTTTTTTTTGTTGGTTCTGCTGCTTTAGAATTTGTTTAGAGCCATTTTTTATAGGTCTTTGGAGGGGTTTGGGGGAAAGCTCAAGCAAGTCACTGCTTTCCCTCCACCATCTTGATTCCGCCCTTTTGTCCTTCATTCTTGAAGAAGATCATGACATCAGGGAGATGATGACATGACTTGCAATTGACTTTGATTTGAGTGAGGGAGGGCTCTGCAAAGTCACCAGCCTCACTTTCTCCTCTAGAGCCATCTGGGCCCAGTGGCAAGACATAGATCAGGATGACTGGAGATGGTCCAGGATGCAGTGGGAGTGGTTAAATTCAGTAAGGTTAAACTGTTTGCATTCCTACATGGGAAGATAATGCTTATAACTCCTAAGAACTGTATCATTATTAGAGCAGTTAGAAAGAGTCTACATGGGCAGAGGGCATGGGTATGAGTTTAATATGTTGGGATATCTAACATAAATAAAATTAAAGGTCTGAGAAAGAGGAATGCATGGCAAGAAGGGGAGAGGGAGAGGTGGAATAGGGTAAATTATCTCACCTAAAAGAAGCACGAATGCCCTTTTATAGTGGAGGGGAATATGAGAGTTGTGGGGAGACTAATTGAATCTTACTCTTATCAGATTTGGCTCAGAGAGGTAATGGCATACACACTCAGTTGGGTATAAAAATCTATCTTACTCTGCAGGAAAGTAAGAGAATAAGGGAATAAGAGAAGAGGTGATGCTGATAGAAGGATGGATGGATTGGAGGAGGTGGTAGTTGGAAATGGTTTGTTTCCTGTTGAAGATGGAGAGAATGAAGAGAGGGAGAGAGAGTAGGATAAATGGGGGGGGTGGAGGGAAATACTTAGAAATCATAACTGTGAAAAAAATTTTTCAACAAATTTCTCTGACAAAAGCATCATTTTTCAAATATATAGAGAATAAAGTCAAATATATAAGTATATGAATCATTTCCTATTTGATAAATGGTCAAAGAACATGAACAGGCAGTTTTCAAATGAAGGAATCAAAGATATCTATAGTCATATGAAAAAATGCTTTAAATCACTGTTGATTAGAGAAATGCAAATTAAAACAACTCTGAGGTACCACCTCACACCTATCAGATTGGCTAATATGACAGAAAAGGAAAATGTCAAATGGGGAGAATGTGGGAAAATTGAGACAGTTGGTTGAGTTGTGAACTCAACTCTTGGTTGAGTTGTGAACTGATTCAATCATGCTGAAGAGCAGTTTGGAACACTGTCCAAAGGGCATGTCCTTTGACCCAGCAAAATACCACTACTAAGTCTGTATCCTAAAGATATTTTAAAAAAAAAAGGAAAAGGACCTATATGTACAAAAATATTTATAGTAGGTTTTTTTTTTTGTGCTGGCCAAGAATTAGAAATTGAGGGGGTGTCCATCAGTTGGGAAATAACTAAACAAGTTGTTGATTAAGATTGTGATGAAATACTGTTGTGCTATAAGAAATGACAAGCAGGATGATTTCAGAAAAAAAAACAAAACAAAACAAAACTTGGAAAGATTTAAATAAACCGATGCAAAGTAAAATGTGCAGAACCAGGAGAACCCTATACATAATTTTAACAGCAATATTGTATGATGATCAACTGTGAATGACTTAGCTATTCTCAGTAAAAGAAAAATCAAAGATAATTCTGAAGGACTTATGATGGAAAAATGTTATCCACCTCCAGAGAAAGAATTGATGGAGTTGAGTGCAGATTAAAGTATATTTTTTTAAACTTTCTTTTTTTTTTTTCTTTCTTTTTTTTTTTGGTCTGTGTTTTCTTTTACAACATAACTAATATGGAAATAAAAAGAAAATAAGGTTGTTCTGCCTATCAGTGCTTCCTTCTGAATTTCTTTCTATTCTAATGTAAAAAATATTTCAGTAGCCTTCCCTTCCTTTTTTGGTATCAATATTGTTAACCCAAACCCTACCTAATGGTCTCCCTCCTCCCCCATTTAAATAAAGAGGGAAAAAACTCTTGTAAAAAATAAATTTAATCAAACAGAACAAATCCATTCAGCAGTCATGTCCAGAAATGTATTTCTCTTTCTGGACCTTGAGTCCATCTCATTTCTGTCAGGACATGAATGACACCCTTTATACCCATTATACCCCCTTCAATGTCTCCTTCTTGGGATGTCCCTGGAGCTTTCTTCTCTTGCCGCCTAAAGATGCAGAACCCTGAAGGCTAATGACTCATTGGCCAGTAGCAGATGACTATTGGATGCTGGGGTTTTTTGCCTTACCTGGAGCTTTCTTGACGGGCAAGCCCCTCTCCTATTGCCTGTGGGCACCTGACCGATTTGGGGTGTAATTGGTAGTTGGATGCTGACTTATTCCCTTATGCTGATGTTTCTTACTGGATTTCTTGATCGTTATTCCATCTGATGCAACTTTGGTGTTTTGCTCAAGTAGGTTTTGGGGAGCTAGCAACTTTCCTCATGTTCAGACATCAGATTGGCCGGAGTTTGTCCATAAGTATTGAAATGGAATAATACAAAATTGTCTAATTTCATAAAATAGTTAAACAGTAGTTATGTTTTGCAGTTGTGTAAACTCAATACAATAGAGAGCTAGATTCACAGCTTATAGCTTACATTTATATAGTGCTTCACATAAAATTTTCATATACATATTTTTCTGATGAGCACATTAACCCTGTAAGATAAGCAGTATGAGTACTTTTCTCCATTTGAGGAAACTAAAACTTAGGAATATTAAATGACTTGATCAAAACCCTACAGTTAGGAAGATACAAACCAAGGGATTCAAGTTCCAAATCCAGCATATGTCTCCTAATATAACATAATGCCTATTCTTTGCATAATAATGACTTTAAGGGCTGAGATAGTTTATGTATAATATATGTAAAGAATCTCTTTGTAAACCTTAAAGTCCTATATAAGTATAAATTATTATTATTGCCATCACAGATGTAATAATGAGGTCAGGAAACATGAAATCAGGTTTAAAAAAAGATTACAGATTGCAGTAAGACGACCACTTACATAGGAGAAGTGGGAGATGATCACTTAAAATTTTTGCCTACAAAGAAATTTGCTTTTGAGGACTTTTTTGCAAAGAGAATAACTTGAGAGTGAATTGGGTCACTCAAGGGAATCTCTTTCTACCTGGGGGAGTTTTATATCCTTACTTTGGGTAATGTTCACGATCTCTCTACTTCTACATTGCATTCTGAGGCTGGGAAGACTTCAAGTATGGATAATTTTTCAACATATAAAAAAAAATACAGTAGTTTCCCTCCCATTCCTTGCTTTCATAACCAATTCAATAAGCCCACTTGAATTTCTCATGACAATATAGCAGTCCTTTCACTTCTCTTCATTCTTGTATATGGCCATTTTAGTTGCCTCTTTCCTTCTTTTTTGTACTTAGCCACTGTGTGACACAATTTTTATTTAAATGAAAAGTATATGTTAAATGGTAATGGTAAAAATGTGCTGGGACAGGAACACTGCTGTTGTCCAAGGTAACCTTCCATTTCCTATATTTCCCTAAGCTCCATTAGTGAACCTACTCTGAGAGCCTTTCAACTGAAGAAAACAAATTTTGCCCCAGGCACTATCTTTCCTCCTCACGATACCCTACGGAGTATTTCTTCATACATGCTTCTCACACTGTATGTGATAGCTTATTGTCAATGTAAAACGGGAGAGTAAGGAACTGCTTGGAACTTTGAGTTCCATGGAAATGTTGAATGATCTGCAGCATAGTAGCAGGTCTTGAACCCCTGGGCAGATTCCATTTCTATGTATTTTATTTTTTCAAATGTGTAATTCATTTGTGTATTACCAGGTTCTGCCTGCCTCTTGCTATTTGATGTGTGAATCTCTTTATGACCATGTATCACTTTTGAAGTACAAGTATATTGAACTCCTAGCAGGCTTCTCTTGTTCAGCTCAATGCCTAGGCCTGTAGTCAAGAAGCAATTCTATGTGATTTGTGAAATAAAAGGGGCTGAGTCTCCTGGGCTACAAGTACCTGCAGGGTCTGACTGCCTCCTCTGTGATCTTGGTTAATAGCAGAATAGAACAGGAGAGGATTTGCTCAGCAGAGAGCCCTTAAGTATAGCAGTGTGAAAGTTCCATGGGTGTTATAGACAAAAGCTACCACCATTTCCATTTAGCACAGAAGGGTGAAGAAAGGCCTTCTGGAAGATGGGAGAAATAGAGGAGATTTGTTTTATTTCACTCCAAACAACCAATGGGTGAAATTTGTGGGGAGGTAAATTTTGGCGCAACCTGTCCAACAATGGAATAAGTTGCCTACTGAGATAATGAGCTCTGAACAAGGAGATATTGATGCATTTCCCTTCCAGGTACTCTAGAGAGAATTTTTATAATGGGCACAGGTTTGGGATAAATGACTTTGGAGATCTCTTTCAGTTCTGAGATTCTGTGTGCTTCCCTTCAGAGGGCATGTATAATTTTAAGTGTTGTTGAGTTGAAGAGGATCATTATACAGTTTGGCAAAACCAAATACATTGGGTCTCCTAGAACAAGTGCAGTACAGGTCTGTCAGTGGCCTGTGATACCATTCTTTTCTCTCTTTTTAAAATGATTTATGCTAAAAACATTTTATTTTTCCGTAACAGTTCTATCTCAGTATTATACCCCTCTGCTATTGCATCCTTTAAGAAAGAAAAGCGATTGAGTAAAACCAGTCAACAAAGCATCCATGTTTGACAAAGTATGCAACATTTCCTAGCCATAGTATCCTACATGTCCAGTGAGAGGAGAGACCTGTGTCTTGTCTGTTTTCCTGTGCAAAGATTGACCATTACAGTTAATCAGAGTTCGTCTTTCTTTAAATGTTGCTTTGCTTCATGAAAATGTATGTTCTTCTCCTGGTTCTTCTTTCTTCACCCACAGTTTATACAAATCTTTCCATCCTTCTCTCAATTCCTCATTTGTCATTTCTTGCAGTGTACTAGTTTTGAATTATTTACTTTATCCCATTTAATTCAGAGATTGATGGGCAATCACTTTTTCCCCTAGTTTTTATTCTGTACCACAAAAAGTGGTGCCACGAATATTTTTTTGTGTGATGGGACTTTTCTTTGTCTTTAATGAGATATATGTCCAGTAGTGGGATTACTGGGTCAAAAAGTATATAACAATTTGATGATTTTTCCTTAGAAACTATTTCAAGGAATTGATTAGGGCTTTGAAATAGTCACCTTTGGGTTGAATATAGAGGAAGTTCTCAGTCCTTTTAGAATCATAGACTTTTACTTGAGAGGGACCATGTAGACCCTCCAACCTAATTCCCTCATTCTTTGAAGGAAAAAAATATAACTAAAAGATGTGAAATTACTATCCTGTGGTTGTATTGCTAGTTAAGAGAAGAACTGGAATTTGAAACCAAGTTTCATGATTTTTAATTCAGTGAGTGCTTTATAAAACGTTGTTTAAAAATAATCATTTCTCATTCAATAAAATATGACTCAGAAAACATTTACTAAGCACTTACCAAGTACCAATTAAGTCAAGCCAACACATATTATTAAGTGCCAATAGCGTACCAAATTCTATGCCAAGTGCTAGAGATACAATGAAAGGCAAAAAAAAAAAACCTGCCTTCAAGAAGCTCACAGTCTACTGAGTGAGAAAACATATAAACAACAAAGTATAAGGAAGATATAGACAGGATAAATTAGAAATCGTTTCAAATGGAAGCCACTAATGTAAAGGACCAGGAAAGACTTCTTGAAGAAGGTGAAATTTTAGCTAAAATTTTAAGGAAACTAGGGAAATCAGAAGATAGAGATGAAGATGGAGAGACGTCTAGGCATAGTAGATAGTTGATGAAAATGCACAATCCAGAGATGGATTGTGTGTTGTGTAAGAAGCATTAAGAAGGCTAGTGTCCCTGGATTGCAGAGTACATGATGAGGAGTAAGGTATAAGAAGCCTGAAAGGGGCCAGGTTAATGACTTTAAAAGTCAAATAGAGGATATTATATTTGATCCTGGAGGAAATAAAGAGCTTCCAGATTTTACTGAAAGAGGAATGTTGGGGTTGATAATAACTACCTGAACTTTAAGAAAACCAATGCAACAGCTGAGTGGAGGGCAGATTTGGAATGGGGAGAGACTGGAGGCAGAGAAATCAACTCACAGGCTATTGCAATGTATAGGAGTTAGGTGCTGAGGGGCCTACATAAGAAGATAGAATTGACAGGGTTTGCTGCTAATTGGATATGGGGATTTGAGAGACAATGAGAAGTAGAAGATGACATCCAGATTATAGACCTTACTGGCTAATGAGCGATGGGCTTGAGGCGGGGAAAGATAATGAGTTTGTTTTTGGAAGTGTTGATTTTATGATGTCTACAAGACATCCAGTTTGATATCCGATAGGCAATTGGAGATTAGATACTGGAGGTCAGCAGAGGGGTTAGGGCTACATAAATAGCTCTGAGAATCATCTCTATAGAGGTGATAATTGAATCCAGGGTAGCTGATGAAATTACTAAGGGAAATATAGAGGAAGAAGAGAAGGTGGCCCAGGATGTGAATCTTTGTGAAACCCATGGTGAGCTGGATTGGCCTAGAGTGCTGCGAGGAAATTTCACCATCTTTAGGAACACTTTTTTTTTTTTTTTTTTTGGTGAGGCAATTGGGGTTAAGTGACTTGCTCAGAGTCACACAGCTAGTGAGTGTTATGTGTCTGAGGCCGGATTTAAACTCAGGTCCTCCTGACTCCAGGGCTGGTGCTCTATCCACTGCGCCACCTAGCTGCCCCAGGAACACGTTTTTCAATAGTGTCAATAGTACTACAGGAAGAAAACTATGCTGCACACAGTGATCAGGCAGCTGTGTGGTACAGTGGTTAGAGTGCTAGACCTAAAGTCAAGAAGACCAGATTTCAAATACTTTCAGGAGCTATGAACTCAGTTAAATGACTTGGGCAAGACATTTAACTTCTGTCTGTTCAGTTTTTCATGTAAAATGGGTATAATGATACCGCCTGCCTACCAGGGTTGTTGTGAGAATCAAATGAGATAATAATAAAGCCTTTTGCAATCTAAAACATCATATAAATTCTAGCTATTATTACTTTTGTTATTGTTGTTTTTATTAGAGATACTCTTGTCTGTCACATAAAGTAGAAGTTCCTTTTCCAGACATTTAAATCTCCTCTCTTTGTGGCTCTCACTTTTGCAGTTTCATATCCCATTATTCCTGTTTGTATTCCAGCCACATTAAACTGTTGACTATTTTTCAATCTTATTTTGCATTCTGGGCCCTCTAGGACTGGAATACGCTCTTTCCTCATCTTGCCCTTCTAAAATCCAGATAAAGAGTTATGTTTTGTTCATAAACTCTCCCTCTCTAAATTGTCTTTTTAGCACCTCGAATCCCTCCTTTGTTCACATCTCATTGGACCATTTAAGTAAACATTGTAGCTCTCTGTAGCTCACTTTGGATAGATTTTTAAGCTCTTTGAGGCCAGGGCCTAGTGGTTTTCATCTTTATGTATCCCCAGCATTCTTAGCACAGTAGGAACTTATAAATGATTGAGTGCTTGTAACATGCCGTCTAATGTTACCTTCTATCTACTTGGCATGTACCTTTTATATACCTCATTGTTTTCATGTTTTCTCACCCATTTGAGTTTAGGAGCTTATGTTCTTTGTTATGTTCCATATCTTTGTATTTCCAGAATTTAGCACAGTACTTTCCTGCCACATAGTAAACACTTAACAAATGCTTACTGATTGATTGATTCTTTTCCTTGAATAGCTTCTAATCAAATTGGGGACATGATACATGTATGTTTAAAAAAAAAAAAAAGCAACAACAGCAGGAGAATGTCTTGAGACTTCTAATCTGTAGGACCTGTCAAGTGAATTTTCCCCATAGCGATACCCCCGTCATTATAAAAAGTGTTCATATTCAGTTTCTACCTGTAGTTGGAGAGGTTGATTTTTCAGTCTTGGAAAACATCATTGGCTTTACATTTTTTTTTTTTTTTAATGTATGCTCTTTTTAAAGTAGTGGCATTAAGTATCCTCAGGCTCTCATTTTGTCATGTTAAAAATTACCACTTTTCTTAGTCATTAGCTTTGCATTTTTAAGTTTTTCTGTCAGCCCAAGTCAAAATTGAAATCTGAGAAGTAAATACCCTACAAAAAGCTTGTCAAATTTCTATTTGCCATTTGTTTGGTCCTCAACACCTGACATTTTAAATTATGCAAAATGATGTTACAAATCAGGAAAATCATCTGTGTCAGATGACTTCTGCAATCTACAACCTAAGGCTTTTGAGCTCTCCAAGAATATATAGTCATGGAGGAGTGGGGAAAACATGGGTTGGAAAGAGTTTCTTGAGTTTTCTATTGGTAATAGTTGTTGACATTAGTTTTTGCTTTTCTACCTGGATAGCCCACAGTATCACAGAATCAGGAAACTGAAAAGGACCTCAAAGGTCATCTAGTCCAGCCAAAGCCTTAAAAAGACTGTCTTAGACAAGGCTGTCTTATACAAAAGATATCTTAAAAGATATCTTATGTACCTTAAAAAAGTCTTCCAGAATTTGTTCAAAGACCTCCAGGGAAGTGAAACATCTCTTTAGGTAGTCCATTCCGCTTTTGTCTAGTTTTAATTGTTGGAGAATTTTCTATGTATCAAGTGTGAATTTTTCTCTTCACAGCTTTCATCCATTCTTCCTGGTTGTAGCTTTCATTTTCTTTAAAACATACATATATATATATATATATATATATTATTCAGAGCTTGAAGACCCTTTTCCCCGAAGAAGATTTCCATATTCATAGAAACACTAAAAATGAAGATTATATATGAAACTATGAATCTTCATTTCATACTACTTATTTCATTAAAATGTTTTTAATAATTTCATGCATTAAATTTAAAACTGCCCAATTGGAATGAGACATCCATTTTTGGATGTTACCAATGTGAGAGTTTATTTTCCTTGACTATATTTGATGCAAGAGTTTTCTTTTTCTTTTTTTGTAGAGGGATGGATGGAGGTGGGCAGGAGAGAAAATAAATGTTTATTGATTGGAAAAAATTTTTAAACCTACCATTTTTGTCTGTGCTGCCATTTGAACCTCTTTCCCTTTCTTCCTGTCTATTTTTTTAAAAAATGGATCAGTGTCCTTGTCTTTTTATTTTGCATTAATATTACTAACTTCTTCTACCCACCTACCACCAGCACCCAATTCCAAATGGAAAGGGGAAGAGTCTCTTCTAACAAACAAACAATCAAGCAAAGGAATCCCCACAGTGACCATATCCAAAAAATAGATGTCTCTTTCTATACCTCCTCAACTTTTGGGAGCTGGGTGACATGCTTCATTATAGGTCTTCTCGTTAAATATCATTGGTTGTTGCATGTATTAGAGTCCTTAAATTTTTCAGAGTTATTTTTCTTTATTATGTTGTTGTCCTTCTATAGATTGATCTTTCGGTTCTGTTTCCTTCACTCTTCATCTCTTCATATAACCCAAGATTTTTTTTCTTTTTCTTTCTTTTGAAATAAATGTTTTTATTTTTTGTTAATAATTCAGGTTGAATTTATTTTTTAAAATAATATTTTATTTCCCCCCAATTACATGTAAAATAATTTTTTACATTTTTTTAGAGTTCTGAGTTCCAAATTCTATTTTTCCTCCCTCCCCTACTCCTCCCTAAGATGGTAAGTAGTCTGATATAGGTAATAACAGGTGCAATCATGTGAAACATATTTTCATATTAGTCATGTTGTGGAAGAAAGCATGAACCAGATAAAAAAATGAAAGCAGGAAAGAAAGTAAAAAATAATAGGTTTCAGTCTATATTCAGAGGCCATCACTTCTTTCTCTGGAGGTAGATAGCATTTTTCACCATGAGTCCTTTGGGATTGTCTTGAATCATTATATTGCTGAGAATAGCTACATCATTCACAGTTGTTCATCATACAGTATTGCTGTTACTGTATACAATGTTCTCCTGGTTCTGCTCACTTCACTCTGTATCAGTCCATGTAAGTCTTTCCAGGTTTTTATGAAATCATCTTGTTTGTCATTTCTTGTAGCACAATAATATTCCATTACAATCATGTGCCACAGCTTGTTCAGTCATTCCCCAATTTATGGACACCCCTTCAGTTTCCAGATTCGGCCACCACAAAAAGAGCTGCTGTAAATATTTTTGTACAAATAGGTCCTCTTCCCCACCCCACCCCCTTTTAAAATCTCTCTGTGATGCAGATCTAGTAGTGGTATTGCAGGGTCAAAGGGTATGCACAGTTTTTTAGCTCTTTGGTCATAGTTCCAGATTCTTATCCAGAATGGTTGGATCAGTTCACAATTCCAACAGTGCATTAATGTCCCAGTTTTCCCCATACTCTACTTTATCATTTTCCTTTTCTGTCATATTATCCAATTTGATAGGTGTGAGGTGGTACCTCAGAGCTGGTATAATTTGCTTTTCTCTAATTAATAATGATTCAGAGCATTTTTTCTTATGACTATAGATAGTTTTGATTACTTCATCTGAAAACTGCCTGCTCATATCCTTTGACCATTTATCAGTTGGGGAATGACATGTATTCTTAAACATTTGATTCAGTTCTCTATATATTTAAGAAATGAGGCCTTTATCAGAGATACTTGCTGTAAAAAAAAAAAAAATTTCCCCCAGTTTTCTGCTTTCCTTCTAATTTCCAACCCAGAATTTTCTGAAGTGAGCTCATCCTTTCTTATGGGGCAATAAATATGCCATTTCATTCATATAATACTTTCAGCCATTCCTCAAGTCATGATTGTAGTCTCTTAGATTCTAGTTTTTTTCCTTTCTTTTTTCCCTTTTAGTATTTCTATTAGACTTAGAAAATTTCTTTTGCTTTGTACTTTCTCCTCCCTAATTTTACCCTTCCTCCTGACCACTACTCCCTCTAATCCTCAATTATTTATTTCCCTGTTGTATTTTATTTCTATATTAAACTTTATGTCTCTGTTTAGCCCTCCTTTATCCATTTCATATAATATTAATGATAGGAGGCATTTCTATAATGCTTTATGGTTTACAAAGTGCCTTACCATTTATTATCTCATTTGATCCTTCCAACAACTCCAGGAGGAAGGTGCTGTAATTATAACTGTTTCACAGATGAAGAATCTTAGGTTGAGAGACGTTAAGGGTCTTGCCCAGGGTCACACAGTTAAGAAGTGTCAGAAGCTCCCAAGTCCGGCATTCTCTCTCCTGGGCCATCTAGCTTCCTGAAATATATGCTGTAAAGTGGAGAACATAGCACAGAGAAGGAACTTTTAGTAATGTCCAGGGAAAATGAGTTCACAAAGCAAATATGTAAAATCCTGTACTGTATTTTATAGTATAATACTCAGGGATTCATTGTAGAAGTCATAAGTCAAGAAAATATCAATTGAAATATAAGGAAAATGGTTTTTAGTGAAGAAGAAAAAAAAACTTGAAACATTAATAGTGCTTCTTTATGTGCCAACAGTCATAGTGTTCTCCATTCTCAGCCTTATTAAAAAGCTTTTTGGAACTGAGCTTGACACTTAGACTTCATTAAACAAAGCATAATGAAAATATTATCATACTTGTTAAACCTCTTGGGATGAAGCACTCACCCCACTTCCTCCCATCCATGCGGGTCAGAGCTCTTGGTCTTTATGGCCCTCTCTAACTTCTCAGGACAATTTTAGGGGCCTAGGTTCCCTTGAGCTAGGGCTTTCCCATTCTGAGTGTCTCTGTACTGGTCCTTGCCATTCCTTGTGGCCTTCCAAGACCTCTACCTTATGGCTTACTGAATATTTTTCTCCTTTTTCAAGAGGGCCCTCCTGAGTCCTGGGATTTATGAGTGTCTCTGGCTGCTTCTACTGGGAGGCTGAACTGTTTTGTTTGTTTGTTTGTTTGTTTGTTTTTTTGCTGTGCTAATTAGCTTTGCTGGCCCTTCCCCCTTACCTCTGGGGTTTTGGCTGATTTTTTGCATGTAGCTCTTAGGTAGATGAAGTGACTTGCTGTAGTTTCTCACTAGGTTTCTTGATGATTATTTAATTTGATGTCAATTTCACATTTTTGTTGGGTTAGGTAAGTGGGAGCTGAGCTGTTTGCTTCTAGGTTCAGGCTGCCATCTTTGCCAGAAGCCCCTTAATTATGGTTTCTGGTGACAAGTAGAACAAGTATAATTTCCCCAAGTACCAGCCCTTTGCATTTTTTCTGTGTTTTCCCCCATCATCTCTCCTTTACAGTAATGTGCGCCATCCCTTCCATGACATGCAGTGAAGGCCCTTCCTACTTCTGAATGCTGTTCTCTGAATAGAGCCCAGCTTATTGATGGCCTTCCTAAAACATGATGTCCAGAATTGAACACAGTCCTGCATTTATGGTCTGATCCAGGGAGAGGACAAAGGAACTGTTGTGCCCCCCCCACCCCCCACTTACCCACTCCTAGAAAGCAAGCTTTCAATAAATGTTGGTTGAACTGAATTGGGCAGAAAACTCTCTTCAGTTCAGCTAGTAAATTAAAGGTTCTTATGTCTCTCCATTCCCTTGCTATATCTAATGCAAGTTGTATCAACAATCAAGTGAACTCCATAAAGTACGATGTATTTATATAGTAGTTTTGTGAAGATGTATTTGTGTGTGTACATTTTTTTTCTGTAGGAGTGTGACATTTATGTCATAGTACCTGAGATGATACGTCTCTTGAAGGCAGAGACGTTTTCATAAGTGACTAGCAACTTATTTACTACCGTTGCTCAGTACTGTCCTCAGGAATGTTGACCAGTTAATGTGGCATCTATACCATTAGCCAAGGAAGTGTGATATTAGGATGGTTAATGTTGGCTCTGAAGGGATACTTGGGGAGTGCATTATACAAGTAAAATAAATGAAATGGAATTTGTAATAGAGCAGCATGAAATCAAAGTAATATTGCTTTAGGAAATTTCAATTGATTCTCATTCTTTTTTTTACAATAGGTGTTATAGAGCTTTTATCAGGAAGTTGAAATTGCATGAACATAACTTGCCTGGTGAGAAATATAGAACAGCATGCTCATTCTGCCTCTGCATCCTTTCCACCCCCTCTAGCTAAAGTGTACAGGTGGGACCACTGCAGAGAGAGAACAGTCACATCTTAGGCATTAGAGCAGTGAATCAGTGGGAAACTGATCAGTCTGGAGACATGAGGAGAAAAGATACATTCCTCTACAGCTGGCAGTAAGGGTAAGGGTAAAGGTCTGTTGAATCAAACAGTATGAAGAGAGCAGAAATTTCCTCTCTTGCTTTGACTGGCATTTACCTTTACTTGGTTATCATTTACCATCATGGTCTTTATGAAGAAGGGTATTTCTGGGAAAGAATGGTATGACTGAGATTGAGGTGGAAGCGTTTCTGAAAAGAATTAGCATAAAGGAAATTAGAAGGAGATTATTTATTTGAGAGACTAAGCTTTTTCACCAGGAAAACATCTTATTTATCTAGTGTGTTCCAACCACAGAACAATTAATGTTAGCAGTAATAATAAGCATTTACAGAGCACTTACTGTGTAAAGCACTGTGCTGAGAACTTCACTCACTTTTACTAACCGCAAGGCTAGATTCCTTGAGAAGGCTGTCTAGAGTAAGTGCTTCCACTGCCCCTCCCTCTCTTCTTAACTCCCTACTAGCTTCTGAGCACCTTATTCAACTTGAAATGACTCCCTGCAGTTACCAGTGGCCAAATCTAGTGACCATTTTCCCAGCCCTCATTCTTCTTGACTTCTCTGCAGTCTTGGACAGTGTTGATCACCTTCTTCTTGATAGTCTTTTCTCCCTAGGTTTTTGGTTCTCCCATCTGTCTTATCTCTCCTCAGTCAACTTTGCTGTATCCTCATTCAGTTTACACCCACTTACTATGGGTGAACCATATAAGGCTCTGTCCTGGGCCCTTTTCTCTTCTCCTTCTATACCATTTCACTTGGGAATCTCATTAGCTCCTATGGATTTCATTATTATTTCTGTGCTGATGGTTTTCCAGTATGCCTATACATCCCTAATCTCTCTGCTGACCTCCATTTTCTGCTCTACAGCTGCCTTTCAGATATTTCAAGCTGAGTGTCCAGTAGACATCTTAAACTCAACATGTCCAAAACTTAATTCGTTATTTTTCCCCCAACCCCTTCCTGCTTCCCTACTTTCCTATTTCTCATCCCCCGTATTCTATCTGTTGCTAAGGTCAGTTGATTTTGCTTTTGTAACATCTCTTGAATGTGCTTCCTTCTCTCCTATGATTCCAGTAGAAGCCAATGTTACATCATGCATTGGACTATAAGCGTGTGGTTAGTCTGCCTGTCCTAAGTCCCTCACCACTCTAGTCCATCTTTCATTTAGCTGCCAAAATGATTTTCTTGAAGTGCAGGTCCAACTATGTCACTCTCTTATTCAGTAAGGTCCAATGACTCCCTTTCATCTCTGGGATCAATCACAAAATCCTCTGTTTGTCATTCAAAGCCCTTCATAACCTAGCTCACTCCTACCTTTCTAGGCCTCTACAGGAAGTCTTCCCTGGCTTCTCTTATTTCGAGTGCCTTCTCTCTGTTAATAATTTCCTATGTATCCTGAATATATCTTCTTTTGTACATAGTTGTTTGCATGTTGTCTGCCCTACTAGATTGTGATTTCCTTGAGGGAAGGGACTGCCCTATCCTTTCTTTGTATCTCCAGCACTTAGTATGATACTTGGTAGATATTAGGTGCTTAATAAATATGTATTAATGAAATAACTGTATTTTTTTACAAATCTTATCTCATTTAATCCTCAGAATTTCCCTGGAAAGTTGGTTCTGTGATTATCTCAATATTGTATTTGAAGAAACTGAGGCAAATAGGTTACAGACTTGCCTAGGGTCACACAGCTGGGATTTGAATTCAGGTCTTACTGATTCCAGAACTGATGCTTTTCCCACTAAAACTTCTCTTAAAATTATAGTAGTTAAAGTATTACGACAATTGAAAAGAACAAATAAGGAATGAAGACAGTAAGTTGCTTTGGACATATCTAAATAATAGTTGACATTTATGCAGCTGTTTTACTTTACACTTTTGGTGTAATTCCTTTGAGAATTTTAAAAAATTCTGGGAAGTAAGAATTACAGGTTCTGTTAGCCCATTTTACAGTTGCAGTGAACTGACTTATCCATAGTCACATAGCTAGTAACTGTCGAAGGTAGAATTTGAACTCATATCTTTTGACTGTAAATCTACCACTCTTTCTTCTTCTCAGGAGCCATGTTCTTCTTCTCTTCACTTGTTTTCCTTAATAGAATATGAGCATCTTGTGGGCATCAGCCCCATTTTTGCCTCTTTATCTCTTCCATTGCTTAGCAAAATGTCTGTCATAGAGCAAGTGCTTAATAAATAGTTACTGACGGATTCATTTTTTCCCTTGTTTTTCACCATGATGTCTGATTCTGAATTTTTTTTTAATCAGTTGGGGTTAAGTGACTTTGCCCAGGGTCGCCCAGCTAGCTAGTAAGTTTTTGAAACCGAATTTGAACTCAGGTTCTCCTGACTCCGAGGCTGGCGCTCTGTCCGCTGAGCCACCTGTTGCCCCTTTTTTCTTTCTTTTTTTTTTTGCCAGGCAATTGGGGTTAAGTGACTTGCCAGGGTCACACAACTAGAGTCAAGTGTCTGGTCTGAGACCGGATTTGAACTCATGTCCTCCTGACTCCAGGGCTGGTGCTTTCTCCACTGTACCACCTAGATGCCCCCCCTCCCCATTTTTTTTCAATAAGCTTTGTACAGTTAATATCATGGTATATTGCAGAAGTATGGAAAGTAAGATGACCTGGGTTTAGTGTCCAGCTTTTCCACTTAGTAATCTTGAGAAATACCAGCCTATAAGCTCTTCTGTTTCCTCAAATTTAAAATGAAGATAATAGTATTTGTACTATCTGCCACTCAAGGTTGTTTTGAGTAACAAATTAGATAATTAATGTTAAGTGCTTTTTAACCTTAATCATTATTTAAATATCAGTTATTATTATTAAATGAATCAAGAAACAAGATAGTAGAAAGCAGAAGGAGGCATCTGGTAGCAGTTTGGCAGTTTGCAAAAGAACCAAGATAGTGAGAAACATTGGGAGAGGTAGTAGAAAATAATGATGCATATGAAGGAAGAAAGGGAAGAAATATTATGATAGCCTAGTGGACTGGGGAGGATGGTGGCATTGCATGTATTAGTAAATATTCTTACATCTGCACTGGCATAATTATTTTTTAGGATAAGATGCTAGCTCATGTTTATGATGATGATTCTTATTCCTCAAGATTGGCTTAATTAGGATCTACATATACTCTCTCCTTCTCCCCTCAGGAATGACTGTAATACATTCAAACACACACACATGCACACACACACACACACACACACACACACACACACACTCACTCTCTCTCTCTCTCTCTCTCTCTCCAAACAGCTTAAACCATGTTAAACTAAAATAAAAGTTTTAATACCTAAAAGTTTCGTTTCATTTCTTAGGAAATCTAACATATCTGGAAACTACTCTATATCACTCGTTTTCCTATATTATACAGCTGTCTAGAGGCAAGTAGAGGAGGCAGCTAGGTGGCTCAGTGGAGAGAGTATTGAGCCTGCAGCCAGGAAGACCTGAGTTTAAACCCAGCCTTAGACACTTACTAGCTCTGTGACCCTGGGCAAGTCACTTAACCTCTGTTTGCCTTAATTCGATGGACAAGAAAATGGCAAACCACTCCACTATGTTTTCCAAGGAAACCTCATGGGCAGCATACTCCATGGGGTCACAAAGAGTCAGACGCAACTGAACGTAACATAGTTGTCTTTGTTGTTCAGTCATTTCAGTCAAGTCTGACTCTTTGTGATCCCATTTGGGGTTTTGTTGGCAAAGATGCTAGAGTGGTTTGCCATTTCCTTCTCCAGCTCATTTATAGATGAGGAAATGGAGGCAAACAGAGTGGAATGACTTGCCCAGGATCACCCAGATAATGTTTGAGGCTGGATTTGAACTCGGGTCTTCCTTGCTGCTTCCTTCCCAGCTCTAACTGCTGAGCCACTTAGTTGCTCTACGTAGTTGTGTAAGAGCTAACAATTTTAAACAAATGGGTGACTTAGTTTTCCTACTTATTTAGCAGTGGTGCCTAAGCAAGTCCTTATTAGGCATCAGGACCGTCTATTGGCAGTTACTGAATTTACTCAACTCTGTTTAGCAAGGCTTTCTTTTCACATTATTTTAATTCTGTCTTTTCATCAGTTAAGATTGATTGCCCCCATCCCATTTTAATTAGTCAAAATTAAGGAGGTTTGAGTACCCAGAAAATAGCCATTTCCTGAGATTCCCTTTGTAATTGATGTCCTGAGAACTTTTTTCCTCAAGTTTGTATTTAAAATGATTTTTCCATATGTAAAGCATGTTGTGTGATCAAGATTTGTTTTCTTATGTATAAAAGAAAGTGACACCTAAGCCTCATTTGCTCTGGGTTTTGGAGGCTTCATTTGTAATTGGGTGGAGTGGGGTGGGGAGTGGTGAGAGGTGAGCAGGGGATAGTATAATGAGTTACTATTCTAGTGCTTTCACAAAGAGAAATGTAGAGATTTCAAAACCTGCCTTGAAATGTGAATCAAAACAGGCTTGAGAGGTTTCCATTTGGATGGAGCTGGAGTGTGCTGGGATCAGCTGTTCTGAAGTCAGCCTTAAGTCGTAATCCGCAAGGAGCTGTTTGCACTTTGGGTTCTACTGGCAAGTCTCAATAGAAAGTTCAACCTGACACCATCCCTGCCATCAGGGTGGTAACATTCCTTAGAAAACAAACTCATTTAATACTTTTTTGCAAAGGAATTCCAGCCTGTATTTTTGGAAGCAGAACTGACTGTCACCTGTTTCAGCATTGCCTTCATGTCTTGAGAGTTTTCCTCCTTTCTAATGGTTATTTTTGTTGTTGTTGTTGTTGTTGTTGTTTGTATACTGCTGGTCTTTATTCAGCTATCATTTAATCTTCTAAAATACTGCTTTGTGCTTGTCATCACTCCTATATATGTGCTTCTGAAAGAAGGTGGAGAAAATCCCACAACTGTTCTGATTGGGTCTGATACAAATTTGTGTTACACAACCTCAATTTAACTCTTATTGCTGCTAGACAATTCTGTTATATCTCCCTTATCAACTCACTCTCCCATTCTCCTCAGTAGCTCTTTTAAACCTTTTCATCCTTTCTCAGATCTCCCATGACTCTCCTGTCCCCTCAGCTGAGAACCTTGCTTCATTTTGTAGGTAGCACTAAATAATCCTCATCCATCATGAGCTCCCTTTACTCTCCTCTTTCTCATCTCCTGTCACTCAGGTGCTTAGTTCCACTTGGTCCTCCCTCACCCCTGTCTCACATGAAGTAGCCTTACTCCTTATTCCTCTACCTGCATGAGCGATTCCATTCTGTACTATCTCTTATAACAGATTATTCCCTCTTTTAGCCCCACTCTATCACTTATTTTCAATTTCTCCCTATTTACTGATTCCTTCTCAGCTGTCTACAGACATGTCAATGTTTTCCCTTCTATCTCTGCTATCATAGTATATCTCTTTTTCTCTTTGTGGCTAAACTCAGTTCCCATATGTAGAATTTAAGTTTCCACTCACTCTACTTCAGTTATGTATGGAAATGATCATACCATTAATCTTGCCATTATCTATAAAGATTCAGTTTCCACAACCGTGAATTCCCAGATTCCTTTCTTTGATCATAATTTCATCATTCCATCTTTCTTATGCACTATAACCCCAACCAGGAGAGTGTGCTGTCAAGAAAAACTGGAGAGAAGAGAGTATCAAGAAGAAGAGGGTGATCAGCAGTGTCAAAAGTTATAGAGAGGTTGAGGAAAATGAGGATTGAGAGAAACCCATTGGATTTGGTAATGGAGAGATCATTGATAACTTTGGAGAGAGCAATTATGGTGGAATGATGAAGTCAGAAGCCAGATTGTAAAGGGTTAAGAAGATAGTAAGAGGGTGTTTGATCCTGGAAGTGTGTGCTGACTTCTCTCTCCCTGATTTGACCCCCTCGTCTTATATGACTTTGGGAAGGAAGGGAGAAGTTATTGCTGCTTCTTTGTACTCCTTTTCATCAGTAATTTTAATTACTGCTGGTTTAGAACTTTGTTGGAACATATGGGGGAGAGTTGGACTTTTCTGCATCCATTTGCCTTGTAGCCACCAGTGATTTTTGTATGTAGTAAAAAAGCATTTGTGTCAGTAAGGCAGAATGCCACCCTAAAAGCTGGCTTCCAAAAAGTTATCTCCCATATATACACAAAAATTATTCAAGATTCAATTAAAGATAGAACAACAGCCTTGTTCAGCTATTTTTAGATGATTGAAACCTGAAAATAAATGCTTGCCAATTGTGCATTCTGCCATCATCTAGCAGATCCACTGCAGAGTCTTAGAAGAAAGATTTGCTCTAGATGGTAAGTGTTCTAGGTACTTTTCCTTGTGGATGCAATGCTTGTTACATTCATACCTTGGAACACTGCTGAGTTTCCTGGAAGGGATCTCTAAGCACTAAAAAGAGTTTGACCTAAACCATCCACATAGAAAAAGCAGATGGATGAAGGATGCATGGTATCTTGATAATGACATGAGGTTGGATCAGTGGCTAATAGAGCTCATCTATCAGTATATTTATATATCTTGTGTAAATAGTCCAAATGGACATTGGTTCATGTCCAATATTAAACAGAGAGAGGATAGTAGACTTGACTCCCCGAAGGAAGTTGTAGAACCCTTTCAATGACCCCAAACTTCTCCCAGAAGCAAAGTCTTATATTTTTATTAGTAGTCAGTGTTTCAGTCAACAGGCATTTATTAATTGCCTTCTCTGTGCCAGCCATTATGCTTGGTACTATGTAAACAAAAAAAAAATCTAAGAGTTCTTTTCTTTCAAAGAACTTATATTTTGTCAGAAAATATGGCACATACATATTTAAGTACTACATAAATACAGTGTAATTTAGGAAAAAAATGTATTGTGGTTGTGAGCAGGAGGCAACATATAACCAATGAACCACTCCAAAGAATAACAAGAGTGAAAGATATCATCAAGAATATTATGATAAGAAGAGAAAATGGGCCATTATGTGTTGAGGGTCAGGGAAAATAGATAACCAGCCAGAGTGCCCCACTGGTGCCCTTGCAATGTTTGGAAAAAGTGAGAAGGGTCTCCATTGTGTTGTACAGACCCTCTGGGATGAACTGTTAGGAAGATGTGGATGAGAACTTCACAGAATGAGCGGTTATCAGTGGGAAGCAATCTGCATCATCGGGGGACCTCCCAAGGTGATGAGGTTACAGATCCACTTGAATATTTAGTAATGTTTACAGTACAGGTAATAGCAACTGGGTGATTGGTAAATACTTCATGTAGAAGGTGACTCTTGAGGTTAGTTTAGAAAGAAACAAGGAATTCTAAGTGATGTAGGTGAGGAGGGACTATATTCCAGGCATGTGGATGACAGTGCAAAAGCACAGAGTTTGAAGATGTAGAATCACGTGTAAAGAACATCAAGGTCAGTCTTGCTGTACCACAGAGTTCAGAAGCGTGTCTTCAGGGGTGAGTTTGGGTCAGGCTGTAAAGGGCTCTAAAAGCCAAATAACTGAGTTTATATTTGATCATAATGACATAAGGGAGCTATTAGAATTTATTGAGTAAGGTAAGTCTGATATGGTCTGATGTGGTCAGACCTGCGCTTTTAGAAAATCACCTTAATAGCTGGATGGAAGATGTATTGGAAGAGGGATGCACTGTGTGGCAAGGAGGAAAATTAGAGTGCTCTTGGAGTAGCATGAAAGAAACCTGTTATACCAGTCTTCTACCTGGGGTGTTGCAAGTCCTGCAGTGCTCTGCTGTACTTACCAAACAGTTAAACATGAATGTCACTCTGATGGTAATAGAGAGGCACATGCTGAGTGTGAACAGGTTTCAACATTCAAGGAAAAAAGCAATCATAAACACATGTAAAGGATATCATCAAAAAAATGTACAATCCAAAAAGATAGGTCATCACATGACAAGATTGATGGATGACTTGTGGACAAACAGACCTGTGGAGAGACAGTGCACCACTGATGGATAACTTGGGGACAGACAATGGTTTCAATTGTAACCTCATTGTTCATAAAAAAAAAAAAAAAAAAGGTTCCCTGTGCACTTTTGGAAAGATACGGATGGGAGCTGCACAGGACTGGCAGTTATGTCTAGGTTAAAATCTGTATCACTGGAGGGAACTTTCATCTCAATCACAAATCCATTTGATCTTTTGATCAACTATAGAATAATCTCCTTGAGGGTAGGTGCCATTTTCTATGTGTGCCCATGGCCATATACACGTACTTACCTACCACATTTGTCCTGTGTTCTAGATCATTAGTCTGTATGGTTATGTAGTGAATTGACATGAATGTGACTTGACATTTCCGGTGTCTGTATTCGAAGAGTTCCTTGTATTCTCCTCATTTTTGTACTGTATGGTAATAAATCCCAGGGTCAAATTTGATGATCCAGCCGGTTGGTCTTTTCAGACTGAGACAAATGGAATCGATATTTTTCTAAATGTACCTGTCAGAGCATAGGCTCATTGGTCAGTGATGGACTAGTTAGTTGGATACCTTACTCTCCTTTTGGTCTGCCTATCCATTACACTGGGTTTTCCCCTTTCTCAAACAAGCTTGCACTTGCCACTGTAGGGCTAGTGTGATCTCTATGACACTTCATTACATCTTGTAAAAGACTTTATTTTCATGCCTCCAAAGAATAGTGAAGGATGATGATTATGTCTTTTTTTTTCCTCTTTCATTCCAGTATGGTTAGTCTCCTCTTTTTTTTTTTTCCCACATGCATCTTGATTTAAATGCTTGGTGTAATGTAAAAAGCATTGCACTAGGATTCTAAGGAAATGGGTTTGAGAGTCCTAGCTCACTGCTTTCTAGCTGTGTAATCTTGGGTAAGTCATTTTGAGCCTTGCCTGTAAAATGGAGATTATACTTTGCTTCTTTACTTCATAGGCTTATGAGGATCAAATCAGAGAGTATATGAAAATACTTATTTAATGATAAGACCATGCAAAATTTAATTTCCCATTTTCTATCTTCATGCCTTTACTTAAGCTCTTTGTGCTACCTGGAATCCTGTCTTCTGTTCTGCCTTCTTGTTCCTCTCCTTCTGCATGTTTAAAATTCAGTCCATATTCCCCTTATCCATGACACTTTTCTCTTTTCCTGTAGCCTTCATTTGTCTCTTTCTGTTCTGAATTTCTGACACTTATAAAACACAGAATTTTGTACTTACACAACTCCTGTCTCATATTATACTGTAATTGTTTTATGTGGATCTTGCCTCTCCAAAAATTATGTAAGCTCTTGTAAGGATGAGCCATATCTCCTGTTTCTTTGCTATCCCCCTGTAATGTCTAAAATAGTGCTAGACGCGCATTAGCTTCTCACTAAGTAATTGATTTTCATTGTATATAATTGTGCTTATTCTTTTCATGGGTTATGACAAATGAATGAGCTTAGGAAGATTTTTGGGCAAAGACAGATTCCTAAAGAAATGTTTCTACTTAATGTCACTATTTAATTTTTTTTTAAGCAACAGCAAGAGTTGACTACATAAAATGATCTGATGATTTGTGGGTAGATTACTCAACTTCTGAATCTGGAGCATTTGTCATAGTGGGAAAGCAGACTGTCAACTAGGATGCTTATGTCCTGATTTCCTTGAGAATCAATATGAAGATATTAAATTTGGACAGTTGCTGATATTAACTTTAGCAAATTTGAAGAAGTTATGTGTCTAAAACCAGACAACCGCTTTTTGGATTATCTACCTTTGTGGATTATAGGCTCTATGCTATTATGGATTATGTGTTTCTTGACTTTCCCACTGTCACTGTGGACCATATATTTTTCATTTGTTTTGTTACTGGTCTGGGATTTCATTGGTATTTGGAAGTCCCTGTGAAAAAACTCTCTTGACTATTTCAGATCAGCATCTGTTTTTCACCTGAAAAACTTAGCTTTTCAGGGCACTTGAGCAATTAAATGTCTTACCCAGAATCATGCAGCCATTCTCCTTGAAGTCAGGGCTTGAGCCCAGGTCTGCCTCATTTTAAGGTCAACCCTTTCCATTATAGGATGTACTGTACAGAGTCTGAGAAGGCATGGAGAGCTTGAATTTTGTAGTGATTAAGGGAGTACTTGTACCAGTAACCTCATGGTTCTTTTTGAGCCTCTATTATTACTCTAAATTAAAAAAATGTAGACATAAACATAGATTATTTACAATGAGAATAATGGTTCTTTATTACTTGTGCATCGCTTTGGGGGAAAAAAAACTGTAGTTGACTGATCTTGAGCCAGTGCTTTATTGTTCATTACATTTAACTTCTACTTGAACTGCAGTCTGCTCAACAAATGGTCATTCCTTTCACATGTGAAATGAATCTTGATTTTCCAAAGACTTTCCTCACTAAAGAAAAGGAAATTGAAATTTAAGTGAAAATTGGAAAAAGAAGAGATCATTGGACTAATATTATAAGAAAAGGTGAAAGAGGCTATTATAAGTGAGACAGGAAAAGATTCTGTAGTTCTCCCAGAAGAAAATATAAGGTATATTTTTTCTACCCTAAAATGAACTCTAAATAGATGGGATATCTTACTCCACTTTTCCTATATTCAACAGTTATTATTATTGATATACAGATTGCACATTTACAGATTTTTTTGGTCATGTTTTCTCTTAGAACTGGAATTCTCCCAACTAAAACAAACAAAAAAGAAATAGTCATTCAGCCTCTACTCAAAGATTATGATACAGATGCTCTGTGATACAGACCTCACTACCTCCTCAGGTAGCCATTTAAGTTTTAATTTCTATCAAACCTAGACTTTCCTCCTTGCTATTTCCATTCATTACTCCTATTTCTGCAGTTCCAAACTATCCTTCTTCCACACGATAACCTTTCTGTTATTTGAAGACGGATATCATGTCTCTTAAATCTTCTTTGATTTGGGTTACGTATTCCAAGTTTCTTCATTTAATCCCCTCATAGGACATCTTCAGAGCCCTCACCATGTTGAATGTTTTCTACAGGTGTTTCTGCTTGTCAGTATCTTTCCTAATGTGTGATAATCAGAACTAATCATGATTTACTACCTGTTATCTGACTAGGGTGGTGTATGGTCATCTGCCTTTTTTCTTTGATGAATATGTACTGATACATGTAAGTGATACATAAGTACTGATACATAAGTATACACACTGATACACACTGATATGTAAGTGTGTGATGGCACGCACTTACAATCTCAGCTACCAGGGAGGCGTAGACTGGTGTGTCTTTTGAACTCAGAAGCTCTGAGCACAGTGGACTAAGGTGATCCACACTAAATCCAGTGTCAATGGAAGTAGAGAGCAATTGGGGTGGGGACCAGCCCACTTTGGAAAACTCTCCCCTGATGATTACATTAGTGAGATTGGGCACTGAGTAGCTGCTATATTTCCAGCTGTGAGAGAGTCAGAGACAGAGATAGACAGACAGACACACACACACACACATACACACACACACACACACAAAGAGGTGGGGAGAGAGGGACACAAAATGGGGGAGACAGGAAGACAATATGTTTAAATGGTTAAGAGTTTAATGAGGAAATTAACATAAAGATCAAGCAGTGTATGGGAAGGGTAATAAATAAACAGGAGCTTTGAAGGCCTAGCATCTGTCTAGAACCCTTGAAAGATAAAGTTGTATTAGACATGATCTCTCTGACCCCAAAAGAAAGGTTTGTTCATCCAAGGACACTTGGATGGGCAGGCCATTCTTTATGAAGATTGATATTCTCTTGGAATTGATGCTAGTGCTGGCAAGTTGTCATCAGGGTGCCATTTCATTGTAAACTTCAGTCGCCTGTCTGAGTTCAGTAGCATTAATAATGAAGCCTTCAGTCGACTGTCACAGAGACTTTTCTCCCCCATCAACCTCATGCTCAGTTCTTATATTGCCTGAAATACCTGGGTGAAAAGCTCAGGTGGAAAATTTTTGAAGGCAGTGGGTTTTCGTAGTACATATTAGGGTTTACGGCTTCTGAAAAGTGAAAAGTGTTCCCACTCATTAGAATAGTGAAGTTTTGGTAAAATGTTATTGAAGAGAAATAATATCTTATTCTGAAATGAAAAAGAAGAGTGGAGAACTATAGAGGATTAAGGGGAAAAATAGAATTGTAGGATTTTAGCATTGGAAAGGGCCTTAAAAGTTCTTTTAGTCCTCTCATTTTACAGATGAAATTAGGTTACAAAGTGGGGGTGGGGAGGAGAAATTCAGACTTGATAGCTTTGAGGGAAGTGAAGCCCTCATATAGACTAATCTACCTTTTCTAAAGAAGTATGCAGGTTTTTATGAAAAAGTTCTCCAGTTTTCCAATTGTGTGTCTGGTAAGCCTCAGAGATGTCCATGTTGAATACAAGGAAATGTTACTCAAAATGAATGTGCTAATATTCGTGTTTTTGATCTCTAGAAGACACTTAAGTTTGATTTTTGTGACTTTTTTTTTTTAAACAAACTTGTGTTTCTGTATCCAGACACTTGGATTAATACCCCTCTGTGCCTCAGTGTCTTTAAAAAAAAAAAAATCATGGATTTAGGTTAGAATTTAGCTGTAAAGAGAGGTTAGACCACCAGGGGTGGGGAAACCTGTGGCCTTGAAGCTAAATTATGTCTAATACCCTTTTCAGCGATTCAAAATATTATATATATATACATATATGCATCCATCCATCCATCCATACATACACACAAATACCCGCACCACCATTACCACATTACTCCTCTTGTATCCTCTGGAATCTGACCACTTTGACCTTCTTGCTGTTGTTCACATGACCACCCTCCGTCTTCTGTCTCTGTGCCTTTGCAGGGTCTCTCCCTCATGCCTCCAATGCACTTTCTTCTCACCTCTGCTGCTTAGAATCTCTGGATTTCTTTCAGCTTCTTTCCGTATCAAGTCCTTCTTGTGTCTCCTCCCCAAGTACTAGTGCTTTTCCTTACCCCAGAGTTATTTTGTATATCTTTCATATCTAGTTTGTATTTGTCATGTGTGCATATGCCTATTCCTATAGTTTTCTATATTATCTTCTCCAATAAAAGGTTTTTGATGTCAAGGTATGCATCACTTTTTTTTTTAATCAACTTAATCAACTAAGAAGCATTATTAAGCACATACTGTGTGCCAGACAGTGTCTTAAGTGCTGGTAATATAGAAATCCTGTATAGTAGTAGTGAGGGCCTAGTTAAGATCAATTATTGTAAATTTGTAGCCAACATAGTTGTATGACTTTCCTCAGAAGAAAGGAATAGGACCAGAGAAGACAGAAGGTTTGTGTAACCCCAAATTTTATTTTGGTAAAATATAACTTGTGTTAAGATGGAGGGCAGGGAGTAAAATAATTCTCTTTTATTTTATTAAGTCTGTGAGTTGATGAGTTGAAGAACTAGGAGGTCTGGATGTTCAAGGGATAATCAATATGTCTATTGAAACCTTGAAATATAAGGGCATCCATGGAGCAGGGTGTTCAAGTCCTTGGGAAATGAGGGAAAGTGACCAGGGGCTTAGTAGGTTGTTGAAATAATCACCTGGACTAGGTGGAGGACATTGCCTCAGACAAACTAAGACCGGGGAAAGACCTTAATTTAGAAAGGCCAAGGTCAACTATTGTATCTTGGGCCATCGCCAATCATCTTGACTTTTGCCTTGCCACTGGACTGTGACGAATGTGGAGGAGAGAGTGAGACTGATGACTTTGCACAGCTCTGCCTCACTTAAATCTAATTCACTTGCTAGGCAGAGACATCACCCTTGTAATGTCACTGGTCTTCTTGGATAATGAAGGAACAACAACAACAACAATAGCAAGGTGAGAGGTAAAGTATAGGAAGGCTGGAGAGGTGGGAGGGGCAGGTTATGAAGGACTTTGAATGCCAAAACAGAGGTTTTTGAAATTTAATTCCGCAAATGATAGCTACTGGAGTTTATTAATTAGGAAATGTTATGTGGTGGAGGGTGTAACATGGTCAGACCTGTGCTTAGGAAGATCACTTTGGCAACCAAGTAGAGGATGGATTGGAATGGGGAGAGATATGTGGCATGGAGACCAGCCTGCAGGCTATTGGAATAGTCCAAATGTAAGATTTGAGAGGTGGTGAGGATTGAAGAAAAAGTCTAGTTGATCATCTAGTTGGTCATATTACCTGGAATTTAGATCTTCTGTACATATTTTATTTTATTTTATTTTTCATATTTTTTATTAATTTATTTTGATTTAACAACAATCACTTCCATATTTTTGAGTTTAAAATTTTTCTCCCCCTTCCTCCCCACCGCCCTCCCCAAGATGGCGCACAATCTGATATCGGCTATACATATACATTCCTATTAAACGTATTTTCACATTAGTGATGTTGTAAGGAAGAATTAGAACCAATAGGAGGAGCCACCAGAAAGAAGAAACAAAACTCAACAGAAGAAAAAAAAATAGCAAATAGTATGCTTCGATCTGCATTCAAACTCCATAGTTCTTTCTTTAGATGTGGATAGCATTTACCATCACGAGGTCTTTGGAGATGTCTTAGATCCTTGTATTGGTGGGAAAGGGTAAGTTTATCAATATTAGTCATCACACAATGTGGCTGTTACTGTGTATAACGTTCTCTTGGTTCTGCTCACTTCACTCAGTATCAGACCATACAAGTCTTTCCAGGTTTTTCTGAAGTCATCGTGTTCATCATTTCTTATAGCACAATAATATTCTTCTCTGCATATTAAAAAAAAAAGTTTCAATGACCTTTTTTTCTTTTTTCTCCTTAAAAAAAAATCAACAACTGTTATCATTCCAACCCTTACCTTAAAAGAAAAAAAAATGGGAATAACTCAGTCACTGTAAAAAATAAGCATAGTCAAGCAAAACAAATTTACCCATTTGCCAAGAACAAAAATATTTTTCTAATTTTGCACCCTTGAGTTCTTATCACTCTTCATCAGTTGTCAGGCATCACAATTGATTATTACTTTGAACACAGGTCTTAAGTGTTTCAGAGTTGTTTTTCTTTAAATTGTTGTTATTGTAGAAATTGTTATCATTTCATTCTATGTCAGTTTATACAGACTTTTCCAGATTTCTGTGAAACTGTTCCTTTCATCATTTCTTATGGTATAATAATATTCTATTATGTTCATTTACTATAACCATCCTAAATTAATGGATACCCATTTTGGTTCCAGTTCTTTTCTATAGCAAAATGTGCTACTGTAAATATTTTTGTTCACATGAGACCTTTTTCTCCTTTAATTTCTTTGGAGTATATGCCCAGGAACACTGTCACTAGGTTAAAGAATGTGTTCAGTTTAGTTAAGGGCAGCTATGTGGCGCAGCAGATAGTGTCGAGCCTGAGTCAGGAGGACTCATCTTGTTGAGTTCAGATCCGGCCTTACACATTTCCTAGCTGTGTGACCCTGGGCAAGTCACTTACCTCTTTTGCCTCAGTTTCCTCTTTTATAAAATGAGCCGGCGAAGGAAATGGCAAACCACTCCAGTATCTTTGCCAAGAAAACTCCAAATGGGGTCATGAAGAATCAGATACAACTGAAAAATGACTGAAAAACAAAAGCAGTTTGCTTCCATAGTTCCAGATTGCTTTCCAGAATGGCTGGGCAAATTTAGAGCTCCACCAATATTGCACTGTTGTGATTCTCTTCCTAGGACTTCTCCAACTGTTTTCATTTTCCTTTTTTGTCATCTTTGCCAGTGTGATAAGTGTAAGGTGTATCTTCAGAAGTGTTTTAATTTAATAAAAAATACAAATGTTTTCATTAACATTTCTTTATTAATGACAATAGAGCATTTTTTTTCACATGGCTATTGATTACTTTGATTTCTCCCTTTGAGAACTGTCATTGAACATTTATATGTTGGGAAATGGCTATATTTTTACATATTTTAATCAGTTCCTTTTATATCTTATACAGCAGACTTTTATCAGAAAAAAATGCTACAAAATTCCTTTCCTAGTTATCTTTTTTCTAGTTCTATCATCACTGATTGTACAAAAATGTTTAATTTTACATAATCAAAATTGTCCCTTTTTAATGATCATTTCTATCCTCTTTTCAACATGAACTGTTCCCATGTTCATAGTTGTGAAAGATGTTTTCTTTTGTACTTCTCTAACTTGTAGGTGATGTAACTATATCCCCATTATTTTTTTCATTAGGAACTAATTGTGGTATTTAATATCAGAACTTAGTCTACACCTAATTTCTGCCAATATGCTTTTAGTTTTCCCAGAAATTGTTTGAATAGTGACTCCTGACCTAAGTATTTGTGGTCTTTCAGATTATTGTGTACTTAATTACTATATTCATTTGCTTTTTTATGACAACAATTATATTTACTAGCCTTTGTTAGATCTAATCCATTTCTGGCCAGGAATCTGTCATCCCTTTATTTTAAGCTATTGTCGAAAAATCTGAATTCCATTCCTAATCACCATTTTCTAAGCCATCTGTTCTCTTCCAAAATTAATATTTCTCTTCTGTGTGCCTTGCCTTAATGACCAGTAGTGAGGAAATCACATTCTGTGCCCCTATGGTCTTTATTTTCTTTCCTAAGACTTCATAATCATTGGCAATTACTTTTAGATTTCTTCTGATTCTGTGCTTTTTGCCCATTTGGGTAGTTGTAATCATTTTTGATAAATCTTGGGAGATTCTCTGTTATGTCTTGGATACATATCCTGGGAAGAGAACAGAACTCTCTAATGTTGTTATCAGTTCAACAAATAGCTACCTTAATTCCTGTCTGCAGGAAATCACCCAATAGTACTGCTCTTCTCTTCTTCCTGTCACCTTTATTGAATGATCTCTCACCTAATAACTTATATGGCTTTACTTTATCATTCTTTGGAGGACAAGTCACTTCCTCCTCCTCAGAGTTTCCAGTTTCCTTCTCTTCCTGAAAAGCCTTCCAATTCTTTTAAGCTCTTAATTGTACAGTTCCCCCCCGTTTTTACCCTCTTTGTCTTCTGTGTACCATTTGCACTCTCCAAAATGCTCAAAAGGGTCAAATTTCTTTCTTCCAATTGGGATCTCTCTCCTCTCTCCTCCCTCCCTCCCCACTTACTTCTGTTTCCTTTAAGAATACTTAACTCTACCTAACAGCCTGAAGTGTGAAAAGGAGTGAAGTTTCTTCTAGACTGTACTGATTTTTCATTCTTAATGATTCAAATGAGAATATTTCCTTGATTCTCTTAAATGCCAAGTTTCAGACTTGTGTTCATAGAGAAAGACAACATTTGATCCCTCCCAGTTACTTTCTTTGCTGTAAGCAATCACCTTAACCTACATAAACAGTCATAAGAAATTATTTTTTTAAGTGCCACTTACTAGACTGTTGTTGACTTTTTTGGGGGGAGAAAGGGGGGGTAAATGGAGGTAAGTCACTATGGTTTAGGATGCTTAGAGTTTCCCCACCACATGTTCTGTCATTCGCCTGTAAAATGGCAGTTTGAAATTAAATAGAGCTCCTTAAATGGAGCTTGAAATTACTAGAGTTTCCTTTTATTTAGTGGTTTTTGCATCATATCACTTTATGTCATCACTGTTTAGATGAAAGAATTTTTAGCTTGTTCTTACCGAAGTAGCAGAGGCTGACACGACAAGAAAAATTCTGGTTCAGCTTGTGCAGGATCTGGTGACTGGCTCATTGATGTTTTCAGATATGCTTTGGGTTTGGTTATTGACAGAAGGTATTTTTTAATATGGTCAGCTTTCAGTTACTCCCTTTGTTTATTATCTGAGGAAGATTTATCATCACTCAACCCTAATTGTATTGAGTACATGCTTTGTCCCCAAGTCTCGTGCCAGCCAGTTTGGGTAATAGAAGAAAAGACATGATCCCTACCTTGTAGTCTCCTTAGGTTAGACCTCTACTTTTGACACAGAAAGCAAACCAGACTGTTTTTTGGCTTTGTGAAAAAAACTTTGAACACTTTGTAGAAATGCAGATGAGCTTTATAGAAATATAAAGAAAAATATTATCCTCCTCATAATTTTTATTGCTGTTCAGCACTTGTCTTGACCATGTGTTTTAGCCATTTTATGTTTTGTACTCTGGGAGTACAAACATTTTCATAAAGATATGATTAGGAAGGTAAATCTCCTGGCCTAAGAAAAAAACAACATCATATACTCCAAAATTAAATTATAATGCATTGGCAACTGTCCATCAGCTTAGATAACCAAGAGTTCCTTGAATTCGTATGAATATATCCCTTGGCTATAAATTGTTGTTTAAGAAATTTGGTTTGAATTGTGTGGTCTATTTTGAATTTGTATGATCTATGTGTCAATAGTATGTACATATATTTAGACACCTATATTTTGATATTCAGCTTCATTTATTTATTTATTTGTTTGTTTATTCATTCATTCATTTATTTATTTAGGCCATTGTGGTTAAGTGACTTGTCCAGGGTCACACAGCTAGTACATGTCAGGTGTTTGGTCTGAGGCCGGATTTGAACTCAGGTCCTCCTGACTTTTAGAGTCAGTGCTCTATCCACTGCGCCACCTACCTATATTTATTGATGAGGATAGAATGAGTAAAACTCTTGTGACAAGAAGAGTGAATCCTTACTGTTTAGTGGCTTCTTTTCTCTTGGTTATAGCACCTGCATTGTGAAGATCCCTAGTTCTCCACTGCAGTCGTTTTACGCAGGCATAGAGTCTAGTTTGAAGCATTATTTTCATTTGTTGGCTCAGCTGATTGGCAGTTACAAATGCTTGTTATCCCAAAATGATTTTAAGAGAATCTCCTCTGGGGAAGGGATCCTAGTACAGTCCCAACTTAGAAACTCCCTTCATTTTTTTTTTTTTAAACAACCCAGTGGCATTTGTTATTGATTTCATTAATGAGGTGCAGAGTTGTTTTGCAGTGAAGGAGGAAAGTTCTCATTTTCTGCAGTTAGATATGGAAAAATTATTATTATCATTCAGAGAGTCAAATCTGTCAGTAGTTTAGAGTTTTCACAGTTGGCCTTGGTTTTATATTTGTGTAGTGAATACATGGAGAAAACTAGGAGAAGTCATAGGCATTGAGTATAGGAGTTAATGTAGGTACTAATGGGACTCTCCTTTTCAGGTTATTTGCTCTTTGCAAAATATCCTTGAAAATAACAGACCAGTGGTGCCATCACTGTGCAGTTATCAGCAGCCTTTACACTGATTCAAATTCTAACATGTCTAAGGGAAAGGTAATTTTAAGTAGTAGCAGTAACAGTAGTAATTGAAATCAGCAAACATTTATGAAGTATTTATTATGTGCCAGACACTGTGCTAAGTGCTGGGCTTAGAAATACAAGCAAAAAGAAAGACAGCCCCTGCCCTCAGGGAAATTAGATTCTAATGGTGAGAGAGAGAGAGAGAGAGAGAGAGGGAGAGAGAGAGAGAGAAAGAGAGAGAGAGAGAGAGAAAGAAAGAAATGGGGAGAGGGGAATGGAAAGTAAAAGAGGAAAGGTACCTGTACTTGGGCCAGTCCAGAGGTGAAACATGTTTTGGGAAGAACTCAGCAATGGGAGATAGGGGCCACGGGGCAGAGTGAGCAAGCAGCAGTAGTATGGCGCCAGAGTCTAGAGAGTGAAATAATAGGCGGTGTTTATATAATGCTATGAAATAGTATTTTCAAGCACTTTAATATTTGCAAAATGTCTCCCCTATTAGACCGTGAGTTGCTTGAGTGCAAGGACTGTTTTGCCATTTTTTGTATCCTCGGTGCTTAGCACAAGGGCCTGGCACATAGTAGTTGCTTAAGAAATGCTGGATGACTGAAAGCACTTTACATGATCTCACTGGAGCCTCACAGCAAACCTGAGAGGCAGATACGATTGCTGTAATTGGTAAGGAAACCGAGGCTCAGAGAAGTTAGGGTTAGAGACTTGCTTTTTTGTCACGGTTGTTGTTAGATCTTCCTGACTCCAGGTTCAAGAGGTATTCTGTTCACTATGGTGGTTGTTGTTCAGTTGCATCCGACTCTCTGTGATGATACTGTCCCTGGGGTTTTCTTGGCAAAAATACTGGAGTGGTTTGCCATTTCATTTTCCAGTTTTTTTTTTTCCTATTCAGTCAGGGGTTAAGTGACTTGCCAAGGGTCACACAGCTAGTAAGTGTCTGAGGTCATATTTGAACTCTGGTCTTTTTGACTCTAGGCCCTGCCTTCTATCCACTGCCCTACCTAGCTGCCCATGGCATGGTACTTGGATACATTTTTTTTTGGGTAATGTTTATTAATAGCTCTTTTTTTATGTCCTCTACATTTTTTCACTGCATTCCTACCACCTCCTCTGCCATAGAGTCATCATTTATAAGGATGAATCAAGAAGAGAAAAATTAAATAATTCAGCAAAACTAACCAATACTTGAAAGTTCTACCCTGTATCAGTATTCCATACTCCTAATCCTCTTCCTCTTCAAAGAAGAGGCTCATACCTCTTCTTTGGGACCAACCTCAATCATTATAATTATACAACGTTAAGTTTTGATGTTTTTTGATATTCTCTTAGTATGCATTGTTGTGGCCATTCTGCTTATTTCACTTTGCATTAGTTTATATAAATCTTCTAAGGTTTCCCAGTATTCTTACATTCATCATTTCATATAGTCCAATAATATTCCATTATATTCTTTGGCCATGATGTATTTAGTCATTTCCCAATGAATGGACATCTTTTTCATTGCTTTGCTGCTTCAAAAAGTGCCACCAGTTTTTATGAGACCCTTCTTTTTATATTCCTTAGCAGTGGGATTTCTAGGAGAAAAAGTATGAACATTTTAGTTACTTTACTAGCATAATTTCATATTGTTTTCCCAGATAGTTGGAGTAATTCACAACTCTGATAAAATTGTATTACTGTTCCTGTCTTCCTACAGCCCCTTCCTTAGTACATTTTTAAAGTTATGTGTGATAAATTATTTTGCAAAATGAATTCTTTATCAAAAAGTGAGATTACCAAATTTCTCCTGAAACCTATTTGTATATTTTGGCTTTATTTAGTATGGGGTTAACAGTGTTAAAGGAGTCAGAGTTCTGGGCTCTAGTTCCAGAATTACTTACTTTCCATGTGAACTTGGCTACATCATGTAGCCTTTCTGAGCCTCAGTTTCCTGAGGAACAATAATCTCTGCTTGCCTCACCAGGCTTGTAAAGATTAAATGAAATAATGTGTAGTGAAAGGCTTTGGAAAAAAATATAAAGCACTATGCAAACATAAGTTCAGATTAATATTTTGCTTTGGAAAAGAGGTCCTAGGCAGGATTAGTATAGGAGGGATTCCGGACTCCTTAGTTGAATGACTTATAACCAGTAACATAAATTTAATATGGCTTCTAGCCAAGCATTGGGTACCTAATATTCATGTGTAGTTGATCATTTATATATGCCCCAGAGATAAGTAGCCTTGTGGTTTTGGTTTTTTTTTTTTTTATTTCGTCAATGTAGCGCATTCTATCCACCAACGCAGGTTGGCATCTTCTCTGTAAGTTAAAGTTACTTCTGGGGGGACTTACTGGGGGACTTATTCACTCGAACCCAGGTTTTCCTGATTGAGCAGAAGGGCAGCCCTCTTTTTACTAACCAATACTGCCTCTTAAACATCTTTAGTTAGAGAAATGAATCTTTAAATTCTTCCCTTTGTTATTTCCCCCTAATTTACCTGCCTGTATTAGGGATCTGGCTGTGGGTTCTGGATTGGGAGAGAGAGATGTCATTCATTCCCATGTCTCGATGCTTCTTCCTTTCCAACATATGTTTGCAGTAATCCTGTTTGGGGGGAGTAAGGGCCCAAATTTTGTAGTGGCACTAGACTCTTCATTACATCATGCCCTTATTTGCATAACCAGGAAAGTTCAGGACCTGTGACCCTTGTGCCTGGTGAAATCCTGGTTTCATTGTGGTCATTTTTACTCTATCAGCTCTCCCTTCCCATTTATAGTTGAAAATTTGCCTATGGTCTCATGACCAGTGGTGGGACCAGGGCTAGAGCCAAGCTCTTCTCTGCCTAGAAATTTTCTGTGTCATTTCTGTACAATCCAATCACTGCTTTGGGGGAAGTAGGTGTTTGGTTTGGAGTTTAGCATCAGGGACATTGATGTGCCAATATTAGTTTCTCTTTTTGAGGAGCCACATAATCCACTACCTAACTGGGGAAGGATAGTCTTGTTCTCTGGGGAGGGCCATCCCCGTGGGCAGGTCCCTTCAACAGTCCCTGTAGTTTATAAGATATTGTCCTGACAGTCAGTGTTCTCTCAGTAGTTGAAGCCTAAGCTGAACTGCTTGTTTATTCCTTCCTTCTGTTCTCAACAAGAATCAATGCACTAGTACCGCCAGGATAGATGAGGAGCCGGGAAGAAAGCTGGAGAAACAGGCACAAGTCATTTCAAAAGCAATTTAACTTCCTGTGCAGGGATACAAAGCTGCCTCATTCATCTGACTCACCACAGCCCTCCTAACTCTCTGTTTTCAGAATCTAAGCACAGTGATAAAAACCTGCCCACCAGTCTTGCCACTAGCACTCAACGTGATCCCAAAAGCCTTCTCTTGCTGCTAAATGGACTTCAATGTGATTGGTCTCTCGGACCTGCACCGTCAGTTTCTCTGGGCAACGCTGAAAATTGTTTAATTATATTAAAATGAGATTAGTCCTGGTTTATCTCTTTTAGCATCTTGAGATGTGTTATACATAATAGGTGCTCATTAGTATCATGGTAGAGTGGATAGAGTCCTGGACTTGGAGTTAGAAAGGATTTAGGTTTGAATCCTAACTCTTAACACAAAGCACTAGAAGGATCTGGATTTAAGAATACCTTGAAGGACCAATCTACCTCAATTGACACTGCATTTTTTTTTTTAATCTGTAAGGCAAAGAAAATGGAAGAAGTAGGATGAACATTTTTGTTTCAAAATAAAATAATAATAATATAATAATTAAATTGTAACAATATAATTACAATTGTGAAGCTATTATACTTAATATTATAATAATAAAACAAATTATAAATAATGTAATGTACTTGTAATTATTTCTATTGAAAGTACATTTGCACAGATAAAGAGAAATATTTAGTACCAAATATATTTCTTTGTAATCGCTTATTTGGAAATCACATTTTGAATACTTTATTTTGTAGTATTTGCCACAACAGGTTTTTGGTAAATGCAGCATATTTCTGTGGTCCCATTCTGACACTTTGTTGTGTCACAAGTGTGATGAAATGTGACTGGAGGAGTGTCTGTACCTTCAACCATAGTGGTTCTAACTTCTGACTTGCCCCTTAGACAATTTCCAGCAAACTCCTGACTTGTTCACTGAGGTTAGACTAGAGCTCTCAGTTCCTTTTTGGGATGAGGTAAAAGAAGGGTTAGATAATGGTGATGCTAAGGTATAAGCAAAAGAAGAGAGGAGAAAACGAAAGAAAAGGGGGAACAAGATAAGAAATTAAGAATTTTTGTAAATAAATGACTGATAACTACCACCATTTAGTCCTGACTTTTTTTGGTTAAAATAGATTTTTTTTAAACCTTCAGTATTAATGTATTTTAGCAGCTTCTCACTATTTGAAAAGAATTGACTTTGCGTATAACAAAGAGACCATAGCACAAGCCCTCTGTTGTACATTCTTTGTGTAATACCACACCTCTATCTTGGCCTTTCTGTGGTTTCTGGAATTTCTCTCCCCTTGACTTAGCAAGAAGATAGGCACAAAATTAACACTCGGAGGTATCAATTTTTGCTTTTGCAAGTTTTCACCTAAGTTTTGTAAAATAACCAATTTTGTTTTACCTTTTGTGTACCTTCACTGATACAAATAAAAACAAAACAAAACAAAAAGCAAAAATCTCTTTACAAGTATAGGGCCCCATCTCACCACTCAGGTATGTGAAGATGCCACCACAAGGGTATGTCATCTGAGTTGTGTTTCTAATAGTGGGAATGGATTTTCATGAACAGATCCACATTCTTTTTTCCTCCTACTTGCCTACTAGGAAAAGAAGAGCAGGATGAGAATTTACTATTTTAAACTTCCCACCTGTATTGTATTGTTTCTCCTCAGTGATCAGTTCTCTAAAGAGATATGTGTTAAAAAAGGATATTGTAACTATTTGTATTCACAAAACTAAACTTCCTTCCTCCCTTCCTTACTTTCTCCCTCCCTCCCTCCATCCCTCCTCCCTTCCTTCCACACAAAGAAGGCATCTTGCCTGCCTGCCTTCCTTCCTTCCCTTTCTTTTTCTCATGCTTTCTTCCTGAAAGTTATAAAGTGAATATAAACCTAGGGATTGAGTAAGAATTGTAAGTGGAGGTGACCCAGACTTGGTGATTGTGAGGAAGCAGTTGAATGATTGGGCTAGGAAGGTTTTATTTTTTAAAAAAAAGAGAGAGAGAACTGAAAGAAAAACTCATCTCAAGCTGAGCTGCCACCTGTAGAGTGAAACAAATTGTGAGTCCCTTTTTAAAAGGAGCTTGGTTTGAGTGGGTGTAAAGAAGAGAATGAATCAGATATCTCAGCTCAAATGGAGTGACGAAGAGAGGTAGGAGTTTATTAGAATGAAAATAAATTAGAGCTTAGTCTAATTTTCAGGGTGGAACAGAGGAAATGCTGATCTACTCTTAGTCTTTACAGCTCTTTTTGGAGCTTAATGGAGGTAGAAGGCCTCAGCAGTGACGTTTATGATTGAATAAGTGCTAGCAGCTCTTCTGTTTGTCACCAGCTATGCTCACTGGTGGTGAGCTCCTTCTGAACATCCTAACTAAGCATCTTTCTTAATAGTCATGCCTTCCCCTGCTTCACCCACAGTGTCCACTGAATCTGTATGACTTTCAAACATGATGGATTTGTCTCTGCATTCTTTTCTCTTACTCTTATCTTTCTATCCAGAAGCTACATATCAGTCAGGCATTGAATCAGCAAAGATTTGTTAAGTACCTGAAATGTGCCATTTATTCTCAAAGAGCTTACATTCCAATAGGATGATATAATACATATGTAGTGACCAAGGAAGGGAGTTTAGTCCACAAGGTCACAGGGATCATTAGTGGAACCATATTTTGTCATGCCTTTTCCAGTTGCAGGAGAGGTATTGATTTGATGATTGTTTCCAGAGCAAGATCAGAAGCTGGAAAAGTGTGCCCTGGCAATGGAGTGGAATGCAAGGGGCCCATTCTGGGTAAACCTTGGTGTCCTGGTGTGACTGGATAGGATGTAAAGAAAAAGCTCGAGTAGAGAGAAAGCTTAGCTCCAGTTTATACATTCCCTGTTACTCATGTGAAAAGCTCAAGGCTTTGATGAGACCACAGGGCTACTTGTGTGCTGTTACTTACTACATGTATGGCAATTGTATGGTGGATGGCACAGGAGCTTTTCCAGCAGGTTCACTCTTGATCTGGGCAGCCAGAAGGAGAGGAAGACAGCTTTGGAGGGGTTAAATAATAATTTATTCTTATTCTTCTCAAGTGGGTTGCTGATAATGGGAGCACCAACTCCTACAGTATCCCCTAATTACTCTTCTCACAGGGGCGGGTGAGAATAGGCGCACCAACTCCTAGCATCCCCTAAGTCTCGATGGGAGCCAGTTGAGATAAGCACACACATTCACAAATCCCCCCAAGCCTTGGTGGGGGCCAGTGAAGGCATGGATAGCATTCCAGCTTGTGCGTTTCCCCCAAGCCTCAATGGGGGCCAGTTGAGGCAGACACACATGCATTTCTCTATGCATTTTCCAAATCCTCACTCATTGACCAGTGCTATAGGGGAGCACACAAAGAAGGCATCTTGCCAGCAATAGCCTCCCAAGTTTACGTTAATTTATCTCACTAGGCAGTTGCACTGGATATTTACAATTTAAGCACAAATATTTATATTATTTATCATCATATAACGCTGCACAAACGTGGTAGAGATGTTTACAAGCCATAAGCTTGGGAGCTAGAGATTGTTTTGGCCATGGATCCTGGGAAATAGTATCTAGGATCCTGGGAACTATTATCAAGAAAAAATCCGCCTTACTTACAGCCATGGACAAATCTTTTTTTTTTTTCCCAATTTTTTATTTTTATTTTTATTTTTAAATTCTCTCCCTTCCTCCACCTCTTCCCTTCTAATTGAGAAGGCAAGAAATACAATACGAATTACTTATATGAAGTCATACAAAACATTTCCACATTAGCTATGTTGGGGGAAGGGGGAAGCTAGAAAAATAAAGAAAATGGTCGAAAAATGCTTCAACCTATACTCAGAGTTCATCAGTTCTCTCTCTGCAGGTGGATAGCATTTTTCATCTTGAGTTCTTTGGGATTTTCATGGCTTATGGTATTGATCTGAGTAGCTAAATCTTTCACAGTTAATCTTTGCTACAGTATTGCTGTTACTGTATGGTTCTGCTCACTTCACTTTGCCTCAGTTCATATAAGTCTTCCCAGGTTTTTCTGAAGCCATCCCTTTCACCATTTCTGACTTGCACAATAATATTCTATCACAATCGTATACCACAACTTCTTCAGCTGTTCCTCAATTGATGGGCATCCTTGCAGTTTCTAATCTTTACATGGGCGAGTATTTTAACATTTTGGGGCTTTGGATTCCTCATCAATAAAATGAGACTAGACTAGATATTTTCTGAGGTCTCTTTCAGCATTCAATCTGTGATCTTATTATTATCTTTTAAAGTTAAAAATTTTTATGACATTTATCTCTGATCTATCATGTTCTAAATTTATATATTTGCTTAATATCTTCTCCCTTTTTTGGATAGCTTTTGTTCTCTCACTACTGCTCATCATTTTTTCCCATCACCTTCCTAAATTAATCACTTCCTTTACAGAGGTTTGGCACTGTTAAGCCTCCCATAATATCCAGCATTTAATACAGGGCACATAGTAGGCACTTAATAAATGTTTATTGTTGCATTGAAGCCATATTTTTTTTAAATTTTTGGTAGCTCAGCTCCATCCAATATGTCATTGATGTAGTATTAGTCAAGCACATTATTATCATCTAGTGAGAGAAAAAGATCTTATTTATGTGTAACAGCTTTTGAGAAATACTACTCTCTGAACTGATATTATTGCAGTATGAATACCTATTAACTTAGATTGTGTAATGTTTGTGTGTGGAACTACCCCCTGTTTCCCAGGTAACTAGCCCTTCATCTATCTTCCTCCATATATATATATTCCTCTGCTGGCTGGTGCGTACTCTAAGTTACACTTATTCTTGCTTCTCATATTTTTTCCTTCTGTCATTGCCATCTCTCTTTTCCCTGTATCTTTCTCGGCACCTTTCCCCTTCTTTCTCTCTCTCTCTCATCATACACATATCTTTGTATGTTTGTGTGTGTGTGTGTGTGTGTGTGCGTGCATGCATGCATCCTGTATCCATTGGTACCTTTCTGTATTTATACTTTAAAATGCAATGCAAGTTTTTTTCACATCAGGACTGAACGATGATGATGAGGAGGATGTTGATGATGGTGGTGGGTAGTGGTGATGGTGGTGGTGATTGTCACCCTCTCTATTACTGTTTTCTAGGCAATTTTTCCCAATTATAGTTCCCAGTAATTAGCCAGGTTAATATGTATATAATGTTCATGCTATTTAAAATCTAGTGGCTCATCATGACTGATTCACAAATAGTATTCATCTGAGCTAGGCATTGGTTGCTTTTAGCATGGTTGTGTTTGATATTAGGTATATGCCTAACTGTTAATTTGGGCTTGTCATGGTATAGATACATTATGTGCAGAATGCATTAAGTAGTAATTACCCCTCTGCTCCCTGTATTCCACCTTTTAGTGTACAGGAATATTTATGGCCATGTTTCATGTAGATTTATGGTGCTATATAAATATTGATTTCTCAGACAAACACTTGGATGGGAAGCCTCCACTAATACATATAACCTTCTCTTTCCTCTTCCTCTCTGACTCAGACCTGTCACTTGTCTGGGGACTTGTCATCCTTCTCGCTCCAGAACATTTTTCTCTCTTTCTGCAAGTTTGCTTATTAACACAGAATCATAGAATCCTGCAACTGGAAGGACCCTCCAGAGGCAGGTCTGGCTCTTCCTCCAACCCCCATTCAAAACTATACCAAGCTAAGCCATCCTGATTAGAGGGTGACATTTCTGATACTACCTAGCCAGGCTTTAGAAGTCTTTCATTGTTCAGACTCTTCTCTTCCCCCTCCCTCTACTTTTTTTATTTGAATCCCTGTTCCTACATTAATTTGAGAGATACTCCTTTGTAATTCCAAAATCCAAAATCCCTAGTCTAAGTCTTTCTCTATACCTTCTTTCTCCAGTTTACATTATATTTGTACTAAACCTCTTCAAAAATAGTTCAGTAGGATTTTGTATCCCAGAATGTTAAAATTGGAAGATACTTCAGTCCTAGTATCTCATTTTACAGAGGAGAAAATTGACACCAGAGAAGGGAGGTGACATATCTAATGTCCTATAATTTATGCCAGGCTTCTTCCCCAGTACTTTTCATACTAGGGAATTGGCTTTTGAGACTGAGATCTGTAATAGTCATAGCCCACAGTTGTATAATGTATTGTGGTTTACAAAACATTCTCCTCACAACAACTGTGATATTGATGTAAGTAGTGCAAATATTAAAGTTCCCATTTTACAGAAGAGGACGCTGAAGCTCTTGAGAGCACACATGCCTTGCTGAGCTCACAGGGGTGGAATTAGGACTAGCACGGCAGTCTCATGACTCCAATTCTCTCTTTCTCCTTACTCCATCATGTGGCCATTCAGGTGCAAAACCGATCTCTGATTTCTGGCACGTTTAAGCACCTGCTGGCGTCTTGACTGTACCTTGCGCATAACAGGTTCTGAATTTATGCTGATGAAGACGAGAATCTGCCAAATAGCAAGTTATGTAGTCAGTTCTTGTTTCAAGGATGGATTATTCAGGCCCCTTCTTTTGTATCCATCTTTAGCTATTTTATGACTCATTGGCACTTTCAAGTAGGAGTGGGAGGGAAATGGGAGAGCAAGGAGAGGGAGAAGAAATGATGCTTAAATGTATTGATTTCGTGCATGATGTAGTGGAAAGACAGTGGACTGGGCACAATTTGGAGACCTGATGTGTGACCTTGGGCAAATCCCTTCCCCTCTCTGGACTTTATTTAGTTTCCTCATCTTGAATATGAAGGGTTGGGTTGAATGATCTTAAATGTTTTTTCCTAACTCTCATAGTGTATGTTTATATTCTGAATCTCATATAATGTGACCTTTGTTTCCAGAAAATAAGAATGGATTCTTCATCATAAAAATCAGAGCAGTTGAACACTTTCAGAGCAGTATAACACTGTACAGAGAATTTTCTAGATTAAAAAAAAAAAAGCACAATCTTTCCTGACTTCTAGGATGTTGTTAGGCCTTGGGTGTCTTAGAGACTACATTGGAGTTTATGAAAAAGGAAAAGAATTCTGAGAAAAGGTTGTTGTCTTTCTATTTTTAAAAATTTTATTCATTCATTCATTTATTTAAATTTACATTTTTATCATAGAACCACATAGTAAAATTTTTGACTGCCATTTTGATTAAAGTCTGTGCTCAAATTCTGTGTCAAAAATGTGTGTGTGTGTGTGTGTAGGCCAACACATGCATTACACTTTTATAGATTTATCTTTTAAGACATTTTTAAATTGAAGTCATCCTAAAAGTGCCTGAGGGAGGACTATTGGAAAGTTAGGAATGGATTATACATACTTTGGAGACATAGGAAGAACAAACTGAAAGTGGGATCAGGAAGGTAAGGTTTTCATAGTGAAGAGAGGTCTGCTCCAGGCAGATTTTCTCTGCATGTGAGATAGGGTACGGTAATACATACATACAGTACGTGAGGCTAAGAAGACTTGAGTTTGAATCAGCCTTAGTCATTTACTGATTGTGTGACCCTGGGCACATGCTCTCTGAGCCTTAGTTTCCTCATCCTGTGAAATGAGGGAGTTGGATTTGACTTCAGAGTTCCCTTCCAGTTATAAATTTGTAATCCTATTGACCCTTAAGTGGAATGCATGCAATCTATAAGAATAGGTAGGGAAAAAAAATGGGGCTTTAGATTATTTTACCTGATGGTTGTATATGGGCCTCCCTGCTACCCGAGCCAGTTCCCAACCTAACATAGGGGCATTTTCAGTGGCAGTGGCTTGGCTATGTTTTTATAGGGATCTGCTCCATTTTGGAACAGAATATCATACCAAAGACAGGGATGGTGCCATAATACAACCTAAGTCTTTTTATTAAACATCTCTGTCCCACATATTTTTCTGCCTTAACTTTATTTTTTCCATTCTCCTCACTAATTAGATTAATTTAATTCTGATGCATACCCTTACACAATCCTCTGGTTGATTTCCTCATAAGTAACACATTCTATTAACATTCTCTCAGTCACTGGTAATTAAGCAAGAGGCGAGTCTTACCTCCAGGAGTAGGGTTGCTTCTATGCCATTGAAAAAGCATGGAATGGAAAATGTTATTATGATTTGTACTTTCCCAAGCAAATCTTAGATGCTGCTCTGCGCAGGAGCAAAGAAAATGAAAGTGAGGCCTTGCATGTTTGTTTTTAGATTAATAGTTGAAATTTGCTCATGTGGAAATGGAAGGGATTTCACTGTGACTAGAATCTGTCATTAGAAAGCCATTATCAAAGTCATCCTGCAGACTTCTTGGTCTTTTGTTGTTAATGACAAAACGATCTCTTAAAAAGAAAAAAAGAGAAGGAAAATTTTATTTTTATTTCTCTTTAGTATTTTTCTACTTTGAAAGCCATGTAGTGTTGAAGACTTAACAGAAAAGAACTTTAGTGAAGTGAGGCAGTTTAGAGATTTATTGATCAATAAAAGAGACAATTACAGCTTGTTTATGAAAGGAAAAACCCCTTTGGCCCTTTGAGCAACATAGAGACTCTAATAATGATAACTCTGGTAACCAGCTTGAAACTATAAAAGTCAATAGGAAGATATAGGAATTCAATAAAATTATGACACTAGATAAACCTTACTCCAGGAACAAATTTTCTATAGAAGGTGACTTGTTTCAGTTAGATTTGTAACTTTAATTTCTCACTTATTGAATTTTTTTGCCATCAACTCATTATAAAGTTTATGGTAAGGTGACAATTCCATGTCCACTGATATGGGAGCAAGCCACATGAATCAGTAGCCCTCAGATTTGAAACTTGCAATTCCCAGATCTGGATTGTGATGTTTCAAGGTCTTCCTGGTTTTTTCAAGATAATTCCATGAACTCTGCCAACTAGAAGAAGTTGCTTCACTTACATGTAAGAAATATATGCCCTTGGTTGGCCTTTTTTTTTTTTAAGAAAGGTATAGGGGATAAAGGCGTATATCACAAAAATAATGATAGAATGTCCCAGAACTTCCCAAAGCTTGGGAATAATTTTCTAAGGTGTTGAATAGTTGAACAATTTTTTCTAACTCTCTAAGGATGGTGACTATGTTCTACTGTTTTCTTAGAATCAAAATTTTAGAGGCAGAAGAGTCTTCAGAGACTCCTTAGAGACTATCTAATTTTATCTGTTCGTTTTACAGTTAAGGAAACTGCTTCTCAGAGATGTGAAGTGAATTATCCTACTGAGTTTATAGCCAGACTAGATCAGCTTTTTCTTATCTTTTTTCTAGAAAACTTTTTGAGGGTAGGAGCTGTTTACTCATTAAGTAGTAATGGAATATAGATTCTATCATCATTCCCATAACTCACCACAGCCTCTTCTTCCCACACTTTCTTTGCTAATATTCTAACATTGTGGCAGTTGTGAAAACAAAGCTCAGGAATTTGGCTCTATATTTGCCTCTCTTATTTCTTAGAGGGATAGCTTAGTTCTTTGAAGGCAAGGATTGAGTTTTAAATAGTTGCTGTATTAAGGTTTAGCATTTTGTGGGTAGTAGATTTAATAAGTTGATGATGGAGATAGCTAGCCTTTGGACTGGCACTTTAAGCTTATTTGTTACCTAAAATCTATTATGTTATGGGCACAGTTTCTCTGGAACCAGAGTTCACAGTTGCTTTGAAAATGTGGTATTCTAAGCCAATTGGAAAACATTTCCCTTGCAGATCTTGCCCTGATGGGAAGTTAGAGAAAGTGTATAGAAATGAGCAAAAAAAGCCATGGCCTAGATTGAAAAATGTACAGTTATTCTTTGGGGCCCCATTGAAAGCAGGTGAGCTCCACATGGTATTCATGAAGACATGAATTTGTATTATAGTTTAATATTGTTTTCCCACCAACCCCTTAAAGCAGATTTGATTCATAGCCAAGAAGCTTAGAAAGACTAATGTTGATCAAGAAACACTTATTAAGCAGCTACTATGTATCAGGCATTGTCCTAGCTTCATGGGATATGCAGACAAAGAATAAAACAACCCCTATTCTCACAAAGCAAATACACATGTAAATATATACAGAATAAATATTAGGACATATAGGCTACTAGGTACTTTTAAAAAATGTTTTTATTAATAAATTTATTTATTTTTAGTTTTCAACATTTACTTCCACAAGATTTTGAGTTCCAAATTTTTAATCCCATCTCACCCCTCCCCCACCCCAAGATGGCATACATTCTGAATACCCCTTCCCCTAGTCTGCCTTCCCTTCTATCTCTCCCCCCCTTCTCTTATCCCCTTCTCATTCTGCTTTACTATAGGGCAGGATAGATTTCTGTACCCCATTTCATGTATTTCTTATTTCCCAGTTGCATGTGAAAACATTTTTTTTTAAACATGTGTTTTTAAAACTTTGGGTTCCAAATTTTCTCCCATCCTTATTGAAAAGGCAAGCAACTCAATATAGGTTATATATGTGCAGTTGTACAAAACATTTCCATAGTAGACATGCTGTGAAAAATTAACTCTATTTCCCTTAATCCTATCCTGCCTCCCCCATTTATTCTATTCTTTCTTTTGACCCTGTCCCTCCTCAGAAGTATTTGCTTCTGATTACTCCCTTTCCCAATTTCCCCTCCTCTCTATCATTCACCTACTCTCTTGTCCCTTTCCCCTCCTATTTTCCTGTAGGGTAAGACAGGGATCATGAGTAAGCAGCGCAAAAAGAGGCAGATTATATTATCTTACTTTGGTGACAAAGGAGATCAAAACATACAACCAGAAGAAGACTACACAATCAAAGCTCCTACATCCAAAGCCTCCAAGAAAAGTATGAATCAGTCCCAGGCCTTGGAAGAGCTCAAAAGGGATTTTGAGAAGCAAGTAAGAGAAGTAGAGGAAAAACTGGGAAGAGAAATGAGAGTGATGCAAGAAAATCATGAAAAACAAGTCAACAGCTTGCTAAAGCAGACCCAAAAAAATACTGAAGAAAATAAAACCTTAAAAAAATAGCCTAACCCAAATGGCAAAAGAGGTCCAAAAAGCCCATGAAGAGAAGAATGCCCTAAAAAGCAAAATTGCCCAAGTGGAAAAGGAAGTCCAAAAGTTTACTGAAGAAAATACTTCCTTAAAAATTAGAATAGAGCAATTGAAAGCTCGTGACTTTATGAGAAATCAAGACACTGTAAAACTAAACCAAAAGAATAAAAAAAAAATAGAAGACAATATGAAATATATCATTGGAAAAAGAACTGACCTGGAAAATAGATCCAGGAGAGAGAATTTAAAAATTATTGGAGTATCTGAAAGCCATGATCAAAAAAAGAGGCTAGACATCATCTTTCAAGAAATGATCAAGGAAAACTGCCCGGATATTTTAGAACCAGAGGGCAAAATAGAAATTGAAGAACCCACCAATCTCCTCCTTCCAAAGGAAAACTCCTAGGAATATTGTAGCCAAATTCCAGAGTTCCCAGATCAAGGAGAAAATATTACAAGCAGCCAGAAAGAAACAATTCAAGTATTATGAAAACACAATCAGGATAACACAAGATTTAGCTGCTTCTACAGTAAGAGACTGCAGGGCATGGAATATAGTATTCCGGAGGGCAAAGGAGATAGGATTACAACCAAGAATCACCTACCCAGCAAAACTGAGTATAATCCTTCAGGGAAAAAAATGGTCATTCAGTGAAATAGGAGACTTTCAAGCATTCTTGATGAAAAGACCAGAGCTGAATAGAAAATTTGACTTTCCAATATAAGACTCAAGTGGAACATGAAGAGGTAAACAGGAAAGAGAAATCATAAGAGACTTATTAAGGTTGAACTGTTTACATTCCTGCATGTAAAGATGATATTTGTAACTCATGAGACCTTTGTCAGTATTAGGGTAGTGGAAGGGAAAAAATTATATGTATGTATGTAGATAGATAGATAGATAGATAGATAGATAGATAGATAGAGGGCACAGGGTGAGTTGAAGATGAAGGGGTCATATCTAGAGAATAAAATTAAGGGGTGAGACAGGATTATACAAGGAGAAGGAGAAAGGGAGAGGTAGAACGGGGTAAATTATCTCACCAAAAAAAAAAACAAAAGAAAAGGCTCTTATAGTGGAGGGGAAACAGGGGAAGGTGAGAGGGAATGAGTGAATCTAATTCTCATAGGATTTGAGTTAAGGAGGGAATAACATACACACTCAATAGAGTATGGAAATCTGTCTTACCCTATGAAGTACTTTGAGAAGGAGATAACTAACAGTTGAGAAAATCAGGAAAGACTTCATATAGAAGCTCGTGAGTGAGCTGAGTCTTGAAGGAAGAGATGATTCCCCAAGATGGAGGGATAAATGGTATTGTATTAAGGTGTGGGGGATGGCATGTTACATGTAGGGAATGGAGAGACGGTCAATTTGTCTGGGTTGCAGATTGTAGGATTTCACTGGGTCTGTAATGTCAATGGGTCTGTAAAGATAGTTAGGGTCAGATGGTGAAGGTCTTTAAAAACCAAACAGAGTTAATATTTCATCCTAGAGGCAATAGGAGACACCATAGGACATTATTAAGTAGGAAAGTGATGTGATCAGTTCTAATGTTAAGAAAAAATCAACAGTGTTGATTTGGCAACACTATTTAATATGAGCTAGAGTGGGGAGGGACATGAGGTAGGGCTAGCAATTAAGAGGATGTCACAATAATTTAGGCAAGAGATGATGAAAGTCTGAGCTACCATAGTGTCTGTGTGAGTAGAGAGAAATTGGATACAGATTATGATCTTTGGACACTGGAAGAATGGTGGTGCCTTCAGCAGGATTCATGAAGTTTGAAATAGGAGAGGGTTTTAGCAGAAAGGTTGAGTTTGAGATATTTCCAGGATATCCATCTTGAAATATCCAATAGGCAATTGGTGATGCAGGGCCAAACCTCTGGGGAGAGTCTGTTGTTCATTTGTTTTTCAGTTGTGTCTGACTCTTCATGACCCTATTTGAGGTTTTCTTGGCAAAGATACAGGAGTGGTTTGCCATTTCCTTCTGATTTTACAATTGAGGAACTGAGACAAAAAGGATTAAGTGACTTACCCCAGATCACACAGCTAGTCTGAGGCCAGATTTGTACTCAGAAAGATGAGTCTTTCTGACTCTAGATTCAGCACATTATCCACTGTACCACCTAGCTGTCCCAGAAGAGTATAGGGCTGGGTTTATAGATCTGGGAGTCATCTTTATAGGGATGATAATTAAACTAATGGGAGTTTGTGTGGTTACCAAGAAAGGTGGAATGGAGAGAAGGGTGCCCAGGATAGTATCATGGGAACACATTCAATGAGGGGCTAGGTATGGATTGTGGGGGGGGTTTGGAAACATCTGAGGGGTTGCCATCAATACTACATGTAGAGAAGTTGTCCTTAGCTAAGTAAAGGACTTTCTCAATAGAGATTAACTAAGAGAGAAGAATTTTGAGGAGAAAGAGAAGGGGAGGAAAGAGAACAGAAGGTGAATGACCTCCATTTTCTCAGTAAAATAAGAAGTGAGATCATAAGATGAGCAAATAGCAGAATGGGAGGATTTGAGGAGTGGTTTTGGAATGATCTCTGGGGAGAATGAGACAGGGGAAGTAACTTTATGGAAAAGTAAAAGGACTGTCCTTCTGTAATACAAACCCATTGTGTAACCCAGATGTATAATGTACTTAATCAGCATGGTTCTGTGAATCCAGAACTGAGGTTTTACGAGGAATGAGTGGTGATTTCTATCACTGCTCTGTAAGGGGATAAGGGAATCAAGGTAGATTACAGTGTCAAGGTGAAGTGGTTAAGTGTAGGGTAAGAATTGGAGAGGTAGGACACTAAAACCAAAACGGGGGTAATGGCCTAAGAAAGTGTTGTGGGATGGTGGGTAATGGTGAGATCCAAGGATTGAAAGGAACTGAGAATTTGGGAGGTTAGGGAATTGAAAGGATTGTCAACATGGATGTTGAAGTTGCTTGGGATTTGAACAGGAGTTGAAGAGGAGAGAAAATTTGTGAGCCAGGTGCTGAAGTCCTCGAGCGTGGAAGGAGGACTTAAGAGTGTTATGTACATCCCCTGTCATGATCTGAATAAAGTAGAAAGTTTTAATTTATTGCACTTCAAAGGAGTACAGTTTGCTGAAGGATCCAGGATGAAGGACAGGCTTGGAGGTGACGATGGAGAACAAGGACCGGTGTGTTTGTGGTGGGTGGGTGGAAAGTTGAGGGAAGGCCCTAGGGAGGACGTGAGGATGAATTGCCCTGCTTCTCCTTTGATGTGCCTATTGGAGGAGGACAGTACGAAGTGCTGAGTTGAGCTCCCCAGTGGGCAGAGGCACCATTGTGCCAGGCTTTGGTTTTATTTGCTCTGGCCTGTTCTTCCTCTGCTAGGGTTTGGGATGTTGTAGCTAGCCCTGTAAGTATTGTAGGCTGTAATGAACTGCAGACCTGATGGTGAGCTTTATCTTCAGTCATAAGAAGAAATGGTGCTTGATTTGGACCGCTAGTCCATTACCTTCAAAAGTCTCAAGCCCTCATCAGTGACTCAACTGTAAGATTCTGATAGCAGGAGTGAAGATAACTTTTTGATTTCAACTTGTGAGCTCAGTTGAAAGAGTGAGTCAGCATGGCCTATTGAACAGGGCTGATAGTAGAGTGATGATTTTGTCATACTTTCATGTTTTTTTTCCCCATACTTTTGTCATACCTTCCTGCAGTGAACTTTTGTTGTGTATGAGAAGGAACTTTTACCTTGAGGGAGGGATTGCTTATGAATTAATACGTTTGCTATTGTCAAAGATCTGATAAAAACATTGCTCCTCTTAGGATAACCTGCTCTAAAATGAAGGATCCAGGTAAACCAGAGGACCCTTTTAATTATATAATTTGCCACTTTCATTTGTTTGTGAACATTTGCGGACCTTTCCAGAATTTGAAGACCTCTCACGACACTTGTTCATGACACTCCATGTTTTTTCTAATATTGCAGCCCCTGTCTCAGTGCATTTTTTAGTGCAGCAGGATATTTAAGTTCTTTGCCCTTTATTGCAGTTCTTCCTTTTTAAAATTATACCTGTGTGGGTAACTTAAAACCTACCTCCACTCTTATTTGAAAGTGGTAGATCATTTTGATATCTTCATTTCTTCTTTCAGCTCCAGATTATGCTAATAACTTGTTAATTTAGTCTCATTTCATAGGAATGAAGGATTTAAGTGCTTACTGTGGACTAAGCACTGTGCTAAGCACTGAGTTCACAAATACCAAAGCCAGATAGCCCCTGATCTTTGGGAATTTAAATTTCTAAAAGGGGGAGAGACCTCAAATGTTGGGGAGAGTGGTGTCCATGGAAAGGAGTTTTATCTAGGTGAGTGTGACAGTGTAGCAGTTCATTGGCCCATCTTTTTTCAAAGGCAATAATAGTGTTGATCTTATTATATTTCTCAGAATAAGAAATGGAAAGGGGGAGAGAGTTAGCTTGGTAAATGCACACTCGGGATATAAAATAGCCAGGGTGAATATGAGGATATGTGGTCTCAGGGAGTGCAGAACTGACTGGCTTAGCTCCTTCTGGTCTTGACTTCTGGTGGTATTGTTCATAGCAGTAGTAGTAAGAGAGTAGAAAATGGAAAATAGTTGAAGATGTAGGCACAGGGTTCCAGGGAGTACACTGAATATCATCTGTAGAAATTATTCTTTTGCTCCCAAGGCCTTTTGTACATAATTCTGAACCTATGTTTTGTTCTCCCTATATCTTGACTGCTGATTCATTGGCTCAATAATTTTGGGATAAGGGTTTTCCTCTCCTATAGTCATATTTTGGCTCTTCATTGATATTGATTATAGCTCTTAGAAACTGCAAGTGAAAGAATGGAATGTTCCAAATAACTTTAGGAAATCAAAAGAAATTTGGTATGGACCACAGTTTTTTCAGATATCACTGCTTTTAATTGGTGGGGTCTATCATTCCATAAATCAAAAGGGCTGGTGGGGTTTGAAAGGATTTCTCCAACCCCTTTGGAAGATAAGCACTAGATAGAATCTACCTTCTTATTGTCAATCCTATTCACATAGATCACTATTTTCTGCTCTTTCTAGACATTTGTATTATTTACTTCCAAATCCACTTCCCTTGGGATCATTTTGTACCATTCCTGCCCAAACTTTCTTCCTAGGACTTTGCCGCAATGTCCTTTCCATGTTTTCCTCCAGGGTCTTTTCCAAATGTTTTGCCTCTGCATTCTAGGTACTTTCTTCAGAGGGTTGCCTGAGGTTCAGAGAAGTTAAATAACTTCCCCCAGTCTTATAACTGTCAAATCCAGGTCATCTTGACTCCATATCCAGCACTTTATCCACCACACCAGTTTATCTCTTATAGTTCCACAACAGCCTTTTAACAATGACAGTAATAGGATTCAAATCCATTTGTTTTTCTCTGCCTACAGGAGCGAGACGTAATGAGATCTATCTTGGACTCCTTTGAAAATGATATGTCCCCATTAGAGAATTCTCCCCAGTTGGCCCTCCAAGTCCATGAGGAGATGGTGCAGAATTTGCATGCTAATTATGCTGAAATGGAGGTAAGTGAGCCTTAGAGTTGGCCTACACTGTACATGGGCTTCTTCAATGAATAAGGATGACTGTACCCATTTGTCCTGGTTCTTGGCATAGTTGATAGACTTACTGCCACTGAAAAGCACTTTGTATTTTATATCTTTGTCTTGTATTCTAAAAGGCCCCAAATTCTTTTTCAGTATGACCTGAGAAGATAATTTAGCCAGTGAGTGAATCCTGCATCAAGTCCAGTTAAGAACACCAGGCATTTCTCTATGGTGTCTAGGTTTGGAAAGAAAATAAATTGAGCATGAGAGCTTGGGGAGTCATTCCATTCTAGAAGTATTTGGTCCTGTTTTGAAACAATCCCCCTTTCAGTATATGTGTGAAATGTCCTTTACTACCTCTCTTTACTGCAAGGGTCAGATTTGCCATCTTTTAAAAAAAAAAAAACTTTACTTTTTTTTTCTTTTAAATTTTGATAAACTCTGAAGAAGCTGGAGCTGTTAAACTTTTGTCTCAGGAAAAGCTCAGAACTGATTTGTTTGGTGTTGTAGAAACTCTTACTGCTTTCAATATATAATTCAATATTAATAATAATACAAAATTTCAACATAGTCAGTTGACCATTTTGTATACAAGTTTTTGTTCCAACAAACAAGCACTATAATTAAAACTGTTAGAATAAAATCTATTAAATTATTAAAATTAAATTAAAATATTAAAATTAAAGCTATTAGAATAAAAATACATTAGTGCATCAAGGTAATTTTTAATTCATAAATTTATATCTCTTTGTCATACAATGTCTTGTCAACACTTCTTATCAAAACTGAAAATGCTTCATATGTTCTCTTTTCTCTCAGTATTCACCTAGCTTCTGGTCAAGGTATTGATTGACAAAAGTGAAATGATAGAGAAATCATAAGAATAGGGAGTCTAACTTCTCTACATCTTTGGCCAGACCCTGGAGCTAGATTGCCAAGGGTGTACTAGATAGCATTGACAGTCCTTCATAGGGCAAAGTGTAGATGCAGTGCTGAAGAGAAGGACCATACTTCCAAATGTGTGAATGGCAGTCAGGATAAGAAATAGCTTTATTTTAATTCAGTGAAATTTAACAAACATTTAAGTGCCTACTATGTGCAAGGTATATGCAACTGAACTACTGTTTTACACAAAGCTATAGTAAGATAAAATTCTCATCCTCAAACTGGAGTAATAAGACATGTACATAAATAACTATTAACATAACATACAATAAATGCAAAGGAGGGAGTCTGTGAAAGTACTTTTCAAGGATTGAGGAAGGACAAATAATTTCTGAGTGATGTGATCAGATAAGCCATTGTAGATGACATGAATTGGACCTTGAAGGTGGGGCAAGATTTCAGTAGGCAGAAATGGGAATGGGAGGGTGGGTAGTAGAGTCTGTCCTTGGCGCGGACGGTAGTGTAGCAAAAGTAGAGATGGGAGAGGCCATCATGAAAATAGGAGATAGGGAATAATCCAATTGGCTTGAATATAGAGCATGGGAAAGAGTCATGTGAGATTAGTCTCAGTAGGTTGGAACAGTGCTATGAAGGAGGAGATCTTGAATGCTGTGATAACAAGTTTCTACTTTTGAGAAAGGAAGTGATGTTTTCAGAACAGTGAATAAGCAAAATTATGCTGGACAAATGTGAAAAGCAGTTTGGAATGTAGACCAGTTAGGAGCAGAAGCCTATAGCAATAGCAGTTGGAAGGAAGCTGACAGTAATAGGAAATGGTGTTGCTGAACCAGAGTGGCAGAAGTGGGAGTAGTAAGGAGGGGACATCTTTAAGAAATATCAATACAATCAACAGGACTTGGCAACAGATTTAATGTGGGAAATGAGAGCCAAAAAACCCCCCAAAATGACCTAGACAGTTTGAGTTTTGGAAACTGAGAGAAATGATGGTATGTTAAGTAGAAAGAGGAGAGTTGGGAGGAGGGCAGGATTGATTGGGGAGAGGGAAGATGATACATTCAGTTTTGGACGTGTAATGAGACCTGTGAGGTCAATGTTATCTTGAATTTAAGATGTTATTGGGATATCCAGCTGAAAATATCTAGTAGACATTTGGAAATGGAGGTCTAAAACTAGAGGAGGTATCAGGTTTGGAAATATAAATTTGACTAACTTTCGGAAGTAATTAGTTACTGAAACCTGGAAGAGGATGAGATTGCAAAAGAAGAGAGTGTAGGAAGAGCACAGAAGGTCAAGGGACATGGCCTTCTGGTACATTCAATATATAGTCCGGGGGTACGGGTGGCGGGGAAAGGAGAACCAACAGTGGAGAGAGAAGATACTAGGTAAGTTTGGTGTCACAGAGGTCAAAGGAGAAGACAGTATCAAGAAGGAAGGGGTGTGGGGGCAGCTAGTTGGCTTAGTGGACAGAGCACTGGCCCTGGATTCAGGAGGACCTGGCCCCAGACACATAACACTTACTAGCTGTGTGACCCTGGGCAAGTGACTTAACCCCATTGCCCAACACACACACCCCCCCCCCCAAAAAAAAGAAGAAGAAGGAAGGAGTGGTCCACACTGTGCAATCCTTCAGGGAAGTCAAGGATAATAGTGACTGAAAAAGACCTTTATAGATCAGTAAGGATCTTGAGGAAAGCCATTTCAGTAGAGTGGTTAGCTCCCTTTGCCAAGGGGCTGGGGAGGCCATGGAAGTGGAGACAGTGATTATTCTGTCCAGATGTTTGAAGAAGGGAAGAAGGTGGAAAGAGAGTAGCATGTTAGGATCAGTGAAAGATGTTTTTTTGGGGGGGGGGGGTTGTTAAGTGTGAGAGAGACCTGAGTGTGTTTTCAGCAAAAGGTCAGGAAGCCAATAGAGAATGAAGATTTTCTGTTGAGGCAAATGGGGGAAAGGATGGGTAGAAAGTTCTAAGTTGTTCCTGAACTGATCAAGTAATGGTTCATCTCAGTCTTTTGATCTTTCCTTTTCCCTCCTCTGTCTTTCTTTTAGCCAGAGATTCTAAAAGTGATGGTTCTGTTTAGGATGTTTAGGATAGTGTGCAGATTTAGTTTTTCTGTGTTGTTGTTCTGCCATCCTACCGCAAGAATTAGCTCTACTCTTCTCCAGGAGGATAGTTGTAGATCAAGACATAGAGGTTGTCTGATGATGGAGAGAAAGTTGATTTCAGTGTTTCAGGGGCTCAAGAGAAGAGTATTCTTTCCACTGCATCTGGCTGCCTCTCAAATGTGAGCCTCTTTTTTTGATGGCACATGTCTTGAAGACAGGTGAAGAAGTCTGTGATTTTGAGAGATGTGTTTTTGTGTGCTGCAAAAGTGATGTTAAATCATCCAGCCTTATCTTAAAGAGGAACAGAAGAAATCATGGACAGTTTTCTGCACATAATAGGTACTTAATAAATGTTGAATTTTTTGAAATGCTTCATTTTGCGACTAAAAGGGAAATTGGGGCCTGGCTAAGGGTTGATAACACAGACAGCTTGTGCTGATGCAGTGAATTACTGGGCTTGTTAATATGTGATCAGAGGTGTTTGTTCTTCATACTTTATAGCCTTATGTGCATTTATTATTGGCTAATTCTGCAGAAAGATGAGACAGCAATCAGTTTCGGGTTTTTTTTTTCCCTCCCTTGCTTCATACTTCACTTCTCCTTATATTTTTCCTACTTTGCTTCTGTTTTTTTTTGTTTTTTTTTTACCATTTATTCTAAATGTGGGATTATGACCTTATTGATATAATTACCAGTTCATCTCACTGTAATTTTTTCATCATCTTGCCTCTTTGAATCTTGAATTTCCCAAACCTTGGGATGAAATAACTCTTGGTTAAACAGCTTTCAACCACTTTTTTTTAAGAGGAATTTTGCGTGGCTCCATCGTTCTAACTCCAGTGACCTTTCTGTTGTAATACTAGATGGAGAATTTTAAGACCCATAAAGACACCCCATGTATCTTTATGCATTGATAATTTGCCATTATATTATCTGTCAATTCAATTTAACAAAATGTATTGTATAAATGGGCGATAGAACTGACTGACTGATTCGAAGTAACAAAGGCGGTGTCTCTGCCCCAAGGAGCTGAAAATTCAGTTCATTCCCACTTACTTGCTCATCATCTGAAGAGTAGTGGTGTTGCACAGTCCAGACAACATTTTTATGGGGCTCGTGATATCCCAGGGCTGGGCACTTACTCAGAATAAACTTTTTGGAAATAGGGCCACTTTTAACTGGGCTAAGTTCTGACTAGGATGGGCTCAAAAGAGTGCCACGATTTGGGCCCCTACCCAAGCCCTCCTCATAGTTCAGGTCATACCTTATTACAAACTATATATTTTCAGCTTTGTTTTAATAGGAAAGAGAATTGGAGCACATGATGAAACCAGGTGAATTGGATCATGTCAAAAGCTGTGATCCTGTAGTCAACTTCTGATTTTCATTTTGACAGTAGAATATTTGTCATCAGCCTTGTGGGTAATGTGCCGAACTACCTTGATAGTTTATTTTCCTCAGTATCCCTCTGTGGGGTACAGTGTCTGTGTAAAAGGGGGAAAACATAGAAACAGCTGAAGTCATTGTGGTTACTGAACTCTAACTTTGAATTTAGGATTTGAAAGGTTGTCTCTAGCTGCACAAAGTGAAATCATCATAAATATAAGTGCATTAATAGCTATTCTATTACAACGCATTTGGCTCCATATGAAACATTAATGAAGAGAGATTTGCAGGGAAGATTCACACTGACACCTTCAATAGCCCCCAGCATTTTTTACATTGAGAGATTTATACTGTCTGTACTTACCATATGTACCCTTATCAGTTAATTATGAGACTGACAGTTTTGGCACGTCAAATACCATATGTTCCGATTTTTTCACACACCAGGAGAATTAGGGACTCTGTCAGTGTCCTCAGAACTCATTCACCAAATATTATCACCTTAGCTGCAGCTGTAAGAGTTGTCCACCTGCTGATTCAGAGTACCAACACTGCCGAGGCTTGTAACAGGTCTCATAAAAGAGGATCTTTGTGCAGTGAGGTGCTTAGGTGTCACCTTCTGTATTTAATACTCTTAAAATTTACATGCAAAGGTAGTAAAAATGTTTATCCAGTTGGCTCCTAGCCTTTCTTTGCTTGTCTCCTCTGCCTCTTTTTACTATTCTCTTCTGTCATCTTTGCATCTTTATTTTTTCTTCTTCTAAGGCACTGTTACCATTCCTTCTTCCTTTGACATTTTCTCCCCTTGCTGCAAACATCTCCTCCACGCTCCCATCTTCATTTCTCTTCCCTCCTCTATTTTAGCTCACATAGAAAGAAGGAGCCTTATTCATACAGTCATATTTGGAATGTTAGAGGACTGAGTTACTATGATGAAAATGATATTTAAACCAAACTTACCTAAAGTGATTTTTCAAATTGCATGCTTATTTTTTCAAGATGGCATACTGATGTCAACCTCTGGCTTTTTTGCAGTGGGTATAGATGACCATATATGTCATTATATTTGAAATAGATTTTAGAAATTTATTCCTTATTTTTTAGATAAGAAAACTGAGTCCCAAAGAGGGCCAGTGACTTGAACGAGGTCATGTGGAGATTCTATGGCAGAACTTGGACTAGAAACCATGCCTCTTAGTCCATTTCTTAGATATGACAAGTTTCTGGTGACATCAGTGGAAACTTTGGAGTTTCAGTGATTGTTCTTCCCCAAAGGTCTAAATACTCCTAGTTTTCCTACTATCTCAGAATATTTCCCTAAAGTTTTCTTTTCTCTATACTGTTATGTACAGTAACATCTCAGCTGAGACTAGAGGCAAGAGGCAATGTTGTCATCTGTAGACGTAATGCAGAGATACTTAATGCATCAGTTCCTCACTCACTGAAGCGGTCAGAGAACTGTTTCCTCCTGAGAGAGCAGATATGTTACACGCACACACCTTACCTCTTCTGTGCTACACAGTAGTCAGGCAAATTTGAGTCCCCCTACTGCCATCTCACTGCTCACCCCCCATCCCTCCCTAGTTCATTTGTCTCTAAAGCCAAGGTGACATTTAGCATATTTTCCATAGGAAAATGATTTGGCTTTTGACCTATTTTTGTGGCTCTTGAATTTCCTCACACTTGCAGGATAATGGCAGTACAGTGTTTTGAGTCATCAATAAAATTGCTGTGATTTGAAATTAGGGCATTTTTCTGTGATGATATTGAAATCATAGATAGCATGGCATCCTGTCACCTTGCCAGTTTTGTTATGGAGTGTTTCATTGTTGTGTTCATTCAGCCATCCTGTACATTCTCTACTAATCATAAAGCAAGTAACACAACTTTTCACTGGGACAGAATAGCCAAGTAAATAACGAAGGGAATACTCTCATACAGATTCCTGTATGTACCAGCACTTCCCAAGCAACTCAAGATCTTTATCATTCCAACTAGAACACCCATCCCAGCTCTAGCTTCCAGGAACTACTCCTGCATCACTGTGAATCCTATGCCAGGTCCTTCGCTGCTGTTCCTCTTTTCCTCCAAAGTTGTAGGGCAGCTGCATTGGGATTCTCCACTGCCATCTGCTTAAGTTGTCTTTTGGCATTTCAAAATGCCTTCCTTCTCAAAAGAAGGGTTATTGTTACTTTATTAGAATGCTGGCTTGGCCAACATGTATAGTGAATGCCTTTGGCTCTTTTCTTAGTCAGGCCCAAGGGCACACAAAAGGTGGTCTAGGTAACCCCTCTAGAGGAAATTCCCCCAGGCTCTTTTGATATTTAGGTCGCTGCTAGTATTTTACTTTCAATTCCCACAATGCCTTAGGCAGTTAGTACAGGGGCCGTGCAGATTAGCCAGGAGCTTCCAAGTTGGTTCATTAAAGCACTTGGCCACACTGAAGAAGGTGTATATGGAAGGGACAGGAGGATCTGGCCACTTTGAACTTGTGTTTCTACCTCTAGCCTGAGGCCTTTGCCTTTGTCACACAGAGAATTTTATAGTTTTCAGCAATTCTAGTGGTAGTTCTAGTCACAAACACTCATTTCACAGATGAGTAAACTGAGGAAAGGCAAGGCAAGTCAGCCTCATTAGTTGAGTCCTTGTTCCATGTGGGAGATGAGGTCCTCCGAAGGTCTCTTTTCTGACATTATGCCAGGGTAGGCAAATATCCTTCCTCACTCTACAAAAACTGACTAAATTCATCTTGTCTTCCTAGTGGCTGCCTCTAAAAGACCCATGACTGGCTAGCTAGAAACCACTTCTCCTACCCTGGTATAGCATTTTGAGGTCATCAGCTTTTCCTACATAGCAGCCTTGGGGGGACAGGATGACAGAGAAATCTTAACTCAATGATGAGTCATATCTAATTGTAAGCAAGTGAAATCATATATGTGCCCATACTGTGTTAGTCTTTAGGGGGCAGCCAGAAAATACTTATGCATATTTTGAAGGCACTAAGGGGGAGACCATGCATTTGAATGGAATTCTTTAATGGGGTTTCTAGTAGGGAATGCTTTGTTCCATCATTCAGTCATGTCTGACACTTCATGACCCAGTGGACCATAGCATGCCCTTGGGGTTTTCTTGGCAAAGATACTGGAGTGGTTTACCATTTCCTTCTCCAGGGGATTAAAGCAGACAGATTAAGCAGCTTGGCCAGGGTCACACAGCTAGTAAGTGTCTCAGGATAAATTTGAACTCAGGCCTTCTTATCTCCAGCGCTTTGTCTCCGCAGCCATCTAGCTGCCTCCTAGACAGAGGTTAAGGCCTTGCCCAAGGTCACATAGCTTGTAAGTGTCTGAGGCCAAATTTGAACTCTGGGCTTCCTGACTCCAGACCCAGCACTGCATGGCCATCTAGCTGCCCTTCTTTAATGGGATTTCTAGGTGGGGGTGCTACACCAGCACAAAGAAAGAAAATGTGCAGCAAACATTGGTTAACATTTTTAACCTGAATTCTTAATTTACTTTATTGCCAAAATTATGTATGTTCTTTTGATTTTGACTTCCTCCCCGTCCCTCCCATTTCATGTCTACCCATATGGAGTCTGAATTCTTTGTATTTGTTGTTTCTTATGGCACAGTAATATTCTATTACATTCATAAACAAGTTTGTTCAACCTTTCCTTATTTGTCATGGCCCTTTAATTTTTCTTTGTCCTGCGTTCTCACACTTGCATTTCTTCTACAACCTATTTCCTATTCAAATCCTAATTTGATGCTTCAATGCTTATTTTATGTGGTGCCTTTTAAGACGTTGTTATAAAGAGTTAAAAATTGTCTGTTGTAGCATTTCAAGAGCAATCACTCCAAAGTAACAAATAGCTCAATTCCTTTGGGGAGACTTGATGGACCCTTGAACACTACTTGCCTTGGTTGTGAAAATGCAGGAAGTGGAAGATGAATTGGCCCTGACTTTCTTTAGAGACTTTAGAATTGGGTTATTTTCTGCACTGCGTTTGGGAAGAAGAGATAACTAATGTGTGTTTACAGTTCATTTCCGTTTACCACAATAGGACAGAAAATTCTACTTGGGCCTAACTCTTTTAATGTGGATGGGTCTGCCTGTGCCTGGAGACGGGGCATTCCGAGTTGTCTTTCCCAGAAGGTTGGGTTGGGGGGCGGGGGAAGGCCAGGCCCCATGCTCACCAGCATTCCTTGGAGATGCAGTGTTCCTGCTGCCCACCAGATGGCAGCAGATAAACCCTGCATGATCTCTTCTTTCCTCTTATCAATGATACAATGCATCAGTACTTTCTCACCTGCTAGAAATACTGGGGGGAAGAGGTGGGGAGGGAAGAGCACTACACTCCCCAGGGAAGAAGAGGTTTGATTTTTTTGTTTTTTGTTTACTACAGGGGCCACAGTTAGATACAAATGAAAACCAGGGTGAGCTTCTAGTCTTAGTTTTCACATGTGCCAGGCTTGTAGGGCATCAGGTGTGATGGAGAGGGTTTGGGGCATGTTCTGTCTGGAAAACTGTGGTTTTCCCTCTTCTTTTCATAGAATCCTAAAAGTGTGGGAGCCAGGGAACTTAGAAACCTGGGGCAGAGAGGTCTCTGAAGGGGAAGTCTTATCCAAGGTCACATATGGTACAGTCTTGACAGAGAGGCAAGACTAAAATGCAGACGTCTCTTTTGCTGGGTCCTTTTTCATAGGAATCTCCAATGAAAAGTGTCACCTCTTATCCAGATCTCTCTTGTGGCTGGGTGGGGCCAACTTCTGTTGAGGAAAGAAATTTATCTTCCTCTGTACTCTCTGTCTCTCTCTGTCTCTGTGTCTCTCTTTCTCTCTCTCTCTGTCTCTGTCTCTGTCTTTGTCTCTCTGAAAAACTTTTATTGAAGGTGAAGCAGAAGCAGACTATTTGGATGCAGTTTAGATGATTCCAATTTTGTTGGTAACATTCAAAGCATCACAATATAGAGCAAGTTGAACATAGGCCCTCTTTTCTCTATTATGCTGTATCGTTGTGTTGACTTTGGCTACATTAATATCATATAGTTTCTTTACCACCTGCTTGAGCTGATGCTTGTTGGCCTTGGCACAATGAAGACAAGGATTTTGTTGTCTTCAGTGTTCTTCATAGAAGACTCAGTGGTCAAGGTGAAACTTGATGGCATAGTGATCAAGCTCATTTCTCCTAGGGGTACTTTTCTTTGGGTATTTGGAATTGCTTTTGAAGGCTTATTGTCTTGGGTTGCTGGAAGGTGGGGGAGGGTCAGGTCTTCTTTTTGTGGCCCTTCAAAACCACTTTCTTGGCCTTCAAGGTCTTGGACGTGGCTTCTGTCTTGGAGGAGGAAGGACATTGCTTCCTTCTTCATCTTTGGCACCGTCTTGGGGAAAGGCTCTACCTTTTCAAAAGAACAAAGAACCTTCTATGTGCACAGTACTAAAGAAGAATAGAAAGGAGGTGGAGTGATTACCTTCATGGAACTTATAAATAATCATTATTCATAGTGGAAAGTAAATGTAATAAATGCTATGAGAGGAAAAAGGAAAGAAGATCATTTCCAACTGGAGAGATTCATTGGCAGTCTTTTGTGAGGGAAGGCTTCATGGAATAGGTGATATTGAGCTAAATTTTGAAGTGATCAGTGGGATTCTAATATCTAGAGACTAGGATAGATTGGGAGTGGAACACATTCTATGAACAAAGAATGGGATGATTAAATGCATTTATTGAATTCCTATTATGTGTCTAACACTGTGGTGTGATGGGGAGCCAGGGGAAGCATTGAATTTGGATCCCAGCTTTTACAGTGTAAAAGAATATGCGCCTCACTTAACTTCTCAGCTTCGATTTCTTCGCTTTTGAGAAGAAATTGTAATATTAACACTGTTTACCTCACAGGAATATTTAATCAGTCATTCAACCAGCATGTATTAAGCATTGACTAATAAAGTTATAAAAAAATCAGCAAAACTAACCAATACTTTGACATTAAATGTCATGATCCATATTTATATCGCTCTACCTGTGGAAAGAAGGGAAGAAAATGGAATTTTTTCATCTCTTTTTCAGGATCATGCTTGATAAACATGATTATACAGTATTTAATTTCAGTTTGGTTTTGTTTTTTACATTTACATTGTTGCGATTATTTTGTAGATTTTTTTAACCAGTTTTCTTCAGATCATGTGTCTTCCTTTCATTCTCTGAAGAAAATTTTGTATTCATAATTTCTTATAGTACAATAATATTTTATTACATTCATGTATCACAGTTTATTTAGCCTTCCCAATCAATAGGGAATCTCCTTCATTTCCACTTCATTACTACTACAAAAAGTGCTGCTATAAATATTTTGATAGATACGTAAGCTCTTTCTTTCCATCTTTGGCCTCCTTTGGGTATTGCCTAGTATTGAAGGTTTGGATATTTTAGTCACTTTTTTAATCAAAATTCCAAATTGATTTACAGAATGGGTGCTCTCACAGCTTCACCAATAATGGATTAATATGCATTCTTTTCTATCGCCCTTCCAGCATTGACTGTACTTTTTTTTAATCTTCAACCCATTTTTAAATTTTTAACCCATTTTGCTGGGTCTGAGGTGACACTTCAGAATTGTTTTAGTTGCTTTTTTTTTTTTACTATTAGTTATTTCAAGCAGTTTTTCATGTGGTTATTATTTTCTTTCTTCCTTTTCTTATTTCTTTTTCCTTTTTGAAAACTTTATATCTTTTGACCACTTGTCTATTGGGGAATGATATTTGGTCCTATGTATTTGTGTTAGGTACCTATATCCTAAATAGCAGATCATTATCAGAAGTACTAGATGCAAATTTTTTTCCCCTAATGAACAACTTGCATTCTTATCTTTTTAGTCTGTAAAAAAATATTTTCAATTTTGTGTCATCAGAATCATTATTTTATCTGTTCTTATGACCTCCAACCCTTAGTTTGCTTTAAAAAAAAAGTTTTTTTAAACAAAAAAATAGTTGTGAAAGGTATGTCATGTGAGCCTCTTTTTATAATCATTAATATTCTGATCCCATATGCATTTAGAACTTTTGATCACATACTGTATCTTGATATAGTATAAGATTTTGTTCTAAATCTAATTTCTGTGAAACTTCTTTCCAGTTTAATTTTTTTGCCCATATTTTTTGTTCAAATTTATTTTTTGTTCTGAACTTAAGTACCAAATAAAACAAGCATTTTCATATACAAAATAGAATAGAAGAAGGTGATCACATGAGAATCTCTATTACATATAACTTGTTTTTCCTTTTATATATAGTAATTTTATCACTTAATGTTCAAAAATGTCCAACTTTTCTGTTTTTCCTTCTGGCCTTCTGTTCTCTTCTATGCATTAAAAATACTTCTATGACCTTTTATTTCTTCTCTCTGTCTCTCTGTCTCTCTCCTTTCTTCCCTCCCTCTCTCTCTGTCTTTTTTTTTTCTAAAGGGGAATCCTATTAATCCTTCTCAATTGAAAAATAAGAAGAGCAAAACCCTTGTAACAAAAATGCATAGTGAAGCAAAACAAGTTCCCACATTGGCTGTATCAGAAGGTACACATCTCATTCTGCACCCTGAGTCCATCTCCTCTTTTTGAAGAGATGGATAGTATGTGGAGAAGCAGGTAGGTGGCATAATATACAGATTCAGGAAAACCTGAGTTCAGATTCTACCTTAAACATTTATTATCCATGTGACCCCGGGCAAGTCATTTAACCTCTGTCTTTCTCAGTTTCCACATTTCTATAATGGAGATAATAACACCTTCAAGAGTTTGTGAGAATAGAATGAGATAATACTTGTAAATTGGTTTGGAAGCATTAAAGTGCTGTATAAATTCTAGATATTATTCATTTTCAGTCCTTTGGAGTCATGGCTGGTCATCACATTCATCAGAGATCTTAAGTCTTAAATTGTTCCCCTGTTTCTGTGTACCTCACTCTGTATCCGTTCATACAAGTCTTCCCAGATTTCTCTGAAACAACAATATTCCATGAAATTCATAAAATACAATTTGTTAAGCCAATCCCCAATTGATGGGCACCCTTTGATTTCCATATATTTATTATGACAAAAAAATACACCATAAACATTCTTGTTCATATTTATCTTTCCTTTCTCTTTGGTCTCTTTTGGGTATAGGCTAGTATTGGTGCTAAAGCTGGGCCAAAACGTATGTATAATTTAATAACTTTTGAAGGCATATGTCCAAATTGCTTTCCAGTTTTTCAAACAGTTCTTCTCAGATAGGAAGTTGTTCCTTAAGTAATTCATGTTCTGGCATTTATTAAACAATGGATTATTGAGTTTGGTTATTTCTGATTCTTCTTATCTAGTCTATTCAACTCATCTCCTTATTTTATTTTTTTTAAAACTGTAGTGAATAGTTTTGATAATTATTGCTTCATAATGTAATTTGAAGTTTAGAAATGCTATTCTCCCTTTATTCCTAATTCTTTTGAGATTCTAGACCTTCTGTTTCTCCATACCTATGAATTTTATTATTAATTTTATCTAGCTTTATGAAATATGCCCTTAATAATTTAATTGGTTTATCATTACATCTCTAATGTTACTTGGGTAATATTGTCATAATTATTGTCTCTTTAAAAATGTGGCTTCTCACTGCATTATTTTCTCTTGGATTTTTGTATAGTTATATAGAAATGGGGGGGTTGTTAGGTAAATTTATTTTTTATTCTTACTTTAGTAAAGCTATTAATTGTCTTAGTTTATTTGCTAGTTCACTAGGGTTTTCTGAGTAACCCATCATTGCTGTCTCCACTTAGTGATAATTTTGTGTCCTCTTCACTAATGTACGTGCCTTTATTTTCCTTCTCTTATCTTATTACAAATGCTTTTGTTTCTAGAACTGTCAAATGACAGTGGTGAAAGGGTATAGCTTTGATTTGTTCTTATATTTATTTGAAAAGCTTCTCATGTTTCCCCATTACGAATACAACCAGCTTTTGATTTTAGATCCATACTTTTCATCATACTAAAAAGTGGTCCATTTATGCCTGTGTGTTCTATTTACTTTAGTATAGATGTATTTTGTACTTTGAAAAAGGCTTTTTTTTTGCATATATTGATATAATTGCATAGTTTTGGTGTGTGTTTAGTTTGTAATATAATTATTTGTTTTCCTAATATTGAGCCATCTTTGGATGTAAGAGTGTAAATCCAGTTGGTCATAGTGAATGATTTTTTTTGGGGGGGAGGGGATCTGTTGCTGTGGAGTTTTTGTTTGGCTAGGATTTTATTTTAAATTTCTGAATCACTATTCATTAATGATATTGGCACATTTCCTTTCTTTTTATAATCCTTCACAATTTTAATTTTTAGGACTTTATTTGTATCATAAAAGGAATTTGGAAAAGTCTTCTTAATTTTTATAATGAGTTTTATAGACTAGGTGTTCATTCCTCTCTAAATGTTTGATAGCATTCATCTGTAAATAGATCCAGACCATGGGTTTTAATTTGGTAGCTCCTTTATGGCTAAATAGATCCAGACCATGGTTTTTCTTTGGTAGCTCCTTTATGGCTAGTTTAATTTTGTTTTCTTGAGATTGGATGGTTTATGAGCTCTATTTCATATTCTATTAATGTGTGCTACACTTTTTCAAGAATGATGTAGGAGAGCCAAAGCCATTTTGATGGACATGCGGAAATCGCCTTTTCATGTGATTTCTTCATAAACTTACAAATATCACCACACTAGTTTTACAGAGATTTTAAAAAATGCATATAATAAATGCACATCTTTTTATTTCTTTCTAGGGACCATGGAAAAGTGCAGCATTAGTGGGAAAACATAAATTGAAGAAGCAAAATTGCTTATTGTTTATTACTTATTGATGTTGGATGTCAATTTATTGTGCTGAAGTACAGTAAAATATATTAGAAGCACTGAATGAAAGGGTCATTGTGGACTTTCTTCATCTTGGGTAACCTCCTGAGAACCCTTATAGAACATAGTTTTAGATCTCTACTAAGTATTAGTTTGGGCATTGGCCGAGAAAAGCATCTCTAAATGTGTTAAAAATTAAACAGCCTGTGTAGAGAAATTTGTTCTTGGGCTTGCTTTTTTAGGCATCCAGGCACCTATCTGTGAGCAAATATTGCTAATTTCGAAAAGTGTTGGCAAATAAAAGAAATGTGGCTCAAGGTTGGGTAATTTTCATACAAAAACATAGCAATGTATATAGAGAATAGATTGTAAGCTGAAGAAAATGTAGCGTGCATCAATATAACCAAAGATTTGTGTGAAAGTGTTGGATATTGGAGTTCCAAGAATTAGTAGGGATCTCATGAAAAATTATTGGTTTAGGCTATTTGAGGAAATTCTGCTCAGTATTGAAACAGTTGTTGAAGTCTGGGAAAACTTATTGCAGATTTGTGTGTATCTGGTTAATTGAAGTTTCCAGGTTTTGAGATAGAAGTTCACTTATTATTTGGTAATTTATTTAATAACATGGAACCAAGGTTCTGGATAAAGATGGATTGATGGATGGATGGATGGATGGATGGAATGAATGAATGAATGAATGAATGAATGAATGAATGAATTTAGCCAAGGAGTTCATAGCTGTGGACCTAGAAAAAGATCTACCAGCATAAAGGAGATTTAGATTTATTCTATCCAACCATCAGTCAAAGGAAGCCTTATGAGATATTTCAGTGATGATGATCTCAGTGACTTTGGTGGGATATAACTTTTTTGGAGTGTCATTATGTAGGAGGAATGCACCAGCATCAAGACTTGACCAGTAACTACATGATTGTCTAGCACTTTTTAGCATGTTTCCCTTGCCTAATAAAAGGGTGGTTATAGGTTGGGGAAATAATATAAAAGTCAAGATTAGAGTCTAAAAATGGAAGGAAAAGGATGGTGATTAGATAGTGGATTCAAAGCCTGGCATGCAATCTTTTGTTATATGGTCACAGTGTTGTCAGTTAAATATTTTTAAGCAAATTATTTGTACATGGCATCATGGGAAATATAAAGACATATAAAAAATGTCCCTGCCCCCAGGGAAGTTCATATCCTAGTTGTTGGGGAGATAAGATGTACACCTTTGAAGACCAGATAATATCAGAGAATATTTTTCACATCAGAGATTCAGAAAGTAAGTGCAGGTGAGAGAGAAAATACTATAGAGAAAGCATTGTCATCCCGTATGCTTCGTACAAGTCCTGGAACCAGACTTTGAAGGATGGGTCAGGTCTGGCTGTAGTGGGCCCAGTCAGATCAGTTATGGGATTTCCTCCAGCAATGTTCAGTAGCAGCCTGGGCGGGGTAGGTGTGAAGGAGATGAATGGTGGGGAGATCTGAGGCTGAGGCTTGGCTGGGTGTAACAGTGGTGCAATAAGGGGGCTGGGAATTCAGGAGAGGATAACCAGAGAATTCTGAAGTGGATAGGAGAAGAGACTGAATCCAAAAGCATATTTAGAAACTCAGTGTTCTGTTTTATTTTACCAGTAGAGTTTTGAGCCATATCCTTCAAAGCCCTGCTAAACAACTATCCTGCCTCTTCTAGAAAACCAAATGTCATTACTAGTCTGAACCCTGGTCTCATTCTTTTTTTTTATTTTTAAATTAGTTTTATTTCATAGAGTGATAAAGAGAAGACTGATTTCAACTGTACCTTCTGTAGGAGGCCTTTCCTGGGCCCCCAGCTTATAGTGCCTTCTCGTCTGAGATTACCTTGCTTCTTCTTTGTATATTAATCTTCTCTATACCTAGAGGTATACATGTTGTCTCTCCCATTAGAATGTGAGCTTCTTGAAGGTAGGGACTGTTTTTGCCTTTCTTTGTGTGCCCAGGGCTTGGCACGCTACCTGGCACATACTAATGCTTATTAAATACTTGTCAATTAACCAATTTATTGCTAACTGAAAGTGTCAGCCATTGTAATAGAAATCCAGTTCAAACACTGAGCTGCAGAATAATGACCAGTGGATGGTGAAATCCATGACATTGTGTTGGTTACATTAAACCTGTGAGATTGGGCTTACCCTCTGTGCAGAAAAAAATAGAGTGTTTGAAGAACACCTAATATCCAGATTGTGACATTCAGTTGGATTGACAATTTAGAGACCTCAGCAGTCATCAAACACACACACACACACACACACACACACACACATATGCACATACATAAATATATACATATACATATACATCTTGAACAAACTGCAAATAGACCATGAGTGGGCAACAGAATTTTAAAAAGAGGCTTGATTATTTGTGGGGAAATTACAAAACTCCTTTAGCAACCCTAAGTTCCTCCCAGAAACAAAGGCCTACTTTTTGAATACCAGTTGTCTCCCGGTGGTACTGTAGGCTGCTAGTAATGACACACTACAACTTCAAAAGAATAGAAAATGAGTGTCACTCAGATGGCGATGGAAAAGCACATCATGGTGGGCACGAGCAAGATATAAAGCATAATAAATGAGGGGCTGAGAATAAGAACTGGAGTAAGGGGTGTCATCAAGGATTTTCAAGATCAAAAAAAGATAATAGACTAGTTATGTAGAAGAAATAAAAGATAATCAATGGGCTTGCCATGAGCTCTACTGGTATTCTCACAATGTCAGGAAAAAGTAAGGCAGTGGGCCTTATGTGGTGACCTTATGGTAGGGCATAGAAAAGGGTCAGACCTGATGGGCAGGTGTGGCTAGATTGTGATCTGAATCATCGAAGGGGATTGTCTCTGTCTGTGAGGTCACATATCCATTTGAGTATTTGAGTAAGTTGTATTGCTGCATTTTCTTAATTAAAAATGGTTTATTGATGCTTTCAAGGTTTTTTTGTCATTAAAATGTTTTATTGATGCTTTCTGTTTTTATGTCACAATGATTTCTGGAGAAGGAGTAGGGGAGAGCTCCCTACCTGTCTTCCCTGCCTATTGAGTCTGCCTTGTGACAAAGAAAATGAATAATTAAAACCTTCTATTAGAATAACTGAATCTGACAATGCTCAGTTCTCCCAGACGCAGTTTCTGATGGCTGCATTTGGCAGATGCAGAGTGAGAAGAGATGTCTAGAGTTGTTGGGCAGAGGTGACCATTTTACCATTGTCATATTATCCGTCCTCCATTCCCTGCGCCTGGTGCTTCAGTTACTCAGGCTTCCTTTTAGTGAGCTTTTCATTTATACTCTTGTTGTCATTGTTTGAATCAGAGGTGTCAAACACAAGGCCCATGAGGTTCCCAAGATTAATGTGTAGGTGAGAAATATTTAAGACAATAAATAAAAGTACAATAAAACATAGATTATATTACATTTTAAAACTCAATTGCTATGCTTCCCATAGGACTCCATATGTAGGATGGATGAGTAGCCCCAGTTTCTATTTGAATTTGACACCTCTGGTATAAAGTATTCTTTTGTTTCTGCTTATTGTAATCTGCATCCAGTTCATAAAAATCCTTTCATGTTTCTCTATTCTACATTTGTCATTTATTGTTGTACAGTAATAATCCATTTAACTCTCCTAATGTTTTTCTTTTTTTATTATAAACTTAAGGCAACACATGAACATTAGAGTATACAAAGAAAGCAAAAGGAATTATATCTGAAACTGAACTTCATATAGTAATAGATTTTTTGGAAGTATATGGCAAATTTAACATGAAAGTAATCACCTCTTCTGAAATTCTTTTTATTTTCTCTGAATTTTTTTCCCCTTAGTACTGTGGAAAGTGTTCAGGCTGTGGAATCAGAAGTCCTGGATTTGCATCCTGCCTCTTAACTTTACCTGTGGGAACTTGGCCAAGTTATGCAACTTTCCTAGGCCTCTGCCTCATTTTCTGTAAAATGAATAAATTGGACTAGGCAGCCACTTAGGTCCCCTCCATTTCTAGATGTGTTAGCCTAAGATCCTACACAGTCTATTGATGTTTTCTTTTCTTTTCTCTTTTTTAAAAAATTCCTATCATTACCTGTTAACTCCCTCCCCCCCAGAGAAGTCCTGCCCTATAACAAATAAGTATAACCAAGAAAAGCAATTCAACACATTATCCATATTTGTAAATCTGTCTCTCCTTCACTTCTAGTCCCTCCTCTCTCTGCCAAGAGGTGGGTAGCATATTTCATCATCAGTTTACTGAAGTATCCGATGCTTTTTTCACTACACCAGGCTACCTCTCTAAGTGTCAGACTAGGCACTATGGGCCCTGATACCTTCTGAGATGAAGGTTTTGTGTGGGGCTTGCCAGGGAGGCAAATTCTTGGCCATAGTTATCGCTTGGGTTTCAGAACAGTTGCTTTGCGTTGCTTTGCTTTTCGGTATGGGCATCCCCATTTGCCTTCTTTGCTTAGATCACTCTTTCTGGTGGTCCAGGTCATTTCCTCTTTTCTGTTTCATGCTGTTTACATGTAGCTACCTTCCCTAGCAAAAGCAGCAAAGGTTTGTCATATCCCCAAGTCACATAGGGATCCATTCTAAAGATCTTTGGGCATATTGCACTTTCTGACCACTGCTCTCAAAATTTGAGCTTGCCCCTTCCAGTTCTTTACCTAGGCACATCAGCTCCTGTTGTGAGTGCTGCTATAGAGAACAATGGAATGAAAAGAGTAGGTACATTTGTGTGTCTCTGTCCCCACCCCAGACCCTGTATTTCCCTTCTGGCCCATGAGATTCATTTAGAAGTGCATATGCACTTCTTTTCTCACTGTCCTCATCCCTGTTGGAGAGAGGTGGAGACTGGTTAGGGAGTCACTAGGCTGAATTGGGGACAGCTGAGCTTAGCAGCCTTTTAAGTTAATCCTGATTTCTTAATTAGTACACCAGGGAGTAAAACAGCATGCAGCTACAGACCGTTCACCCCCACACCATAGGGCTTGATCAAAGCAAGCAAATATCATGACAGTTCTTTGACCAGATGTATTTTGTGTGTTTGAAGCTGAAAATCTAAAACCCAGGAATTCTGGGAGCTTTCTGTGTCATGTGTCTTTTAAATCACTGGAAGGATATTTTTTCTAGGGAAGCATTTTGTTATTTTGGTCTCTAGTGATATTATTCAGATATTCCTCCCTGGAAAAAGTGGTGGGACAGGAAAACTTGGCATCATTGGGACTTTATTAGTTCTTTTTTGTGTTTTGGTAAAAATGTTTGCCTTTTCTTATTTCTGACTGTAACATTTTAGGTATCAAAACTAGCAGATACTTAGACAATTTTTAAAGCCACTAAAAGCAGCCTCTTAGAATTTTATTAGTTGAACACTATTTATTGATACACAAAAAAAGTCTATGTAACTTTATAAAACTCATTCTTTAAAAGTTTCTTAAAATCTTTGAGACAATTGATCAGTCACTTACCACTGAAACTCAGACACTGTTTGGGGAGAGAGCTGATTTTCCAGCTATTCTGAATGGTCGTTACAAAGCCAGTAACTAATTTCTGAGCTCTTTACAAAAGGCACTTATTTTGTTCCATTGTTTAAAGAGTCAAAGGGAGGTTTGTTTGTTTGTTTTCTGCCTTTGGTTAAAAACAAACAAACAAAACCCCCTGCATATAGCCCTAGCAGATTCATATTATTGAGATGGATTAAGTTTCAAGTAATTTGAGTTAATATCCCCTTCTCCCCTCCCTACTTCCCCTTAGCAGAGCACTGATCCAGGGGAAACTGAGGAGTAAAGAATATCATTTTGTAAGTTTGAATTCAAGCAGAGTATGGTTGATTGACAGCAGGGTTCTTTTTTCTTCTTTCTTGTCCTTCTCCCATAAAAAGTTTTCTAAGAAAACTACATACCTTATGACAAATTAATGTCAGTTCCCTGATGCATTCAGCATCTACCCATTGAAAGCTACCAAAGTTATAGGCTCCTAAAGCAGGCTTCCAACTATAACTCACCTATTTACTATATACATAGGAGTTGCTGACCAGGTTTGCCCATGAGAATAAACTAGCTGTTGGCTTTGGGAGCCACTTCTGCAGATGTAGAGGAGAGTATTTTGTTGATTTGGACTAGTTTATTCTCTGTAGAGAAAGGAAGAATGGAAGAAGTGAAAAAAGCCGCCTCTGCCTCTTTGTTTGGAGCAGAAGTGGAGGGGATATCGCAGGTGGCAGATTAAGATATCCTGCTTTAGCAAACCTGGTGGGCATGGAGAATTATAAAGATCTATTCAGTTCTTTCAAAGCCATTACATTTTATCCATTTTGTTTAATCAGTCAATTCTAATGTGAAACATGCTTTGATTCTGGCAAGAGCTTTTCAGGAAAAACAAACTGGAAGTGTTGTGATTGGGAGAATCCCAGTAGTGCCTCTATAGTGAAGTTTGTACAATTTTGCTCTGATTTTATTTATTCCATTTAATAAAGCTAGCTGGAGAACTCAGCAGCATTTGTGTCATGAATCCTACTTTGTTGGCATTGACATAAATATTCAGTGTATGCCACATTGATTCAACATATCAGGCTGATTTGTTTTTTTCAATTTATATAATTAAAACAGATTATGACTCTGTTAGCTGTATGAAACCATGGTGGAAAATCCTATTTTGAGATTCGAGTGGTTCTAAAATAATTTCTCACTAGAAAATTTTTTAAAATTAAAAAATGTTCTAATTTACTTTTCTCTCTTCCATTACTATGGTGAGGACTCCAACAATACTTTCCATACTATTCCATTGAACCTGTAAGGTTTACTTTTTGATGGAATGTTAACTTGAAATATAAGTGAATTGTGCACAATTCTTGAATCAAGATGGCATTTCCATTTCAAAATTTGGATGTGTGTTTTGCAGGTCCAACTTAGAAGGTTTTCCCTCATCATCTCTGATGTACATCATATACTCTCCTTAACTTCATGTGGCATACTTAGAACATCTCTACATCACCAGTTGATGAATTCCTTCTAAAGCCTCCATTTTTTGGAGGAATCAAGGTGGACCTGCCTTCATTTTCCTTCTGGCCCTGTTTCTGACTTTCTGGACTTCAAAATCACCCCGTGCCAGTATCTTCAAATTGCCTCTTCCACACACACAACTTTTTCAGCTTCCTTTAGTAGAATGTAAGCTCCTTAAAGGCAGAGGAATTTCTTTCTTTCTGCTTGTGTTTGTATTCCCTGGTACTTAGCACAGAGCCTGGTACATAGTAAGAGCTTAATAAATCCTCCCTCTCTCCTTCATTCCAATGTATATGCAAGACATTGTTCTAGGCCCTGAGGAAGGGAGGTGTACGGATTTCTAAGATAGTCTCTGATTTCAAAGTGATTACTGAGCAGAAATGGCATACATGCACATTAGTATAACAACTCATGTCTCAGTCACCCCTCTACTCAGTAAGTTCCAATGACTCCCTGTCACTTCTAGGATCACCCCATCAACTCCCTCCCTCTTCCTTCCACCTTCCAATTTGCAAGTTCTGAGGTAAAACCTCACAGTTGTTTTGATTTTAATTTCTCTTACTACTGATTTGGAGCTTTATGTACCTAAGAATACCTTCCAGGTCTTCTTTTGAGAACTTTTGAGTTCATATCCTTAGACCATTTATCTATTGGAGCTTGACTATTAGTCATATCCATTTATAAATTGTTTATATATCTTAGAACATCTTATAGTATTTTGTGTTTTAAGCGTGAAAAATGTGTTGAATGAATGTTGATGTAGGAATACTGTTATTTCCTTGGTTCTTTTAAAATTTTGAAAGTGAATGCTTAGGTAGGGCAAGTATAAAGTAGAATGATGTTGTTTCTAAAATTGAGTTCTTCCCTGGAGTCCTATCCCTTGGAGTTGCATTTGCTTATATCCAAATGTTTAATGTCTGTCTTTATACTTATGTATATGCAGTAGAAAGTAGTGAATAAGGTGTGGACTGTTTATTCTAAAGCTTATGTAGATTGTAATAGACAAGATTGTGACATGCTGTCCTCCATCTACATAAATGAATGGCCTTTATTTGTGGCAAGAGGGTAAATTGTTAGTGTCTTTGACAGAAATAACAAAGTCTAGAAGAATGGAAGATTTAGGGGGAAAGATAATAAGTTAAATTTTGGACATTTGAGCTTGAGATGTTTGTGGGACATCCAGTTTGAAATACCCAGTAGACAGTTGGTGACTTTTTATAGAAGAGTGGTTTTGTATTTGAGTTGTAGAATCACCTGCTTTATCAGATACGTTTAATCATATGAAACTGGGAGATAGTGGATTGGGTATGAAGCACCCCTCCCAATCCTGAAGAAATGTAAAATAGAAACAGTGTTAGGTATTGACTCAGCACAGGCCTGAAATTGGATTCTACCTCTGACATTCACTAGTTCTGCAATTTACTTAATTTCTCTGAGCCTCATCTATGAAAGAGGGGTAATGATCTTATGGTATCTACCTAACAAGGTTGTTGTGAGTCTCAAGCAATATAATAGATCAAAACACACATAAATGTCAGCTATTGACATCATATCAAAGTAAATAAGTCCAGTAACCAGTCCATCTTTCACGTCTTACTTAGCCAGGAACTCAGGTGGAGGAATGGTGTTAACCAGTCAGAGTGTTTTGGAGACGAGGTTCTAATTTCATGTTCATTTTGGTAGAAGGATGAGAGACTGTGTCCTAATAAATCCCTAGCACCGTTACTTGCCCTTAGTTTTCCAGTTCACTTATAAAAGAGATCTATTACTGAGAAAAGATAACTCGTATGTACTTTATCATGACACCTAGTTAAGGGTCACAAGTTAAGTAGGAAGTTTCTGGGAGAGTTGTGCTTGCTTTTCTGGGCTTTCTGTCATGCACATGTCTTCTAGTCCCCTTCCCATAAAAAGAAGCTTTTGACTTTTATGTAATTAATTGAAATTGTCCCGTTACTACCAAACTCTTTTCTCTGCCCAAATGAAGTGAGACAACTGACTTGAGAGTCAGGGGAGCTGAATTCTGGGCCCAGGGGTGCCTCTAGGCAGCTGTGTGACCTTGGACAAGTTATTTCACATCTCTGAACATCTTTTTATGAAAGGAGTGGACTGTGTGATTTCCAAAGTCATTTCCAACTCCAGCATTCTGTAGTTCCACCAGAAGTCCCACCAGCTGACTCGGTCTCAAAGGACAATAACACATATATAGTCACCCCCAGTTTGTGCCTGGCCTCCAGGTTTTTTCCACTTGTATCCTCAAGATGCTTTTAGTTGGCAGGGGTGTTATATCATCAGGTATTAACTTCTCACTTTGGGGTAAAAATAGCAAGGCTGAGGTTTGAGCCCACTGTCTCTATGGTGTGAATTTCAGATAAACTGGGGGGCTTGGTATTTAAGTACATACCAGTCCATATGTGGTCTGTTTTCTAATTTCTTTCAGGTGGAAAACAAGTGGTCCCTGAACAGTGAAAGCTGTTAAGTGTATTGTGTGAAGCAAAGCCCCTGAGGAGGAGTGGAGACATTTTATTTTCGTTTCTTTCCATGCCTGTTTGAAGTGGGAGAGTCTGTACTAGCAGGAATAGCTTTTGGGGATCCAGAGGGAAGCTAGATGGGGGAGCGTTCTGGAGTTGGCACCTTCTGTACAAATTGTTCGCTTCTTATTGGTTGTAAAAGAATCTTCTGAATTACAGAAAGATTAGAACAGCTAGGAGGTCATTGTGGATATTTAGATAATATCAATGAAAAGAAGTGCAATTATTTAACCATAGGTCCCCTTTCATTTTCCAAACTGTGCTGTCAGAATTCATCAGTAATCTCTTAATTGCCAAGTTCAGTGTATTCATCATCCATGACTTCTCTGCAATATTTGAAGTTCTCTCCTCCCTTGATCTCTCTAATACTACATTATTCTCATTTCCTTATTTACTCTTTATCTGCTCCTCCATCTCACTGACAACTCCTCTTTCCTGCCCCAGTTCTTCAGTTTGTACTCTCCTTTCCTCTGGAGAACTCATCCATGTTTATATGCTTTTAACTATCCTACCATGTGTGATCTCAAATTCTCTTTTTTCCCTCTAAGCCTCTTTATCAAGCTGTAGTCCCACATCTCTGATCTCTAAATATTTCCATATGTTAATAACAACAATAATAGCTAGCAGTTATGTAGTGACTGCTATGTGCCAGGCATTGCATGAGCACTCTACAAATATTTCATTTGATCCTCACAACAACGCTGGGAGGTAGATTCTATTATTATCTCCATTTTATAGTTGAGGAAACTGAGGCAAACAGAAGTTAAGTGGCTTGCCCAATGTCACACAGCTAGTAAGTATCTGAGGCCAGATTTGAACTCAGATCTTCCTGACTCCAGGCCCAGTCCTCCATTCACTGTACCACCAATGTTTAGATATCATACCACTACCTCAAACTGAACGTATCAAAAAAGCAATTTCATCGTTCTTGTGGACATCAACTTCCTATTGACCTTCCTATTTCTGTCAGTGTTATAATGATCATTTCTTTCACCAAGGCTTGAAATGTTTAAAGCACCTTTTGACTTATCTTACTTCTTTGAATCCCATAGCCAGTTTTCATCAATTCCTAGTATTCTTCCTTCATTCAACATGTCTCTTCTATCTAGCCCTCCATTTTCACTCCTACCAACCTAGTTCAAGCCCTGATTTCTCATGCCAGTATCATCACAGTCACTGTTTTCCAGTCAGTCTTCTACAATAATGTCATGTTAATCTTCTTTTAAATTGTCAGAGCTCTGCATAAAAATTTTCAGTAGCTCCCTATTGCCTGTAGGACAAAATCTCAACTCTTCAGCTTTATATTCAAGTCCTTATCCTAAATGGTCCAGTGGGCATTCCTGCTTCCATATCTTTGCTCATGTTATTCTCCATGTTTAGAATACTCTCTGCCCTTCTCACTGCCTGATGGCCACCTTTTCTTCAAAGTCCTGCTCAGCTGCACATTGTGGAGGACTGTTAAGCTTTCCCTGGCTAGTCTAACCCACACTGATCTCTTCTTCTATGAATCTCATTTGTTTCTGCTGCTTAACATATAAATTTAAACTAGTTTAATTATTGTATTATGCTTTTTCTTAATCTGATGTATGTCTCTTGTCTTTCTGGTCAATTGACTTAGGGAAGATATTCCTCCTCCTCCTATTCTTGTGTCCTCTAAAGCAGTGGGCACACAGTTGGCATTCACTTGAGTCAAATGAATGAATGAGTAAAACTTGTGTAACCATTAGTATGCAGACTTCAAGAGCTGATAGTGTACTGTCATGAAGAAACCACAGGACCTGAAATCTGGAGATGCAGGCCCAAGGTCTTCTCTATAATTTAATAACTGTGATATTGGGCAAATCCCTTAAATTCCTTGAACTTCAATTTCCTTCATGTAAAAGAAGCACAATAATTACTTCCTTACCTCTTTCACAAGGTTGCTATAATAATCAAGTGAGCTAATGGATATTAAGGACTGTATAACTGTAAAATCCTATGTAAATTAGGCCACTGTACTATATGACTCCTGTCTTGACCATTAGATAGGACCAGGGAATTGCTGTCTGCATTGGTGCTGTGCATATATGTGCTGCTTCCTTCTTCCTCCATCATTCCCCCTTTGCTCCCAGACACATAACATGCACTTTCTACCATTTGCCCAGCATTGAATAATCAAATCAAAATTGCCATTTCTAGTGGGAAAAGGGTAGGGCATTCTATTATCTAATGGTTACACTCAAAATCCTTGTGATTCTGAATCGTGGGCTGCAAATGCCCGAGCTCCCATCCCTGACTACCATGTCCTACCCATCCATTTCAGTCTTATCTGTTCCATGTCCCAGTCCTACTCTACTTTACTCTTTCATTGTTTCAGAAATTACTGTGCATGTATTTTGTATTTAATTTTCTATGGATATATTCCTCCCTTTTCCAAACCCTCCCCAATTATTAGCTTCTTGAGGGATTTTTCATTTTTGTTTTTGTATCCCTAGCACCTAGTACAGTGCCTGTTCTGGAGTTGGTGCTTAATAAATGATAATAAATTGGATTGAAATATGAGCTATAATATCATTAGAACCTGCTTTATCAGAAGTATTATTCTACAGAGTAACCACTTAGCCAATTTTTTGTCCTTTGAAAAAAGGAGTAAAGAGCTCCCCAGAAATGCCCAAAGCATCAATATCCAGAACCCTTCAACTTCTGTCCATGTGTAATTTTTACAAGGTGTGTGTGTGTGTGTGTGTGTGTGTGTGTGTGCGTGTGCGTGCATGCATATTTTTTCTTTACTCAGTGTAAACCATGCCAAACAGTAGGCCCTCCTGCTTATAGTCACTTGCCACACGCAATTTCCAAACCACCTGGCTTACAGTTTCTCCACACCTTAGAGCAGGCCTACACAGCATTGTGGGCTGCTTATGGCGCACTCTACTTAGGGCCCTGCCAAAGGATTTCAGTTGGCCAGCGAAAATGCAAATCCCTCAGCAAAACTGACTATGCGAAGTTCCATTAGGGCAGGCCTGTACAACATCTGGGCTGCAGGCCGTATGTTGTGCAGGCCTGCCCTAGAGGCTTTCTGCAGCTACCAGACTAGTAAATTGCGGTGTCTGATGCAAGCCCCACTCTCATGGTGCACTATGTTTTCTTCCTATGACAGGACTAGATGAGACACATAGGAGAAGGGTCCTGGGTGGCTTCAGGTTTCCTCTTCCCCCTCACATGGTGCCACCATGGAGAGAACACAGTCTCCATTTCATTTCTCTAATTATTAGTGATGTGAAGTATTTTATATGGTTTTAGTAGCTCCAATTTCTTTATGAAAATTGCCTGTTCATATCCTTTGACCTTTTATCATTTGGGGATTTCTGTAGCCTTTCTAACCTACATCACAACTCTTGGACCCTCACTTCACAGCTATATCTTAACTCTCTGGAATGAAGTGTCTTTCTCCTTAGGGATCTCAAATAAGCATCTTATTAGATCCATACTTAATCTGCCTTTTTTTTTTTTAACCTCTAGCTTGAGTAGTTTCCCAGAGACCTCCTTTCAGCTCTTAGACTAAGAAACACTATCTGTTTAGGATTCAGAATTTCACATTTCTTCCCCTTGCTCCCTGTCAGAATTTTTAGGCCAACCCAGAAGATGAATGAACCTCATTTGAGTATGTTCTCACTAGCCTGTTTGGAGACGGCAGCTCTTATATTAGCATATAGCACAAGTAAAAGAAAATGATGGCTAATCTCTTGGCTGACTCTGTCTTTTTCTCACAGTACACCTCTGACATCATTCCATTATCTGGTTAGCACCATTCTCCTCTTTACCACTTCAAAATCTTTCTATCCCTTAGGGTCTAACAATAGGCTTACTTTCTCTGTGATGCCACCCCTAGTTGAGTTTCTTTTCCTTCTTTAGGAAAAGGCACCATTAAACAATTCCTTAGGTACTATTACTAGTTGCTTTATGGCAGCTAGATGTGTTGCTCTATGTCCTATCTCCCATATTAGTGTGTAAGCTCCTTGGAAGTTGATATTGTACTAGCTGCTTCTACCAGTGCTGGGGCACACAGGTGTTTAATAAATGCAAAGTAGGCCTATGGTTTCATTGATGTAAGAGACATGGCTAGGAAAGATCTGGAAAGACATATGGAGACTCTCAAAACCAAAGAGCCACTTGTTAACTGGAAGCTCTTGTCTCTCTGTATTTTTTAGCTCTTTTTTTGAGTCGCTTAATTGGGTATTTATGTATTAATCCTCCCGTAGATATCAAGGCCAGCAGAAACAAACCCCTGTCTCATTTGTCACCCAATTTCCTCCCCGAGTCCATTGCATCTTTTGAACGGCTCAAGCAGAGTCACCATTCTTTGTGGGAGAAGCACGGCTGCTAGTGGGCAGTGCTGAACTGTCTACTTTTCTGCTTAGCAGGCAGCACCATAATTTGAATGAACATCCCAAGGAAAAATCAGGGATAAATCAAGTGCTTTGTCAGCTCCTTTTTCTGATATCATTGCAGAGTTTAGCAAGAAGGAAACTTAAACAGATGCTTTCTCTAGTTATGAATAGATCTTACAAATCATTGGATTTCCATATGAAAACAAAGTAGCATCTGAACTCCCACCTCTACCTGGAAACATGGTTCTCTACCCCAGAGCCAAGGATACCTGACTCATTTCAAGGATGTTTGTTTCATTCTGGGGTATCTTGACCCTTCACTCAACATGTGTCCTCTTACTTAAAGGTAAGCTTTCTTTTTCTCATAAGCCCAAGGAGCATGCACGATGGTATGTTACAGATTCTTTACCTTGCTCTCCTTTCACATCACATCAAAGTGGGAAAAGGAACAGGATCTATCAAGCAACTCATTCACTAGGTGGCAAGCAGTGTACTAAGCACTTAAAATTTTTTTTTTTCTTATCATGAAGTTTTAAATTTATATCAGTATATTGTCTGGGCTTAAGCAGAGTAGTATCTCAAATTTGGGAGTTTTCTTCCATGGGTGCTGGGTAAATTATAAATACATATCATAGACACAAAAAATGTTAGTGTTGAAAGAGATTTGAGAGATCATTTAGTCTTAATGTGATCTCTTCATTTTGCAAAAGAGAAGGCTCAGGCCAAGAACTTTCAGTGACTTACTTGAGGTCCCATAGTGTTTTGCCAAGCATACTCTTGCCCTGCCTCTAGTCTAATGCTCTTTCCACTAGACCAGATATCGTAGTTCTGTTTGTACCACTAATTTGGATACAGTCTTGATCATCATCTTGATTTTATTGTGAACTGGTTCAGGACAGTCTTTTTGTTTTCTTTGTATCTCCAGCATTTAACATGGTGCCTGGTACATATGTGCTTAATGAGTATTTATTGGTGACTGAGTATAAGCTACATTTGAAGATTTCCCATGATAGACTGTGTGGGTGTAGTGACAAGCCAAAGAAATAATATGTTTTTGCATCAGTCCTCGCAATCAAACTCATTCCATGTGAGCCTAGAGCAAGAGGCAGGAGTTATAGGTTATACATTACTTTGTAGGTAGTTTTTATTTCCTCGTGTATTTGTTGTAGCTGGAGCAGGAATTATTTCATTTTTGTCATTGTATCCCCAGTGCCTAGCACAGTGCCTTCTATGTGGTAGTCTCTTAGTAGCTCTTTTTGAATTGAATTTTATGCTTTCATTATCAGACAAATTATAGTTTTATAGTTGAGGAAACAATATAGCTACCCCCATCTAGGAGCTTAGAGTAAATTTTTAAAAAGTTCAAAAATCCTCTCATGCAGATGTTTATTCAAATATTAGATAAAGGCCTAGCATTAACTATATAAATATATAACATGCATATTACTGTGATTTCCAAATTCACTGTATATATTGTATGTATTTCATGGTCATTTTTCTCTAGAGTTTATAGAAATAAGGAAACATAGCACTTAGCACAGTGCCTGGCACACAGTAGGTGCTTTCAATGCTTATTGACCGACTAACATTTCAGTTTTCTGGCAAATCAAAGGAAGATTTCTGAAGAATTTATCTTTGATCACTGTATTTTATAGTTGCTGTCATACTTAAGAAATATCTTTCTTTTCCCTCATTTTTTGTCCCACTTCATTTCACTTCATGTTCTCTCCTCCATTGTTTCTTTCTCTCCTCTGCCTCTCCTCAAAGATGTGTAGAAAACGTTACTGGTGAGTCTGATAGAAGAATTGCTTTTTTGGGGAGAAGGGGTGGGTGTTAGGTTGCCCTAGAAGAATAGCCAGCCTTGAACCCAAACACTGATCAGTCCATGTAGCAGTGAAAGCAAACGAATCATATTTCTCCAAATTGACCTTTAGAGCCCTAAAGGTATTGCTTACATCAAACCTTATTTAGCTATTTTTTTGTGTGATGCCTATGACTTTATTAGGCTGTTAGTTCAAGTGATGAAAACATGACACTAGTAAGCCTTCTAGTTATGGTTTTGAATGCTAAACAATAGTATAAAGAAAAGCTTTTTTTTTTGACACTATGCAAAGAGTTGGGGTGAGAGTGCTATATATAATGTATACAAATAAATGTAATAGGAAGAAAATTGAGGAAAGAGAAAATACTAACTGGAGTGATCAGGCTTCATGGAGGAGGTGTCACTTGAAATAAGTCTTGAGAAAAGATAAGGATCCTAAGTGGGTAGATTTGAGGAAGGAATGAATTTCTATTGTGGATGATGGAGGTGAGAGATGAAGTATTGAATTCAGGAAAGAGTTTAATAATCCAGTTTGGCTAGATCATAAAGTATGTGAAGGTGAATAATATTAAATGAGATTAAAAGGAACTAGAATGTTGGGGGCTTTAAATGTCAGGCTAATTTTTTGTTTGTTTTATACTGTAGGCAGAAAGAAGTCACTAATGATTTTTGAGTAGATTTGATATAAGAGATATGCATTAGGAGATTTCTTTTAGCAGCTACGTGGAGGATAGATCTCAGAGGGAGAAACTGGAGGCAGAGGAGCTATTATCAGAGTCCTGATAATAGTAAGTGAGGGCCTGAACTAGGATGATGAGTATGTGATTAGAGAAAAGAGAACAGGTATGAGAGGTGAAGTGGAAGTAGGATTGGTCAGGCTTGACTAGATTAGTTGTGGGGGATGAGGGAGAGATAAGAGTCAAAGCCAACTACATAGTTAGCATTCTAGGTGCTTAGGAGGATGTGGGTGTCCTCCGCAGAAATAAGAAAGTTTCAGTTAGCGGTGGGTTTGAGAGGGAATAGTGGAAGGAGGGAGAGAGATGCTCTATTTTAAATGTGTTGAGTTTGGTATGCTTATGGGATATCCAGGAGGGAATAGCCATTAGGCAGCTGAAAGTGTATAATTACAGTTGACGGGGTATATAGATTTTGGAGTAAGCTACATGAAGATAATTATTGAACCCTTTGGAGATTAATAAATGTTGATTGATTGATTGATGAGAACTCTAAGAGGCAATGTAGAGGGGAAAAAAGAAGAGGGCCCAGATCAGACTCTACAGAAATATTTTTGCTAAAGGAACAGGAGATAGTTGATGATACAGAAGGGAGAATGAGAATAATAAAATAAGTAGGGGGGGAACCAGGAGATAGTAATGTCTTGGAAGCCCTCAGAGAAAAGAGTATTCAGGGGTATAGGGTTACCAGCAGTGCCAAAAGCCATAGAAGGAAGAAGAGGACCGGGAAGATGCCATCATATTTAGCAGGTAAATGTGTTGGTAACCTTGGAGAGAGTAGTTTCTTTCATGTAATGGGATGTGAAGCCCAATTACAAAAAACTGAGGAGTGTGTAGGTGATAAGGAAGTAGAGGGAAAGAATAGTGGCAATTTTTCCTAGGAGATTTGTAGTGAAAAGCAGGAGAGGTACAGCACCATAAGCTGAAAGGATGGCATGATCAAATGAAGGTTATTTTTAAAGAATGGGATGAAGAGTTTTTGACTATAGTAGGAGCAAGAGAGGGAAGGTGAGGGGGCAGAAAGAGAGTGAGAGATGAAGAGGAAGGGAAGGAGGGACAGAGTAGGAAGGGAGAGAGGTAAGAGAAGTGGTTAGGGAGGGGAGATTGAATAGGGAATGTGCATGATGATCATGATCCAGGTTTGAGATTTGACAAGGCATGAATGACAATTGTACCTTTGTTTCTATTATCCTTTGTTCTATTCTCAGCACTTTGGCCAAGAAATTAAAGGTCAATGCTAGTGTATAGTGGAATGGGTCAGTTAGAGGGACAAGACCCCGTAGAGGACAAAGTGAGCCATAATGATGAATTAGTAGAAGACAGAGGTATGGAAGGACTGGAGATTTTGCAATGATGATGAAGACTAGGTTTATGAAAGGAATGAGGCCAAAGGGAAGAAGGAAATGTGGACAGGGGATTTTTATCAGAAAGGGAAATTTCAAAGTTCAGAGTACTGGAGGGCACATAGTTATGGATGATGGTGAGAACTAAGGATATGTCTAGTCCTGTGAGTAACTGAGGTGGAGTGAAATTGTGTGGAGTTCCAGTATGGAACTAAAACCTGGGGCCAAGAGGTAGGATATGTGGAGGGTTCAGCAGTCCATCAGTCTGTCTTCCCACTCCCATCCCAATGCCTGGAATGATTTCCTTCCCTCTTTACTCTGACTTTTGGGATCATTCCCTCCATTCTAGACTCAGCTCAAGTGTCACCCCCTTCATAAAACCTTACTTGTGGCCCCACATCCCCATTGGTAGCATTCCCTCCAACAGTACATTTTAAAAAATATTTTGTATATTTGTATTTATTATTTTCCTTCAGGAGAATCTAAACTTCCTGAGGGTAAGGGCTGTTTTTATTTTTGTTTTTGTATCTCCAACAAACAGTGCCTGGCACATAAAAGGAACTTAAAAATAGACTCAGAGAATCTTAGAAGTTGGAATAACTGAATTTAGCTTCTCTTTGAACATTTCTATTGATCATGAACTCACAGTCTATGCATTCCATTTGTATATTTGTAGACCAGGCAATTAGAAAATTCTTTTTTATACCGAATGAAAATTTTCATATCTGTAACTTCTATCCACAGACTACAATTCTGTTCTCTAGCATCAAGAAGAATAGGAGCATAGGGGTTAGAGCTGGCAGGGACCTTAGAGATCATCTAATTTAATCCCCCTCTTTTTGGAGATGACTAGTGCTCTTTCTAATATACCGTACTTCCTCTTAAGGGAGAAACCATTCAGATCCTTCTGAGCTTAGGCAGTTTTCCATAGCACTTCCTCTACTTGGGCCATCACTACTTCTGGAACTTCCATTGGTATTTGATAGGCCAGCTTTGGCCTGGCTTGCTTGGTCCTGGGCCTCATCAACTTTCCCCTGATATCTCCATCCCTGTGTATGCTTTTCTTCTTTCTTCTTCCCTTTTCCATCCCCCTGCCGTACTCCCAGGCTCCCAGCTTTCCATCTCCCTTTCATTTGTTATTTTCCATTATTAAAATATAAATTCCTGAAGGCAGGGACTGTTTAACATACTTTTCTCTGTGTCAGTGCTCAGCACAGTACTTGGCAAATAGTAAGCACTTACTAAGTGCTTTGTCTATCATAGCTTGGTATTACTATCAGCTCAGAAACTACAGAATTATAGCTCAAGCTATTTCCTTTGCATATAACCCTCTTTCTCCTTCTCTCCATTAACCTAAATCCTACTTGTATTTCAATCTCTAATTGAACTCCTTTTCTCCTCTGTGAAGCTATCCCTGACTACTCCAGGCTTTCTCTGAACTTTATAGCTAGTACTATGCAGTTTAATATTTAATTGTTTCATTTATATTAGTTTATGAAATTATAGCTTCAGTTTACAAGGTCAAGTTCTGTATCATATAATCATTCATTAAACCTTTATTGAGGTGCATGCTTTTGAGCTAGGCTAGGGGTACATAGAGAGTCATAAAAAGGTCAGGCTTGTGTAGAAAGCAATATGGCAATATCCTCCCTGCCAAGGAATTTAAATTTGGTAGGAAAAATGAGACAAATTCACAGATAAGTACACTAAAATATAGAGAGAATGTTAAGTGCATAAAAAAAGATTCTGTGCAAAGCGCAAGGAAGTTCAGAATCTCTCCTAGTTTTAAAATGGGTGCACTATCAAAATTTTGTTGATTGATGGAAAAATTTTAAATTTCCTCTCTTGTCTATGTATATTTGGAGGAGAGAGGGAAAAGGAACTTCTGTGCATCTTCTTTTCACGTATTTCACCCCTCTTCCTTTGTATGAAGAGACTAATGTAGCTGAGGTCGAGGCATACTTTAAATAAATTTTTTTGTTGTTGTTGTTATAAGGAGCTACTCAAAGCAGTTGCTGTGTTGGCAAATAACGTTGTTGTAAATATGCTACATCTAGTCTTTGAAATTTGCTACCTTGCAAATCTGTTGCTAAATAAAATAGAATAAAAATGATGATTCATTCATTCACTCATTAAGCATCTATTACATCTTTATTATGTGTCAGCAACTGGGTCAGGTGCTGGGGATACAAAGACAAAATAAACAATCCTGCCCTCAAAGGTGTTTCCATTCTACTAATGTTCATACAGAAAAGTAAATGTAAAATTAATGCCAAGTAGATACAAAGGTATTTCCCAGGGAGGGCACTAGTGACCAAGGGAATCAGGATAGAAGGATGGACTTCTTGTAGAAGATCACATTTGAGAAGAACTTGGAACAAAACTAGGGATTTTGTGAGGTGGAGGACAGAAGTTTGCATTCCGCGTGTTGGGAACAGCTCAAACCCTGGTTTGTGTTGTGTTTGTTCAGTCCTGTCTGAATCTTCATGACTGCATTTGAAATATTGGAGAGGTTTGCCATTTCCTTCTCTAGTTCATTTTACAGATGAGGAAACTGAGACAAACAGGGTTGAGTGACTTGCCCAGGGTCACACAGATATCAAGTGTCTCAGGCCAGATCTGAACTCGGGAAGATGAGTCTTCCTGACTGCAGGCCTGGGACTGTATCCACTGCACTACCTAGTTGCCCCATAGGTGTAGGGGATATTCCAAGAGGATGAGTACCTCTGATGTGAGGACTTGCTGAACCCTTTTTCAGAGCTCCTCATCCACCTTTGGTGTCCACTTGCCACCCAGTTCTCACCTGTGGCTCAAAAAAGCTGTAGCATATCTAGTAGCCACACCCCAGTAAAACCGTCTCGACAGATGAGCTAAACCAGGTTGAGGGTAACCAACTGACCTCAAACCTGTCGATGAGTTAGGAGGATGTCTACCCCAAGCATGTGAATGGTGGAATGGGCAGATGAGAACAATTTGTTCCAATGGCCATGAAGGCGACTGAAGCTGGAGCTGTGGAATGCTTAGAGCTTGAACTTTAGCCACTGAACTTTGATGACTCTGGAAGACAGAGTGAGGCTGATGACTTTGTGCAACTTTGCCTCACTTAAATCCAAGTCATGCCCACGTTGACGCATCACCCTGTGTCACTGGTTTTCTTCAAAAATGAAGGAGGAACAAGTATTCAGTGCAGATGCCTAGACTTTGACTTTGGTAATGTGTGAGCAGCAGCAAGTAAATTGATTTGGCTACAGCCAAAAGCTATAGAGATCATGAAAAGAATACTACGTGAAAAGGCTGGAAAGACAAAAGGAGACCAGGATGTAAAATTCTTAAAATTCTAAGCAGAAGAATTTATATTTCACCCAGAAGTTATAGGGAGCCATTTGAGGTTACTGGGGATGGCATAGTCTTAGACCTACAATTTAGGAAAATCACTTTGGCAGTTCTGTAGAGGATGAGTTGAAATGAGGAGAAATTGATTAGGAGATCATTGCAGTGATCCCTATTAGAGGTTATGAAGGCTTGAATTAGGGTGAAGGCTGTGTTAGTGGAGAGAAGGGAATATACGTTAACTATCATAAAGAGAAAAAAAAATAGAAGACTTTCCAACTGACTGGAAACCTGGGTTGATGTTGAGGTTGTGAATCTGGGTAACTAGAAAGATTGTTGTGCCCTCAACAGTAATAGATAAGGGGGTAGAAGACTTTTCTGGGGAAGTTAATAACTTCTGTGCTTCTGTCTTGGACGTAATTGAGCTTAAGAGGCTTAAAGGGCATTCACTTTAAAATATCTTTTAGGCAGTTGATGTTATGGAAGTAGAGCTCAGGAGAGAGACTAGAACTCTCTCTCTCTCTCTCTGTCTCTCTCTCTCTCTCTGTGTGTGTGTGTGTGTGTGTGTGTATCTATCTGTATTATATCTATCAGGCATGTGCATAGAGATGATAATTGAACATTGAACTCATGTGAGCTGATGAGTTGTCAAGTGAGAGTATAGAGAGAAAAGAGAAAAAGGCCTAGGACAGAACTTTGAGATGCACCTCCAGTTAGTGGATTTGACATAGATAAAATCCAGCAGAAGAGCCTGAAAGGAGAGACAGATAGGAGGAGAACCAAGAAAGAGCAGTGTTGGGAAAGCTTAGAGAGGAGAAGGTCTCTAGGAGAAGGTGGTCAACAGTATAAGATGCTGCAGAAAGGTCAAAAAGCTAAGGATTGAGAAAAGGCCATATTAGATCTGGCAGTTAGAGATCATTGATCACTTTGGAGAGAGCAGTTTCAGTTGAATGATGAGGTTGAAAGCCAGATTGTAGACAGAAAGTTTACAAAGAAAGTGGGGGAACTGAGGGTAGTTTTGTTTCCCTAAGAAGTTTGGATGAGAGAGACAGGATAATAGCTATTGAGCATCGTGTGATGTGATGAGAATTTTTTAAGAATAGTGGAAACATGACTGTGTTTGTAAACCATGTGGTAAAGGAGAGAAAAAAGTCCTAAGGCTGATGGTTTCATTATTTTTTTTTCTTCCTGGCTTTTTGTAGACCCACTGATTTCTGACCTATCCTGTATTTTACCTGTATCTCTCCTCTCTTTTGTGGCCAAATTCTAACTCTAAGCTATCTACTATATAGATCCCTCCACTTCCTTTCCTCTCTCTTCTTAACGCTCTGTAAGCTGGCTTCTGACTTGATCGTTCTACCCAAACTATTTTCTCCAAAGTTACTAATGTTCTCTTAATTGCCAAATCCAATGGCCTTTTCTCAGTTCTTTTCCTTCTTCACCTTTCTGACCTTCCTTTCTAGGTTTTTGTGGCACTTATTCTCCTCCTACCTCTCTAACAGTTCCTTCTGAGTCTCTTTTGTTGCATCTTCATCCATGACATGCCTGCTAACTATTGGTTGTACCATGGAGCTCTGTCCTGGGCCCTCTCCTCTTCTGTCTTCCTCCTTTCTTCTCTCCTCCTCTATATAATTTCATTTGGTGATCTCATCAGATCTAATGGATTCAGTTATCATTTCTGGGATAATGATTCTCAAATCTGCTCATTCGTCTCTGAGCTCAACTGCTGATCTCTAGTCTTATATCTCCACATGCCTGTTGGCACGTCTTGAACTGGATGTCCCATAGACATCAAAAATCTAACAGGTCCCAAACAGAACTCATTGCCTTTCCCCTCATCTCTTACCCATTCCTAACTCCCTCTTACAGTAAAGGACACTGCTGTCCTTCCAGATACCCAGGCTCATAACCTCAGTATCCTCTTCAGATCTTTCTCCCCACTACATATGCATCTATTGCTAAGGCCTTTCCATTTTACTTTCTTAACGTCTCTCTAATATGCCCCCTTCAGTCCTCTGACACTGCCATCACCCTGATGCGGACCTTCCCATCATCTAACACCTGGTTGGTTGGCTTCCCTTCCACAAGTCCCATACCACACTACTCCACTGCATTCTTCACTGTGCTGTCAAAGTGATCTTCCTGCAGATCTGACCATATCACCCCACTACTCAAAAATCTCCACTGGCTCCCTGTTACCTCCAGGGTCAAATACAAAATCCTGTTTTTGAAGTTCAGAGTCCTTCACAACTGGCTTTCCCACTCTACCTTTTTAGTCTTTTTATACCTTACACCCTCCTGCCCCATCCCCCCAACACAGGCATTCTCTGCTCCTTAGTGTCACTGCTCTCCTTGCTGTTCCTTGAACAATACACTTTATCTCCCCATTCTGGGAATTTTTACCAATTATAACCCATGTCTGGAACACTCTTCCTCCTCATCTCTACCTTGAGGCTTCCTTGGCTTTCTTCAAGCCCCAGCTAAAAGCAAAATATAAGGGCTTTTCTGATCCCTCTTTCCTGATCCCCCTTAATTCTAGTGCCTTTCCTCTGTTGATTCTTTCTAATTTATCCTTGTAGCTTGTTTGTGAATGCTTGTTTTAATCATTGTCTCCCACATTAGACTGTGACCTCCTTGAGAGCCAGGACTGTCTTTTACCTTTCTTTGTATCCACTACACTTAGCACAGTGTCCAGCAGATACTTAGCACTTAATAAATATTTATTGGCTGACTGACTTTTAGAACAGTGTTACTGAGGGCAGATAGCTGCTGCCCTAGAAATCTTGACTAGTGACTTTATCGAGGAATTCCAGACCTTGCTTTGGTTTATTATACTGCTTCTACCTTAGTTCTCTTTCTTCTTTGTCTTCTTTTTTTCTTTTCTCCTTCTGCCTCATTCCTGTACCTCGTCTCCCTTTTCTTTTCTTGTTCCTCTACTTTTCCTTCCATTCCCCCGCCTTTCTTTCTTTCTCTCATTTCTCTTCTCCTTTCTTCATCTCTTCCTTTCCACATCCCTTACTTTTTTGCTCTTCTTTTTAAATTTCCTTTACCTTTTTTCTCATCTCCCTTTCCCTTTTCTTCCCTATGGCCTTGCTTCACCATTTCTTCCTTCACCTTGTCTGCTCCTCTTGTTCTTTCTTCTTCCCCATCTCTTTGCTGCACCCCCCTTCTCATCCTCTCAGCTCCCCTCTTTTCCTCCTTTCTATTTCCTTTCCTTTCCTTCCCCTTCTTCTCTACTCCTTTCCTCCTTTCCCTTCCATTCTGCTCTGCATCTTGATCCTAATTTGACAGGAGTCCATAACTCACAGGTGTTTTCTCTGCATCATCAGTAATTATAACTATGATTCCAGCATCTCAGTTGTAGTTCTTCAAGTATCACAACATGTATTTAATATCTGAGTTCCCCTGCATTTCTCAAATCCCTTCCACCCCCTTAGTTTGCCAGCTGCCTGTATATCTCACACTTGGGGGTGGCATTTTGCTACTACATTTAAAATACAACAGACCTTTACTTGTCTTGAAATCAGCATCCTGGCTTCTTTATACTACTACTTGTGCCTGAAATTTATATTACTTCCATTTGAAGTTTAGCCCCCATTCTGCCTGGTCCTGTTTGACTTAAAGAATTTTCTGTGATAAACCTTTTTTTTTGTTTTTTTTAGTCTTTTGTTTTCTCACATTGTGATCAGGATAGACTTGGAGATCACTTTACACAGCAATTTTCTCATCAGGCCTGCAGAATGTTGAAAATTTCCAATTTGCCAGTTGCTTCAGGAGTTATATATTTACAGTAAATTCTAGCTAGAGTATTTGGTATAGTACCAAAATCCTTAAAGCTTCCAGCAGGAACAGGGCATCCCGCTGGGTTCCCGCCACGAGTTGCTTGAAAATTAGTAGGGAGTGATTGATTCCCTGGTAGGTGGTGATTGTTACAGAGCTAATCCCAGGAGTGCTAGATTACCACTGGATGCACTTGCTGTCTGTGCTGGATGCTCCTGGGCAGATTACTACATTTATGGAGAAGCAGATATTTCGAAGGTTGCCAGACAGTAGTGGTGTGTTGCCTCGTATTAACCTGCATGTGAGTTGAGTGGAAAATGATTCATTTTTCAGATGGTATTTTCCACATGTGCCAGTTTGAAGAAGGGATTTGAGATAGTGTAAATCAAACACACTGATTCTAATCAATAAGCAAACATTTATTGAGTGTCTTCTTTGTGCGAGTAACTATGGAGGGTGTCAGAGTCCTTAACACACAGTTCCTCATCTCAAAGACTTCATAGTGTAGTTGTGAAGCTGACATACAAGCAACAGAAAAGAAGGATGTGACTGATGAGTAGTTTGGAGAGGCAAATCACTGTGAGTTGGATTGGTTAAAGAAATCTTCATGTAGGAATTAGGATTTGGAGTGGAACTTGATAGATGGGTAACAATTGGAATACAGAGAATAGACCATTCCTGGTGGAGGGAGGGATGTGAAAAAGGTAGGAGTTGGCATTTGGCATTGAATTAATATTAATAGGTAGACCACCTTGACTAGAGCAAAAAATTCACAAAGGGGGAAATAATGTGTCTGTCACTCTTTCCGCTCCCCCATTTACAGACAGCTGTAATTGTTAGAAAGTTCACATATTGAGCAAAAATCTGCCTCCTCCTTATCCCTATTATTAGTCCTAGCCAATACTGGAGCAATTAAAAACAACATGAAGTATTCATCCTCTTCTTTAAATATTAAAAGACCATCCATGATCATGTCCCTTTTCCAGGCAAACATCACAAGCTCCTTAACCAGACTCTTGTATGACATGGTTTCTAGACCCATCGACACGCTCATTAAACCTTTTCTGGAATATTCTAGTTTGTTGGTCTTAAAACACGAGGCCTAGATTAGAAGATATTCTTCTATGTCTTCTGACTGACATACAGTAGTACCTTTGTTTCCCATGATGAGTAGATTATACTTTTATTAATGTAGCCTATGACTGTATTTGCAATTTTAACAGCCACATCATACTGTTGTTGGCTCATATTAAGCTTTTTATTAAGCTCATACTTTTTGCCAACATGAATTGATATGTAGCCAACTTTTTCCTATTCTTACTTAGTTAATTTTCTCAAGCTATATCTAAATTCAGGAGTTTAAATTTATCCCTGTTAAATTTCACCTTTCTGATTTTAGTCTTGTGTATCAGCCCATGGAGGTAATTTTAAATCTATGGCAATTGTGATTCCTTTATTTTTGTGAAATCTGCACATCTCTTCTGTGTTTTCTTTTTTATTTTTTTTTATGGTCAGGCTGTTTATTAAGGAGACAACTGCATATACCAGTTAATCTAAAGAAATGTCTGCAAATCAAACTTCATGTGATCTAAAAGGACCATTCATAATGTCAAAAATGGACACCTATACAGTTAAGTTGATAAAAAGTTAATCTAAACATACTACAGATACATATATCCAGGGGCCACATACATATCCAATCAGCTATGTCTTTTTTGGGGTGGGGGGGAGAGCGGCTAGGCAATGGGGTTAAGTGACTTGCCCAGGGTCACACAGCTAGTAAGTGTTAAGTGTCTGAGGTTGGATTTGAACTCAGGTTCTCTTGATTCTGGTACTGGTGCTTTATTCACTGCACCACCTAGCTGCCCCAAAGTCAACTGAACTTTTACTATACATACATACATACATACATACATATATGTATATATATAAAATTTGGTGAGGCAATTGGTGTTAAGTGACTTGCCTAGGGTGACACAGCTAGTGTCAAGTGGCTGAGGCAGGATTTGAACTCAGGTCCTCCTGACTCCAGGGCTGCTGCTCTATCTACTGCACCACCTAGCTGCCCCTCAGCTCTGTGTTCTTCTGATGTCCACTAACATGACAGGATGGGGAAAAGCCTTATGATTTTCCATTAAAGATTTCTCCCTTCATTTTAGCTTTTAATTAATAATCTTCAGGTATAATGATTTGACCAGCTATTATTCTACCAGACATTTAGCTTATATTTCAAAAACTCTGTAAAGATATTACTTGGGAAGAATGGGAGGCCTGTATCTTTCTGTAGTTAGGGCCAAGTTACCCAGGTTCTCAGATCAGAAACATAAACCTGGGTAGATCAGGTTTGACTGTGTCCTGGAGGACTGATGTCTCTAACCTGTGCAAATGACCTGTGATTCCACATTAAGTGATGACTGGGCTATGTCCAGTACCCCTAACTCTGGGAATCTTCCTATTGCCAGCTGACCCCCAGATCCAAGGGCTATTCTCATCCCCTCCCAGTTCTTTAAGTCTTCTGCTTGCCTCCTTTTTTAGTATTGCAAGCTATATATTGGAAGCAAAATGTCGTCGTGCCTAAAGTGCCTAGAAGAGCCAGGTTTGAATCCCACCTCTGACACTTAATAGCTCTGGGACTTCAGGCGAGTCATTTAAGCTTTTGAAGCCTCAAGTTTTCTCAGTTGTAAAATTGAAATTGTAAAATTGTGGACAGTGACTTCTTATTTCTCTGTTTTAGTGAGGATCAGGTGAGATACTGTTTTTAAAGCACATTGAGCACTCCACGTACTGCGTAGATGTAGCAGGTGGGGTGGGGGGAGAGTGGCTAGGCAATGGGGTTAAGTGACTTGCCCAGGGTCCTCTTGTAACTGATGAGATGAGCTTGTCCATCAGGCTTGGCCATGCCCTGGAGAAGAACTAATGTCTCTGACCTTTCCTTGGCATTTCTTCCCCTCCTCCCCAAAAGGACCAGTGTGATGCAATGGAGTCAGCACTGAATCAGAGTCAAAGGACCTGTGTTCAAATCCTGACAGACTTAACTATATGACACTGAATAAATCACTTAATCTTTCTAGGTCTTAGTTTCCTCATATATAAGATGAAGGGATCTGTCTAAGTGAATTTAAAAGTATCTTCCAGGTCTGTGATTCTATGATCAAATTCTCCATGATAAAAGAAAATTGCTTTCCTTTTTCTTTCCCTAACATCTAGTAAGAAAAAAAAAATTAGTATTACTTTACTTATAGATTAACAAAGTAACAGATCTAGATCAGAAAGAGACCATGGAGGGCATTTAGTCCTACCCCTCCATTTTATAGATGAAGAAGCTAAGAACCAGAGAGGTTTAGTGATTAGGTTACATGGGTAGTAATTGGCAGAGGCAGGATTTGAACCCAGTTCTTTTGACTCCAGAGCAACCACTTTTTAGTTTGAAAAATAGTTACAGGTGTCTCAAAATGACCATTAATAAAAGGATGTTATAATTTGTCATTCTGTCTCTGTAAAATAGACCACTTCTTTTTTCCTTGTGTATTAGTGCTTTTATCATGATTCCTGATTACAAAGCACAGTATCATTGCCATCTACTTTTTCTGTGAATCTTAGCCAACACAAATAAAACTAATGTTTAAAATCAGGTTTGAAAACTTCCACCAGCTTCAGTTTCCTTTCCTCTCAAAGAGAATATGCCCCTAATTTCCCACTTCTGCACTTTTATTCAAATTGCTCCAGCAGCCTGGAATGTCATCTTCTCCTCCTCCATTCTTATTCAGATCCTATCATGGCTTAACACCTCTACTGAAATCTTTCTTAGTGAAGTCTTCTTCCCCGACCTTCCTAAAGTGATAAATAAGTCACAAGATCAAAGATCTTGAAGGATGTTTAGATGCCATCCAACCCAATCTTCTGTCAAATACAGAAATTCCTCCATAATATCCCTGGCAGTTGGTCCTCTAACACTGCTTAAACAGATAAGGTAGTTTAGAACTTACCATTTATGAATAGCTTACTCTACTATTGGATATTACTAATAGTTTTTTTCTATGAATTAATATTTAGTAATATAAATTATAATATGATAGAAACTATGTATAATATGATATAACCAACATTTCCGTATTAGATCTAATTCTGCCTTTCTTTATTCCTCTTTCCATGTGGCAGCCCGTCCTTCAGACTAGATGAAGATGACCATCCTATCCAACCTAAAGGTCTTTTCTTCTACAACCTCAATGTCCTTAGATTATTTGTGCATAATTCCACTAGTCTTAACTGTAGATTTCTCTCATTCCAGTTACTAGTCAACATTCATTTAGTACCAGTATTTTAACTAGTGTAAATTCAGCTCATCTTTACTCATATTGTTTACACGGAATAACAAGAAGCTGTGTGCAGTGTCTTGCGTACTATGGTCAGTGGTAATCCCCTAATCTAACAATTTTATGACCTTGTCTCAAAAGGATTTGAATGTTTGGCATGACTTTTTCTTAGTTTCCCATGCTGGATTTTAGTGATTTCTTCTTTATTTTCTAAGTGCTCATTTATTCATTCAGTAAACATTGAGTTCCTACTAGGTTTGAGGCATTGTGCTAGGCAACATAAAATAATTCAATCTGGAATTTTCCTCAAGATTACTTCCATTCATATATCATCTGTTAACAACAATTATTTCCTTATGGTAGGAAAAATGCAAGGTGCTTTGGGAGATACGAAAACAGTTCCCTACCTTTGTATAATGGTTTGGGACAAAGGCAGAGACTTATCGTGACTGTAATACAGAAAAGACTCAGAGTAAAAGAGGGACAAAGTGCTTCAACATCTGAGGAAGGAATTCATAGTTTTTATTGGCAACTCCTAACTGTTATTTTTTATGTGTTCTTTGGGTTCTAACAGTCACTTACGACTTTATGCCATCTCTTCTGTTGTTTCCTTGAACTGTTATTTATGTAATTTGTTTTTGTTCATTTTTCAGGTTTGCATATTGTCTCTCTAAATTATAAGGTCTTTGAGGGCATTGTCTTTTACTCCTTTGTGTTCCCCCAAACAACAGCATGCCCTTTTGTGCATAGTGGGCACTCGATAAATATCTGTTTGCTGAATTTGAAAGAGGGAACACTTCTAGGGAATAAGTATGGTACTCCTTAATTTTGTAATAATGATTAAAAGAAGAACCTTGCATACTTACTCACTTTCAAATGAAGGGAAAGAAAAAGCCCACACCAGGAAATTAAATGGAGGCTGTTTTGGTAAAGTAACATTTAAATTCTCCAATTTAAATGTGCTTTATTCATTTTGCATTACCAGTTAGGTTATTAAATTCAATTCCTCCAATGCCTGGAATGTGAGTGAATAGGGTTGCTATGGGAACGGCAACTTTCTGTGTACAGTGACTTTTGCAAGTTGTGCTTAAAAAGCAAAAGCCATTCATCAGGCTTGCGATGGAACACTGTTGTTGGGCGGAAAATCTCTGCTACGCCCAGGTTCCCTGTTCTTGAGGCAGAACAGGTGGGCTCACCTTTCTAACGTGTACAGGTGTACAACTTTCAAAAGCATACAGTATTTTTGTGTATTCAGTGTTTGTGTGTATAATTATTCAATTCCACTGCTCCAAGCTGTTGGTATTGAGTTTTAATTGCACACCTATTTTGTGACCGTGTCTGAATGTGGAACAGTGAATTGAATTACTTCGGGTTCAGCAGGGTGCACTTAGATCTGTTCATTGTAAAGTGATGGGGGGAGAAGGTTAGAAAGATATTGTTCACTAAGGGATGTGGAGCTTAATTATTCTCTGTGACTGACTCTTTCCCTCGAATGACTCGTTTATCATGTAGGTCCATTGGCTGCCATTCCCTTTCTGGAGGTTTGGGGCTGTTGATGTGAACAATTGAACCCCCTGTCTTATAATGAACAGATTGTAATGGGTTGATTCATTAGGCTCCTGTGCCTTAATAATCCTTCCTGACCAAGCTCTGGCCTCCAAGTCTGAGTTTCTTGTCCGTGTGACTGCCACCCACATACCACTTAGCTGGCAGCAGTGTTCTTGATCTCTGTGATTCACATCACAGTATCAGCTGCTGTGTCTCTTCCCCTCCCCTCCACAACCCCCTCCAGGTTTGCTTTTGAGAGTCTGAAATATTTCCCAGTCAGTCACAAGTGTTATGTTGGGAAGATGTTTAAGGAAAAGCAATACCTGAAAGGGCACAAGGAAGAAAGCGGAAAAACTCAGAAATATCTTTCTGGTTTCTGTATTATTTGTCATGATTTACAGCCATTTGGTCGACTCTCTTCCTACATTACAACCTTGAAGAGATGCAACCAAGGCTGCTGATGGGCTTCTCACTGTGTTGACCTTCACATTTGTGGGTGACAAAGGTGATTTTTGTTTTCATGTATCCAAAAAAGAAAGCTTTTTAATAAAACACAGTCTGTAGGGGAACAGATTTTGGCTGCTGATCCAACTTCATTCCATTCTCCATTTAGGGGCTCCTTTTTTGAGGTCCTTACTCCTTAGTGTTGTCCACTGCCTCACTAATGGTCACCTCTTCCATAATTCCTGGGTTAGTGACAGGCATCTTGGTATATTTTTCAGTCTCTGAAACACTTCAGTAAGAAGATCATGGCCATGTGGTGATTAACTTTGATAGACTTAGCTCTTCTTAGCAATACAGTGATCCAAGACAATTCCAAAAGACTCATGATGGAAAATGCTAACCAAATCCAGAGAAAGAACTGTGGAATCTGAATGCAGATTGAAGCATACTATTTTCACTTTTTGTTTTTTGTTTTGTCTTTCTCGTGGTTTTCCCCTTTTGTTCTGATTCTTCTTTCACAACATGACTGACATGGAAATATGTTTAACATGATTGTCCATTATATAATGTATATATTATATAATGTTATAATATTATATATTATATAATGTATATATTATATACATGATATAAGTTATAACTTATATTGCTTGCTGTCTTGGGAAGAGGGGAGGGGAGGGAAGGATAAAAATGTGGAACTCAAAACTTTACAAAAATGAATGTTGAATGCTATCTCTACATGTAATTGGGGGAAAAAAACAAAATACTACTAAGAAAAGAAAGATCACGATTAGGTCTTGCTGATCTTTAAGCAGAAAGAGTTCATTAGAGATACCATTTGACTGAGTGGATGGAGAATGAGAGCAGGAAGTGGAAACTGAAGTGGAAGCTTCTTGAAGGCAAAGACTGTGCCTTCTCCACACTTTGGCCCCCTTCCCCCACCCCCACTCTTTCAAATGAGTAGTTTTTTTCTTGTTTTTGTTTTTGTGTTTTGGCTAGGCAGTGGTGTTAAATGACTTGACTTGCCCAGGGTCACACAGCTACTGTTATGTGTCTGAGGCTGGATTTGAACTCAGGTCCTCCTGAATCCAGGGTTGGTGCTCTATCCACTGTGCCACCTTGCTGCTCCCTAAATGAGTAGTTTTGTAAATGTTTTGTCAATGCCCCCTTCCTTTGGTTCCTTGTATTTGTTGCATTAGTCACTTGAGTGTAGAACAGAAGAGATTTTCTAGGGTGGAAGATAGGTGGAACCAGCCCCTCTTTTTCACTGAGTTCCCATCCTGTGATGTGACTTCTGATTCACATGAGTAAAAAGTGAAGAGAGGAATTGTGTGTGATTTACACTGGTAAAGAGTGATGGGTTTTATGGAATGTTAAAATGAAACTTTATTTTTATAAAGGAAGTTCTTTGGATCAGAGAAACTGGGTTCTAGAAGCTTTATATTTGTATACCTTTCCCTCTTACCTGAATGTTTCCTTATATTCTGTGGTGGTTGGCAGGCTTTCAGAAGAATTCTGATTAAGTGAGATGTTTAGTAAGTTCAAAGCCTAATTTCTCCTTCCTAATTAAAAACGTGCGTCTGTCATGCTGTTGTTGATTAATTTACATTTTCCAGCAGTCTAGCTGGAATATTGCTATCAACTCTTTTGACTGGTGGCATCTTGCTACTGAACAGATTAGTAGTCTAGAATTCAGAATCACATTGAGAATAAGGAGGGCTAGATTGGGTGACCCCAGGTAAGGTTTCTGTAAGGTTAGAATTTACCCCTTGAGTCTGTTTAGGAAGGCATTGCTACTATTTGTTTCTTCTGATTCTTTACCACGTTCGCTTTCAGGAAGTGTGATTCTGTTTAAAATTAATTTTTATTCTCTTCCTCCTTTTAGTCTGTGTGTGTGTATGAGAGAGAGAGTGTGTGTATATATATAGAGTTTTAAAAGTAAATAGAGTTTACTGTGTGTGTCTAAAATTATGAGATAGGATTTCTGTTGTGGCATAAAAACTAACTCTGGAGGCAAGTAAAAATGGGGACCACTTCCAGTTTTTTAAAAGATGTCAGTCGCTTAAATAAACATATGGATGTTTGCGTGTGTGTGTGTGTGTGTGTGTGTGTGTGTGTGTGTGTTCTACTTTCTGAGAGAAAACTCGATGCAGGTACTGGATACTGCATCGCTCCAGAGCTTGAGTTAGTGAATTTAGCTGTTTAGCACTTGCTTATTAATAAATTTGTAAATACTTCTATAGGATTAAACACCTCCCCCCGGCCCCCCCCCCCCCCCTTTCCCTGCTTTGTGGCGACATTGCCTAGTCTTGTAAAACATCTGAGAGTGAAGTGTTATAATGATTGTGTTTTCTTGCTGCTAGCACAAGAAGTCGTAGCTTCAAAACCCCTTCATGCAGTGATAAACCTCCTAGATATGCTTAAGGACTTACTCCAACACATTCATTCTCTTCTAGTCCACCCTAGGAAAAAAAAAACAAAACTATTTCTCACCCTAAAGGAAATCTTTTGCAAACACACTTGCCAAAAATATGCTTTGTATTACCTTTCTGTTTGTTTTTTTTTTCCCCTGGCTGCCTTGGTGTTGATATAATTCTCCCTGATTAAATATTTGTGCAAAATTTACTCTCAGGTGCCAGTGAATTTACAGACAGTCCCCTTGGTGCTCTAGCATTAGACCTTGTGGAAATGTTATTTTTTCTTTGTTTTTGAATCTTTCTTCTCTCCCTTGTTCTTACCCCACCTTTCTATCCAGACCCAACATCTCCAGGCATATTTACTGAAGGTATTTAATTTCCTCACACTCAGTTCTAGGCTTATGCTAAAACCACATCCATCTTGTCAGAGCTCAAAGTGTTTTAATAACATGCTATTGTTGCAGCTTTTTCACAGCCAAGACCAGGAACTTTCTTGGTGCTTCTGCTGAGAGTTGAGACTGACGCCGGCGGGACTGTGTATAATTGCAATGTTTGCTGGGAGGATTTCAGCCTTGTATTCACCAGACTACATGTTGAAGTCTTAGATGGGTCGTTTGGGGTTTGGCTATTTGTTTTATTTGGTATTATTTCAGTGAGATTTCCTTTTGTAGCTAATATTTTTCTTTTTTATTGCTCTATATGGTCAACAATTCTTGTCTGCTTTTACTTACAGTGTTTAGAAAACCTAACTCATGCAGTACAGAGATGTAGCTGTGAGATTTTAATGAATATCCAAGTATAGTATGAGAGAAACATTCTGCTTGGATTTTGTTTTCTGTTAATCTTTTCAAAAGGTATATGAAATGATTTAAGCCAAATAATTTCACTCAGTAAGGATTTATTGAGGCCTTTTATGTACAAAGCACTGTATTTGTGTGAATACTGAGATGGATAAAGCACCATCCTAGTCTTCATGCAGCTTACAGTCTAGTAAGGATGATAAGACATATACAGAAATAACTATTACAAAGTATATCTTAATAAGTATTACCAGAAGGGTAGAAAACAAAATACCTGTGAAGTTCAAGGAACTCTACAGTGGCATAAAGAAACAAATAGGAATAATCTATTATGACATTTTTCACGGGCCTTGTTTTTACTGTGTATGTCTAAAATTATTACTAACTAAACAGAGGTATTTATGAAGTGCTTATTATGTGCTAGTACATCAGGAGGTGAGTGAAGTACTTTCTACCCTCAGATTTCTCCTCACTCCCATTCTCTCCCTGAAGAGTTTTCATTCATCAGGATTCTACCTGGATCCCATCCCTCATAGTAAAGTATCATCTTCCTTTCCTTTCACAGTTTCTGAGACTTCCTATTTGTGTCCATTTTTTCCCTCATGACATACTGTAGGAGTCCTATTAATGTCCCTCTGTTGATAGTGTCATTTCCTTAAGGAATTTGTTTTCATTTGAGAAGGCTTGCCTTTCTTCCATTTGACACTAAAACTTTCTATTCAAGGGTACATGGTGGTATACATTGCCAATTTTTTAATTTTTTCATATGGTCGCCTGGATGTATATGGAAGCTTAGACAGTGGTGATGATAATGAACTTGCCTGGCCTTTGACATCTTATATCATGCTGAGCAGTCAACAACTCAGGGCTATAATTCTGTTTATTTACTCTCTAAGTCAAACATCTGAAAGTAGCTGTCTACGCTTATTGGCCCCATTTCCTCTTCCTCATTCCTAAGCCTTTTGCCTTCTGGATTCCAACCTCATCACTCAACTGGAATTGCTCCCTTCAACATTATCAGTGATCTCTTAATTACAAAATCTAATGGTCCTTTCTCAGTCCTCAGCCTCCTTGACCTTTCTGCTGCATTTGACATGATTAAGCACTTTCTCCTGCAGGATACTCTCTCTTTTCTGGGTTTTCCTGCACTTTTCTTTCCTGGTTCTTCTAGTTGTCTGACTGCTGCTTCTCAATCTTCTTTGCTGTATCATCCCAAACTGTGGATGAACTCCAAGATTCTACCCTGGGCGTTCTCTCCCTACTCTCTTTGTAACCTCATCGGCTCCTATGGGCTTAGTTATTATCTCTGTGCTGAGGATTCACTTTTCCCACATCATCAATTATCAACTGAACATTTCTAATTGGATATCTCATAGACAACTCCACATGTCCGAAACTGAACTCGTTATCTTTCCCTCCCAATTTTACCTTTTTCTCATACTTACCTTTTTCCTCTTACTTGCGGTATCCTTCTTACAATCTCTCAGGTTGGTAATGTTGGCATCCAGACATCCAATCAGTTGCCAGAGTCTGGCATTTCTATCTCCACAACATCTCTTGCATCTGGCCTCTTTTCTTTATTCACACAGCTACCACTTAATTTAGGCTCTCCTCACCTCTCAGTTGAACTATTACAGTGATCTCCTAATTAGTTTCCCTGTTCAATCTATCTTCTACACAGCTTCCAAAGTGGTTTTCCTTAGCTGAAGATCTCATTCTGTCACTCCTCTACTCAGTAAACTCCAGTGGTAACCCCCTTTGGCCTCTAGGATAAAATATAAATTCCTCTATTTTGTTTTTAAAGACCTTTCCATGGAAAATATTATTATCCCCACTTTACATATGAGAAAGTTAAGGTTTATACCAGAGTAGTAACTTGGCTATGGTCAAGTATGAGAGCCAACACTTTTTGATCTTGTCTTCATTGAACCACATTGTCACTTGAGTTTTGATACAGTTATAATTAAATGGTACTACTTTACTTTGTCAGAAGCTCTAAGGTTGTGGGAAGGTCCAATCAATAAGTGTAAAGCTGTACAGTAACTTACAGATACTGGGTTGCTTTTTCTTTAACCCTGTACTCTCCTTTTCTTGAAGGTTCAACTATCCCAAGCCCTAGAAGAATTGGGGAATCAGAAAGAGCGAGCTGAAATGGTAAGTCTACATGCACTTCTGCCAGGTACTGTTATGATAAACCTTTGTATCCCCAGCATGTCAATCCAGTCCTACTCAGGGATTTTTGCTACTTGAGGGAGAGTTGCCACCTTGCCCAAATAGGTCAAAAGATTTGTTTGCATACCACCACCACCCCCAATTCGGCAAAAGATTTGTAGTTTCACAAAATTATTTTTGCTGTTTCTTCATCCTGAGCCTTTGTTCCTTCTATTTGTCTGTCTTTGGTTTGAAAGGGTTAATGAGAACAGCAGATTTCCTTCATAATATGTCTTCTTGCTCCACTTGCTCTGTTTTTGGGTTTTTTTTTTTAGTAAATAGTTTTTCATTTTTTTCCAATTACATGTAAAGATAGTTTTCAACATTTATTTTTTATAAGATTTTGAGTTCCAAATTTTTCTGCCTCCCACCTTTCATTCCCCCTCCCCACGACAGCAAGCAATCTGACATAGGTTATAAGTATGCAATCATGTTAAAAATCTTTCCACATTAGTTGTGAAAGAACAGTACAAAAGGGAAAAGCAACGAAAAACAAAAACAAAAAAAATGTTAAAATATTATGCTTTGATCAGAATTCAGACTCCATAGTTCCTTCTCTGGATGTGGATTTTCAGCTGTGAATCTTTTGGAATTATCTTAGATCATTTATTGCTGAGAAGAGCTAAGTAGATCATAGTTGATCATCACACAATGTTGTTGTTACTGTGTACAGTGTTCTTCTGGTTCTGCTCACTTCACACAGCATCAGTTCATGTACGTCTTTCCACGTTTTTTTTGAAATCTACCTGCTCATCATTTTTTATAGTATTCCATTACATTCATATGTTTGTTCAGCCATTCGCCAATTGATGCAATTTCCAATTCTTTGCCACCAAAAAGAGGTGTTATAAATATTTTTGTACATATAGGTCTTTTTCCCTTTTTTATGATCTCTTTGGGATGCAGACCTAGTAAGTAATATTTCTGGATCAAAGGATATGCACAATTTGATTGCCCTTTGGGCCTCGTTCCAAATTTCTCTCACAACTTCACCAACAATGCATTAGTCTCCCAATTTTTCCACATCTTCTCCAACATTTATCATTTTCCTGGTTTGTCATGTTATCCAATCTGATGAGTGTCAGGTGGTACTTGAGAGTTATTTTAATTTGCATTTCTCTAATCAGTGGTGATTTAAAGCATTTTTTCATATGACTATAGATAGCTTTAATTTCTCCATCTGAAAACTGCCTGTTCATATCCTTTGACCATTTATCAGTCAGGGAAGGACTTATATTCTTATTAATTTGACTCCGTTCTCTATATATTTGTGAAATGAGGGCTTTATCAGAAACACTTGTAAAAATCCTTTCCCAGCTTTCTGCTTTCCTTCTAATCTTGGTTGCATTGGTTTTGTTTGTGCAAAACCTTTTTAATTTAATGTAATCAAAATCATCCATTTTGCATTTCATTATGTTCTCTGTCTCTCTTTTGGTCATAAATTCTTCCCTTCTCCATAGATCTGACAGGTAAATTATTCCTTGCTCTCTTAATTTGCTTATAGTATCATCTTTTATGTCTAAATCGTGTACCCATTTTTACCTTACCTTGAGATATGATATGAGATGTTGGTCTATGCCTGGTTTCTGCCACACTATTTTCCAGTTTTCCCAGAAGTTTTTGTCAAATAATGAGTTCTTATGCCAGAAGCTGGAGTCTTTGCTTTATCAAACAGTAGATTACTATAGTCATGTACTACTGTATCTTGTGTACCTAATCTATTCCACTGATCCACCACCCTATTTCTTAGCCAGTACCAAAAAGTTCACTTGCTCTCTATGTAAGCTTAGGATATCGTAAGAGACTTCCAGTAAGCTTAGAGGTAGAGCTTTACTAGTCTGCTTTGATTTGTCTTTTTAAATATCTGAGCTGTGTTGAGTGTTTGGTCCTGGTGCTCACATTTTAAGTACTCATATGCAGCATCACATTTTCTTGGGAAAAATACCCTGAATCTGTTTCATTTATTCTATTATAATTTGTCATCTTTGCATGCAATTCTGATTTTAACCACTTAGGTTTCCCTCTACAATAAGTGAAATGAGTACAGTCACAAAATTCCGGAATGAATGGAGTTGAACACATGAATCTGTTTGTCATTGGACTTTTCATAGTCATTCCCACCCCTTCCTCCACCATCCACCTCATGCTTATAAACTGCTAAGGAGGAAAAAGTGAGGCTGGTGACCTTGTACTTAAATCCAATTCACTTGCAAGTCATAGCATCATCTTCCTGATGTCATGGTCCTCTTTGAGAGCTAAAGACAAACAACAACATAAATGGTTGACACTCGGGAAGTGGAAAGTTTCTGACAGGTTATTCATGTATCCAGAATGATACCCGAATGTATCTATTTCCAAACTCTAAAACCAAATTTCAATAATTGTCAGATAAACTCTGATTCCCAAATTGGCTATACCTTTGCTTCCCTTATTTACAGTAGTTAATTGAGGTGTGAATATTTGATAAAATTTAGGAGTAAGGACAGTTTTAGACAAAGAGCCAATTCATATCTCATCTAGGTTTCTGTCCTGTGACTTCCTCATTCCTATATTCTGACTGTGTCAGTAATTCATTCTTTACCAGGTAGGGCTTATTTTCTATTGACTTGAAGGAAGCTGGGGAGGGATGTGTTTTTTGAACACTGCTGCATCCGTTTGAAAAAAAAAAACCCTGGGGAGATCCTGATGTTGTGTATGTCAACATGCATCTTTTCCTGAATGTTGACCTGAATTGAAACATGCCCAAGGGCCTTGTTTCCTGTAATGTGCACAAGGCCAAGAAGAATTAGAAATGAATTTGTTCTAACCACATGAGAAGGATGTGGAGTGTGGTTAGAAACATTTCAGAAATTGCCCCTAAAGATGTCCTTGAGTATGGAATCCCCAGCTTCCTAAGGAGGCCTTTCATGGCATCCAATTAGCTGATTGCTTTACTTTAAGGTTTAGAGAAAAAGAAATCAATAAATCTTTTGATGCTATTTCTTTGGGCAGGGGGTCAAGAGATAGAGGGCAAAGACTGCTGGCATTGTGTCTTTTCTTTTTTGGATGCCACACACCACAGATTTGAAGTCAGCACCACCAATGGGTCATTGGGTGGCTAAGTTGTTGTGATTTGAAAAGGCCCTTGACTCTGTCTCTGTGGATTACAGATTAAGCTCTAATCAGTTGAATATGATGGGCTGCGTGTTGGATTTATTAGTACATGCTTTTGAGTCTAGTGGAATCAGCTTATGACTTGCATATATAATTGCTGTCCCATCCAAGCCCTGCCAGCCCCTCATGACTTGGCCTAGTAGTATGATCAAGTACCTTCGGACATATCATTGAGCATGCTGAAAGTGTGCTGAAAGTTAAATATCAAGTATGTGGAGGGGAGTGGGGAGAAAGGGTTTCTGTAGACAAGTCCCTCATTACAGTTGGAGAAATTGTTGAATATAAAGAGATAAAGTATCTTGCCAGGGTTAAATGGTGAGTTAGATGACAGAATCAGCTTAGGACTTAGGTTTGATTCTTGCTTTCTTTCCCCTTCCCTCTTCTGCCCTGTTCCCTTCCTTATCCTCACCTTTAGTGGTATAGATTTGGTGAAATGATGCAGTACAATAGGATACAAGACAGTTAAGTACATCCCAATAGCATCTATTAAGTGCCTACTTTGTGCAGAGTGTTCTCCTGGAAATACCAAGTGAATACAGTCTCATGAAGGTTACAGGGTAGTAGAGGTCAGAGAAGACGTCAACACGAATAGCTCTAGAAGCCGATATTATGTGAAAAGTGCATTAGATGCTCCTCTCCCCGGCCACTTCTCTTTTGGAGCCCTTAATGTGCAATTGCAGGATATGGCCTCAGTCCATTTCCCCTTTCACTCTGTGGCTGCTCTCCCTGTCCTTGTTTTCTACCTTCAGGACTCAGATTGCAGGTGTGAAAGCCTTGTTCCACCTGTTGTTGTCCAGATTGGGATTTCTACTTTATCCTCTTGATTTTTCACCCTCCCATTCCTTATACCTTTGATGCTAAGCTGGAGTGACTGAGGAAACTTAGAAAGTCCACTTCATGTCCTGAGTTCTGACTGATGTAGGTAGATATTGCTTTTCTGCAGCTCCATTTTGAATGGACATTCTCTGCTGTTATAAGTGAAATGGAATAAACACCTGTCAGGCACTATCACACAGCCCACTAGATCTCCAGTCAGTTTCTGGAGGGAACACAGTAACTTTGTGTGACAACTCTGCTTCTTCTTCTTGTTCTGCTAATACTATGTGTTCCCAGGAGTAGGATTAAGAAGATAGGTATTGGATTCCATGGCTTTATCAGACCCATTTCCCAAATGTGGACTCTAAACATCATCCCTTTATTAATTCATCCCTCTTAAATTAATACTTTATTCAAAGTCTTCTCTGCAGATATATAATCTGTTTTTGGTAGGTTAATCAGGAATCAGAGTCAATACACCTTTATTGAGTGCCTACTGTGGGCCAAGCCCTGTGCTAAATGCTGGGAATACAAAGAAAAGAATAAGACAGTCTCTGCCCTCAAGGAACTCACAATCTAATGGGGATGAGGCCAGATGAAGTTCTGCAGGGATTGGGGGTGGTAAGGGGCATGGTGGTGAGTTTCAAAGTCTTGTAAAATGATGAGTTTCTGGAGATCATGAAGTCTAGGAAAACAGATGATTAGGAAATAATGACAATCCATAATATTCCATGATGATCCATGTTATTTTTGTGTGTTTCTATGTTTCTCGAGCATCCCCAGCTAAATTTTCTTCTCGAGGATGGAGAACTGTGCCTTTCATTTCCATTACATCTCCCCTTGGTACTCTGTGGAGTATATTGCAGATGTGTTGTTCAATGAGCGTAGAATTATAGTGTTAAAGCGGAAGAATCACAGAGATTATCTAGTCCAACTGATTTACTTAACAGAGAAGGAAGCAAAGGTATAGAGTTTCTCAAAGTTATACATTAGTAGTAGAGCTGGGTGCTACCTCTCTTCTACTTGGAATGCTCTCCTCCCTCATCTCTCTTCTGGCTTCCTGCAGTACTCGGCTTAAATCCTGCCTTCTGCAGGTCTTTCCCAATGCCTCTCTCCTTGCACCCTTCCCCCTCCCCAACTCCTAGTGCCTTCCATTTCAGATTACCTTCCACCTTATCTATCTGTCTGTCTCTATCTGTCCATCTATCTATCTGCATTTCTAAATATTTATATCTCTCTCTTTCTATATATGTATATATATGTGTGTGTGTATATATATGTATGTGTATGTGTGTGGTTGTTTTTTTTTTTTCTAAGTTGTCTCCTATAAGGGCAGAGACCATGTTTCTACTTTTCTTTAAATTCCTTTCACTCATTAGTGCAATGTCTGACAGTAAAATGCTTAATAGGTTTTCTGCCCATTGCTTTCCTGGACTTCATGAGCTCTGGAAACTCATCATTCTGCAAGGTAAAATCCACTCTGAATCAGCTTCTTTTATGTGTTGTCTTCCCCTGTTAGACTGTGAGCTCCCTTAGTGCAGGGCCTGTCTTATGCCTTTCTTTGTATCCTTTTTACTTAGCATAGTGCCTGGCACATAGGAAGTGCTTATTAAATGTTTATTGACTGACTCTAATTACTTGCTGATTGACTAAAACCTAGGTCTCCTGATTTCTAGTCCATTTAGTAAGCTTAATTTGTACAAAGGCAGGTAAAGAGTTTGGAGAAAATTGCAGCAGCTCGTATTTTCCATTGTTGTTGAATTACTGACAAGAAATGACACAATAACAGAGCGCCTTAACTGACTCGTTCCTTGCTATTGTTGGTAATCAAGAGGATTTGCTTTGGTAGAACAGGTCTCTACATGGGATTAGCCAGTTCCTTGGGCAACTAGTCATTCTCCGCCTGTTATGGGGACCATTCATTTTAGAGCTTTTCATGAGACAGCCCATCTTATGGCCCTCAGGAAGATAGACACATTTGGATGCCTTTCTAAGTTTTCTCCCTACCCAAAGTACCCTAACCCCCATAAGGAGTTGACCCAGATTATCTGTGCCAGACACTCTCCGTGCCAAGGTCAGTAGCAGTTATGATAAAGCCTAGGGAGATGGGAGTTCCTGACTGAGGAGTGTTGTCTAGCTGGGAGGCCATGACCAGGATGATGATGAAAAAATGACCCCTCCCTTCCACTTTCCTATAAGCCCTTGCTACTTCAGCCCAGTTCCCCAAGGTAGTAGCTAGGCAAGATGTCAGTGCTCAAAATTCTGGGAAGAACGGCCCACTGTCACGTAATCATAGTGCTTCCTTATTAAAGACCCAAGGCCCACTAGTTTGCTGTGACTGGCTCTCCAACTCTCTGTGTGCTGGAGCAACCTTTCCCTTCTCAAAAGATCGTGTATACTTTTTTTTTTTACATGCTGTGTGCTCCAGTAGAATGTTTATAAACTCAGTAAGGATAATGACAATTTTGTTTTTTTGTTTCTGTCTGTGTGTCCCCAGCCTTGCATGTAGTAGGAGCTTCTTCAGTGTTTGTGGTGTTAAACATCTACTTCCCTTATAACTGGCGCCATCTCTTCCAGCGCATGATTCAATTATTATTTTGCTGGTCCAAAAAAAAGTCCATTTACTGCTTGGGGGGGAGGGGAGAGTAGAAATTTAAACAGCTTTAGCTAATTACAGTCAACAAGACAAAGGCAGTTTGACTTTCCAGTATTAATTAGCAAACCCATACTAATTAGCTTGTATAAACGCAATTCATGCTTCTTTTCTTAAATGCAATTAATATCACAACTGAAGATGTCACTAGGCTTTGTGGCTGTACCATTAACATACTTCACCCTAATTAGATATGGCCAGTAGTGGCTGGAGAAATGAGTTTGTGATTACAACCATAAAAAATCTTCTGATATTTTACATCCTTCAGGGAGTGTGAACCTAGAATTTATTTTCTAATTTAAGAGAAATTACATCCATCATGATACTGTGTAATTAGAATAGTACAATTCTTATGCTTCTTTCCCCTTCTTAAATCTGTTTATTTGTTTGTTTGTTTAATTGATTTCCTTTGCTTGCTGCCATTGAGACACATGATATTGGTCTGACTGGGCTAAGGAATCAAAGAGCTATAATTGGGAAGGTGAACTATGTTTGAAGTCGTGACCCATTGTGAAATGTGCATTTTACACTAAAATATACATTTTGGAACTTTAAGGTTTATGAAGTGTATTACTCTGAGATAAATAGTGCAACTATTGCAACTGCTATCATCCTCATCTTATAGATAAGGAAACTAACTCAGTGGGATTAAGAGATTGGCTTACTTTTGTATAGTAAATGTCAGATGTAGAGTTAGAACAAAGGTCTAAGCATTCCTTCTGATAGACCATGCTGCTAATTAGTATTAGTATATTGGGGGATGTGTGTGTGTGTGTGTGTGTGTGTGTGTGTACACACACATATTATATATTAATATATATTAAACATATATATGCCTCATATGAAGTTGGTCTTATCACTGTCTAACAGCATGGACTTACTTAGCTAACAACAACAAGAATAACAGGAATAATAAAGAACATTTACACAGTGCTTGAAAGTTAGCTGAGCCCTTTCTCTAAGGTGAGTACATTAAAAAAAAAACAACAACTGGTAAAAATCTTCTGGTCTTATAATTAATATTTACTTTAATATTTGCAAAGCACTTTATATGCAGTATTTCATTTAATCCTCACAACAAGCTTGTGATCCATGCTACTGTTATTTCCATTTTTCAGATGAGGAAGTGAGGCTCACAGATTAAGTGGCTTGTATAGGATCACACAGATAGTATCAGAGGCAGGATTAAAATCCAGTCCTTGACCAAATGAAGTCCAACACCATAGCTTATCTAAATTCAGGAGTTTGAGCTGAGTCAGATTTTTGCTTAATACTCAGAGGAAATGAGTAAGTGAAGGCCAAGCAGAGCAAATGAAAAGGTAAAACCCAAATCATTGGAAGCCTTGATCAAGAGCACAGTGAAATGAACTGGAGACTGCAAAGTTCAGTTGCAATTAAGTGAAACAGTTCAGAATTTCTTTGAATGCTTGCTCTAGGATCTTCTTAAAACAAATCATGACTTTGTACTCTTGGATCTTGACATTATAGACTGAATTATATGTACCTAGATGTTGTAAGATCTTATCTGAGGCAGCTAGTTGGCACAGTGGATAGAGCTCTGGGTCTGGATTCAGGAAGATTCATCTTCTTGAGTTCAAATCTGGCCTCAGACACTTACTAGTTATGTGACCCCAGGCAAGTCACTTAACCTTCTTTACCTCAGTTTCTTCATCTGTTCAAGGAGCTGGAGAAGGAAATGGCAAACCACTCCAGTACCTTTGCCAAGAAAACCCCAAATGGAGTTACAAAGAGTCAGACACAACGGAAACAAATGAGTAACAACAACAAAAGATTTTATATGTCTTATAAAACATTTTCTGAATTTTTAAAAAAATTTCCCTTAGAATCTCTTTTCCAGCTTTCTTCTTTTTTTTTTTTTAAATAAGCAAAGTGAGATATTGCTACTAGCCTTCTTAGGCAGAAAGGCAAAATGAAACCTAAGCATTTAATGATTTTTCTCAGTTCACCCAAGAAAGCACTGAGGATGCTAGGACTAGATCCCTGGTGCCTAAGCTTCACGTATAATTTTCTTTATATCAGACTACATGACTTTCCCCTAGGCGAGTACTTCAAAAACTAGAGATATAGTCATGGTATGGGAGTATTATTATCTGTGTAACTTGTCTTTCCAGGAAAACTGTCCCAATGTCAAAAGGGGATAGAAAAAAGGCATTTGGAGTTTTCTTTACTAAGTTCCTGTTACTACTCCCCTATAATTACTTATGTGCATATGGCCATGGGAGGACTTTCCTTATTGTGGTGCAGAATCCCAGGTTGAATCACATGAATTTCCACCCCCAAGCAGTTTTAATCCAAGTGAAATAGTGTTGATGGCAACATTAAGGGTAGACTTTCAAGGGTGGAAACCAAAGGGCGTATTTGTAGTGGAAGGAAAAGTGGATTGTTGAACACTGTCAAGCAGTCAGCCTCAGTTCCTGAAGTATGGATGTTTGTGTGCACAGTGCTGCATATGGATTTATTTTGTGTCAACCATCAAATATACCCTGCCTACTACCTTTCTGTATCTAGCTCCTTATTATCTGATGATCCTTGGCATAATGAGATTCAGCACAATTACTCTGACTTGGTAGGGTGCCTACAGATGGAGAAGAAGCTTTGTTCTAGGACTGTAGGTAGTGAGAACTACATTTGTTTGTTTAAACAACTCTAAAGATTTTAGTGTAAGAACAGTTTCTTCATTATTTTCCCTTCTCTTCCTATAAATCATAATGAAAGATGTGCCTTAAATGATGGGTTTTATTAATAGCATTAACTCATCTTTATAGTACTTTAAATGTTGCTGAGTATTTACAACAACCCTGTGAGATACTGCAAATGTTATTATTCCCATTTTACAGATGAGAAAGTTGAGACTGAGAGCTTTAGTCACTTGCCCAAGGGCACACAAAGAGAAAGTATGAGCATTGGGATGTGACCCTAGTTCTTTCCCCTCCAACTCATGCATTCTTTTCACTACATCATGCTGCATTGACTAAAAAATACCAAGGAAGGATCGACTCTAGCTCAGTATATACCTCCTCTGCATATAGATGAGAACGACACCCTGGTATTGATTAGATTTGCTAGATGACTCCACAGAAAGAAAAATAAAATTCCAGTATTTGGAGCTTAAGGGACTGAATAGTTTCATGTATCTAATCTAAAGAAAAACAAAAAATTCTTTTCTGTACTCCTTGAATTTAGCCTCCAAGGACTATGCGTCTCAAACCACAGATTCCCTCAGAAGAAAGTGGGCAATGAGACAGAACTACAGACTGATTTTGTAAAGCTCAGGATCAGTCCGTAGAGGTGACAACTGTTGTCCGTCGTCTTCTGACATGTGTGTAGACTGATGGAAGTCCAAATCACAAAGTGCCTGTCAACCCGCAGAAGCAGAATCATAGTGGCTCATTAACATAGGAGGTAACAAATGATAAGCATTGCCACAGAACACACCCCTGAAGTGCCTGAGTTGGCTACATTGCTGGGGACTCTTCCTGCCTACAGGTGACAGAGAGGCACTGTCCTGTTGTCTTGCTGTCTCTTTACCTTCCCTCTTCCTGAGTACAGGGGAGAAAGATAGCATTTATTTCATCCTGTTTCTTCCACCTATCTCCTTACTTGGCCTATTTTGCCTGTCTGGATGGAGAGAAATGCCATTCATTCCATCGTGTTCCCTTTACAGGCCACCTGGGATGGCCTGCTTGCAGAGAAAGCAGAGAGTCACCTCATACAGTAAGCGGACTCCAATCTGAGGCCAAACCTATAGGGATTTTGGTAGCTGACCTGAGCTCACTGGCCATGATTAACAACCTTCCACCCAATTATACCCTCCCCATCCCAGTGATTCTAAATCACTGGCTGTCATGTATTCAACTCCATTCTCTGGCCCCCACTGTCAGTTTCCTTATTCATATCTCTCTCAGCCTTAACCTGCCCACCAATATCCCATTCTAAAGCTGCCTTCTCCTTCCACTGTTTGTGATCTTTGCTCCGTAGGTAAGAAGCTTGCTTCTATTTTCAGTCTTTTTCTTTCCCACGCTTATCTTTGGCTCTCACTGAGCCCATTTCTGATGAAATGGCTTCCTTGGTTACCCTTTCCAGCACTGATGGCAGTTTGACTTATTCCTCTCATTTACTAGTTGAAAAGGGGGTATCAGAATATCCCTTGCTTCTCATTGCCACTTCCAAGCCCACCTTCTCCTATCATTAATCAGTAACCTCACCTCCTTTGAGCTGTACTCAATCCATATCTGCAACTCCAGCAAAATTCTGGTGGCTGTTGTCTATAGACCTCTAGGTCTACCCTTATTTCCTCAGTGAGTTCAGTGCCTAGATCACTCTTTCTTTCCTCCTCCACTCCTGCCATTGTGCTAGGAGATTTTAACAGTTTTCTCCCTTCCCTTCTTGGTACCTTGGTGAAGCAGTTCAACTCTAACTATTCTCTTAAGTCCTATAGCTGATCTTGCCCTCTTAAGTCTTAGCCTTAGATTATTGCCACCATCTACTGCCTTTGCACAGCTGGAGAAAATCATGTGACCATGCTAACTGGATCTACTCCAAAATTATATCACAGCAAAGAAATCACTTCAACTCAATAAACATTTATCAAGTGCCTACTGTATGCCAGATATTGTGTTAAGCATTGGAGCTGATAAAATCACAAAATGACATAAAAAAGAGAAAGGAAAGAAGTGGACCCTGGAAAGAAAAGTGGGATGCACTCATGATTGGTGGGTGTGACCTGATTGAAGATCCAGCAAAGGACACTGTGGAGTGGACAAATAAGCAGAAGAATCAAGGAAGAGTAAGGAGGAGGAAAGATTATCCAGGAGAAGAGGGTGAAACACAATGTCAGAGAAGAATGAACATTGAGAAGAATCCTTAGTTTTGGCAATTAAATGATGTTGGAGAGATCAGTAAAATCCTTTTATACCTCCCAGATTGACTCACTATCTCACTAAACACAGTCGCTTTTCCAGTCTTTTGTCATCCCTAGTAAAACATCCCATGGCTTCTTTCTCTACCCTTTCAGCTCAGAAGTCACTCACTGAGAGCCCCTTCTTCCTGCCTCATCTCATGTAACTGAGACACCTTCTGCCACCTTCTCCTCCTTCACCTGTCTCACATGAAGAGGTGGTGCTTGTTCTTGCACATGCCTCTACATGCACAGAATTGTCCTCTCTATCATCTCTACTCTTTCATTACTCTTCAATATCTCCCAGACTATTGGTGGTTTCCCTGTTGCCAAAAACATGACTGTGTCTCTTCTGTCCTTAAAAAAACAAAACAAAACAAAACAAAGCAAACTCACTTGATCCATTCATCCCGGCTAGCTATTGTGCCATATATCTCCTCTTTGCGGCTAAACTTCTTGACAATACTGTCTGCAGTCAGCGCCTCTACTTCTTTTCCTCTCGTTCTCTGGTTAACTTTCTGCAGTCTAGCTTCAGTATTTAACATCTCATGTATTTATAACACCTCAATATTTAACTCTCCAGAGTTACCAAGAATCTTTTAATTGCCAAATTGACTCAACCTTCATCTTTGATTTCTCTACAGTTTTTGACACTTGTTCATCACCTATCATTGATATCTCTTTAGCTTTTCTTCTTACTGGAGTTTTGTCCACTTCATGCCCTCTAACCTGGGTTATCCCCACAGGTCTGTGTCTTTGACCATCTTCCCAGTCTCCGTCTAGTTTATTCATTTTGTGATCTCATCAGCTCCCCTGGATTCAATTATTATCACTGTGCTGATTATTCTCAAATCTACTTACCTAGCTTTAATGTGTCTGCTGACTTCCATTCTCACATTTTCAGTTACATAGTGGACCTGTCAAACTGGATAGCCTGTAGACATCTTAAATTTAATATCCAAGTAGCCTCCAAGACCAAATACAAAATCCTTTCTTTAGCATTCAAAGCCCTTTGTAACCTAGCATCTTCCCAGTTGTCCAGTCCTCTTACACTTTATTTCTCACTACATACTCTTTGATCCACTGACACTGACTTCCTTGCTATTTCCACGAACGAAGCACTGTGTCTCTCAGCTCTAGGTATTTTCTCTGACTGTCCCCCTGAAATGCTTTCCTTCCTCTTCCTCTCCTCCTGGCTTTCCTTAAGTCCCAGCTAAAATCCTATCCAACCTCTCTTAATTCTGGTGCCTTCTCTCTGTAATTATTTCCTATTTATCCTGTATATTGTTTGTTTGTACATTTTTGTTTGAGTGTTGTTTTCCCCACAAGATGGTGAACTTCTTGAGGGCAAGGACTGTCTTTTGCCTCTTTGTTATCCACATTACTTAGCACAAGGCCTGGCACATAATAGGTATTTAATAAATATTTATTGGCTATTCAAAACTGAACTCATTATCTTTCCCTTTAGGGCCTTTCCCTTTCCTAACTTCTTTATTATTGTTGAGGGTACCATCATCCTAATAATCACCCAGGCATGCAACCTAGGTATCATCCTCCAACATTCATTCTCTCCCGTTTTCTCCCCATTTCCAATGTTGACACACCTTATCAATTTTACTTTCTCCATATCTCTTTTGTATACTCACTGCTGCCTTCTGACACTGCTACCATCTGGGTATTGACTTCATTGCCTCGCACTTAGACTATTGCAGTAGTTTTCTGGTTGGCCTTAAGTCTTTCCACACTATGTGATAAATATAGAGAAGCATGGAAAGGTCTACATGAACTGATGCAAAATAAAGTAAGCCGAGCCAGTCAAAATATACAATGTAATTATGACAGTGTAAATGGAAAAAAAAATTTTTCTCATTCAATCATTTTTCAGTTGAGTCTGACTCTTCTTGACCCCCATTTGGGGTTTTCTTGACAATGGTACTGAAGTGGTTTCCCATTTCCTTTTCTAGCTCATTTTTTTTTCACACTGTCAGAGCGTAATATTTATTATTTCCCCTTTTGAAAAACAGACTAGTGTAGTCTGATTTCTACCCAGAATTCTCTCTGTTCAGAAGGAAAAAGCAACATTGTGAGATAATATATATTCATACCCAATAATTGATAGGAAATTGATAAGTAACAAAGCCATTTCTTTCTCTTTTCTTAATCTCAAATCCCGAGCAACATTCTGGAAAGAAAGCAAAGCTGGTATGGCTTAGGTGTGTTTTGTTTTCTCTTTAATCCAATTGGTAAAGCAGGAGACCTTCATATAGATGCCATACTTGCCTTTGACAGTACATTTTTCTCCCCAACTCATGATGCCAAAATAACTACACACTTAAAAAAATCAGAAGTGAACACAACAGAATTATAATGATCAAGCAAGGCTTGAGTAAAGAGATTTCAAAGGACCCCTCCAGTCCATGGAGGCAGGAGGTCCATAGATGTTACATATTACCCATTTGTGAACTTTTTCAGTGTATTGATCAGTTGTGCAAATTTTTTTCCCTTCTCTTTAAAATACTGTTTGTTATAGTGGGTGACTATCAGAAATGGGGAGTGATACTTGGGATAACTATGATTATGTAATTAAAACTTACTTTTAAAAAAGGATTTTTTCTATGCCCAGTAATTTAGGGGATGCCAAAAAAAGTATATGACCTCCAGAAAGAAAAGGGGGTTTGCTTTTTTAAAAAGTATGAGGCAAAAGAAAAAAATTTTTAAAAACCCTTTCTAAAATTTGTATTGATATCTTTTATTTTTAGATTGTCTTAATTTGTAATTGTATCATTCTTATTTCCTCTCAGTAAGCTATCCTTTTTAACAATCAATAAAAAAAAATAAAGTTTTTTAGGGAAAAAGCAGTTCAGAAAAACCAGCCACACATCAACGAAATCCCACAGTATACACATTATTTACACTGTTCAGCACTCATTGTCACCTACCTCTGCAAAGTTGGCAGGGAGATGAATTCATTCACCTCTTCTCCACAGACAAACTTCTTGGTCAATATCATTAATTACACTCTGTCCAGTTTCATTGTTTTGGCTTTACTATTTATATTGCAGTAGTTATCGTGTGTAATCTTTTCCTAGTTTGCTTACTTTCCTTAGCATCCGTGCGTGTAAGCCTTCCCATGTTTCTCTGTATTTTTTATAGTCATCATTTCTTACAATGCAGTAATATCCTATAAAATTCAGGTACTGCATTTTGTTTGGCTATTTCCTAGTCAGTAAATATCTATTTTGTTTCTATTTATTTATTTCTAAACAAAGTGATGTTGTAAATATATTTGTATATATGGTACCTCTCTTTTTGTCTAACATTGGTGTATATAGGGGAAAGGTTGTTATTTTTTTTAGAGCCCTTTTGTCTTTTCTCCTTTTCTATCTATATTCCGTCTCCTCTAGCTTTACTCCCAGGGGAGCCACCAAAAACTTGTGTGACCCCAGATAATTCAATTCCTTTCTCTTTCCTCTTCTGCAAAATGAGGGTATTAGATTTTTTAAAAAACATTTTCCAGCACTAATAGTCTATGAAAGTACTTTATAAACCTTCCTATATCTTCCCTCACCCTCCACCCCCCAGCCAATCTTCCAGAAAGATCTGCATTTTGAGATGGTTAAATTTTTTATTTTACCTGGGGAAAGAAGGATTCACTGTTGTCCTTAAACTAATCCCACTTATGGCCAGAGGATGAGAAGCCGGGTCATAGGATAGAAGTTCTGCCTGGAGTCTTAATCCATCTCCCTCCAAACAAGACTCCTTATTCTAATGTATTTTTCAAGTTGAAATGCAGAAGTTTCTGAAATCAGAGTGCTTAAGAGTACATACAGAAAGATCCTTTAGTATCAGGTAAGAGTAGAAAAAGGCTGCAGCAGTTTAGGCAAGCATTTGGTCTCGCCAACTAGCTATAGTAAAAAGGCAATAAAAAAGATAATAAATATTGGCAAAGAAGGAAGAAAATCATTGCTTTTTTCAGACAGTATGAATGATAGTTTATATAGATAATCCTAGATTCAATTAAAAATTAGTTTAAACAATAACTTTAGCAAAGTTGTAGGACATAAAATAAACTCATGCAAATTTATTAGCCCTTTTGTATATTACCAGTACAACACAGCAGGAAAAGATATAAAGATAAATTCCATTTAGTATAACTACAGACTTATCAAAAATTTGAGAGTCTTAAGGTACATAAGAACTATACAACTATAGCCACTAATTACTGTTTATGAAAATAAAGACAGACTTAAATAATTGGAGAAATATTAACTACACCCAGGTAAATTGAACCGTTATAATAAAAATGACAGTATTATGTATATATTAATTTATTTATTCAATACCATACCAATTAAACTGTGAAAGGTCTACCTTTTAGAACTAGAAAAATAATAATTAAATTCATCTGTTGGAAAGAAAAAAGAAATCAGGAATCTTAATGCAAATAAAGAAAAATGTGAGCAAAGGGCTATGTAGTAGTACCTGATCTCAAACTATGCTACAAAGCAGTAATCATCAAAATGATTTGGTAACTGATTAAAAATTAAGTGGAACAATTTAGGCACATGGCATATAGAAGCAAATGAACCTAGTAGCCTAGTGTTTGAGGAATCCAAAGACCCTAGCTCCTAGGTAAGGGCTTAGTATTTGACAAAAACTACTGGAAAAATGAATCTATTGAGGAATGGCATTATGTCTTCTATATTTGTATTGTTGCCTAAATATCTTGGATAGACAACCCTCATTAGAGCTATTTGATGCAATGTTTTATTCCTTATTCTAGTTGTATTTGTTCACATGAATCCTTTTCATTTTCATGTAATTGAAATTTTCTATTTTATATGATCCTGTGGCCTTTAAATCTTTTGTGATTGCCTCTGTCTTTTTGTTGTTTAAGAATTTATGTTGTAATTAATGTCTAGCTCTCTAAAATATTCTTTTGGTAACTTGCCAGGTGACACAATGAGTAAAGTGTTAGATTTAAAGTAAGGAAGGCCTGAGTTCGAATCCTGTCTCAAACACTGCCTAGCTATGTGACCTGGGTAAGCCATTTAAACCCTCCCTCCCTCAGTTTCCTTACTTATAAAAGGGGGATAATAGGACCAAGCTCATCACATTGTTGTGAGGATTCAGTGACATGATACATGCACAGTGTTTTGTAAACCTTAAACACTATTATTATCAGTGCTAGCTATTATAGCACTAAACCTTCAACTTAATTTAGATAATTTCATTTTTATCATGTTGGCATCGCCTATCAATAAGATCGAAATATTCCTCCAAGGCACTGAATATCACATTAAGCAAAGCTCAGTTACTCTCTGTCATTTGGGAATAGAAATCTCCCTCTGTGAGTTAGCTGGGTTGTTTGTTTGTTTGTTTGGAATTTTTAGGAAGTTGTCCCTTTCATCAAACCTACTATAGAGTGCCGCAGTATTTTCTTCTTGGTTCCAGTCTTTTCAAATATTTTTTTTTCCTTTGAATTTGAGGAATTCATAGACCACATACTTATTATACTAGAAAACGTTATGGATCTGGGAAGGTAAGGATAGGTGGGTGTTTGGACCTATGCTTTCCTTCGTATGGGGAACACTATGATGGGGAACTCTCTCTACCAATGCAGATCAGCCCCCTTTCTGTAATTTTGAGGTTTAGACAGTTGGCTCAGGCACTAAGAGGTTAAGTGACTTGCCCAGGGTCACAGTCTGGATGTGTCAGGGGCAGCACTTGCACCCAAGTCTTTTTGGCTCTCTCTATATGCTGCTATGCTGATTCTTTGAGTCTAGAGGACCAGTTAATATATGGATGACCAACTTTTGATCCAAAGCTAAGTATTCTAGTTGGGCAATAATTGGAAATAAAATTTCGGTAGGATGGAGTCAGAATTGGCTGGGTATAATAAACAAGGTACAATTACGTATTATAACAAAACTGTTGCTGAAGCTATTATAATAATTGCTAAGTGGGGATGAGGGTAATACTTTCCAATTTTTTTTGTCTGGGGTGTTTTAAAAATATTTTCTCTTTTATTATTGTGTACTTGACAGATATCAGTAAACATCAATACTTTCTTACACAAAGAATAGAAAAAGAAGATTGTATATGGCACTGTAATTTTGTAGTATTTACAGCTTCTTTATAGAAAAGTATATTAATTTAACACAGTTTCACTGTGCTACCTTGTGAACATTTGCTTTCTTAATGTTTTATTAACAATCTTTTCTTCTTCTTCTTTTTTTTTTTTTTTGGCTATCACTATTACTGCTCCATCTACCGTTATAAATCCCTTCCCAATAAAACATTCCCTTTTGGCAAATAAGTTAAGAAAAAGCAAATCTTAATACATTCGTCATGTCTGAAAATGCTTGACTTGTTCTATGCCTTTGGTTCATCACCTCTTTGCTATAAAATGGGAAGCATGATTCATCATCAGTCAAAAATAAATAAAAATAAATTATTCATCAGCCTTCTGGAGTTGTAATTGGTCATTAAATTGATCATAGTTCTTCTGTCTTCCGTAGTTTCCCTTTAATGTATGGTTATCATTGCAAGAATTGTTCTCCTGGTTGTGATCACATGTCACTGAATCAATTCATACAAGTTCTTCAGGTTTATATGAAGGTACTTTTTTGATAATTTCTTACAGAGCAATTATTTTCCATTAAATTCATATGCCACAATTTGTTTAACCATTCCCCAGTTGAAGGCACTGACTTTTTTCCCCCTAGTATCTAGCAATGAAATAAAGTGATGCTACAAATATTTTAGTTAAATGGGTATTCTCTTTTTTGTTATCTCTTTGGGTAATATGCCCAGTGATGTTATTGCTGAATCAAAGAGTATGCATATTTTAATGATATTTGTGGTGTAGTACAGAATAACTTTCCTAAATGTTTAGATTAGTTATTCATATAGTACTCCGTTATTGTACTCTTCTCCTGAATAATCTTTGGTCTCTAGGACCTGCCATTACCCTTTCCTGGTCCTCTCCTGCTTATTTGACCTCCCTCTCTTAGTCTTCTTTGCTGGATCTTCATCCAGGTCATGTCCACTAATAATGGGGGCACCCCAGTGTCCTCTGTTGGGCCCATTTTTTTTTCTTTCTCCATTTTATCTCATTTGATGATCTCATCTGCTCCCATCCATTCAGTTATCAACTCTGCACTAATGTTTCCCATATCTATCTATTTAGCCCTTACCTCTCTGCTGAGCCCTAGTCTCACATCAACGATTGCCTTTTGGATGTCTCAAACTACATTTCCTGTCAACATTGAAATTTTGATATGTCTAAAACAGAACTCATGATCTTTTCCCCACAAACTTTCCTCTCTTCCAACCTCCCTATTAATGTCAGAGGCCCAGGCTAAAACTTTCGTGTTATCCCCACATACCCAGTATACTGGTAAATCTTATTGTTTCTACCTTCACAATATCTTTCATATATGTCCTCTTTTCTTTGCTAATATAGCAGCCATCCTGTTGCAGGCCCTTTTCACCTCTCATTTGGACCGTTTTAACAACCTTTGTCTCTCTGCCTCAAGTCTTTCCCTACTCCTATTCATCTTCTGCTCCACTTCCAAAGTGATTTCCCCAGAAGCCTAGGTGTAATCCTGTCACCCCCTCTTCAATAAATTAAATAAAATAAATCCTTAAAGATGAAATGCAACATCCTTTGGAATTTAAAACACTTCACAACCTGGTCCCTTCCTATCTTGCTGGTCTTCTTACACTTTACTGTCCCATATGTGTTCCACAATCTAGCAACTCTGACTTTCTGTTTTTCGTACATGATACTCTGTCTCTTGCCTATATATATATATGTACATACACACATATACACACACACACACATATATTTATATATACATACACACACACACACACACACACTGTCTCTCTGCCTTTTCACTTCATGCCTCCCACACCTAGAATGCTGGCTTCATAAATTTCATCTCCTTGCTTCTCTGACTTACTTCAAGGCTCAGCTCAAATTCTACTTTTTGCAGGCAGCTTTTCACTATGAGATTACTTCCTGTTTTTGCTGTATATATGTTATATGTACACTTTTTAAAATGTTATCTTTCCCACGAGAATGTGAAATCCTCATGGGGAGAGACTTTGTGTTTGCCTTCCTTTGTATCTACAGCACTTAACATAGTGCCTGGCATATATTAAAGGTGGAAAAATATTTGTTGACTGAATAGATGGCGTTGACATGGCCCACCCATGAGCAAGTGATATTTCTCTGATTTTTTTAAAAGTTTGTCTTTATTTCTGTATAAAGAGCTTTGGTATTATATTCATATAATTCCCATGTGTATTTTGTTAGATACATCCCTAGAGATTTCATACATTCTATAGCTATTTTGAATGGAGTTTATTTTTCTATCTCTACCTGCTATGTTCTGTTGGTAATCTACAGAAAGACTTATGAGTTTGGTTTATTTTATGCTCAATTATTTTACCAGTTATTGTTTCAATTAATTCTTAGTGGATTCTCTAGCATTTTCTGTATAAACCATCATGTTATCTGCAAAATATACTGATATCTTCTTTGCCTTCATTTACCCCTTCAATTGATTTTACTTGTCTTATTTCAATAGCTAACCGTACATCAAGTAAAATATCAAGCAATAATTATAACAATGGACATTTGCTTTACCCCTGATCTTACTAGAAAAACCTCTAGCATTTCTTCATCGTAGATAAGGCTTGCTTCTGATTTTTAGTAAGACTTTATTTTCTACATTAATGAAAATTTCTTGCTATTTCTATGCTTAGTAATGCTTTTTTAAAATATAAATGAATGTTATACTTTGTTTTTTTTAAAAAAAGGGTTTTTTTCTTCATATAATTTATCAGTTTCTGTCATTATTGTGATCTCTTATGTTTATAGGTTTTCTAATATTTAGTTAATCCCATGTTTCTGGCACAGATTGAACACAATTGTAGTTTATAATCTTTTTTCATAGGTTGTAAGCTCTGGCTAATATCTTTTTCAGTGTGTTTTTTTTTTCCACTGATACACATTTGGGATATTTGTCTGTAGTTTTCTTTATTGATTTTATTTCTCCATGGTGTAGGTACCAGGAACATATTTCAAAGGGGAGCATTTGGTAGAATCTCTTCTTTCCCTATTTTTGCAAACAGCTTGTCTAATTTGGGAATTTATTGTTTTGGGTTTTTTTTTACTTTTGATAGAATTCTTTTCTAAAGACATCTTATCATGTCCTGGGTTCTTTTTCTTCCTTGGGAGCATTTTTTCCCTCAAAAATGGCTTGTTGATACTTTTAATTTTTTATTCTATTCATAAACAGTTTATATTTTGTAACTGTTCATCCATTTCATTTAATTTACTTATTTTATTGGCAGATAATTGACCTAATCTGACTAATAATTTTGCTTATTTCCTCTTCATTTATTATGAGCACTCCTTTTTTCCTGGAAATTCAGTTTTCCTTTTTTTCTAGGTTAGCTAGAAGTTCACCTATTTCATTTTTAAAAACCAGCTTCTAGTTTTATTAGTTCAGTAGTTTATTTTTTATCTCTTCATTTATTTTAAGACTTTCCATTTCTGTTGTTAATTTTATATTTTTAGTTTTTCTAGTTTCCTATAGTTGCATACCCAGTTCAGTAATCTGTTCTTTCTGTCCCTTGATGATGAAAGTATTTAAAAAGATACATTTTCTCCTAAGAACTGCCTTATCTGTATTGCAAACATCTTCACATTTTCTCTCATGATTTTCATATTCTTTCATTAAATTGTTTCTATGATTTTTTTCTTTGACCTGTACATTTTTTTACAATTAAACTTTTTGTCTCCGTTCATCTTTCTTCAAATGAACTTTGCTTGTTTTTTTCTTTTTGTGCTGTGGTCAGTAAAGGATGTGTTTTAAATTTCTACATTTATTTGTGAGGGTTTAATTCCTTAACCCATGGTCAGTTTTTCTAATGGTGCCATGTAGAGTTGAGAAATAGTTTCTTTCCTCTTTAGTCCCATTTATGAATTGCCAGAGATATTTCACATCTAACTTTTTAAAAATTTTGTTCAGGTCTCTAATTTCTCTTTTGTTAAATTTTTCTTGTTTTCAAAGGGATTTGCTGAAATCTTCAACTCTTATAGTTTTGCTCTCTTTCTCCTTGTAATTCTGTTAACTTTTCCTTTAAGTACCTGCATGCTATGTCATTTGGTACATGTATATTAAGGATTTATATTATTCCATTATTTATAGCTCCTTTAAGCTTAGTGTAGTTTTCTATCTATCTTATTTTAACCTTATCTAGTTTTACTTTTATCTTGCCTGAGATCATGACTGCTGTCCTGCCTTTTTAAATTAACTTGCAATGTAATAAATTCTGTTTTAACCTCTCCTTCATGATAGAGCTTTGTATGTATTTGTGTTTCACGTGTGTGACTTGTAAACAGCATATTGTTGGATTCTGCTTTTGATCCACTCTGACCCTCCTTTTCTTTTACCAGTGAGTTCGTTCTATTTACATTTATAGTTATAATGGCTAATTTCATATTTCCCTCTGTTACATAATTTTCTCTCTCTCTCTCTCTCTCACACACACACACACACACACACACACACACACGCACGCACACACACAGAGCTGCTGATCATCACTCTCCCATTTCCAAAGAATAGGGTTTTGGAGAAAGAGAATGAATCTGATGAACATTAATTTCCTATAATTGAAGTAATGTATTCCTGCTCATCTCTTCCCTTACTGTCTTGACCAAATTCTGACCTTGATCTCTGGACTTTATACTTTGTTTAATAATTTCTCATTGACCTACCCTCTGAAGTTGACATTTTTGTGTTTATTATTATCCACCCCTCCATCTGCTCTCTCTCTTTCTCTTAACTCCCACCCTTACTCTCCTGTTACTTTGTTGAATTTGATATATTTATGCAACAAACTCTTTTATCTCTGGAGATATACACATATACACACATACATATGTGTGTGTGTGTGTGTGTATATATATATATTCAACCTTCCTTTGTGTTGTTCAAATAAGAGAGAGGATCAAGAGATCATTGATCCCTATTCTGCTTCTCAGAATAATATTTTTAAATATTTGAAGGAAATGTCAAATTTCAGTTAGAGATGAGTGAAAATAAAAATAATATTTTTTCCCATCCAAGTTCATGGAAAATCTATCTAAGGACAAGCAGTCCGTTGACTCCAAGTTAAGAACCCTTACCCTAAAGATCTCTTTATTATAGCAATCTCTGGTTCATTTCTGGATTCTCTTTAGTGTGAGCCAGCTGTTTTTGGAATGGTGGTGGACATTTTACTTCTGTGGCTTCCTGTAAGTCCCAGCTAACATCCATCTTCTACAGGAACCTTCCCTAACCCCTCTTAATTCTAATGTCTTCTGTCTGCTAATTATTTCCTGTGTATCCTATATATAGCTTGTTTGCATATATTTGTTTGCATGTTGTCTCCCCCATTAGATTATAAATTTTTTGAGGGCAAGGACTGCCTTTTTTCTCTTTTTGTATCCCCAGTACTTAACACAGTGCCTGGCACATAGTGGGTATTTAATAACTGTTGGTTGTTTTTTATTGATCAATAGTCATGTGTATTAAAGAACAAGAATACTCTTCATTTTATGTATTTACTAAGTGTCTGCTATATGTAGAACATTGTCTAAGGTGCTAGATAATAATTTACATATTTTTTTGCCACTTATTACCCTGATTTTATAGAGGAGGTAATTGAGGTGTCATGAAGTGAAATACTGTCTTCATGACCACGTAGCTAATGTGTGTCAGAGATGGACATTGCTGCTCTGTTGTTTTAGAAATCAGACCACAATTTGTCTACATAGTTTAAGTCTCCAGTCACTAATATATCCTGCCTCTGTTCCTGGCTTATGATATGTCAATGGCAACCCATGTTGTCTGACATTACGTCCTGTACTCTTTTCATTATATTCTGCTTCCTTGCTGTTGAACACACAGAGTTGATGATCTCTGACCCTTTTCAAGACCTTGGCAAGATGTCGGTGTGAGCATGGCTTGGTTAATTGGTTAGGTTTCACCAAGTGGAAAGTGACTGTTGAAAATTGCCTGAAAGGGTAAGGTAGAATTGAGGTAGATGTTGTGTATGTTGCCTGATTTATCCACAGAGACTAAAAGATCAGAAAGCAAACCTTTCTCTCCGACCTCTGGGTAAATAATGAATGGATTTTTCTCCTCCCTTTTGGGAGAATCACTTAATTGAGGCTGACAGGGCTTTGTTGTATTACAGACTCTGGCTTGTCAAGAGAATTTTTCCTTCAATATGAATTTTTCATTAACCTCTAAAGACTGTTGGTATTAAATAAAGCTGCTTCTAAACTCTAGCCAAATGATGCTGCCTGTGATGCTAAGGTCAGCTACTGAAATTTCCTTAATCCACACCAAGTTTCTCTTCCTCAGTTGTTGCATACCGATCTTCATGCCTCTTGAGACCATAGTTCAATTCTCCATTTGTTTTCTCTTTTGCCTCTTAACTGTGATAGATTCCAATTGTATATTTAAAATTTAGCAGCATAGCCAAGATTGGCGTAAGGAGCCTGGATTTAAGGTCATATCAGAGAGCTAGACTGGCTCTACTCTTCTAAGTTCTAGTGATTATGTTTAATCAAGTTAATAACATTCTACACTAGATCCCTCTTGCAATTCTCCAATAGTGAGCCATTTCTCATAATAAAGAGTTTTTAAAAGAGGAAGAAAAAGTCTGTAAAGCTAACCAACATACATGTCAAAAAAGCTTGATGTTACTTCCTCTGTTCTGTACCAACCTCTGCAAAGAAGTCAAGGAAGTCTCTTCTCATTTTTCTTTGCAGCCAAGAAAAACATCAACAAAATAAATGAAATTATATGATATGAAATTATAATGACCAAGTTTGGTTCCCCTGTACTTTTAGGAGAAATTGGCAAACTACTATGAAGGTTGACATCCAGAATTTGTTTAAGGGAGGGAAAATAATATCAGCAAAACTTTTGAGATATTCAATTCAATCACCTACATCTTCTATGATTTTTGGTACTCTACAGTGAAAAGTGAACAAATGAATGAAGTTCTTAGTATGTGGGAAGTACAGTGCTAAGCCCTGGGAATATAAAAAAGAAGACAGTCCCTCCTTTTAAGGACATCTCACTCTAATTGGAGGAGACAACATATGGAGGCTTAGTTTAGCAGTTCAGCTGCAGGATTGATGCAAAGCCCTGGAGATCCTAAGGGTATGGATACAGTGAGAATAGCATGACCCAAAAGTCCTTAGGATGAATTGGGGCACTTTTGTGTTGGTAAATGATTAACAATGGGTGCTTTGGTGGGGGTGGGAGGTAGGCATGACACACTTTGCAGTTTCATCAGAGTTATAAAGATTTTCTCCATTACTTTCTTAAATCTAGACCATCAGCAAAACAATAAATCAAGTCCTGATTTGTGAAATTTACCAGTTTCTGAGGTGTAAATGCAAATGCTGAAAATTTCAGATTAACCTCCCAGTTGATATAAACTGGCTCTAGCATACCATTACATTAGGGTATCTGCCCATCAGGTCTGAAAGAAAGGACAGGAATGGCCCATCACCGTTGGTAGTTGGCTGAATTGGGCTAGTGGAGATGGTCACTGTCCTGCTCAGAGGGGAAAAGGGTAACAGAACATCAGTAGGAAGGTTTGGATTGGGTTCCAGGGTAGAATGGGAATGGGGCAGAAGTCCTGCTTGGCCACATGATACTAGGTATTCCTGATGGGATGTGGGCAGCCTATTGTGGGTAAATTGATGGCAGAAATGTTGAAACTTCATAGCAAAATATCCAAAATCATCAAAAAAGTCGTTCATTTTCACAGGAAAGTAGATTCAACAACAATAAGAGTCAAGACAAAAGATCATCTACTTAACCTGGGCAAATCTTCAGGTCCCCCATCTATCTCTCCCCCCCCCTTTTCTTTGTCTTCCCTCTCTTCTTTTCTCCTCCTTTCTCCTCCTCTTCCTCCTCCTTCTCTCTCTCTCTCTCTCTCTCTCTTTCACACACACACACACACACACACACACACACACACACACAGCTCTCCTGAGACTTACTGCATAAAGTGTTAGAAGCTGTTTCAATCCTACAGTGCATTTTTCCTGCAGAATTTCAAGCACTTTAAATTCATTCTCATGTATTTTCTCTCTGTTCTCACAATTAATTCATCTAATCTATCTAATTAACTAAGAACAATATTTGTTTATAGCCTTCTGTCAGGACCCGAGTTAAATACTAGACATACAAATACAAAGAAACAATACTTTTGAATGTTTGATATATTCACTTGCATACACATCTGCAATGGAATATTTTTAATTGAGGTTTTATTTATAACTTGTTCGATTTCTTTTCCTCTAAGATCAGTTTAAATTCTTTATAACTTTTCCCATGAACTTAGTCATATTGTAGTATTGAAATTATCCATTTCATTTATCAGTTTTGTTATCTTATAATTGGACAAAACAGTATTTAATCATTTTCTTTATTTCCTCTTCATCTTTTATGAATTCTCCTTTTTATGTTTAATTTTGTTATTTTGATATTCTTCCCTCTCTGTCTTTTTAAAATCAATTTATCTAACAGCTTTTGTCCATTAACTTTTTAAAGCTTCTCTTTTTTCTTCATCACTCTTAATATTTTTTTTCAATTTTTTATCTCTGATTTTAGAAATTCTATTTTACTACTTATTTGACATTTTATTTGTTGCTTTTCTGTTTTTATTTACATGTTAAATTTATTGATTTTTTTCCCTTTATTGATTATTGTACTAGAGATCAAAATTTTCTCCTAGCAGCTCTTTTGCCTGATTCCCAACAGTGGTACGTTTTTGTTCCATTGATGTCATTTTCTTTGATAAAATTTATTTATCATTTCTCTGATTTTTTCTTTGATTATAATTCTTTAGAATTATATGACTTTCTCTCTGATTAATTTTGAATCCTTTCTTCAAATGCTATTTAATTATAGTTTTATTGCATTGTATTTAGCAAAAGAGGTTTCTGCTATTCTGAATTTATTATTTTTTTTTAGGTCCTAGCGTATGGTCAATTTTTGTAATGTTGCCATTCACAGCTTTAGTGCTTTAGATAAAGGAAGTCAATCAATATACACATTAAAATTTTTTTATCATAAATTTATCTTAACAAATTAAACAGAATATCAGTTTTATTGATTGATTAGCCAAGGGTAGAGCCTGAGGAAGGATTTGGAACCAAGAAAAATAAATAACTTTTGAGCATCTTCATGTAATGCTGATCATGTATGTGATGGTTTCAATATCTATTGGTTTTCCCACTTCTTGTCATATTAGTAGGAAGAAAGGAAGGAAACAAACAGTTATTAAGGGACTGAGATGTGACAGACATTGTGCTAAGTGCCTTACAAATATTATCTCATTTTGTATTCACAACAACTCTGGGAGGTAGGTGCTGGTATAAACCCCATTCTACAATGGAAGAAATTTGAGGCAGATAGAGGTTAAGTGACTTACCCAGTATCATAAGCCAAAAATGTCTGAGCTTGTATTTGAACTCAAATCTTTCTGACCCCAGGCCTAACACCATGTCCGCTGTGTCACCTAGCTTAGCTCTTTCCCTCAAAAACAAAGAAGCTTCCTCCAAGACTTGGTTAGCCTAAGGGGCTCAGGCTCAAACACATAGCTGCTGACCTAGCTCCCTGGTGGTCTTAGGCCAGCTCAAGTGGCTTTCTGGTCACTGAGGCAGAAAAGAGTCAGTAGAAGATCAAACCCTTCAGAGTTTGGGGATGCCCCAAGGTCCAGGACATACCACACACCATGTCCTATTGCACAGATGCATTTTTGTGTGGAGAGGAGAAGGCCACTTCCTCTGGAACTAAGTGCTGTATTTTGTTGAGTATTCTCTCTATGTTGTGGCTAAGTCAGCTCCCAATTCTTAAACTATTGAAAGACATACTAGCCTCTCATTTCTTTCCAGTATTGAACCTAAACTTCTAGGAGATCAGCCCTAAGGCCAACCCTCAGCAATATGAATATGAAAAATTCAGAGAAACATGAGAAGATTAGTCTGAAATGATACAGAGTGAAATAAATAGTTCTATAAAAACAATATGTGCAATGACTACGTAATATGAGCAAAAAGAACAATAAAAAAGGATCCAGACTCCAAGTGATTGTATAAATACATACTGTTCCCAGAGAACAGTTAATGAAAAATACCTTCCTCCCCTTAATGCAAAGAAGGTAAATCACAAGGGCAGAATGATGTGTATATATTTTTCAGAAGTCATCACTATACTGGTTTTTACTTAACTGTTTTTCCTTTGTTTTAAGAGAAGAATTTTAGGTAACAGGGGTTGTGACAGTATTTTAAGAAATAACTATGATGTCAAGCAGAAAAACCTTATTAAGATTTATTTTCAAAATAGGAGCTCATCACAAGAAGAGGTTAGGAGAGGAGAAGCAAGAAGAGAAATGAAAAGATCAAAGAATTCCTTTTACATAGCATATTTGTAAACTTAAGTATAGAAGCCTAGGGGAAAATCTTATATATGTGTGTGTATGCATACATACAGAAATACATGTGTGTACATGAATACACATATATATTACTGTTACCTTAAAAGTTGCTCAGGGGAATGCAAGATATCAGACATAATCCCTGACCCCATGGAGTTTATAGTCTATAGTAGCTTATAGTAGCTGAGAGAAAATGTGTATGTGTATGCATGTGATATGGTAGCAACATAAGGCCTCATTTGTTAAGTGGTAAATGAGGGGTATAGGTAAGAGCAAATTCAATGCACTATTTTTTAAAAAAGGAAGAGATTGCTATGGGCTTCTTCATGGAGAAGGTAAGAATTAACCTGGGTTCTTATAAACAGAAAAGGAGTGGTCAGAGTATTTCAGATTGGAGAAATAGAGTGAACAAAGGTATGGAGCCAGGAATTGAGATGCAGATTCAGCGCAAGCCAATTTAAACTGAGGCAAACAAGTGAATGCCTTCTTTGTGCCATCCTGTGAGGAAAATGATCATTTATATTAGCAGTCCAGTGAGACTATCACATCAAGAAATGCTTCATTCAATTTTCTGATTACTATGCTTATCTTTCTTCCTAGCTCGGCCCATCACAGATGACTGGGATAAAGCTGGGAAACCAGTACTCTAGATAATTCCAAGAGACAAAAATGGAAGGGATGAGGACTGGCAGCTTACATCAATTTCAACCTGGCTCTATCAGGAAAACATTCATTAGATACCCACTTCCCCATCTCTGCTGAAGGCTGGGATGATGTTTGTTGTTAAATTTTGTTGAAAATGTTGGTTGTTTTTCATTCCTCCCCAGGGGGAGGAAGAAAAGGTCTGGGAAGAGTTCACGATTGGCATTTGGTGATAGAGAGCCGGTAAACATGGTCTGTCGCTCATTTCTCAGTACCCTTGGCCTTGAGTGCCACTGCCACCTGTTTGCTGATGTGTCTAGATAAATCACCATCTCTTGGGATGAAAAATTAAAGGTTTTGAAATAGGGGGCTTGGTGGACAGGAAGGCAGGGCAGATCACAAGAGGAAGTTTTGGAAGGATAAGGACCTCACCAATTTTCTTACTTTGTTATTTAACAGCAGTGACAGGTTAATTGTAATGGTACAGTGAGATATTTAGTAGCAGATTAATTCCTATTCTGCTATACAAGCAGTCCCCAATTTACTGTTCTTTTATAAGCTGGTTGTTTAGAATTTTTCCCCATAAAAACAGCATTATAATGGTAATTTAGGTCCCCCGGCCAGTCAACAAGTTTACTTAACCCTTAATGTATCTAAGATAAGCTATAATGCTATGGAACCTAAATACTTCATATGGTATCATTATTATTATTATTATTATTATTATTATTATTATTATTATTATTATT
>NW_020954585.1:51743065-51949113 GCF_900497805.2 Vombatus ursinus
TTATTATTATTATTATTATTATTATTATTATTATTATTATTATTATTGACAATTGGGGTTAAGTGACTTGCCCAGGATCACACAGCTTATAAGTATCTAAGGCCAGATTTGAACCCAGGTCCTCCTAACTCTGGAGCTGGTGCTCTATTCACTGTGCCACCTAGCTACTCCATAGTAGTCATTTATGGGAAAATGTGTTTAGATTTCTGGACACTGAAACCAGATGATTCTGCATAGCTTGGTTCCCATCATCCTGTTGCTTCCAAGGGACTACCATTGTCACCACCCTTTGCATCTGATTAGACTTTATTTCCTTCTCTGGTCCACTGCACACCAGGAAACATTGGATCTTTATGACTCTTCTGTGTCTGAAGGTCCCACAAAGCCCTTTTGAGTCAAGAAAAAGTGATCAGTTCATTTCTTCAATATTCATGTAGTGAGTTCCATATGTGAAAGATACAGAGCAAGATATCCTGGGAGCACAGAGAAGAGGCTAAGGGGTTTTGCTTTTCTGCAGCAAGTAGGAGATACAGCATAAAAATGTCTTAAAACCTTATAGGGATAGACAAAGATGCATACATGCTACAATTAAACAAATATTTAAATACTTACTATGTGATCATTTGAAGAAATTGCTGATGATTAGTTTGGAGAAGACTTTGGGAGACCTAATAACTATGATCAAGTATTTGAATGGCTATCATGGAGAAGAGAAATTATTTTTGTTTCCGTTTGGCCTCAGAAGACAGTAGTACTAGGGTGGCAGTTACAAAGATCAAATTTAGGTTTCATGTAAGGAAAAAAACTTATAAATAGAGCTATCCAGCAGCAGAATTGACTGCTTCACGAGATATCGGGGTCCCTCCCTCTTATGGGAAGACTGTAAGGCAAGACAAGGCATCTTTATTAAGGGCTTAACATGTGCTGGGCACTGTGCCAAGTCCTCCAATATCCAGTCCCTACCCTCAAGGAGTTTACGTTCTAATGGAGGAAAACAACACACAAAATGGAGCTAGAAGGGGGAGGGGAGGTCATCCTTCCTAGAGGGTTTGAGGCTGGGGGTGATGAAGATATGGTATTGGTATCTGGAAAGGGAGAAGCACAGAAGCAAAAGCAGCATGACTACCGCGGGGTATGATTTCGAAGGCGTCATTTGTTACAGAACTGGTTAAGACATCTTCTGTGGTCTCTTCCTACTCTGAGATTTCGTGATCAGTGCCTTGTTGAAAGGTACCAAGTAGCCTCGCAAGTGTGGATTCACCCTTGTCATTAAGAGTGATGCTGTGATTGTACATGTATGACCTATGTCAGATTGCTTGCCATCTTGGGGAGCGGGGAGGGAAGGGAAGGAGGAGAATAATTTGAAACTCAAAATTCTCAAAAGTGAATGTTGAAAACTGTCTTTACATGTGACTGGAAAAAATAAAATACTAATATTATTGAAAGGAATTATAAAGAAAAAAGAGTGATGCTGTAATGTTAGGAAAAATGGCTATCATTGCCTCATGCCCAAATGCTATTTGTCAAGGAACAAGGAGCAATATAGTCCCTGTCCCTTGGACCCATATAACACCCAATGATGACATTTATATATGAATATCAGAGATATGTTGATTGCTTAAGGTTAATTTTACTTTATAATTTTAATTTTTGTATTTTAAGTCAAATTTCTCTGTCTTCAAATGTCTCAAAAATGTTAGTGCAGTTTTAAACTCATAACAATAATGATGATGATGATGATAGCTTTTTTTTATAGCATCTACTGTGTGCCAGGCACTGTGCTAAGCCCTTTACAATTATTTTCTCATTTGATTTGATCCTCACAATAACTCTGGGAGGTAGATGCTATTATTATTCCCATTTTACAGATGAGGCAATTGTGGTTCAGTGACTTGCCCAGGGTCACATGGCTAGTAAGTGTCTAAGGTCATATCTGAACTCAGATCTTCTTGCGTCCAGCTCTGGCTCTCTATCCACTGTGTCACCAAGCTTATTTGATCTGCTGGTTCCAGCTAGCACCTGTTAGATCCAAAGCTGCTTTTCTGAATTAAAGTTTAAAACTTCCTGAAGACTTTTGGGATACCCAGTATTCATCGAAGACCTACTGTGTAAAGAGATACTATGCTAGGCACCAAGGGAGATAGAAAAGAAATATAAGACATTTGTCCTAGCCTACACTGTCCCTGACTTTTTCACTTCTAGGTTTCTAATTTAGTTGGTTCGATAACAAAAACATGTACAACAGTTGATTGAGTCTAAATATTATTGTTATCTAATTTTTATGACATTATTCTAATGTAGGAACACATGAGGTCCTGTAAGTATTCTGTACCTTGTTGGCCTCTCCGCATGGCTACCTTCTTTGTACTTTTAGAATCCTGACATCGTTAGTTTTTCTAGGAGTGATCATGTACTGGAAAATGAGTTCTCACTAACCCAATCACAAGAGACTGACTTATAAGCTACTTTGCTAATTTATTTAAATCATAGTAAGAGATAAAAATTTTTATAACCACCATCTAGATCATGCCCTTCACAATATTCAGGTGCCTAGAATAATGAGATAGTTTGGTGGACAGATCAAAGGGAGCTGGGTAATCTTAAGGGATGTGACAGCTTGGTTCTATTGAAATACCTACACTCCATGAGGATGTACACCTTTCTAGTAACCAGAATGCTTTTACTGGCCACAGAGTCACTTTCTTTAGAGGCAGATAGGTGGCACAATGGATAGAGTGGCTGAGCCTAGAGTCAGGAAACCCTCAATTCAAATCCAGCTTCAGTCACTTACTAGCAGTGAGAATCTGGACCAGTCACTTCACCTCTGACCAGTTTCCTCAGCTGAAAATGGGGATAATAATAGAATCTGCCTCCCTGTTGTGAGGATCAAAGGACGTAATATCTGTTAAGCATTTAGCAAATTGCCTGGCCTATTGTAGGCCCTTAATAAAACGGTTGGTCTCTTCTCCCTTGAGAAATACAACCAAGTATTTTTTCTCCAACTCTTCTTTTTTCTGTACTTCACATTTACTGCCACTCTCCTATTTCCATAGGATGACAGTATCATTGATTTAGAACTAGAAGGTACTTTATAGGCCATCATGTCCAACCCCCTCATTTTATAGTTGAGGAAATGAGGCTGAAAAAGATTAAGTAATTTGCCTGGGGTCATATAGCTAGTGTCTGAAGCCAGATTTGAAATCCAATTTTCCTGTATCCAAGCCAAGCACTCTATTCCTAGCTGTCCCCTTGACATTGCATCACATGTTTTCATTATAACATATATTTTCTAACATGATATAAATGAAAAATTAACATTATTCTTAGTGATTACATTAGGTTGACTAATCATAAAAGGAGGCAATTTAATCTCAACACTCGATGTCCCATTGTAGGATATTATTTCTGAGAGACAATGCTATTGGACCTTGCAGTCCAAAGGACATCTACTGATGCAGGGCCCCAGTTTACTATACTGTTTCTATCCAGTCACTTACAGCTCTCATTGATGAAGTAGCTTGTGGTTCTGGTGGTTTCCTATATGTGTTCCTTTTATTTGTGTCTTTGTTAAAAACTTTGTTGTCTGCTGATTGATTATTAGAGGTGTGTAGTGTCTGGGGTAACAGTTTATTTATGACCACACTGCTTTTGAATCCTTGATCTAGGTATGATTTGCCTAAGGAGTGGTCTGTGATGATCTATGACTCAAATTTAGGAACTTGCTAGATATTTGTGAAATTATAAAAGATATCATTTGTTAATCTTGTCCCTGGGTTTTACCATTGTTCATACCGTATAATTAAGCAGATGAGGACTTAACCTTCATTAATATCTCCCATGCTGTTTTTTCTAGAATAGCTTCTAGCTATTTTCCCCCACCCTGGCCCCTACCCTTTACAATAGTTTCTCCAGGTCTGATTTATAAAACTATCTTTCTGCATTAGTGGCAGAGGCCTCTCTAACCTAACAGTACTTTCCATTTTTTAAGACCTTAGCAAGAACCATGCCAGACCCCGCTTTCGGCAACATTGGCCTTAAAGCATGCTGCTGAACACCGTCCACAGAGCAAATGATTCAGTCCTTCACTTCTGCTCTAAGAGCCAAATCTGTGACTCTCACAGAAAAGCCTTATGGCACCCATTTCTTGGAGTTTGCCTGGAATGTCAGAAGTGTAGAAGAAAATAGTTTTAAAGTAATGTAGTCTTCCTGGTAGTTTTTCCTTGTCGTCCTACATTTATTATGTGCTGATTGAAATTTACGAGCGACCCAGGAAACCACTGAGCTAGCCACTTACAGTTAAGAAATAATAAATGCCTTATTTATTACCAACATTTACTATTGACGCCAAAAATAGCCAGCTAGAGTTATTGTCTTCTTTGTATACAATAGATACAGGCATATATTCAGGAGTTGCTTAGTTGCTGTGGGAAGTAGAATCCTTCCTTATGCCAACAGCAGTGTTACGAATGCAAATTTTGAGTGTATGAATATATAATAGTGAGAGAGTACCCCTACTACTGCTCCCTTAAATGAGGTTATAGAAAAGGGGAAAAATGCTAGTGGTAAATCCATTTTAAGATATCAATGGATGACTTATAGTCAAGACTGAGGCAGGGAGAACACTGCCGGGGATAGAAGTAGTTTGTAAAAGGCCAAGATAAATAAGTAGTGAGCTCTGTGGAGTCTGAATGAAAAGGTGGACCCAGAGATTGTGTTAGCCTGCTAGTCTCAAAGCAATTCAGAGAACTCTTTAAATACAGAAATATTTAAATTGCTGGAAAACTCAGGCTTGGAAAGAGGCAGCCTGCTTGAAGGCAAGAATGGAGACAAGTGCCCTTATGTGATCTTCATGATTAGCTCTAAACACAAAATACACAGCACTTCCTGTCAACACTCCAGACATCAGTTGTACTGGTTAGAGTGGCTACCGGCCATCACAAGGGAGAATTCTCAACAGGCTTCATTTTCCTTCCTTTCTCTTCCTCCTCTTACTAAGAAGTTACAAGCTCTAATCCTGTTAAATGTTTTTCAGAAGAAAAAAAAAGAAAGACATACTGTCATGGGGACAGCCCAACTGTACCTTTTGTAGTACACTTGGTGTAGTACAACGATTAGAGGTCTACGATAACCATTGATTGACTAGGGGAAACACCAAAAGCTTAAAGTGTTGGAAATAGGGTAACCTTTACATTGCTAGTGTGAGTTTCTGTGGACCTGAAGTATAGTTCAGAACTGACTTATTGTTGTTATATGTGTGGTTTTCTGGCCACTGACGCCCTCAGATGCACCCCATCCACTGCCAATAGACTATGAAGTCTATGAAATTTGCCATTTTAAGTGCAGGGTAGAGACACTCAAAAATATTTTTGATTGACTACAGAAGGAATATGTGGGAGTTGAGTCTACCAGATTCTACAGAATCATCTTATTCAGGTCTAGGTGTCTCACACCTACCTCTCTCTTCACCAGTCCACAACTACTTCCCTCAAGCTGCTGCTGGAGACAGAAATACCATTACTTACTATACAGTACAAACAGGACAAAAATTATTTTATGCCCCTTTTTACCCAAAGGAAACAAATCCTTGTTGCTATTATTTAACAGAACTCCAAAACATGTTAACATACTACACTTTCAGAGTATATAGAAAATGAAATAAAATTTTCCTTCAGGATCCTATTTGTTAGAAGAATATTTAAGCTTTCAGCCTATTAAAGGCTCTCTACTTAGTAGAGGCAGAGCCCAGGATTCTTGGCTGATATGATCCAGTTTTTTTTGTTATTTAAAATATTTATCAGTCCACACTGATTAGAATTTTAAAATGAAAAACTGAATTGGATCACATCTATTCAGAATCCCATACTCCATTCACACTGAATGGTTGGCTAGTACTATGTGTAGATCCTTTAACTGGCTAAAAACAGTCTCTTTAATAAACAGGATCCAGAAGGAAATTGTTATTTATCTTTGAAGTGAGTAGTATGTATATATATTATGATCACATGTGGATACAGTATAATATTAATTTAAATGTATACACACGCCTTCCACATAACCTCTCACATTAAGCTTCTTCTCAGATACAGTTGGCTCTGTGGTCTTTTGGCTCCCGCTGCTGCTAAAGAGAGCAATTTTTCAAGTTTATACCAAATGTCGCTCTATTTCATTTCCAAATATAATCTCCTGGAGAGTAGGTTCAATCTCTCTATTTCCAATCTCTAAAGTTAATACATGAATTTATATTCCTTTCTCTCTCTCGCTCTCGTAAATTAAGAGATGTAATTACTAGTCGCGGTTGCTACAAACGAATAAAGCACTGAGGGAGAAGAGGCTGATAGTGCCGTACGCCTGCAGCAGCTTTCCTTTTTCATTTTCCTCCCTTCCTTTCTGAGAAGTCTGTTTGTGAGGCAGGTTCTCTTTTTTACCGTTAGCAAGCCTCTTTTAAATCTGGGCAAGTCTCAGAACCACTCATTCCTTCTCTTACTAGGAAAGTTGGAAGAAACAAATCACAAAATTATTTCTTGCTTATCAATTAATGATGATTGGCAAACTGCCTCAGAATAGAGTATGAAGCTTTTTGGAAAGTTTTGCTTATCCAGGTCTGATTTCCTAGGCAACAAGCTATTATTACTCCTCCAAATAAGCTTCTATCTAAATAATTATAAGGTGTTCAGAAAGGGTCAGCCTACAATTGAGATGGCCCATCTGTGAGGAAGGGAGTGAAGAGAATGTCATCTAAGAGAATTGTCTCTTTTAGAGAGGGTCCTAAGTTCTTGGCATAACTCTAGGATCTGGAGTGTGTTATGTTAGACAAGGCAAACATTTTCTATAAGACTGGTTTCCCCATCTTAAACTTCCAAGCTGCAAGCCCTGATTAATTTAATAAAAAGTTTGTCTGATTTTTATGTCTACTCTGGACAGATTTGACAAAACAAAAATTTGAATATTTAAAAGATTGTATGAAGCAAACATTTTCATTCAGAATTTCTGCTTCTTGAATGAGATGCAGTAATGCGCTTCAGAATTATGGTCATGTGGATCTTCCCGGGAAAGGTGAAATGCCGAAATGAACCAAGGCTCTCCCTTTGGCACATCCTGAATTATCTACAGAAGAAATCTTTCTCCACATTCTCAAAACACTACAAATATCAAACCATCATTTTCTATGTGTTTAATAAATGTAAAGATTGACATCATGGGCTTGCCTTATCCTCAAGCCTCAGCACTTAGCATGGCCCTTTGCATGTAGTAAGCAGTTGATAAATGATTAATTTAACTGAGTTAACGTGGTATAGTGCAAAGAGCACTAAACTTGGAGCCAGAAAATTTGGATTTGCACCTGGGCTTTAAGCCTCAGTTTCCTTATTTATATATTAGGGATACTGTAATTCACATTCCCAACTCAATGTTGCTATAATGAAAAAAGACTTTATTAACTACAAAGTGTTATGGAAATAAGAGTTATTATTATGAATATTTTTGCTGTGGTCTCTGCAATAGTAAGGTTGTGGTGCCTTTACGTCATTGTTGCATTAACCATCATTCAGTTAGTAAGCATTAAATGCCTATCTATATATACCAGGCACAGGGAACATAAATATGCAAAGACCATTAGTACAATGAATGACAGAACAGTTATATTCAGGGAGTGACTGAAACCATAGCTTCTCAAACACGTTACAGTGGCACATGAATTACTAGCAGCGCACCTTGCCATATTCTTCTCTGATACAGGTCTGATCCCACCTGTCTTTCCTTGAATGGCCAAAAATAGGAGACAGAATTAACCATGGAGGAAGTAGTGGGTGATAAATGAATAGTGAAGCTTACAACTTCCAAGGAATTATGCATAGTGTGCTGAATCTGAGCATTAATAGCCGCATAGTTACATGTCTTTGGACCAATCATTGGGCCCTGTCAAAAATTACAAGATTGAGATAATGTTGAAGATAATAATCACAGTTATAATAACCAATATTACTTGACCTCTGGAGTGAGCATATGAAAGAGCTGAGATCCAACTGTGAAACCAAAAGGCCCAAAATGATCATTCTCCACATAAACGCAAACAAAATGTCAATAAAAAAGCATCAGACGGGGGCAGCTAGGTGGCGCAGTGGATAGAGCTCCAGCCTTGGAGTCAGGAGGACCTGAGTTCAAATCCAGCCTCAGACACTTGACACTTACTAGCTGTGTGACCCTGGGCAAGTCACTTAACCCTGATTGCCTCACCAAAAAAAACAAAACAAAACAAAACAAAAAATCAGACAAATGGTTGTCATGCAGATGTGTTTACAAAAATGGAGTGGATTGTCATTGCACTAGAATTACAAAAAACTCTTCTGTTAGGGGACTGGATCTGTTGTTCAATTCAGGTTTTCAGAGAAAGAGTAGAAACTATGCAATATATCACCACAAGGTTACCCACTCCCGACCAATCTCTTTCCCCTTTTTATTATTTTTAAATAAATTTATTTTAGATGCATTTATAATCTGTTTCTACTACTACCTCCTACCCCAATGAATAACAACAAAATGAAAAATGAAACCCATATCATAAACATATGTAATCCAATAAAACAAATTCTCACATTGATCATGATCAAATGTATATCTTTCTGCATTTTAAGTTAACCTCCTTTCTGGAAGGAGGTGAGTACTATTTTCAGATTTAGATTTTCTGGATTCCAGTTTGTCATTGCATTGATTAGAGTTCTAAAGTCTTTCAAAGATATTTTTCTTTATAATATTATTGTCATTGGATAAGTTGTTATTCTAATTCTTCTCACTTTATTCTGTGTCACTTTGTAGAAATTTCATTGTCCTCTGAAATGATCCATTTTTATCAGTTCTTATGGCATAGTATCATTCCCTTACATCTATATAGCATAGTTAGTTTAACCATTCCCCAATAGGACAGCCGTTTATTTTCCAATTTTTGTTTACTCCAAAAAAGGGCTGCTATAAATACTGTTGATAATATAAATCCTTTTCCTCCTTCTTTGATTTCTTTGTGGTGTAGGCCTAGTCAAAGATATGCACAGTTTAAGAACTCTGGGGGCATAGTTCTAAATTGCTTTCCAGAATGGCTGGACCAGTTCACAGCTCCATCAACATTGCACTAATGTGCCTGTTTTCTCATAACCCCTCCAGTATTTGTCATTTTTCTTTTTTTGGCACTTGTGTCAGTCTGATGGGTATGAAGTGGAATCTCAAAGTTGTTTAAATTTGCATTTCTCTATTAATGATTTATATCATTTTTTCTCACATTGTTGTTGAGAGCTTGGATTTCTTCCTTAGAAAAATGTCTTCTCCTATCTCTTTTAACCATTTATCTATTGGGGAATGGCTTTTAGTTTTATAAATTTGAATCATTTCTTTATATATATCTTGTATGTGAGACCCTTATCAGTGAAACTTGGTAAGTTGTTCCCATTTGTTTATATGTTTCCTTTCTAATTTTAACTATATTAGATTTGTTTGTACAAAAAATATTTTTTTAATTTTACTTAATCAGGGGCAGCTAGGTGGCACAGTGGATAGAGCACTGGCCCTGAAGTCAGGAGGACCTGAGTTCAAATCTGGCCTCAGACTGAACACTTGACACTTACGAGCTGTGTGACCCTGGGCAAGTCACTTAACCCCAATTGCCTAAAAGAAAAAAAAATGTAAAAAATAAAAAAAAATTTTTACTTAATCAAAATTATTTATTATATCTTGTGCAATCCTTTCTATTGCTTATTTAATCATGGAACTTGTTTCCTATCTATAGATCTCAAAGGTAATTTTTTCCTTACTCTTCTAATCTGTTTTTGATGTGACCTTTTATATCTAGATAAAGTATCCACTTGGAACTTATCTTGGTGTATGATGTGAGGTGTTAGTCTCAGTCTAATTTCTGCCAGACTACTGTCTTTTGCTTTTTGATGAGGCACTTGGAGTTAAGTGAGTTGCCCAGGGTCACACAGCTAGTAAGTGTCAAATTTCTGAGCCCAGATTTGACCTCAGGTCCTCCTGACTCCAAGGCTGGAGCTCTATCCACTGTGCCACCTCGCTGCCCCTACTGTCCATTTTTCTTAGCAGCTGTTGTTAAATAGTAGCTCATAAGCACTATGGATTACAAAAACCATACTATCTACAAATACTTAGAAAGATAATTTCCAATAGCAAGAGTTACACACCTGAAGCTCTCCATTCTTCATAAACCAACAGATTTCTCCATATTATGAATACAAACCTCCAAATGTCTTTGAGAATTCAACAAATAATTTGTGCAAGAACTAGAGCATCATCACAGGCAAACCTGTTTCCCTACAGTTGCCCATAAAAATTCAAAAACAGTTTTACTAGATGTTGCTATGCTGAATACTCATAAGCTCCACACCCCTTGTAATGAAAAGCTCTCAAAATAGAAAGACCTCATATAATAGATCAAACCTGCATGGGAATAGGATGAAGTACAAATCATCCCTGTCATACTTTGTGCTGTTAATTTATCTCAACAACGTTGTCAGTCAGTCTACGGGAGATAAGCTCATTTTGCTACTTTTGTTCAGTTACAAAAAGCTAACCCCTTATCCACCTCCACCGTAGTACGCCAAATATCAAATATAAAAGAACACTAATAGGACAGTGACGTGTTCTTGGCCCATCTCAATCTGATTATAACATTGATTATAACATGAGAAGAACAAGAATAACAGACAACAGTAGCTCAGGTTTTTATGACTGTCCTGTGACCCAGGTGCTTAACTCAAAATGTGAATGGATTGAATGATGAGATTGAAGTTGTTTTTCTTCCAGTCTAGTTGGAGGCATGTGGAGACAGTTACTCCCTTAGTCTTCCAAAAATTTTCTAGATGTGAAAGTGTGAGCTCTTGTAGCTACACAAAAACTGAATTATTTTTGTCACTGGCATGTTAAAGAAGAGGAAGAGTTTGAATTTGCCAGGTCATATTTGAGATCTCCTGGTTTTTAGAATCTTTGTTTCCCTGTCTATAGCAATGGGATTTCCTGCCCACCCTAAGAAATGTGAGTTAAATGTTTTCTTCAGGATCCCACAGTACAGGGTTTGGGACATGGATCTAGAGTGCTCTTTGAACTTGTCACTTCTTTGCTGGAGTGTGGGCTGGAAGTAATCACAAGCATCTTAACTTATTTTCCTTCCTTGGTATTTTCTCTCTTAGCTGGACATAGAGCTGAAAATCCTGAAGTCTCAGACTGGTACAGTTGATCAGAGCTTCTTTGTGTCCAATGATGAGTTGAATGCCCTCAGGTGAGTACCAGAAAGTCCTCATGAGGACTAGAAGGAATTTGGCAACACAGATGAATTGTTTCTGGACATCATCATGTGCTTTATTCTAGAAAATTGTTCCTCCCTCCTGTCTTCATGCTGGCCTCCCTCACCTCTAAACTTCAACAAATGGTCGTTTCCCTTGACTTTACTCTTCTATTTCTGTAATTCAGTTTATAATTAACACCTAAAACCTGCTTAATTCTCTTCCTTTCCCTTATCTGATTATAACCTCTTAGCATTCCACCTTTCCCTATACATTATAATCCCTAACCACCAAACTCCATTCGAAGGAAAATGAGAAATGCCCTTCTATCAAGTCACTAGCCTGGCCTCCTGCTTTGAAGGGAAAGGACACTTAAAGCATTCATTTGGCTCCACGTACTTGTTCCTTTGGCTAAACCGATTAAGTTCCTGAAAGGACTCTATCCTGAGGCCAAAGCCCTATGGACCTTGAAAATCTGTATCTTCCTGCAGTGATGAACGAACTGTTCCCTGGTCATAACCTTCACATCCCACCATCCTGAATAGCTGTTGTACTATATTTCTTTTCCCTTTTGTGAGTCAGCTTCTTCAGAAGGCCATCTACAGTTGGTGCTTCTACTTCTCACTGTCTTCTAGCCCCCCTTTAGTCTGGCTGCCAACTTCATCATTCAGCTGAAGCTGTTCTATTCAAAGTTCCCAGTGATCTCTCAATTGCCAAATGGCCTCTTCTTGATCCTCATTCTTTTTTGACCTCTCTCTGGCATGCTAGATAGAGCACTGGGCTTGGAGTCAGGAAGACATGATTTCAAATGTGGCCTCAGATATTTACTAGCTGTGTGAATCTGGGCAAGTCACTTAACCTCTGTTTGCCTCAGTTTCCTCAACCATCCAGGATTGGTACCTACCTCCCTGGATTGCTGTGAGGATCAAGCGAAATAAAATTTGTTAAGTGCTTAGTACAATGCCTGTTTAATAAATGCTTGTTTCCTTCCTTTGACACTGTCCATTATTGTGTTGTCATGAATAATCTCTTCTCTAGATTGCATGGTTCTCTTCTTACCTTTATGACTTTTCCCTCTGTCTCTTTTGTTGGATATTCCTTTAGATCATACCTGTCAAATGTGGGTGTCCCCAAGGCTCTATCCTGGACCCTCCTCTCTTCTCTTTCTATACTATCGTACTTGGTGATCTCATCAACTTCCATGGGTTTAGTTATCATTTCCATGACATGATTCTCAGATAGATTTATCCAATCTTAACCTTGTGTCCTACAGTCTTGCATCACCAACTATTGTACATCTCAAACTACATATCCTGTCGGCATCTAAAACCCTCCATGTCCAAAGTGGAGCTCTGACAACATTAGTACTATTGTCAGCTCCTTATTGGCATTGATTCTACATATCCAATCTGTTGCCAACTCTTGTTTTTCCCTTGACAACATTCTTTGTATATATCCCCTTCTCTCTATTTCTGCAACCATAACCCTCATGTTGGCTCACATCATTTCACACCTCGACTCTCAAGCCTTTTGCTTGGTCTCTAGGCTTTGTCTCTTGCCACTTTAGTCCATTCTCCACTCAATGGGTGCCCAAGTGATCTTCTAAATGTAGGTCTGATCACGTTTGCTTTTACTATTTACTGAAGACATAGGTTCTCATTTTACTCCCTGGGAAGCAGTTATTTGGCCTAAATATTTTTGGCCAATAAATATAATAATAGTTAACATCTGTGTAGCTGTTTGATAGTTTACAAAATTATTTATATGCATTAACTTCCTTCAAAGATTTAAAAATTATGAAAGAGGGATTCCACTTGTTCTCCTTGATTCCAAAGGTCAAAAATAGGACTAATTACCACAAGGTAGACTTCAGCTCACTATAAAGATGCACATTCAACTGTATGCTATCTAATGGATTAGAAGTTCCCTCCAAGATGCATACTGCAGCATATCCATGACTACCCATTCTATACAGCTCTTGTCTTCCCATAAATTCTCCACATCAGTTATATTTTTTCACTTCATGAAACAAGATAAGGAAATACTTACTAAGAATTCAAGCTCTGTAAGGGTAAAATAGGTTGCCCCAGCAATCATCCCTTCTCTTTCTAGTCTTCTATTTTCACTGTCCACTGGTTCCTTCCCTACAGCTACAAACAGGGCCAAGTCACCCCATCCTTAAAATTAAACTTCACTAGACAGCATTATCTTTTTATTCTATATCTCTCCTTTTCACAGCCTAACTCTTGGAAAATCCCCATTGATAACTCTTCTTACTCTTCTGTCATCTGCTTCTCAACATCTATAATCTGACTTTATTTTTCTTCTTCTTCTTCTTCTTCTGCTGCTGCTGCTACTGCTATAATCAGGGTTAAGTGACTTGCCCAGGGTTATGCAGCTAGTAAGTGTCAAATGTCTAAGGCCAGATGTGAACTCAAGTACTCCTGACTCTAAGGCTGGAGTTTCTGCTGTGCCTATAGTCTGACTTTCAATGTCATCACTTAAGTGAAACTAAAAAAAAAACAAAAAAACCTCATGATCATGTCATCTTCTTACTCAGTAAAGTCCAGTGGCTCTCTATTACTGCAAGGATCAAATATAAAATCATCTTCAGCATTTGTAACTCTTCATGACTTGGCTCCTTCTTGCCTTTCATATCTTTTTGCCCTTCAAATCTTCTTGCCCTTTACTCCCATTCATACAGTCTAGCAGTTTTGGCCTTCTTACTCTTCTTTACAGAGAACATTCTATCTCCCAACTCTTTGACCTTCCACTGACTCTCTCCCATGCCTGAAATGCTCTCCCTCTTTTCTTCTACCTCCTGCTTCCCTGGATACTTTCAAGACTCAACTCAGATCCCACCTTCTAGACAAGGTCTTTCTCCATCCCTTTGTTCCTCCACATGACTTCCCTCTGAGATTTCTTCTCTAATGAGAGAGAGAGAGAGACACACACACAGAGAGAACTATGAGCATTTATTAAAAATTTGCAGGCATTTTGCTAAATGCTAGGGCTACAAATACAAACAAGAAGTCCCTACATTCCAGAGGCTTACATTCTAATGGGGGAATAGAACACATAAAATGAAAATGGGAAAGATGGGGAGGGGACAGGAGGAATGGTAAGGCAGAGAGTGGATGAGAAGTGTAGTCAGGAGTGAAGTGAACATGGCCTGGGCATCTTATGAAGGATGCACTAATTAGAGTAGGGCCACGTGGCAGAGGCATCTCCAGGGTGAGAATGCTGCTGGTAAGGAGATAGAAAAGTCTGGAGAGTGACAGATGGAGCCAGGTTATTTCCACCATTGGAATGCTTGAACTTTCCAAAGGCAGGGACCACATTTTTGCCTTTCTTTGGATCCCCAGCATTTGGCACAGTGCTTGGCACAAAGTAAGTGCTTAATGAATGCTTGTTGAATGACTGACTGAAACTGCTCTCTCCATTGTTACCTATGATCTCTTAATTGTTGTAGCCAATGGTCTTTTCTTAGTCCTCATGGTTCTTGTCTTATTTGCTGTATTTGACACTGTTTACCACCCTTTCCTCCTGAATACTCTCTCTTATCTGGGTTTTCATGATACTGCTCTCTCCTGGCTCTCCTTCAACCTGACTGACCATTCATTCACAGCCTCTTTTGAGGAATAATTATTAATATCATAACTCCTATTTCATGTGCTTCCCAAGCTTCTGTTCTCAGCCCTCTTCTCTTCTTCTTCCATACATTCTCCATTGGTGACCTCATCAGCGTCCTGTGCATTTCTCCTGTATTATTACAACATATTCCTAAGGGGCCTTCTTGCCTTGCCTTTCCCATTCCAGTCAATCCTGCATACTGCTACTAAGGTGATTGTCTTTAATTGTAATTCTGACTCCCTGTCTCTCCTCTACTCAAGTAGTCTCCCTATGGTCTCTCCTCTGTTTAGCTTTTAAAGCCCTTCACAACCTTTTCCTGACCTATCTTTCCAGACTCATTGGACATTGCCACACTCTGCAGTTGTCAGACTGGTGTTCTCTCTGTTGCTCACACACAGTACTTTATTTCCCATTGCTGTGCCTTTGCCCTGGCCATCTCCTATGCCTGAAATGCATTGCCTGCTCATCTTTGCCTCATAGAACACAGTCCTAGCACTGCACTGATGGCAGTGGCTGCCCCATGGTAGAGTTGGATAAGTAGATCTGAGAATCATCAGAATTAGAAATAATAATTGAATCCATGGGAGTTGATGAGATCATCAAATAAAATAGTATTGAGGGAGAAGAGAAGAGGGCCAGAATCTTTACAAAGGAAATACAAATCCAAATAAATTCAAAGAAAAAAGCAAGGAAAATTGGGTGGGAGAGAGGATACTAATAGAACAAGAAAGACTTTGTGTAGAAAGTGTCGAACAGAATTTTAAACAGAACAAGTGATTGATTCTAAGAGGCAGAGGTGAAGTAGGAGTGCATTCCTAGCATGAGGGACAGCCACATAGGTGTTAGATGGAGTAGAATAATGATGACAATGGCCATAGCTTTTACACTCATATGGTTCTCTAGGATGTACAAAGTGCTCTAAATAACATTTTCTCTTTTGATCCTCACAACAATTCAGCGCAGTAGTTACTGCTACAGTATTACCTTAATTTTATACTTAAGGAAACTTAGACTGAGAAATTAAATGACTTACCCATAGTCACACAGCTAATAAGCATCAAAATTAAGATTCATATCTGGAGTTCTCAAGTCCCACAATATTATATTTTACTCTGTTGATTTTCTTTTTAAAGGTAAAGAAATTAACTGTTATTGTACACCCTCAAAAAATTGTGTCTATGTCTACTCTAAAGGATCCTGGCTTTTCTTACCTACCAAAATCCACTGTTTGGTGGATTTGGTACTCTCAAAAGAGTCTTATGAGAATCAGCCTCTCCTCATCTTAGTTCCCACTATGGTTAGGCATGCAATCATATACTTAGAACCAGAAAGAATCTTCAAGAGCATTGAGGCCAACTTCTGTTCACAGATGACAGAACAGAAGCCCAAAAATGTAAATTGACTTGCCTAAGGTCATAGAGGTAAGGAGTGGCAGGGCCAGGATTTGAACCCAGATCCTCTGACTCCAAATCAATTTCTCTTTCTACTGTCTCATACTGCCTTTTTTTTTTTAAGTAAAAAAAAAATTTGACTGCTTCTCTCTACCTTCACAGTCCTGTGTCTATACCTGCCTAAGGGATCTTTCCCTCTCTAGAGCTACCACAGTCTACCATGTCTTACCATGTTGCATGGGCACTTTCTGATGGGTCTTTGAAGAGTCACCCTCTTCTAATCTTAATTCCTTCTTTGTTGAGTATTCTGCTTCTCTGTTAATAAAGTCAGCATGCTGTTGGCTAATTTCTGGAATTTGAGGAAGCTCTAGGAGTAATTTGCCAGGCTCCCTCTTTCACATCCTGGTTAATATAGGCAAAGTACTTTTTCTGTATAGAAGTTTCAGTGTCTTTGTTTCACCTCCAAGATTTGTTTCTTGGTAATTATTTTTGTTGAGCAGCATTTACTGCCTATTAGCTATTGCAGAGCAGCTGGATTTCTTTGTTTTCCATGACTTGATGTTTGCATGCAGATAAGGGCTCAACAGGAAATCTGTTTTAGCAAGAATGCTTGGAGTTCTTTCATTAAAGGTCTATTTTTCCCCTTGTACAATTATATGTCATCTTTCAGGGTAAATTTGTCTTTGTTGTAACCCTTAGTCTTTTGGAATATCATATTCTAAGGTTTTCTCTCCTTTAAAGTTATTGCTATCAATTATTCAGTGATCCTGACAATGTTTCCTTGTTACTTTTCTTTCTTGTGGTTTGTTACATTTTTGTCTTTGACCTGTTCTATGACATTCCTGGGAATTTTCACTTTGGGGTTTCTTTCAGGAGATCACTAACAGATTTATTCTACTTTCACTTTGCCCTTTGTATTTTAGTAAATCTGGGCAGCTTTCATTTATAATTTTTTAAGATATGATGGCAGCTATGTGGCTCAGTGGATAGAGTGCTGGGCCTGGAGTCAGGAAGATTCATTTTTGTAAGTTCAAATCTGACCTCAGACACTTGCTACCTGTGTGACCCTAGGCAAGTCCCTTAACCTTATTTGCCTCAGTTTTCTTGTCAGTAAAATGAACTGTAAAAGGAAATGGCAACCAATTCTAGTATTTTTGCCAAAAAGCCCAAGATGGGGTCATGAAGAGTTGGAAGTGATTGAATAACAATAGTAACAACAACAAAATGGACTTTTCCCCCCCTTTTTTTGGTCATGCTTGTCAGAGAATAAAGCAAAGCAATTCTTAGCTTATCTTTCTTTGATATCTTTTCAAGATTAGTTGTTTTGTATAGTAGGTACCTTACATCTCCTGCCCCCCCTCCCCTTTTTGGTTCTACTATTTCTTGTTGTCTCATGAAATCATTGATTTGTTTGGTTTTTCTACTTTTTAAAAAAAAAAAAACTTATTTGTTCGCCTTCCAATTCTTTCTTCCAGAGCTATCATTTTAATTTCATTATTTAGATCATTTATTATTTCATTTTTTAGATCTCTTTCATTGTTACTTCCAGGTACTCTTTCAGTCCTTGTAACCACGCTATTTTTCTCTTTGTATTTGTTGTAGAGTTGCTTTCTCTTCTTTTCTGTCTACTGCTTTTTGTGATCTCTTATCAAAAATATTTCTTCTTGGTGTTTAGTGTCTTCTCTTCATTCCTCACTCCAGCCATAATTCTTGATTTGCAACTTTGTGCCGGATCCAAGCTCAGTCCCCGGCCTCACTCTTCAGTGGTATAGTTAGGCCTTCTTTGGTCCTGATAGTGATTTTCTGTGCTCTTGCTTATCATACCTACCTCGGCTCATATGTCTGTGGGTCCCTTATCATAGTCCTATAGTCATAGGAGAGTGGTTGGTTCTCCTTTGACTGGGTCCTGCTTTCAGCTTCCATCCTCCTTAGGGTCTCTCCAGTCGGGTCATTTCTGCCATATTTCGCTTTCTGCCCCACCATCACTATATACCATCAGGTCAGGGCCCTACCATGGGCTTCCATCCTCCAGACCTTCCCTAGTCACACTTGTTTACCAGAGCTCTTGTTGGCTTTCCTGGTAGGTGCTCACTTCTGGTGCTCCTAGCACCATGACAGGCTGGGTTTTGTGTAGTCTTACATTAGGTGAAGTAGCTTCCTAAAGTTTCTCCTAGGATTTCTTGATCCTTATTCAATCTGGTGCCTTCTTTAGGTTGTTACTGTCATTTTAACCTAACATCTGGTACCTTTTTATTAATGACTTCCTTATAATGTGTATATATGTATGTATGTATAGATATACACACACACATACACATATATACAGTGTGTATATATGTGTGCGTATGGATCTATCTATATCTATAAAATCAGTGGGATTTCAGGGTCACAGCATATGGCTTACTTTCTTAGCATAATTACAAATTGCTTTCTATAATAGATGGACCATTTCACAATGCATTAGTGTGCCTGTCTTTCCTGAACTCCCCAGTGGTGACTGTTCTCATTTTTTGTCTTTTTTTACCAGTTTGCTGGATGAGAGATGAAATCTCAAAGGTGTTTTGATTTTCATTTCTCTCCTTAATGATTGGGAGATAATCTTTCAGATTATTTTTCATAGTTTGTTATTCTTTTTTGAGAACTGTTCATCTCCTTTGATTACTTACTAATTAGGGAATGTTTTTGCATTATTGAATCATAGAATTTTGAGAGTTAAAAAGGGCATTAGATAGCACCTAGTCCAGGGGTAGAGAACCTATGGCCTCAAGGCCACATGTGGCCTTCTAGGTCCTCAAGTGTAGCCCTTTGACTGAATCCAAACTTCACAGAACAAATCTCTTTAATAAAAGGATTTGTTCTGTAAAACTTGTACTCAGTCAAAAGGCCACACCCAAGGACCTAGAAGGCCACATGTGGCCTCAAGGCCACAGGTGTCCCCACCCCTGACCTAGTCCAATCCTCTCATTTTACAGATGAGAAAACTGAGGCCTACAGGAGCAAAATAACTTGCTTAAGGTCACAGACCTAGTTATTTAAACAGATGGAACCAAAGAATAGGTTCTTTGTTCTTTCCAGCATGCCTAGAAGCAGCCAGGGTTTTGGACATAATGTCCTAAAAAATGTTGACAGTGTTGCCCAAATGTAGCAGAATGAGAGAGAGAGAGAGAGAGAGAGAGAGAGACAGAGAGAGAGAGAGAGAGAGAGAGAGGAAAAGGAGGAAAGGAGGAGAGGGAAGGGGAAGGAGAGGAGGAGAGGTATCTGTTCTCTAGCAGTTCAAGTAAGAGAATATTGTATATGGGGTAGAAAGGGAGCACTTTTCTTGATGTTAGAGTAGTTCAGTCTTTGAATGAGCTGTACTTTTTGCCCTTCTTCTTTACTTCCTTATCTTTTATACCATGATCTCCCTCAAAAGTTAGTTTACCCCACTCATTGTTACTTTGCATTTCCTTCATATCCCACATGATTACTGTGGAAGTATATAGTTCAGCCTCCGTTAGATATTAGCTTCATTCTTCTTTAGTTCATCTTTTCTACAGAAGCTGTTAGATGGTGCAGTGGATAAAGCACTGGACCTGGAGTCAAGAAAACCTAAGTTCAAATTCTGCCTCAGACACTTACTAGCTGTGCAACCCTCAGTTAATCACTTGAGCTCTCCGTGTCTTAGTTTCAGCATCTGTTAAAGGGGGAATGTTAATAGCACCTGCCTCCTAGGGTTCTTGTGAAGATCTAATGAGTTGTTAATAACAACAATAATAGGATTTATATAGTGTTTTAAGTTTATATAGTCTTTATATAGTGTTTAAAGTGCTTTGAAATGTTATCTCACATTATTCCCCCCCCCCAAAATAAAACCAGGAGAGGTGTTACTGTATCCTCATTTTACATATGATGAAACTAAGGCTAAGAGGTTAAGAAATTTGCTCAAGGTCGCGTAGTTAGGAAGTGTCTGAGGCAGGGTATGGTCTCAATCTTCCTGACTCCACGTCCGGCGTTCTGTATCCGCTGCACCTCCTCACGTCTGTGGCCCTTCACAAACCTTAAAGTGTTACTGAAAATGCTAGCTTCCAATGGAAATAGAAGCCTTTGAATCAACTTCTCTACTAAATATTCTCTTCTTGTTTCCTATATGAACGAATAAAGGGTTGAAGAAGAAATGCTGGTAAATTTAGAACACGATGATGAAATACAATAACTTGACCCTACCAGCATGATGCAAACTCTTATTCTTATACAGGCCTTTCAGTAACAGTGATTGTACTTGTACTTTGTGAATGGTGCTTAAAATAGGACTTTTTCTATTTAAACTTTCTGTGTTTTATGGATTTGTTTCAGCAAGATTCCAACCTTATTTTCTTTCACTTCTTTCCATGTGGGAGTTTTACATGACTTTTTAAAAGCCTGTCTCATAAATTCCCCTTAGTCAAATCTTTGGGCTATATAGCCAAGTTAGAAACACATCTCTTCTCTTCTTTTCAATGATTAAGACTTGATTGTGAGCAAAATATTACAGTTTAGTTTCATTCATTCTTCTACAAGTGTGAGCACAATAAGGCCAAATAGCTCTTAACAGATAATTGTATAGGATATCAAACTTTTTATGTTTAAAAATATACAGATATGCAGATTGCATGCCGTCTTGGGGAGGGAGGGGGAAAAATTTAAAACTCAAAAGTTTATGGAAGTGATTGTTGAAAACTAAAAGTAAATTAATTAATTACAAAAATATATAGATATACATAGATTGTATAGTCATATGTATGTAGACACAAATATATGCATATGTATGTTTAAAAGCTTTGTTATAACTTTTTCTTTTTCAGAGGGCTCAGAGCCACAGCTGTGGAAGAAGAGTCTTAGTTTAATTAATAGAAATTCAGGTCAACATTTGTTTAACTTGCTGTGCTGAGAAAACACTGGTGTGTCATATCCAGGCAATATCAGCATTTCCGCTTTGGCAGCTGGTCAGAGAAGGGGGCACAAGGAAAATGCTGAATGTGTTTAACTTGAGTTGTAGTTAAGCAGAAAATAGAAATTATTCAATCTCTTTCATTGGAGCTTAAGTTGATTCTGCTAAAGTCCAGATGGAATCTTGCCTTCAGAATTCGGCATTGTTCTCTTGGGCCCCCTTATTATTTCCTCCCTTCTCTGTAGCTGAACAAAGCTGGAGAAAATCACAAAATTGGGCTGACTGGATCTATTACAAATTTATGTTATATAATCTCAACTGGGCCCTCACTATGGGAAGGCAATTCTTTTACATCTCTCTCATTCAGTTTCTCACTTAGCATAGCAGCTCATTTCATTTTTCCTTAAACCTCCCATTGCTGCCCCTACCAAGGCAAACTAACCCCTATATGTGCACAAGTATCCCATTCCATCCTTGTCTTCTCCAGCAAATTTCCCCCTCCATCATCCTCACCCTCTCATTTATCTTCAGTCTCTCCTTGTCTGCTGGCTGCTTCCCTGCTGCCTTCAAACATGCCCATGTCTCCCTCAACCTGAAAAAAACAAATCCTCATTTGATCCATCCATCCTCACCAGCTGTTGTCCTATATCTCTTCCCCCTTTTGTGTATCAAAGGAATATCAGACTCCTTGATAAAGCCCCATACAGTAGGTTCCTTTTCTATCAGTCTCCTTTTAACTGTCTACAGTATTGTTTCATCATTCAACTAAAACCACTCCTTAAATGTTATCATTGATCTCTTGTCAAATCTAATGGCCTTTTTCAATCCTCAGTCTTCTTGACCTCTCTGTAGCCTTTGACATTGTTGATCACCTACTTCCTGATACTATCTTCTTTCTAGGTTTTAGTAAGGCAGTTAGGTGGCACAGTGGTTAGAATGTTGAGCATGGAGTCAGGAAGACCTGTGTTCAAATCTGACCTTAGAAACTTACTAGCTTTGTGAGCCTGGGCAAATGACTTCACCCTGTTTGGCTCAGTTTCCTCATCTGTAAAATGAGCTGAAGAAAGAAATGGCAAGCTACTCCATTATCTTTTCCAAGAAAGCCCCAAATGGGATCACCAGGGGTCATACATGACTGAAACGACTGAATAGCAACAACTCTCTCCTGTTTCTCCTCCTTTGTAAATATCTTTCTCAGTCTTCTTTGCTGGATCTTCATCCAGGCCACATCATCTATCTGTGAGTATCCCTCAGGAGTTTGTCCTGGACCTACTTGTCTTCTCTCTGTATCCTGTTTCACTTGGTGATTTCATCAGCTCCAAGGGTTCAATTATCATCTCTATGCTGATGATTCTCAAATCAACTTATCCACTTAGAATCATAACCTCTCTGCTAACTTCTATTCTTGCATCGTCACAACTACCTATTAAACATCTCAAAATGTATGTCCCATAGACATGATAAACTCAGCTTGTAATTAGCAGAGCTCATTATCTTTCCACCCTCAAACACTTCCCATTCATGAACTTCCTTATTACTATTGAGGGCAACACCATCCTCCCAGGTAACCAAGTTCACTTCACACATGGTAGGCTTTAAGAAATGTTTTCTGGGGGCAGCTCGGTGGCGCAGTGGATAGAGCACCAGCCCTGAAGTCAGGAGGACCTGAGTTCAAATCCAGCCTCAGACCAAACACTTGATACTTACTAGCTGTGTGACCCTGGGCAAGTCCCTTAACCCCAATTGCCCCCCCCCAAAATGTTTTCTGAATTAAATTCAATTGAACCTTGGTATCATCCTTGATTACTCACTCTCCTTCACCATTATCAGCTCTGTCCCTCATATCTAATCTGTTGCCAAAGCCTATCTATTTTACCTCTGTAGCAGCTCTCACATTTGCCCCTTTCTCTCCTCTGACACTGCCACCATTTTGGTTTAGGCCTTCACGTCACCTCCCACTAGATAGCTAGCCTACTGCAGTAGTCTGCTGGTTGATGTCCCTGCCTCAATTCTCTCTCCACTCCAGTCCATCCTCCACTCAGCTGTCAAAGTGATCTTCCTAAACCATGTCTAACAATGCACTGCCAGTGGCTCCTTGTTACCTCTAGGATCTAATATAACATTCAAAACTGTTCACAACTTGGCCTCCTACTTTCTAGTCTTTTTATACCTTACCCTCCCTGCCTTTGACACTTCAATATACTCTTCAAAACAGTGACACTGGCCTCCTTGTTGTTCCTTGAACAGTGCACTCTATCTCCGGTCTCTGGGCATTTTCACTAGTTTGTTCCCCATGCCTAGAATACTCTTTCTACTAATTTCTGCCTCCTGGCTTCTTTCAGGTCCCTGCCAAAATTCCATCTTCTCCAGTAAGCCTTTCTTGATCTTCTTTAATGTTAGTGCCTTCTCTCTGTTGATTATTTCCAGTTTATCCTGTATAGAGCTTGTTTGTACATATTATTTGCATGTTATCCTCCCCATTGGGTTGTGAACTTCTCAAGATCAGGAGTGATCTTTTGTCTTTCTTTGTATCTCCCGCAGTTAGCACAGTGTCTGGTACTTGGTAGGTGCTTAGTAAATTCTTATTGACTGACTGACTATAGTTGGTTGTTGGTTGGTTGTTGTTCTTTGTGTTGGAAGAGGACAAAATGTCATCACTATGTCAGGGTCAAGGTGCAGTGTGTCTGACTATGTCAATCAATACAAGCTCTGAAGGCTGTACCACAGGTTGGGCACAAATAGTTCACATGAATATTTGGAGTGGAGATGTCTCTAAATTTGCACTTCTCATTTCTTTAGAGCTCCTGCAACTCTGCTTTGCATGTAGAGCACAGTGTCTTCTTTGATGGGAGGCATACCATGCTGAGTGGTCCTGTGCCATTGTCTCCTAAGTCTCACAATCAATTCCAGATTTCTTCAGGAACACCTTGAGAGTGTCTTGTATCACTTCCGACCTGACTATAATAGTCTATGCTGACCACCACTTTGAAACTAAGGAGCTAAGATGATTGTTAGACCAGTTCAGATACTTTTAGTATGCAGAGTACATTTGAACTCCCAAATAACTAAGAGAAAGCCATCTATATAGAATTCTTCAAAGAAAACAACAATGACATAATATCTTTATGTGGTTAATAGGCTCTGTTTTACATAATAAGTTAGAGTTATGTGACTAACCTGCCAATTTTTCCTAACCTACTGTTGGAAATGTTTTCTTGTCTTGGAAAATTGGTTCTTGTAAATGAGGGGATGAGAGAATTCTTCAGAATTCCATCCACATACTTGAATTTGAATGTTTAAAAATGTTTTATTAATTGGCTTTCTCTTGCAGAAGTCAATTGTTAATGGTTCACTAGCTTCTAATCAATCCCCAGAAAAAAAAAATGCATCATCCTTTTCCCATCAGTATTTTATCTTGTCAGATTCGGATTGTAGAATCACCTTGACTATGGGTTTCTCATGCAAATTTCCTTTGATCTTTCTTACCTTATGCATTTCTAAATGGTCAGTCCCCTAGTTCAAGAGCATTCCAATTGCATTCACTATGACTTCTCATATCAGTTTCTGTTAGAGCTATGAAGGATACATTTCAGTCTAACCCCTCCAGTTAGCTCACGTCTCAGAAGAATGAGACTGTCCCAGATGTATTAGGTGGTACAAAATATCCTCTGACCCTCATCCTCTAGTTGAGTATAGATCTGCTATTAAGGATCAGATGCTTTAGGAAGCCTTTTTTGTTGTTGGTGGTGGTTTCTTTTTGTTTCTTTGTTTGTTTTTTACCTTTTTACCTTATGTTCCTGTTTTTTTCAAGCTCATTTCTGAAAACATGCCAGTAGACAAGCAAACGCTCACCACTACAAAAATCAAGGCCATCCATTTTAATTCCCCCCAATCAAGATTCATATTCTGAGACAAAGAGAGACCCATGCCCCCCGTATACACCCTATTATTCCCCACACTCCCTTTATCTGATCAGTCTCATTTGCTCTATTCATTCATAGTGTTTTGATTGGTGCTACCTAAAGGAGTTAGAGACCTTTTTTTTTTTTACTATAATGATAATGTCAAAGTGTTCCTTTATAACAAATAAATAAGTAAATTTTCAAAGGCAAAAAACTTTACTAAAGACTTAAGTGGCAACAACTGAAGGACCTTTTCAACTGGAACAAATCTGAACTCTTTCATTTCTCCTGTCAAGTAGCAACTCTAGTAAATCCTAAATGTTGTCTGTGGATTTAGCGAATGGCTAGAGTTACAGTAATTCAAAAGAAATTCATGTCCTTGCCAACGCCTATTAGTCACACTTGTTGGAAATCTCCCTGCTCAGCTCAGAACATAGTTACACTGCCATCTGGATCCTTCTGTGGAGCCTTTTTCCATTTCCATTGAGGAGTTCCCACACAGTGCCATCTTTATTCCAGATTGGGGGGAGTGGGCAGGGGGATGGAGACAACAATGTTTTGTGCTTGCTAGGGGAGATAAAGATGCTTTAGAGGCCCAGCATGCTTTGCAGATGCCACACCTGTTTGGAACATCTGCACCTCTGCTAACATGTGATAATAAGTAGTCCAAGTATAGAAGACAAGTTTCCAACCAGGAAGCACAAATTGAGGTGGTTCAGGTGAGGGAATAAAAGAATGAGCTGTATTTGAGAAATATGAAAGGAAGTGGAGGACCTTTGTATATTAAACCTGCTACCTAGAACTTGCCTTTCTCTGGGTCATTTTAACTTCTGGCTAGCTAGAAAATACTCTATAGTGTTTTCAGGGATATTACCAAGATTTCTGAGTTTTCAGTCCTTTGTCTAAAAAATGTATTTATCACACTTCGAAACCATCTTACCTCGCCTCAGCAGTAATAGTATTTTGACTTATGTACATAAGGATATGTTCTCTTTCATTACAACCCTCATTAACCCAATCTTCATTCTCCAACATCATGTCATAATCCCCATTGCATTTAGCAAAGATCAAAAAGGAGTGACCAGCTGAAGATGAGGAGTAGGAGAGATCTGCCTCCCTCTAATGGGCCAAAAGCTTATTTCTTCATGGACAGCACTTTGTTGACCAACAAAACCTGGCCTTGGTGATAAACCTATCTGCTGTCACAAGATTTGCTTTTCTCTTTACCCCCCATTGTTACTTCTTTTCAGCCTTTTTGGAACTAGTTTGTGTGTCTGGTGGTAGGGGGTAGAAAGGTGAGTGAGAACATTGGTATCATCAAAGTGAAAGGAAGGATTCAAGACTAGACAGAATTATAGCAGCAGTGATAATAGCTGACATGTATACAGTGCTTTATTGTTTACCAAGCATTTGACTTACAAAATCTCATTTGTGCCTCACAAATACCCTATTATATAGGAAGTGAAAGTATTACTGTCCCCATTTTATGGATGAGGAAACTGAAGTTTATAGTCTCAAGACCACATAGCTTACATGTGTTAGAGCCAGGATCAGAAACTAGACCTTTTGGATGCCAAGAGTTACACTGCACTATACTACTTGAGCAGGAGGATGGTAAAAAAACATTATATCAATAGCTTGGTGCCAGAACAGTCACATCACCTCTCTGTCATAGCATTGGCTGTCATTTGGATGAGGATGTGGCCAATGGGAGCAGCAGCACATTGGCAGGGGTGAATGGGGGTGAGGAGAAATTTCCTATTAAAGTACATTTTATCTAATAGGTACTGAATAAAAATTGATTGAGTGATAAATCACATATAGCCTACCTGTTGCTGAACTAGAATTTATAAGATTCAAACAACAGTGAATTCGAAAAGGACCTCGAGAGATGATCTAGGCTATTTTCCCAAGACCTAGTAAAGACTACATATACTCCAGTCATCCTAGAGTGTTAATTCTCTCTCCCCTCCCCTCCTTTTCCTTCCTTTCTTCTCTTCTCTCTTACTCTTCTCTCCCTGTTTCACCCTTTCTTTCTCCCTTCTCACTTTATAAGTATGTGTATATTGAAATCCCATACTTTCTCTTACTTATTTCCTTTGGAACTTAAATTTCATGGAGCATTTGCCAGTATCTTACCTAAATCCATCCTACCTGTTTGTCTTTTCTTGTCCCCAGAGAAGATAAAGATCCAAGCTGCTGTCCTATGAATCTTTCAATGAGATAAATAAATCTCATTGTTTCTATCACTGTGCATTCTGGGGGAGAATTCCTTCATCTTGCCCATCTTCTTTGGTGATTAGGAAACTGGGTTCCAGACAGGTTGTAACTCGTCTAATTATAATTTACTATTCATTCTAGTTAGTAATACAGCCAGGATTATCACTTAGGTCATATTCTTTCCAATGATATCTTCTTGGTTTCGTTTTATGTTGTTTTTTAAACAAAATGACATAAACTAAGCCTCTCTTAACCAAAATAAATAAGCAGCAGAGTTTGAGACATCTTTCAGAGAAGATCCCTAAAAGTTTTTCTAGGCATCTGTAAGCATCATGCATCAGAGACTAAAACAAACCAATTCTATTCAGGAAACACATTCTTGTCTTTTCCTGTCATGGTAGAGATGAAACATCAAGCTTGGCAAAGCAAAGATATCAAGTTGTTTTTGTTTTGTTTTTTAAAATCTGTAAACCTTAAAAATGCCAAGACCAGTATTCTGTTTTCAGCCCCTTGTGTGTTGGGCCAAAGGCCTCACTTACTGGTACAGAGCAATGTGAAGCTGCCACAAGTGAGCCAAGCATCAAACGTTTTGACTCGTGGGGAGCTGAAACTGTCAAGGTTTTGCTTCTTGTTCAGGATATAAACCCAAGGGATGTTGGCCCAAGGGAGTTGCCCAGGGAGTACTAGGCATTTCAAATTTGATGGAAGAGTTTGCAGCCAAGCTGTTGATATCTCTTTCACAAACACATTGCTAATCTTTTCAGATCTTTCCATGTGGCTAAATAAAAAGGCCAAGGTTTGTTCTTATCAACTAGCACAAGTGAGATTGGGTTCTCTCTGAACTTTGACTAGGTTAAAAGCTCTATTAATTCCAGTAGCCAAGACAGAAGTATCTCCCCAATTATATCTTCACATGATGACCTCACAGGTAATTGGAATGTGCCATAACTGGTTATAATTGGTGTTGGCCTGCTATCCAATTCCCATTTAAGGATGGTGAACTTTCAGTGCTTTGTGTAAAATGTATACCAGGAGGAAGCCGGGCCAAGCAATAGCCACAGGTGTCTGTATTCTTGAGATGTCAGTTAATCCTGAAGTGGTGATTAGTCAAATGCCCCAACACATTTTTGCCTTTCATTGCATTGTTGCCAACAGAGTGGGAAAAACCATAGAAACTTTCTGTTAATATCCAAACCAGCTATCATGGTGCCCCATTCCTACCTCTTTCTTTCCCAGATTCCTTCCCCACCCCAAAATGATTCCTGTCAGCTTTATTGATGAGAGTCACTTAAATGGTGGACATTGAGGAATCCATTCTTTTTGCCTATTTTAGGTCTTTACGTTCATGTTTATATTAACCTTTTCCGCATGTAGCTTAAGACTTCCTATGGCTATTCCTCCTGGAATCACTTTGAATCTTAGGCAGTTGAACACAGCTTTTTAAAATTCATTCCCCCCCATTTATCCTTTTTTTTTCCAAAATATTTATAATGTACTTGATTGATGATAAATATATGTAAAAGCTATTTATTTCAGTTAAATTTCCTTTTTCTCTCCAGCTCCTTCCATCCCCATTAAAGAGCTTGCATAACATATGAAATAACTTTTAAGATAATTTTAATTTGTGATACCTCCAGTGTTCAAGAACCTCGGGATTTATTTACAGTCAATAACTTAAAATAAAATTTATTATATTTAATAATTTGAAACCAAGCTATAGACATAAGACTTTCATACATAACATGTACACTAGCCTATACATGCACCCACCCACACCCAAGTGAAGTGATAATTGGTCAGAAAGAAGGAAGGAAAACCTTAAAAAATATTTTGCCTTTGGAATAAAGAAGTGATGAATCTGAGGAATTTGGAGGAAATTAGGAAGCCTTGTATGAACTAATACAAGGTGAAAGGAGGAGATAATTTAAAAATTAGTGGATTACTCAAAATCCATAATTTTAAAAAAAAGCATAGACATCATATTTCAAGAAATGATAAAGGAAAACAGCCTTGATATCTTGCATCCATAGGGCATGTGGAAATTGAAAAAATCCACTATCGCCTTCTGAAAGAAATCCCAAAATCAAAATTCTTAAGAATATTATTGCCAAAATCCAGAGTTCCCTGGACAAGGAAAAAATGCTGCTAGCAGTCAGAAAGACATAATTCAAATACCATGGAGCCACAGTCAGGATCACACAAGATTTAGGAGCTACCACTTTAAAGAAGTGGAAGGCTTAGAATAATGTATTCAGGAAGGCAAAGGAACTAGGATTATAATCAAGAATATCCTATCCAGCAAAATTGAGTATAATTCTGCAGAGGGAAAAATGGATATTTAATGGTATAGATGCCTTTAAGTATTCCTGATGAAAAGACAGAGCTGAATAGAAAATTTGACATTCAAACACAAGACTCAAGAGAAGCAAAAAAAAAAAAGAAAGGTAAATATGAATAAGAAATAGTAAGGGACTTAAGAAGGTTAAACTGTTTACATTTCATGTGGGAAGATGATTCATGTAACCTCTAAGAACTTTATCATCACTAGAACACTAGAAAGAATCCTTTTAGAGGGCATGAGTGTGAGTCTGTATTGGGATAGAATGGAAGGGTGAGATAAAGGGATATACTGGGGAAAGGGGATGAGAGAGGAATAATGGAGAAACTATCTCACATATATGAGGCATGCAAGGAAGAGTTTATACAATGGAGGGGAAACGGGGGACAAAGCTTTAACCATACTCTCATCTGTACTGGTTAAAGGATGGTAAAATATACATACAAACACAGTTGGGTACAAAAATTCATCTTACTGAAGGAGGTTGGTAGTTAGAAGCAAAACACTCTGAGGAAGGGACAGCATAAAGAAGAGAAGGATAAATGTAAGAGATTAGGATGAGAGGAAATTCACAGTTAGCAGTCATAACAGAGGTTTTTTTTGTTTGTTTTAGTTTAGTGGGGTTTTGTTTTGTTTTGTTGTTGTTGTTGTTGTTGTTGTTGTTGTTGTTGTTGTTTTGGTGAGGCAATTGGGGTTAAATGACTTGGCCAGAGTCACCCAGCTGGTGAGTGTTATGTGTCTGAGGCCAGATTTGAACTAATGTCCTCCTGACTCCAGGGCTGGTGCTCTGTCTACTATGCCACCGAGCTGCCCCAGCAGTCGTAACTGTGAATGTGAATGGAATAAATTCACTCATAAAACGGAAGAGGTTAACATAATAGATTAGAAACTAGAATTCAACAATGTGTTGTTTACAAGAAACACTTGAAACAGAAAGATGTATTCTTAATATAAGGAGCAGAATCTATTATGCTTCAGCTGAAGGAAAAAAAAGGTAGGGGTAGCAATCATGATTTCAGACAAAGTAAAAGCAAAAATAGACCAAATTAAAAGAGGTAATCAGGGAAACTACATTTTGCTAAAAGTTACCAATGAATTAATATCAATATTGAACATATATACAACAAATGGTTTAGCATCCAAAATCTTGAAGGAAAAGTTAAATGAGTTACAAGAGGAAATAAAAACTATACTAGTAGTGGACCTCAATGTGCCCATCAGACCTAGATTAATCTAACCATAAAATAAACAACAAAGAAGTTAAGGAGATAAATAGAATTTTTTAAAAGGTTGGCTATGATAGTCTTCTGAAGAATACTGAATGGGAATAAAAAGGAATATACATTTTCTCAGTTGTGCATAAATACCTTCACAAGAAATGATTATGCATTAAGGCATAAAAACTTACAAATGAATTATATATTAATAAAGTTCATAATTTTAAACATACACACACACACCTCCTGGAAATCACTTTGGTAGAATTAGATTTAAGATACTATTTTACACTGAATATCAAAATAAGTTTAAATTAGATATGTAACTTAAACATAAAAAGTCATGTTATTAAAAAAAAATTAGATGAGAATGAGATCAGTTACTTTTTACACCTATGCCTAGGGAAGAGATTTCTTAATCAACTCAGACATAGATATGATTATAAAATACTGACAAGAGTAATAATAATAATATTTACATTGTGCTTTAAAGTTTGTAAAGTACTTTATAAAAATTATCTCATTTTATATGTATAAAAACCCTGGGAGGTAGATGTTATTATTTATCTCCCTTTTTCACATGAGGAAACTGCAGCAGACAGAGTTTAAGTGACTTTTCTGGAGTCATAAAGCTAGTTGTTATGTGTGTAAGGTCAGATTTGAACTTGGGTCTTTCTGACTCCAGGAAACATGATTACATTACTCTCTGTGCTCTATCCAGTATGTCACCTAGCTGCTTCATAAAATAGATAATTTTGATTACATGAAATGGAAATGCTTTTCTATAAACATTACTAGGGATATTCATGCTAGGGGGAGAACTTCTGCATCAAATATCTTTGATAACAGACATATAAATAACTGTTCAAGATACATAAATAACACAAATACATAATACGAAAAGGCATTCTTCAGTGAATATGGTCAAAGGATTTGAACAGAATAGTTTTCAAAAGAATTAATATTAACTGCAATATCTAAAAGTGTGAACACTAATAAGAGAAATGCAGATCAAAACAACTCTGAAGTTTCACCTCATACCCAGCAAACTGTCAAAGATGACAAAAAACTAGAATACTTAGTGTTCAAAGATTTGTGCAAAGATAGGCACACTGATACATTGTTGTGAGATTTGTAAATTGAACCAACCAATCTGGAAAACAGATTAGAATTAAGAGAGATTCTGCTACTAGACATATAACCCAAGGAAATCAAAGATGGAATAATAGGTCCCATACACATCACTGCAGCATTTTTTTTTTGTAGTATCAAATAACTAAGGGAAAAATAGAGCCTATTTGTTGGGGGGATAGCTAAACATATTGTAGTACACAAATGTAATGGAATATTATTGTATCCTAATCAGTATCAAGTATATAAGAATTTGGAGTACTATAGGAAGGCTTATGTAAATGGAGGTGAAGTGAACCAAAGCATATCTAGGACCACAGTGTACACAGTATCTACAACAATATAAATGGAAAGAATAAATAATTGAATTTTTAAAGTGATTTTAAATAACCATGCTTAGCCCCTAAGAAGACTTGAGAAAATGAAATTCTCTCCCTCCATTACAAAAGTGAAGAGGTAATTAGTGTGCAATATTGTATATAGTGTTGGACATGGTTGATATGTTGGCTAGTTTTGTTGAGCTGCTTTTTTAATCTTTAATCTTTGTTACAAGGGATGGGTTGCTGGGTTTGTGTTCAGAAGTAATATGTTTGGAAATAAATGTCTTGGGAAAACGAAAGCTATACTTAAGCCTACTCATTCTAATTGACATTTAGAGGGCTGCCATGCAAACCTACCTGCTCTTCTCCATGATAAACTTGCATGTGATTAAAAACTGTTTTAATGTCTTTCCTTAATCCTTACATTTTAAGTATAAGCAGATCTTTGTAGAGATGGTTTCCTAGCCCTTTGCTGTCCAATTTCTCTCTCCTAGGTACACCAAACGTTTCTTCTCCTAGCATATGGTTTCAAAAAATGCAATTTCATGGAAGTATTATTTCCTGTAGTCTTACCACTGTATTTCTAAGATTCTTCTCACTCTTAATTCGTTTTATGATTCTAGTCAACTAAGATACCCCCAGTCTTCTTTCCAATGCCACCCCTAACTCCTGATCTTTTACACATAAAATGTTATAAATCCAGTTATCTCACAGAATTGCAGTGGTTAATTATTCACTTAATTATTTTTTGTCTTTAAATCCCAGAGTCAGTCCTTTTGGCCTTTGGAAAGATTGGGCATGTTGCACTCTGATTGGGGTGTGTGTGTGTGTGTGTGTGTGTGTGTGTGTGTGTCTGTGTCTGTGTCTGTGTCTGTGTCTGTGTCTGTGTCTGTGGGTGTGTAATTAGAACACATTCCTCCCAGAAAGCAGGAGTTGTTTTATTTTTTCTATTAGTATTCCTGGTGCTTAGCTTAGTATTTGGCACACAGAAAGTGTTTAGTAAATGCTTTTTAATTTATTCATTCATTTGAACTTTCCCAGTATTTTACTTGTGTAATCTTCTGTCTGCTATCACTTCACCCACAGATTAAAGGTTGAGGAGCTGGTGATGGAACGAAGTCAGTTAGAAGAGGAGAAGAAAAATCTTGAGATGCAGCTTGAGAAATTGACTCTCCAGGTGAGAGGCCTCACAGTCCTAATCAGGCTTGAAATTTGACCTTGCTGTGTTAGCGCTCTTCCATACTCATTGCTCCTTTCTGTTTCTTCCCATGTTTAAACATCCATGGTTCTGAGACCTATTTCATAGGCTACATCTAGGCTTATTTTCCATCCCAGGAACCATCCCACTGAGGCCTTTCTTCAAATACCTCTTGTCTTCTGAACTCCTATTATAGTTTGGTGTGTCATGCGACCAGGGGTTTAAATTATGTATGAGGGGTAATTTGCCAGTACTTCTTCTGAGTGAGAGCCAGGCAGGAAAATGTTTCTCCATTTCTAAAACAAACTTGCAATGCAGATGCAACAATTTTCTCTCCCTTCATTTAATGGATTTTTCTTTCTCATCTCCCTCCTGCTAATAGCCAAAGAGGATGCTCTGTGGCTAGTGACACTGTATGCCTGGAAGCTCCTTTTACAACTGAAAAACTCTGGGTAGAAATTAATTAGGTGATGTTTTCTATGTTAGGTTTGTTTTTAATCAAACATTCCTTCTGTTGGCACTGTTCAAAATGGAGAACTCGGACTCACTAGCTATTTGCATTGTTTTCATTTTTCTTTCTTTTTCATTTTCCCTTTTGCGTGAATTACTTCATGGCAGAAAACCTGCAAGTTTGAAATTACCCAGATTTCAGACAGGCCATTGATTTTTATCTTGACACCTATTAGAGGCAAATCAAATCTCTTTTTTATTACCAATTCTTAGAGATGGGAAAAGTGACAACATTGATAAAGCAGGAGGCCGAGAGCTGCTGAACGTGTCAGTTGTGCCATGTTTAGCACAAGGGCCTGTCATCCAGCTCTCCTTTAATTGGGCTGTAGTCGTTAGAAGCTTGAGGCTTGGCGAGTAGATTTGCTGGCCTCTAGTACATGCCATTTCCAAATGGTAACTACGTAATACCCATCTGGGGGGACCATAGCCAAATCTCAACTGAAATGATTGTGTGAAAGCTTCTGAATCTTTCCTAGAGGGCTGCTAAAAGGAAGACCACATCCACATAGCATTCAGTTCTATTTGCCACTTTTCCAAGACCTTAATAGGCCCTATTAAATATATTCCCCATCTGCAAATACAAGATGGAAGACATGTCATGTTCCTGAGATTCTGTGCCAAGACTCTCTAAAAATTCTTCTCTTCTTGATTTAGTATTCATCTTGTAACTTCTATGAAGGGTAACATCATTTCTTTGGCATTGGGAATTCCTTTGTTATGGTCTGAATAGTCCCAATGTTGTAAAATGTTTAATCTTCCCTATAAACCAAGTGAATTGACATGAGAAACAGTATTCAAACTTCAGAATTTAGCATTCCTGCATAAGAGTAGAATGAATTCTTATGTTCAGTTATAAACTATTAAAACCTTAATATAGGGTCAAACTTCTAAATGTTACCATATTTAGTTCATTTAGAGAGATCTCTACTTAATATAACTTATGACGTGTTTCCAAATCAGTATTTAATTGCAGCTAAAAATGTGACCAGAAAAATCATAGTTTGAATAATTATCAAAGTGCACTGATGTTGCGAGTGACAAGGACAGAGTCCTTGATGATAGTAATCAACCTTTGGACACCCACAGTATGCAGCATCCTAGACTTGGGGATTTAGTATGATAGGGTGGTAAGAAAACTGAATTGGAATCAGAGGATCTGAATTCGAATACTTCCTCTACTGCTTATTATTTGTGTGGCCTTGAACAAATCACCTCCCTTCTCTAGGCCTTAATTTCCTCATTTGTCTAATGAAGGAGTTGGACTAGATTCCTTTCCATTTCTCAGTCCTGTGATTTGGTGACCTGGGCCTTATCCAGAGTATATAAAATATAGACATTATTGATTCATGGTGCTTATACTCTAATGTGGGAAGCACCATCAAATGCATTGAAGCCACATCCCTAGATAAGTAGATTTTTGCTCCCAAATAATCCTAGAGTACTTTGCCTGGTTATAACCTTTGCCCCCATCAAGCCCTACAATGTATTATACTCTTTTGTGTTTGTGTCGTACATGCCAATCCTCATTTCTGTCCTCAGTAGAATAGCAGCTACTTGAGGGGAGAGACATTTTGTTTTTGTCTTTGTATTTCCAGTGCTGTGACCATAGTAGGTATTTAATGAATGTTTGTTGAGTTGTAGTCAGGTCCACTGCATGCATTAAACTGTGTTTATATAAAAAGTATAAATCAGCACAGCTATAGAGATCATGTATTAGAGACATAGCATAGAATTTGTGAAGCAGGCTTTACTTGAGGTGAAATAATACCCAAGTGCAGGACTTTATGCTACCAGTGACTGCCTGTTGAGACCTCTGACAAATCATTTAATCTACATAAACTTTAGTTTCTTTATCTGTAAAATGGGCATGATAAGACTTGAATTTTCTTCCTTAAAAGGTTATTAGGGTCAGTAAAATAAGATGTATTATCTGTTTTGTGAATAACCAAGTACTATATAAATGTTCATTATTATTATCGTCATCATCTATAAATAAATGTCAGTACCTGTGTTATGGACTTGTTCTGGGGATCAAACAAAATCATGGTTATGAAAGCACCTTATAAATGTGAAGTGTTACATAAAAACAAGCTTCTTTTATAAACAGTTTTATTTTAATGTCAATAATATTTATTAGAGAGAAAACATGGTGAAGTAGTCAGAAAGACCTGGGTTTGAGTCCTACCTCTGTACACACTGGCCTTGTTTCCCTAACCCCCTTAGAATACAAATTGTCGATGATTTGTTGATCCACTTCAGTTGAGGAGGTTTAATTAAATAGAAGTCCAAACTTGGAAAAAAAAATTTAATTTGTTAAACATGTTTATAATGTTAAACATGTACCTGTTTATAGAACTGTGTTAGACACAAAGGAAATCTGGATTTGGAGCTAGAGAACCTGAATTCTGTTCCTGCTGCTCTCTGAGGCTCTCTGAGTATCAGCTCCCATCGGTTAATTGAAGAGGATGTACATCATCCCCATAAGCAATCATAGAGCAGGGATTGGCAACCTTATTTTTCTCTGCTGTTATGATCAGGACTAAATTGTACCTTTGGACACTATTGAAAGTCCTGTGGCACAGAAAAAGAAAAAATAAAAAAGGAAACAAAAAAAGCATGCATATAAGCAGGAAACCCAGGAAGAAAAAAGGGGAAGAGTGTTTATAGAATGCCTCCAGCCAGAGTGCCCTCCCATATAAATTTGTTTTATAAACTGTACATTTTTATTTTTTTTTAACAAGGGAGAGTTTTATTTTGGGGGGGAGTAGTATGTGGGGAAAGTGAGTTTGTAGTGATAGTGATGCAAAAAAAAAGAAAGAAAGAAAAAGAAAAGAACATCAAAGAAACATTAAAAAATACACAGAAGAGAGCAGAAGGAAATTCCAAAAGAGTCAGAGAAGTGGGACTATATTCGTACTGTCATGTGAAATTTAATATACATGTTAAAAAAGCTATAATACAGATTCATGTTTTCATAAGCAGTTTTTTCCAGTTCTTTTTTGTATGCCAAAATATTCATGTTTATTAAGTTCAAAAGAAAAAATGTTTCAAATATCAAATAATTAGGCATTCTCAAAAAAGAGAGACACTGTGGTGAGCTTCATCATGATAAGAGCTAACTCCTATGTAGCTATGATTTGGATTAGATGACCTCCTTTGTCTTTTCTGTTCATGTCATTCCATAACCCAGTGCTGCCATCTACATTGTTCTTATGGGAAAAGAGAGAGGCTGTTCTAGCACCTGTATGTTCACTTGGCCATCATCAGAGTGATGTATAAAGGCATGGTGTCTTTTTTCTGTATGGAACATGAGGAATGAGGGCATACCTTAAAAGAGGTATTCCAGGAGTCCTTGTTTGCCTAGATATGATGCTGAGCTACTTGTGTCCCAGGCCTGCAGTGTATCATAGAGTGGTCTGTCATGAGTTCATAACATAGGATCATACCTCTTAAGATAATTATCCAGTCACCCCTTCCCTGGCATATGTGCTGGAGAAGCCTTAGGAACCTGTATTCAAGGGTATAGGTATTTCCACCTGTGTAATAAGTAATGAATAATATTCTCAAATTATCTTCCATTTTGAAAATTTGGAGTTCTTTCTAATCCAATCCCATGCTTGCACTTGCCATAGCACAGATGAGTTCTAGTGAAAAATTTTCACTTCTGCAGTTTCATATATCTTATCTATGTATGGTGCTTTCAGCATGGCAGGGTTTTCCATTAAGATCCCACAGAACTTTATTCATTTGAAACAAAAGCAAGGAAGAAACATCCTTTGAATGAACTTTTCTTATCATGGGACTCCATTTTAATGAAAAAATTATAAATAATTGAAATTTAAAATTAGCATCCTTGTAAAACAACTTGAGGTAACATATATTACCACTTTTAATTTTTAAAAAATTGTTGAGACTAGTTAGCTTACCATTTTAAAGCTGGTTAATAAAGGGACATCTCAACATGTCTTTTTCCCTCTGCTTCAATGGGGATAGAATCAGACCTGTAATTTCTTTGGAAGGTGGAAACTCCATGTGGAAACTCCATCTACCAGTGCAGATCGACAACTCATACCCAAATTAGAGATGCTAACCCAGGTGTTATGTGTTAGAGACAGGATTGGGGCATATGTTCTCCTGATTCCAAGGCTAGCCCTCTCTCTAATATGCAGTGCTGCTTTTCAATGATTTGGCATTATTTTTCTTTTTTAAAAATGTTTTATTAATTTATTTTGATTTATCAATAATCACTTCCATAAGCTTTTGAGTTTTAAGTTTTTCTTCCCCTCTCTCCCCACCCAAGACAGTGTACAATATGATACAGGCTGTACATATACACTATTAAACATTTTCAGGTTAGTCATGTTGTAAGGAAAAATTAGAACCAACAGGAGGAACCACAAAGAAGAGGAAACAAAACAAAACAGAAGAAAAAAAAATAGCAAGTAGTATGCTTCGATCTGCATTCAAACTCCATAGTTCTTTCTCTGGATGTGGATAGCATTTTCCATCATGAGACCTTTGGGGATGTCTTAGATCCTTGCATTGCTGAGAAGGGCTAAGTCTGTCAAAGTTAGTCATTGCACAGTGTAACTGTTACTGTGTACAATGTTCTCCTGGTTCTGCTCACTTCACTCAGCATCAGTCCATACAAGTCTTTCCAGGTTTTTCTGAAGTCTGCCTGCTCATTGTTTCTTATAGCACAATAGTATTCCATTACATTCATATACCACAACTTGTTCAGCCATTCCCTAATTGGTGGACATCCCCTCAATTTCCAATTCTTTGCCACCACAAAAAGAGCTGCTATAAATATTTTTGTACATGTGGGTTCTTTTCCCATTTTTATGATCTCTTTGGGATACAGCCCAAAGTGCTATTGCTGGGTCAAAGGGTTAGCACATTTTTATAGCCCTTTGGGCATAGTTCCAAATTGCTCTCTAAAAATGGTTAGATCATTTCACAACGCCACCAACAATGCATTAGTGTTCCAGTTTTCCTACGTTTATCATTTACCTGTTTTGTCATATTGGCCAATCTGATAGGTGTGATGTGGTATCTCAGAGCTGTTTTCATTTGCATTTCTCTAATCAATAGTGATTTAGAGCATTTTTTCATATGACTATAGATAGCTTTAATTTCTTCATCTGAGAACTGCCTGTTCATATCCTTTAACCATTTATCAATTGGGGAATAACTTGTACTCTTATAAATTTGACTTAGTTCTCTATATATTTTAAAAATGAGGCTCTAATCAGAAACACTGGTTGTAAAAATTCTTTCCCAGTTTTCTGTTTCCCTCCTAATCTTGGTTGCCTTGGCTTTGTTTGTGTAAAGACTTTTCAATTTAATGTAATTAAAATTATCCATTTTGCATTTCATAATGTTCTCTATTTCCCATTTGGTCATAAATTCTTCTGTTCTCCATAAATCTGACAGGTAAACTATTCTTTGCTCTCCCAGTTTGCTTATAGTATCAGCCTTTATATCTAAATCATGAACCCATTTTGACTTTATTTTAGTATATGGTGTAAGATTTTGGTCTATGGCATTATCCATCACTTTCAAAAACAATCAGTGAGGTTTAAATGCATTAGGTTCTTCAAGTGAGCAGTAAATTGTCTTTATTTCTTCCTCACTTATCTAGATACAACATGATACTTCTAAACTTTCAGAATAGTTTGCTAGTACTTAAGTTATAATGTGAACTACATTATAAAAGGCAATGTATCTGGCCCCCAAAAGAGATATAAGAAAACATCCCCCCCTCCTCCTTTGCAGAAGTGGGAGGTCTACAGGTTTGGAACATTTTTATGTTTTTTCATTGTGTTGATCAGTTTTCCTGATTACTTTTTCTCTTTTTTTTCCCTTAAAAAATGGCTTTGATATATGTAGTGGCTCTGTGGAAGGGGAAGGATACAGAGGGAAATTTAGGTAATATGATAACAAAGGATACCAATTAAATTTTATTTTAAAAAATCAGTGCATCATAGATATACAGAATAACCAGAGAGGAGATCTTTATAGGCTAATGATGAATGAAGGATGTTGCCACAGAAAACCACTCTTAAAATTTAGGGCACACTCTCACCTTGCATGTACATGGGCCCTGGAGAAAATATTTAAATGACTATATCAGGGAGGCCCACGTATACAGAAGCTTCCAGTTTGTGGCCTGGAAAGTCCTTTTCCCCTCCTTTATGGAGTGCTCATAAAGTTCCCCTTAGATTTTGCTTTGATTTGGACTCCAAATGTCAGTGTTTTTAGAATCCATAGCTATCCATTCTCTCTTTAAGAGTCACACTCTTGGGGGGAGGATTCTGGGAAGATGGAGGAGGAGGTCCTAAAATCCCAGGCTCTCCAAATTTCCTCCACAAACAGGACAGAATATAGCCTCAAAGTGAATGTAGAGCAGCAAAAATAAACAAAAGTCAGAGTAAAGCAGTTACTCTCTTAAGACAGTTTGAGAGGACCTCAGGAAAGATTCAACCTCTGAGGCAGAGGTTTGGCCTGATTGAAGTGCCAACACCTCCAGGCTGACTTTTTTGAATCAGCAAACAACAAGCCCTGGGGTCATTTGGGTTGGGAAGCTGCCTCAGCCTCAAGAACTTTCACCTCATTGGCATTGGGGGGTGGGGGGTGGGTGAGACAGCTGAGTAGGGGAAGACTGAAGGATGCTCTGCTGTCTCAGCACACCAGGTCCAGCTGTGCTGACCATACAAGGCCCCGGGCTGCAGCTGCAGGTGAGAAAGAGCAAGTACATACCCAGCAAGTGTGGAAGCAGAGAGGCAGGGATCCTCTTGGCTGTGGGTACTGCAGAAGAGGGGAATCCCTGGTTTTGGTTCTAGGACAGTTTACAGTTATAGGAGAGACCGCAGGAAACAAGAGCAGTTGACTTCGTGGGACATTGTGGCTGGGGGCCCTAGCCTTGGGGGAGGGATGAAGAGGAGTGCCTGGACAGAGCTCAGAAAATAACAGTAGGAAGGATCTGAGGCCTGGGGCACCGTTACTCACACCTTGAGACTAGAACCTGATTACAATAATAAGCTGTTAAAATAAAACATGAATGAAAACGAGCAAGCAAAGGAAAAAGGATCAGACCATAGATAGCTCCTGTGGGGATAGAGAAGATCTGGGTTCACATTCAGGGGAAGATAGTGAAGTAAACAAAAGTCACTCCTACCACAAAGAGAAACGTCAGATGCTCACAGGCCCAAAAAGAATTCTTGGAAGAACTTAAAAAGGATTTCCAAAATCAAATAAGAGAGATTGAGGAGAAATTAGGTAAAAAAAAAAGAGCAACCCAAGAAAATTGTGAAAAGAGAGTTAACGAATTGGAAAAAGAGATCCTGGAACTTAAGGAAGAAAATAACTCCTTGCAAACTAGACTTGAATAAGGCGAAGCAAATGACATTATAAGACACCAAGAAATGATAAAACAAAATCAAAAGAATGAAAAAATAGAAAAGAATGTGAAACCTCATCAGAAAAAACAACTGATCAGGAGAACAGATCAAGGAAAAATAATATAAGAATTGTTGAACTACTTGAAAGTTACAATCAAAAAAAGAATGTTGATACAATAAAGAGCAAAAGAGTTAGGGTTGTGACCAAAAATAACTTACCCAGCAAAGTTGAATATAATCCTGAATGAAAAAAAAAATTGACATTTAACAAATTGAAAGACTTTCAGGTATTTGTGACCAAAAGACCAGAACTCAATGGAAAATTCAACATATAAGATCAAGGAAAAATATAAGGTAAATATTAAAGACCAATTATAAAGGGACTCAGTAAGGTCAAACTATTTACTTCTTATATGTAAAAATGTTATTAGTGTTCTTTTTTTTTTATCAGTATTCTTAAGCCTCCTTATTTCTTGAATAGTTTAAAAGAAAGGTTGGGGCTGAGCTGAGTAGGATGGGGTGATTCTAAAAAACAAAATTGGGTAGAGGCATGAAAACAAGAACTGAAACAAAGGAAGCAACTTGGGGTGGAAAGCTGGCAGTGCTGGAACCTTCCTCTCATTGGATCAGTTAAAGAGAGAACAACATATACATCTAGAAGGGCATAAAAGTCTTCTAAATTTATGAAGGAAGAAGAGAGCGAGGGGACAGGATAAGGGAGGGACTTTTAGGTGACTCTGCAGATTAAGATCTAGGAGAGTAGGGGGAGAGGATAAGGGAGGGACGGGGTAGAATAAGAAATAGGCGGGTAAAGGGAGAGGAAAAGGATGTGAATTAAGGAGGTAATGGTTAAAAGTAAAAAAAAAATTAGGATGGAGGGAAATACACAAATAGTAATTATAACTTTGAATGTGAATGGGATGAGCTCACCCATAAAAAGGGAATGGATTTAGCAGAATGGGTTAAAAATCAGAATCCAACAATATATTGTTTACAAGAAACATTTTAAAATGAGAGATACACACAGAATTAAAATAAAGGGCTGGAGTACAATTTGTTATGCTTCAGCTGATGTAAAAAAAAAAAAGTAACGGTAGTAATCATGATCTCAGACAAAGTTAAAGCTAAAATAGATTAAATTCAAAGAGATAAACCAGAAAACTACATTATGATAAAAGCTACCATAGACAATGAAGCAATATTAATACTAAACCCATATGTACCAAATAATATAGCATTTAAATTTTTAAAAGAAAAGTTAAATGAATTACAGGGGAAAATAGACAATAGTACTATAATAGTGATAAATCTAATCAAAAGATAGATAAGAAAGAAGTCAAGGAAGTGAATAGAATTTTAGATAAGCTAGATATGAAGGATTTTTGGAGAGAATTGAATGGGAATAGAAAGGAATGCACCTTTTTTCCTCAGAGGTTCATGGTACCTTTACAAATATTGACCACATATTAGGGCATAAAAATTTAATAGTTAAAAGTAGAAAAGCAGAACTATTAAATGCATCCTTTTCAGATTATAGTGCAATAAAAATTATATTTAATAAGGGACTACAGAAACATAGAATAAAAACTAATTGGAAACTACACAACCTAATCTTAAAGAATGAGTGGGTTAAAGAACAAATCATAGAAATAGTCAATTTCATTAAAGAGAATGACAATAATGAAGCAACAAATCAAAACCAATAAGGTACAGCAAAAGCACTAAGCAGATGAAAATTTATATCTCTAAATGTTTACATCAAAAAAAAAAATAGAGAAAGAGCAGACCAATGAACTGGGTATGCAATTAAAAAAAAAAACTAGAAAAGAATAAACTAAAAATCCCCAATTAAACACTAAATTGGAAATCCTGAAAATAAAAGTGAGATTAATAAAATTGATTGTAAGAAAACCATTGAATTAATAAATTAAACTAGGAGCAGATTTTATTAAAAAATAATAATAAAAGAGATAAACCATTGGTTACCATGTTTTTTTTGAAAGAGAAGAAAAGTAAATCACTAGTATTAAAAATGAAAATAAAAATTTATATAATGCTGATGAAAATGAAATCAAAGCAATTATAAGGAGTTATTTTGCGCAATTATATGCCAATAAATTTAACAACTTAAGTGAAATGGAAGACTATTTACAAAAAATATAAACTGCCTAGATTAACAGAAGAGAAAATAGAATATCTAAATAGACCTGTTTCAGAAAAAGAAATTGAACAGGCCATAAATGAGCTTCCTAAGGAAAAAAGCACCTAGACTAGATGGATTTACAAGTGAATTCTAACAAATATTTAAAGGCCAACTAAATTGAATATAAAGTAAATTATTTGGAATAATAGGCAAAGAAGGGGTCCCACCAAACTCCTTTTATGAAACAAATATGATATTGCTACCTAAATCAGGAAGAGTGAAAACAGGAAAAGAAAATAATGGATCAATTTCATTAATAAGTATGAATGCAAAAATCCAAAATAAAATTCTAGCTAGGAGATTACAACAATATAGTATAAAGATTGTATATTGTGACCAAGTGGGATTTATATCAGGAATGCAGGGATGGTTTAATAGAAGGAAAACTTAATATAATTGATTATATCAATAATAAAAGTAAAAAATCATATGATTATATCAATAGGTGGAGAAAAAGCTTTTGACAAAGTACAACTTTCATTTCTATTAAAAAAAAACACTTGAAAGTATAGTTCTAAGTAGATTTTTCCTTAAATTCATAAAACATATTTACCTAAAATCATTAGCAAGCATTATTTATAAACAGCGATAAGCCAAGAAGCCTTCCCAGTAAGATTAGGTGAGAAACAAGGATGCCTAGTAAGATCAGAAGTGAAACGAGGATGCCCAGTAAGATCAGGAGTGAAACATAGATGTCCACTTGTATTGGAAATCCTAGCAATAGCAACAAGAGAAGAAAAAGAAATAGAAGGAATCAAAATGGGCAATGAGGTAATAAAACTATCTCTTTTTGAAAACAATATGCTATAATTGGAAAATCCTGGAGACTCAACTAAGAAGTAAATTGAAATAATTAATAATTTTAGCAAAGTAGCAGGATATGAAATAAACTCACAGAAATCATCAGCATTCCTATATGTCACCAATAAAACCCTGCAAGAAGAAATAATAAGAGATGCCCTATTTAAAATCACTCTAGACAATATAAAATATCTGGGAGTACACCTACCAAAACAAACCCAGGGACTATATGAACAAAATTATATATATATAAAAACTTTTTAAACAAATAAAATAAGATTTAAGTAATTGAAGAAATAATAATTGTTCATGGGTAAGCAGGGCCAATATAGCCAAAGTGATCATTTTACCTAAATTAATCTATATATTCAATGTCATTCCAATTAAGTTAACCCCCAAATTATTTTACTGTTAGAAAAAATAACAAAAAAAATTCATTTAGAAGAACAAAAGGTCAAGAATATCAGAGAAACTAATGAAAAAAATGTAAAGAAAGAGTTTTTTGTTTGTTTGTTTGTTTTGGTTTGTTTTTAAGCCATACTAGATCTTAAACTATATTATAAGGCAGTAATTATCAAAGCCATCTGATACTGGCTAAGAAATAGAAAGGTTGATCAATGGAACAGAATAGACAAAATTAACAGCAACAAATAACTATAGTAACCTTGTGTTTGACAAGTGTAAAGATTTAAGTTTTGGGGATAAGAAGTCATTATTTAGTAAAAATTGTTGAGAAAGCTGGAAAGCAGTCTGGCAGAAATTGGGCATACACCAATATCTTACACCATTTACCAGGATAAGGTCAAAATGGATACATGACCTAGATATAAAAGGAGATATTACAAGAAATCTGAAGAACATGGAATATATTACTTATCAGGCTTGTGGATGGGCAAACAACTTATGAATAAATGAGAAAGAGAACATTATGAACTATGAAATGGATAATTTCAATTACATTAAATTAAAAAGGTTTTGTACAATAAAACCAATGTTGCTAAGATCCGAAGGAAAGTAGAAAATTGGGGAGAGGTGATTTATAGACAGTTTCTCAGATAAAGGTCTCATATCTCAAATATATAAAAACTATGTCAAATCTATAAGAATACAAGTCATTCCTTAATTGATAAATGGTCAAAGGATATGAACAGGCAGTTTTCTAATGAAGAAATCAAAACAATTTGTAGTCATATAAAAAAATGCTCAAAATTATTATTGGAGAAATGCAAATTAAAAGAATGTTGAGATACCATTTTATACTTATCAGATTGACTAAAATTATAGAAGGAGAAAGTGATGAATGTTGGAGGAGATATGGAAAAATTGGGACACTAATTCATTATTGGTAGAACTGTGAACTAACCCAACCATTTTGGAGAGCAATCTGGAATTATGCCCATAGAATTATTAAATTACCTATACCCTTTGCCCCAGCAATACCACTATTAGTTCTATTTCCCAAGATGATTAGGGGGAAAGGAAAAAGACCTATATGTTCTAAAATATTTACAGCAGCTCTATTTGTGGTGGCAAGGAACTGGAAATTGAGGGGATACCCATCAATTGGGGAATGGCTGAAGAAGTTGTGTTATATGATCATGATGGAATACTACTGTTCTATAAGAAATGATGAGTTCAGTGATTTTAGAAAACATGGAAAGAGATTTTCATGAAATAATGAAGAACAAAATGAGCAGAACCAAGAGAATGTTGTATACAGTAACAGCAATATTGTTTTAAGAGAGTGACTACATCATTTTGACTATTATACTCAAATAAACTACAGAGGACCTATGAAGAAAGATGCTATCTTCATCCAGAGAAAGAATTGATAAATAGAAGTGTATGTTTTACATGTGTATGTGTGTATATATATGTATATATACACTCATACAAGCACACGTATTTGTCTCTAATGGTAGCCACCTCTAGGGTGAGGGTACAGGGAAAGAGAAATGAAGAGAAAAAAGAAAGTTACGTGATAATTTTTTCATATATTGAAAAGGAAAAGCAAGTTGTACATAATAGATTTGCAATTTCATGTGCATTCCCTTTTTTTACTTCTACTTTGTTATGGAGATGCTTGTTTTATTTCCTAAATTCAGAATAAAAAAAAAAAAGTCACACTCTCTGAAGCCACTGCCATCGTTGGGGTGACTATCTTTCCACATCTGTCTGCAGGCACTTCCTCTGTCCTCGTTCACTACTGCTCCGATGGCCACTGCTACTGCCTCTGGTGGACTCTACTACTGACTGCTGTTGCTGTGGGACCTCTGATTGGGCCTCTGGACCTCTCACGTTTTCATGCCTAGGCACTCCCTTCTTGGAATGGTCATTCACCTAAAATCATGAAAAAATAAAGAAACAAAGGCATCACGTGCCCACGATGGCCGGGTCGGGGAATACATCCAGCTTTTCTTCCCCACCCTATAACTCAATGAAGTCCTGCCTTACTTGCTGCCAAGAAGGACAAGAACTGAGAGGTGGACGAGGTTGCACCTTTTGTATTCGTGCTTCATTCCTACTCATTATCTAAGTCATAAGTTCTTTCAAGGAGAACATCCTTTATTTGTCACACAGTTAATAGCCTCTCAGTCGTAAATGACTAGAAATGCTGCCTACAGTTTCCATGCAGGATTGATATCCACTGAGAATATTTGAGCATGCTCTGTATAACCCACCAACAAGGGCAAATCTAAGCATGCGCCCTCTGTTAACATTAAGTGAAGGGACTGAAAAGAAGACAGATGCTAGCTCTTCTGAATGGTGGTGTCCACTGCTCTCTATCTGCTGTTAGAGTCCTAGTTGCCCCAATAAGATTAATGTTTGGAATAGTGATGAACCATCAAGGAAAAAGAAATGTAATCAGTTATCTTTTCAGATGTTTAAACTTGTAAGAAGTGTGTGGTAGTCGGGGGCCAGAACAATTTCACCACTAAAGAAAAGATGGCAGAAATTGCCCTCTGAATGGTTAAGACTTCAGACTTCTAGAAAGAATAATTCCAATCAACACCAGTCACCCATTTGTGTGGATGGTGGTATATGTTCAAGTGGAATAGATGCTTGGCTTTCTTTGTGGAAAGTTCCCCAAACCCTCTGACTGAGACTTCCCTTACCCTTAGTCCAAAACCCAGGAATGTTCTTTATTGAGACAGACTCCTGAGAAAGTATCATAATTTAGCAGCATGGCATAGTAGCAAGGGCACTACATTAAAAAGCTGGAGCCCTCGATTCTGCTTCCCTTGTGTACACACAAACACACTTATAAATTGTGTCATTTGCACTTAGCAGCCATTTAATAAATGTTTGTTGCATTGTATTGTATTGGCCTTGGGCTAAATTTCTCTGTATCTCAGTTGCTTCAGTTGTAAGAGAAAATAACAAATTGACTACCTATTAAGTGTCTTGAGGTATCTTCCATTTCTAAGAGTCTAGGTATTAGCATTATAATCCTAAAGGGGGAGGGCAGGAATTTGAAGAATAGGACTGTGAAGCCAAATATTGTTATGTGAGAGTAGATATTAACAAGAAAAGAAAAACATTTCAAAACTTCATTAAATAAAAATGAGGTTAATAGAGTAACAATGGAGAGAAAACCATATAATTTCTGTCAGGAAGCCAATTAATATCCGAAATAGTTCTTTACTCTTCAGCATCATCAACAATTAAATTATCCAGCTTTTGTTTCAAGATTTATAGAGATGGAAAACTAGTTACCTCTCTAAGCATCCCATTCCATTTTTGAATAGTTCTGATTATTAGGAAGTTGTTCTATTTAGAGCTGTAGCCTTCCTCTTAGAGACTTTCATCCATCGTTCCTGGTTCTGCCTCAGGCTAAGCAAAATATGCCTAATCCTTTTTTCTATAGAATAGTTTCAAATATTTATTTTTGAAACAAGCCATCTTGTTTTCCCTAAATCTTTTCTCTTATCAATTAAACATCCCATATTTCTTGAACCAGTCCTTGATTGGCTTGGTTTTGAATCCCTTCACCACAGCATTTCTTTGAGTGGAATGCTTTTTATCTCTAAGACTGAGCTGCCTTGGAACCCAATCAGCCTAGGGTTGTTGGCTTAACAGCCTTTTGTTTAGAGATGGAAGTATTCTACTTGCAAGTAGGAGAGATCCTCAGAGGAGCCCCACCCTTTTGTGTGTAATGTTTGTTGAATTGAATTGAATTAATGGTTAATTAAAGCCTCTCCTTGTGGTTGACTGCTTGGATATAAGCCTGGTCTAATTTGTTGGGTGTTATTCAGTCTAAATATTGAAATTCTGTACTTCTTGTGTTCCCTCCCCACTCATTCCTCTGTTCTCGATGCACAGCCGATAGTCTCCTAGTTAATTCCCAACAGGCCCAGACTGTTGCCAGTCTATTTCAGAGAATGATGGTAGTGGGCAGGACGGGTAGGTTGTGGGCGTTTAAGGCTTTTGATTGGCTAGAGAACCTATACTTGTTCAACATCCCTTTTGGATTACTCCTGTGATTTATATTTCTTGAATCTGATATTAACCCGTGAAGACATGGAGATATCGATGCTGTTTCCCGGATGCCTACCACACAGCTAAGTTCTTTCCTCTCCTTGTTCAGAGCATGGTCTTTTTTTTTTTTTTTTAAATGTCTCAGGGCTATTTCTACATCCTGGCCCCCTTCTATATAAGTTTTATTTTTAAACAAAATAGGCACTCCACAATAGTTCTTAATTGAAACAGCAAGCCATTCTATCCAACTGATTAGGTGGTAGAGAGGTTTTAGACCTGGGGTAGAGGCAGAGAGAATAAGAATTCATTTCCTGGTGGATCCTGCTTTCCTCATTTAATGCACAGTCGTCCTCATAACTCCTGCAATGACTCCTATTAGAAAACAGTCCTTTCTTCCTTATTTTTACCTTCACCTTGATCTGTCAAGCTAGTTTTAACTCAGACTTGCAGATAGATTACAAATGTACTAACTCCCCAAATAGGCGCTTTAACTCTACCCATTCCGACTTTTTACAGTGGAATTCCTTTATTAGAGAGATTTCTAGGGATAGGATTAACATTGACACCATACCCTGTATGGAGCTGTGCTAGGGGGCTGATATTTTTGGCCAGTGGTGAATCTGAATCTACGCAATACGGTTAAATATTGTTCCTGGCATTTCAGGCACTAGGAAACCCAAGAAACACAATGCCTCTAGCGGGTCATTTCCACTGTGTTCAGTCTAAAAGTTCTTGTTCTTCCACTCTGTGACTCCTATAGGCCTAGCTCTGATTTCCGTGCAGTTCCTAATGATTGGCATGCTGGCTTTGGCTCATTATATTGGTTGAAACTTCCTTTTTTGTTTCTTCTCCTTTCCCCTCCCCAGCCCACCAGCTCTTTCTGTGAAAACTGTGCAAGTCCAAACCTAAGACAAAGGCGGTTGATCAAATCAGTGTGGTACTTGCTTACTGTTCGGTTAAAGCAGGAGGAAGGACTTCTGAAGAGCGCTCAATTAGCATTTATTACGGTCAGGAGCTGTGTGTTTACAGGCAACCAGAGCGGATGGTGAAGTGTTCCTTATGCAAATACCCTCTCCTGCTTTTCCTGCTCTCCTCAGCTCTTGGAACTGAAGGAGAAGAGATTCTTCAAGTTTGGCTGCTTCAAGGAAGATTGATTAAAATCAGCTGCAGTTTGACTTAATTGGCAACATGTGCTTGGAGAGGGAGCTTGACTAGTTAGAACTTTTCCTAATTAGTTCACAGCTGGTTGGTGAGGAAAACAAAACCCCAGTTAGAGTTTAGAGCTGGTGGTTTGTATGTGAGTTGGGAAGGAAGGAGAGAAAGAGAGGGACAAGTCTTTTTTTTTTTTAATTTGTAAAACAAAAAGGCACATCTCCTATAACCATACACGGAGGTTTGCAGGTTTAGTTTACTTGGACAAGAAAATGTGCCCCATACCAACCAGGCTGGGGCATTATGTCTCTAAGCCCAACCCTGGAGAACAGTTGAGTATTTGCACGGTGACATGTAAGACAGACTGCTAATTTTGTTTTTGCCTTTACAGAGCTAGAAGACAAGAACAGTCATGGCCTTAGCCGCTGGAGATTGATGTAGAGACTATAGGAGGGTTCAGTTCCCTCCTCACCATTTTGTTTTAGGCTGATCTATCCAAAGAGAAAGAATCCCATTTCTGCTATTCAACCATATTAAGTGCCTACCTTAAGAGTTGGGTGAAATATCGGGTTCAAATAAGTTAATAAGTCCTTATCCTCAAGGGCTTTATAATCTAGATGGCTTCCAATTCCATATCTGTAGTATGGTTCACCAACATGATGCTTTCCCCAGAAAAACTCAAATAGGAGGCTGGTAGGGTAATATTCTCCTGTACAGCTTATCTGGAGTAGGACCCCTTACAGAATAAAATGATGAGCAATTACAATGGCCCATGAAGTTGAGGGTTTTTTTTTCCTAACTCTGAATCCCATTTTTGACAGTGTGCCTTGTTTTCACCCTCTTTCTGTTTCAATGAACACACTCTGAATGAATCCTTACAACATAATGGCTCCTTCCTCTGTGAATTACTTTCTATCCCCTTCCCTGTTGACTGGCTTTTGGGAGAGTATTTCTGGCAAAAAAGACCTGGAAACGAGATCTGGCGAGAAGACCTGAAAACTGACCTTGATTTCATGCAGTATATGTTGAAATAGCTTCTATTTAGCATGCTTTCCTTGTAGGTGGCCTTTGGTGAGCGAGCAGTAAATGGGAAAGAGAGCTAAAGATAAAACTGTAGGTATTTAAATTCTCTTAGGAATAATAAAGGAAGTTTTTACACTCATATTAAACTAAGAGATGTAGTCAACCTTTCTAACCCCTGAGATGTGTGGTACCAACACCACAGGCCATTCTTCAGCTGCCCTTTGTGTCCATTCCCCCCTCCTGTCACCACCCACACATTATACATGCTCTTTTCCTTTTCCTTTTTTCTCTATACTTTGCTCATTTATCCCCTCTCTTCATTTTTTACAAGTGGAATTAAATTGAACATTTCTTGAGTTCTCAAGATCAAATTCTACAGTGTCCATAAGAATTGCTTCCCATCATTTTCCCTCACCTTCTGTAGGGCCTCCCCCTCACCACTATCACCATCTCCAGTTCATCTATGTTCTAGGCACAGAGACACATTGAAGTTGTAACCAGGAGCCTTAATACTCCATGGCCAACCTTTTGGGAAGTTAGCATCATCACTTTCTTGGCCTTGGCATATGAAAGATCACCATTACTGTTTCCCCTTCTCACCATCAATGACCTCTCTGTTCTTGTTTCTCCATATTATTATCTTCCCTATGTTAAGTTCTCCTAGGCAATGTTGATCAGTCTATCTTCATACACCAAGAAAACAGCTGAAGAATAGGTTCAAATAATATAGTCTATTTGGCCATTTTCTTAAGTGCTTCCAAACCCTTTACAACGTCCTCTGGCATTGTGGAACTTGTTGCTTTCTTAACCTTCTTCTCTCATAGGTAATTCCCCAGGAGCCTCTCTTATCTGTGTCACAAGCTCCATGATCCCTAATTTCTTGTTGGTATCGCTCATAGGCTGCTTTCTGACTTGACCATCAACCTTTGGACTTTGTGATTGGAGCTGGATTTTGAACTCCAAAACTGGCAGGATAGTATTTTTTGGAAAACAGAATAGCTACACTGTCACTTAATAAGAATTTATTTGTGACCCACAATTTGGTATGGACTACCATGTTCAAAGTCCTATGCTAGTTAGTCACTGGAAGGATAGCAAGCATGTCAGCAGTCTAAAGCACTCATCAAAGCAAGGGGAAAGTATGTGAAATATGGTAGGGGAAGATAGTAAGCAAGGGGTCCAGTTTATCTAGAACATGGAAGACATGGGGAAATAGTGTGAGGCAAGGCTGAATCATGAGAATTTGAAGGAAGGCATACTTCTTAAGACCATGTTATTGTTGTTCAGTCATTTTCAGTCGTGTCAAACTCTTCATGACCCCATTTGGGCTTTTCTTGGCAAAGATACTGGAGTGGTTTGCCATTCTTCTGCAGCTTATTTTACAGATGAGGAAACTGAGGTAAACAGGGTTAAGTGATTCACCCAGGTCGCACAGCTAGTAAGTGTCTGAGGCCAGATTTGAACTCAGGAAAATGAGTTTCCCTGACTCCAGGCCTGGCACTCTGTCCACTGCACTACCCCACTGCTCCAAGACCCTGTATCCTAGAACAATTGTCCTTCCCTGTCCCCAGCCTCCAATTTCCCAAGTTATTGGGTGATGATATTCTCCCTTTTCATTGAAAGGTGGATGATGAGAATTCTTGTAAAGGGAAACACTGAACCTTTTGCTAGAACACCCAACTAGTTCTGTCATTCTTTAAGCAGTTTCCTGTCCTTTGTCCTGCCTGAAACAGGTATACAGCAAAAACAAAAGAAGCCATGTTTTGCTTAAAGATAGGAGCCTGGTTTGCTTGCCTCACAGTTTCCCTTTGGTAACTATGTAGCCACATGCCAGGCCTCGCCCTGATGACATTGTCACCGCAGCCTTACAGATTATTTCGTAGGAAAATAAGCTTTTTTTTTTTCAATATACAGCCCAGGTTGGATCACTGCTTATGAAAGAGATGAAAATATTCGACACTGTGACATTTCTTAAATGCACCTTTTTTGGAAACCGAGTGGGTAGAAAATTGCTGGGTTCCCTAAGAATTGAAAACCTACAGTGCCCGTGATGATTGCCTTAGCTGCCATCCTTCTGCGTCACGAGGCTGGCATTATCTTCTAATCTTAGAATCTTAGGGTTATAGAGCAGATATTGAGAAGCCTTCTAGTCCCATTCCCCAGGTCTTCATTTAATATTTTATGGGTGTTCTCAGAGGTGTGGTCCTTAACTAAGGGGTGTGGAATCTCACAGAATAGAAAAGCCACTTTGCCCCTCACTCTACTGTGAGAAAGTCTGCCCAGTTGAGTGTACAGCCCAAAGTATCCCACTGGCTTGGTAACACCTTGGTAACTTTTTCTACTCTGCCTCATACTTGTCTTTTTTAATACTGCCTGGAGAGACAAACATTTTGTCCAGCTGGGGTAGGTTGTTCTCTCATCCACCTTTTCCCCCTGGGATTCAACTCAGAGCTGACCTCTGTTGGGCACCACCAGTTGCAGAGACATAGCTGTCTCAGGTGCTCTGTCAAGAGAGCAGCTGTGGCTCTGGCATTGGTGATGACCAATAGAGATAATTCACCATGCTCCCAATCTCAGGAAGCACCCAGAGAAAAGTAACCAGGATTTTGAATGGCCTTGGAGATAATGCCATGTGAAAGCAGATTGAAGTAGCTCCTGAATGACATCCCCCTCTCCCTCAGAGCTTCTTCCTTTGCTCCAATCTTAGATGAAGACATGGCCTTTTTTTTTTTCTAGGCAGTAGGGTTAAGTGACTTGCCCAGGGTCACACAGCTAGTGAGTGTCAAGTGTCTGAGGCCAGATTTGAACTCAGGTCCTCCTGACTCCAGTGCCGGTGCTCTACCTATTGTGCCATGTAGCTGCCCCTGATGTGGCCCTTTTTTGCCATGATCTGTTTTACTCCCTTGATAACCTTCCATCCCTCATCTTCAATCTTTCCTTATGTACTGCCTACTTGTCTGCTGCCCACAAGCATGCATAAGCAGTCCCCATACTTAAAAAACCTTTACCTGCCTCTATCATCTCCTCAGCACACTATCTTATATCACTTCTCCATTTCATAGTTCAGATGGTGAGAAAACGCTATTTATGTTCATTTCTTCAACTTCCTTACTTCCCGTTAGTTTTTTAGTCTCTTTCAAAGTAGCTTCTAACCCTATGACTTCACTGAAACTGTTTTCTGCAGAGTTATCAATGGAGTTATCAAAGTTGTTAAATCCATTGACTATCTTCTAAGTCATCATTCTTTTGGACGGGCAGTTTTTGACAGATACTTCTCTCCTCCCTTGGTTTTCATGAAATTGTTCTCTCCTGGTTCTCCTCCTTCCTGTCTGACCACTCTTTATCATCTTAGTTGGTTCATTCCCCTTGCCCCATTTCTAATCATGTATTTCTGCAGAGGCCTTGATCTGGACCCTTTTCTCTCTACACCTTCTCTTCATGTAAAGAGATCCATCCTACATGTTAGAACACAGCTTACTAACTTTCTCCACTCTGCCTCACACTTGTTTTTATAATACTACCTGGAGAGGCATGTATTTTATTGAGTTTTATAGGCCATAAACTTATCACTATTTCCTTCTGGGGTAGAGCTCAGTTCAATTTCCTCAGGGTCACCATTGGGTATTAATTCCTATGTGTTCAATGATTTATCTCTATTCACCTTTCTCCCAAATCTAAATATTCACCTCTTGTTTTTTGCTTGAGCTCTCATCCCACCTCAGCAGTTACCTGCCAGAAATCTTCACCTGGATGACGTATTAGTCTAGGTTCACAATCTCAGAGTTGTACTCCACTGTTTCTTCTTCCTCATCTTCTCTTTCCAGTTGGTTATCAGGCCTAGCAGAGGCCATCTCCAGTTGTCCTGATCTGTATCTTGCCACTGGACCCAGATGGCTCTGGAGGAGGAACTAAGACTGGTGACCTTGTACAGCCCTCCCTCTCTTAAATCCGATTCACTTGCAAGTTATGGCATCATCTTCTTGATGTCCTGATCCTCTTCGAGAACCAAGGACAAACAACAACTGGCCTATCAAATTCTACCTGCATGGCATCATTTCTTACATACATCTCCTTCCCTCTAATTACACATTCAAGTTCAGTCTTTCAGCTCTTGACAGGACTCTTAGAATGCCCTACTAGTAAATGTCCTTGTTCTCATTCTTTTCCCTCTCCAATCTGTAGCCCGCAAAGCCCCTTCACTCTGGGCCCATTTAACTACTGCTTGTTCTGAGTGTTGGTGGGTCAGGATACTTTCCAGGCCCTATATCCTGAGCTCCCAGAGATGTATTTTATTTTTTATGAGTCAGCCATAGAATACGTTATGTTCACAACAAGGGCATTTTAATTAAATAGCAATATAAACGAATCAGCCGTAGAAAATTTCCTCATAGGCTTTGAACTCCCACTATTCTCAGTAGGAAAAGGAGACCTTTGTAAAGATCATGTGTGGCCCATCCACACGTGAAAACCCATGTGACCAGGGTCCTCGCATGAAGGGATGTACCCATAGGGAAGGTGAATGACCAGGGCACAAGCCCAGAAGGGCATCTCGTGCATGATGCTGTCAAGCTGCTCATGTTTTTGACTGACGTCATCACGCTGCCCTCCACTGGAACCAGCTCTCTGCCAGACATTTCTCTCTGCTGCTCCCTGCTAGTCTTTGCTTTCCATTGCAGCTAGTTATCAATTCTAGCTGTTTGCAGGGTCACCTTCTATCCTGAAACAGCATTCACTAGGGATCCTGTGGTTCGTTCCATTTTCCTAGCTCTTTTTAGCCACCTCCACCATTTACTGGAAGGGGCTGTAGTTAATTAACCTCCTTTGCAGCTCTGTCAGCCGGCTTCCTTCTGTGCCTCATCTATTGTTCTCAATTGAGATTCTATCAGTTACCTGTGATTGTTCTCCATGTAAAGGAGGTATTGTGTTTCGGCATCCTTACAGCAGCAGAGGGCTGACTGCATTCTTCCTTGGCCACCATTCTCAGACATTTGTTAGGAAGCTCCATCCTCTTTAAGCAGGCTGTTGTGAGAAGTCCAGAAGTCTGTGAGGTGAGACTCACCTTCTCATCTTCTGGACTCTTCTCAGCACTAATCCTAACTTCACTGCATCATTCTCCCCTGAGCCTCCCCATTCAAGTGTCACCTTACATGTTCCAAAACCCATTTAAGAATTTATCATACTTCAGCTGAGGTGAAACATCCCAGACTTCTGTTCCCTCAAAGGGCATAAGAGATTGAGAAACAGGGTGACCCAGAAACTGTTTTACCCTCACCCTAAGGACTCCATCTCCCGGGCAGGACAGCCACTGCTATGCTGACTAGAGAGTTCTGAAAGTCTCTTCTATGTCAACAGTAGCTATGGTACTAACTATGATTAGGAGGGACACGTGGACCTTTCACTTTCCCCAGCAACACATTGTTGTCTGGTCTCTTCCTCTGATCCCTTACAAATGTATTCTCAATTTAGTTGCTAGAACACATGTCTCCTCTTGCTACTCTTGTACTCAAGAAGCTTCAGTGGCTCCCAAAGGCTTCTAGGATTTCCTTCCTTTCTCCACACACTCCAGTTTGAGTCAAACTGGCCTAAACTGCTCTTCTCTGACTTTGGCGTCTCAGCCCCATCCTTCATACCTTTGAATCAACTTCTCCCTCTCCCTGACGTTCATTTCCTCCTCGCCTCCACCTCTTAGAACTCTCAGCTTCTTTCATCCCAGCTCCTGTGGAAAACCTTTACTCATCCCGTCCAGTTGATAGTGAGGCCTTCCTCCTCAGACTTGTGTTGGTAGTTACTCATTTGTTTACATTTTGTCTTTATCATCTCCGTGTAAGCTCCTTGGGCCTGGGGCTGTTTGTCATTTCTGTCTTTTATTCCTGGTGCCTAGCACAGTGCCTTCTACATAGCAGGGATTTAATAAATGCTGCTAGAATTGAGCCAGAGCTGTTTTAATCTAGTGAAGAAAAAATTTAAGGGGAGATCTGATATCTGTTAATTTCTAGACAGACTGTAGTGTGGAAAAAGGGATCAGACTTGTTCTGCTTGGTCCCAGGGAGGGTGTGAGGGGGGCAGAACTAGGAATAAGAGGGTAAAAGTGGCTGTCAGTTTACAGTTTGATGGAAGGGAAAACTTCCTGACCATTGGATCTGCCTAGCAGGTGGACTAGCCTATCCCATGAGGTTGGTGGACTTCTCATTAGAAGTCTTTGTGCAAAGGCTGAATGACCACTTGTCATGGCTGCTTTAAGTGGACTCTTATTTAGGTATGGGTCAGAGTAGATATCTTCTGGTGTTTCTTGCAGCTCTTAGGTGCTTTGGTAGCCTCTGTGCCTTACTGGTCTGTTTTGAAACTGTTTCCAAACTAGTTTGGAAGCCCTGCTTTAACTCTCAGAAGGGTGAAGCTCTCCTGTCTATGAGTCCTTCAGTTCTACCCTGAGAATCAGAGCCTTAGAGCTGGATTTTACCTTGACCCCAGTGCCAAGAAACAGTATTTTGGATGAATTCTTTCACCTGTGTTCCGCAGATACCTTTTCTTAGCTAAACTTGCTCTCTCTAGGAAGTTGAACTAAATAGGCCCTTGTATTCACATCATAACCTACAACTGGGAGCTAAGAGGGAATGCCTCAGTAGGAGGAAAGGAAGTTAGATTTCTGTTGTTTTTTTTTTCAGTGAGGCAAATGGGGTTAAGTGACTTGCCCAGAGTCACACAGCTAGTGAGTTTTTATGTGTCTGAGGCCGGATTTGAACTCGGGTCCCCCTGACTCCAGAGCCTGTGCTCTATCCACTGCACCATCTAGCTGCTCCAGGAAGTTAGACTTCTATCTTTCTCCAGTGAATTACAAGAGAGGCACTCGTTGAGAGGAGAAAAGTTAGCATGGCTAAGATTTGGGTTGCATTTCACACTCCAGAGTGATCAGTACATTCTTTCATCCCTTAGTAACTACAGAATGAATTAAGTGGTAACTACATAATTCATTACCCGAAAGAAACAGTTGTTGTTCAGTCATTTCTGACTCTTTGTGACCCCATTGGGGTTTTCTTGGCAGAGATACTGGAGTGGTTTGTTGTTTTCTTCTCCAGCTCACTTTACAGATGAAGAAATTGAGGCAAACAGGGTTAAGTGACTTGCCCAAGGTCACACAGCTAGTGAGTGGCTAGATTTGAACTTAGGAGGATCAATGTTCCTGACTCCAAGGCCTGGCACTCTATCCACTGTACCACCTGGCTGCCCTAAAGAAACAGTACTCATCTAATAAATCTCCCGGCTTTATGACCTTGTACTTGATAAAGGAAAAGAAGGACACTGAACTGGGAAGCAGGAAGCTTAGTTTATAGTCCTGACTTTGCTTTTAATTTGCTGTGTAATTTTGAGCAAGTTATATCCTTCCTAGTCCTTCATTTACCACATTTGTAAAATGGTAACGTTTAACCCTTTTTGTCGACACCAAAATTCTAATTGTGACTAGATCGCCTAGCCAGTGGCCATTAGCATTTGCCAATTCCACCGTCAGATTTCTGGTGGAGAGAGACTGGATGCTGGTAGATATGCATCCTCCCTAGTCTTCTCAGACACTGTCAGTATACGATTCTCCTCTTGACAATGTATTTCATATTTTTGTCAGCACCTCACTGCTCCCCAACCCTGGCATGAAGTGATCCCATGGCTTTGAGAAAATGAAAGATAGCACTGTAATGACATAGAAAGTTAGGGGACTAGCCCCACCTCCATCCCCACTACATTATTGAAAAGAAGGCTCTAAATGTCCTTAGTTCTCACAGTCAAGGAGAAATAGAACTTGGAATATCGTCAGCTGTAAGAATTAAGAGGAAAGGAGTGGTCAGGGCCTTGCTGTTCTAAGGGCTGTACTGGGCTTCTGTCAAAAGGCCGGAAGAGGTAAGATACATTTTGGACTCGTATCTGCTTTGCTGAATGTTATATGTAAAATAAAAGCTTAATGACAAAAGGAAAAAAAAGACACAACAAAACCCATCCAAGGTGGTGCTCAGGCTGCTCATGTTTATTAACGCCAAGACTAAAAAAAGAACAGTGATGCACATTTATATAGAAAAATTTCCAGAGGCACTGATTTTATTTCATATGAAAAGGTTGATGCACGTTGAATATTAAACTTGTGAGCCTCCTAGGGCTGCTGTTCAGGACCCAACCCTACGTTCCAACTCACCTACTGTGACTCTGGAGACCTTCAAATGTGTGCCTTCTTGGTAGTGATAATACCCGGGGGTTTGTGGCATTCTCACAAGCACTGTGATTGGCACTTGCTGTGCTTCCACTGGGACCTTTCTAGTCTCTAGGGGGAACCTCCCCATCAGCCCCTTGGTTGACTAAACCAGTTTGTGGGAAGATAATAGGCCTCTCCATAACCTTCCTATGCCCTTACACCTTGATACTTTCCCTGCAAGCTGGGCTTCCTAAGGAAACCAGGACACATAGAAAGATAATATGAAGTTGATTCTTAGGACGTCACAGCACAATATCCAAGTCAAAGTCTATACTGACAATATAGCAGGTAGCATGATGTCTAGTAAAATTGTGAAATAGACATTTTCGGGACCCCAATATCTCATCTTCAGGTATTTTTCCCACTCTCAGTGCTGTTTCCCTTTCCCACTCCGATCTATCATTCCTTCCTACTATCAGGGTCTGCAGAGGCCTGCCTTCCCCAAGCATTGACCAGACATTGCCTGTCTCTCTGCCTCACCACTGAAACTCAGCTCCCCTACACCTCATTGTTACCACAGTAAATGCAGCTATGTTGTGGTGGTGATCAAGAAATAGTTTCCTTCAATAGTCCTGAGAATAACACTGACCTCTCCCCTCCTCTTGGCAATTAGCAAATAAAAGCAAGAAGTAAAACCTCTGCTAGTGTTCATAAGGCAGACTCTTTTCTATTGCTAGTGTAGAAATGATTCTCTTGAAAAGAGGTTAAGATAATGTGTCATCTAAGTTCTTATTTGTTGGAGCAGGAAGGTTTCCTAGATGATTGGTTATTTCTGGATGTCCTTGTATATCCCTGTTCTCCTCTGTGTTTTGTGTGTACCTTTGACTCTCTTGTGGGCTGAGCCATTCTGTGATCTTCCTTGAAGTTTTAGGCACAGATAATATGGTAGGAATGGTGACTACAACTCCAAACCACTGTTAACAGAAATAAAGACAGATCGAATTAGAAAAATATTAATTGCACATGGGTAGTACAAAAAATGACAATACTAAATTAATTTATTTATTCAATGCCACACCAATCAAAATACCTAAAGATTACATTATACAGCTCCAGAAAAAAACATAACAAATTTCATATGGAGGTGAAAAGGGTCAAGAATCTCAAGGAATATCATGAAAAGAAGTGGAAATGAAGAGGGCCTAGCAGTGTCAGATCTCAAATTATACTATGAGGCAGTAATTCTCAAACTTGGTGCTGGTCAGGAAATAGATCCGCCAGTGGAACAGATTCGTCAGTCAGCCAATAAACATTTATTAAGCTCATTCACTGTGCCCTGGAGATACAGAAAGAGACAAAAGTCCATGCCCTCAAGGAGCTTACAATCTAATGAGGGAGATAAACAAGCAAATAAATATGTACAAACAAGCTATATACAAGGAAAAATAGGAAATAATTAAAAGAGGGAGGACATTAGAATTAATGAGGTTGGTAAAAGTTTCCTGTAGAAGGTGGGATTTTAGCTAGGACTGCCCTGCATTGAGCAAGTCTATCAGTACCATTTTTCCAGCAAATGTGTTCCCATTGTCTCTGTGTCACATTTTGGTAATTCTTGAAGTATTTCAAACTTTATTATTATTGTTATTATAATATCTATTATGGTTATCTGTGATCAGTGATCTTTGATGTTACTGTTGTAATTGTTTGGGGGCACCATGAACTGTGCCCATATAAGATAGTGAACTTAATCGATAAATGTTGTGTGTGTTCTGACTAGTCCACAGACCAGCCACTCCCCATCTCTCTCCCTCTCCTCAGGCCTCCCTATTCCATAAGACACAACAATATTGAAATTAGGCCAGTTAATAACGCTACAATATCCTCTAAATGTTCAAGTGAAAGGAAGAGTCAATTCATGAAGCAAACTTCAATGTTGTCTTATTTTAAGAAATTGCCACAGCCACCCCAGCCTTCACCAACCATCACCCTAATCACTCAGTAGCTAGCAATATCAAGGCAAAACCCTCCACCAGCACAAAGATTATGATTTGCAGAAGGCTCATATGATGGTTAGCATTTCTTAGCAATAAAGTATTTTTAAATTAAGCCATATACGTTTTTTAGACATAATACCACTGCACATTTAATAGAGTACAGTATAGTATAAATATAACTTTTATATGTACTGGGAAACCAAAAGTTCATGTAACTTGCTTTATTGCAATATTTGCTTTATCATGGTGGTTTGGAACCAAATCCATAATATCTCCAAAGTATGCCTATGGAAAATTAGATAGTGGGAATGATGTTGGGGAAAGTTTTTTGGAGGAGACAGGATGGAATGGAATCTGGAATTAGTGCAGGGAACCTAGATAAGGAGTAAGGAAGTCTACCTCTTTGTGTGAGAAAGATGAAGGAGTTGAAAGTGGCAAAAGGCATAGTGAGAAGAGATGAGGAAGAGGGGAGAAGAAGGAGTCCAGGGTGAATGGCCTCAGCTTTTTTCTGTAAAATATGAGGCAGTTCTCAGTTGAGAGGGTGGAAGACAGGGGGAGCTTTGAGGAAGGAAGAAAAGGTTGAAAATAGCCACTGTATAGAGACTGAGTGAGTTGACAAGGAAGATACAGAAGGATTGCCTAGCATAATGAGGGCCCAGTTGAAGTTGTTTAATATAATTATGTAGTGGACCCAGTCCAAATGGTGGTGTGATTTTCTCCACCTATGCTCAGCAACACATGTCTGTGAGTGAAGGAGGTAGATGGTGAGAGGGATTCAAGTCGGAGACTTGGCAGAGCACAACATCAATATGATAAAGGGTCATTCCAAGAGGACACTGTGGAGCTTAATGGGTTCACCAAGGGGTCAAGATGGGGGAAAGAGGAGAGAGTGACTAGTGAAGGGGAGATGACTCAGGAGAGAACTGAGGGGCCAAAGGATTGGATGTTGCAGTGTGGATAAAGAGTAGGATTTGGTAAAGGCAGGCAAATGGAGAAGGTAAAGCAGTATCTTATGGTCAGATAAGAGGATTTCATATTTCTTGAATGTGGTATGATACATTTGTGGGTAATGGAAAGATCAAGGGTATAACCATCTGTGGGGGGCTGAGATGGGATGGAGGAGTAGCTCATGGGAAGTGAATCATTTGAGGAATTGAGTGGTTAAGGTGTTTGAGGGAGGGTCAATATGTATGTTGAAATCCTGTAGTATGAGGATAGTCAGAAAGGAGAGAAAACTTGTGAGCCATATATCAAACTCATGGAAGAAGAATAACTTGGAGGTCAATAGACAACAGCTACCAGAATTTGATAGAGTGGTAGATATGAATAATTACCTCAAAGGAAGTTACTTCCTGATGGGGATCGTGGGAGAAGCTGGAAGTGGCAATGGTGAACAAGGAGAATTCCGACTCCCCTGTCCCCACCAGTGAGCCAAGGGGAATAAGTAAAGAAGCAGCCAGTGCTGGAAAGAGTGACCAGGGAGACTGTGTCATCAGAGAGAAGCAAATGTCAATGGTTGCAACTAGATGGAAGGAGTGAGAAAGTAAAAGATTTAGGATGAAGAAAAGTTTGTTGCCTGCAGAACAGGCATTTGAGAGCGCACAGTGGAAGGGGTGGGTGGTATCTGATTGGGTCTTAGGGGTAGAAAGGTTGAAGAGGATGGGAATAAGGAATTGGAAGGTGGGGGATAAAGAATGGGGTTTAGATAATGACCTGCAGGGGTTCAGAATCACTGGGATTTGTGGGGTATGACCAGGAATGAGAATGAGCATCATTGAGTGGAAGACTCAGCAACATATAGAGAAGCAAATGTATTTTTGTACACTAATATTCAGTAAACCCAAAGACCTCAGCTGCCTGGATAAAGACTCATTATTTGGCAAAAACTGCCTGGAAAATTGTACAGCGGTATAGCAGAAGTTAGATCTAGACCAACATCTCATACCTTATATCAATATAAACTTCAAATGGATACATGACCTGGATAAAAAGTCACATCATAACCAAATTAGAGGAAAATGGGGGAAAAACACCTAACAGCTCTATGAATAGGAGGAAAATTAATGAACAAGCAAGGTAAAGAGAAGATAAAATGGATCATTTTTATTACCTAAAATTAAAAAGGTTTTATGCAAAAAAAAAAAAAAAACCAATGAAACTAAGGTCAAAAGGAAAACAATTAACTGGGAAAAATCTATGCAACAAGTTTCTCTAATAAAGGAAGGTCTCATTTCCAAGATGTATAAAGAATTGATTCAAATAAGAATAACAGTCATTCCCCATTTGATAAAAGATCTAAGGATGTGAATAGGCATTTTTCAATGGAAGAAACTCAGGTTATCTATAGCTGTATGAGCAAATGCTTCCTAACACTAATAATTTGAGAAATGCAAGTTGAAGCAATTCTGAGGTTCTACCTCACACATATTAGATTGGCAAAAATGACAAAAAGAGAAAATTATAAATGTTGGAAGGACTATGAGGAAATGGGCATGTTGTTGCACTGTTGGTGGACCTGTGAATAAGAACAACTGTTCTGCAAAACATAGAGAGGATAAATGATTTGTCCAGGGTCATATTGTCAGAGGCAGGACTTGAACCCAAGTCTTACTGGCTTCCTGGCTAGCTTTGAATTCTCTATGTTATGCTACCTCTCGTTAACAGAACTGTAGCGTATTACCTACAAGGAATTGCGTGCAAAAAGCTAAATGTCATCAATAAGAGATTTGTAAGCAGAAGAGGAAGTGGTACATTCGTACTGTAACGAGAGCCAAAAGAAAGAAAGAATCTGTATACAACTTTGGTGCCCACATAATATTGAGACTTAGAGGAAGGCCTTCAGTTCGGTGAGTGTAACATCACTTCTTTAAGACTGGCAAGGATAGGACCAAAAGTCTGATAGAATGAGAAACCTTTGGCAGGTTCTAACTGGTGACATCGGAGAGCATTTACCCACGTTGATGAGATCATGAATCTATTGAAATATTTATACTATTTATAGATAGTAAGACTAGTGTTCAAATCCCACTTCTGTCACTTACCACTTCATGTAACATTGGATAATTTAACTTCTCTGGGCCCTGTTTCCAGGGATTGCCCTGGATGGCTTCTATTCCCTTACAGTTATAAATCTCGGATCCAATGTTTTGACAAATATAGCCACTCAGGAAGTTTGTGTCTTTTCTATTGCAGTGAAGTGTTTGCACTTAAAGTTTTATGCTTCTTGCGTTAGTCTTGCTTTATGATTTAGCCACCTATGCCCCGTATGCTTCTTCAATAAAGCTTCCAAGAAAAGTCTTGTGAGAACAGAAAATATATTACAGGAAGACTGTATTGTACCCGTTTCCTGTAATCATGGATTGTGGTACATGGGGATGAGATGGCTGGTTTCTTCTGGTTAACATAGAAGGCAGGTAGTATGTATTGGGCAGGCACATCTTGTTCCTTTCACTCATAATCTGTCCTTGGAATAAGATTAGGATCATTTAGATTCAAGGTATCACATTAAACAGGAGTTAGCAGTTTCTCCTCAGACCTTTTTAGATCTCCCACATTAGATAACATTGGTGAGACAGCCACAAGACAGGATGTGTGTGGCTCCTGGCATGCCCAGGAGTTTCTCATGAAGCATTACTTCTTTTTTTTTTTTTTTGTGAGGCAGTTGGGGTTAAGTGACTTGCCCAGAGTCACACAGCTAGTGAGTGTTATGTGTCTGAGGCCACATTTGAACTCAGGTTCTCCTGACATCCACTGCGCCACCTAGCTGCCCCAGAAGCATTGCTGGTTTATGAAGCCTGTTTTCCTGTTGCCTCCATCAGATGTGCTGTGATAATGCCACTTCCTGAAGTACTGGCTGTGGACGCTGTATCGCTCTCTCATTTGAAGTCATTCCCCTCTCTGCTGTAGGCATTCTCTGGCTTCCATAATTCTTCCTTACATTTCCTTTGAGTTTTTGCTTTAACAAAAGCACCTTGTTCCCTGTCTCCCTCTCCTATAAAGCATTGACTTTCCTCTTTCATAAAGGGAGCATCCATAGTGAGTTCTCTTTGCCTTGGCAAAATGAGACAATTGAACTTGGAGTATGAAGTAAGAAGGGAGATAAGACTTTCCATTCTGTTTTCTCAGGCAATGCAAAATTGGAACTTTACTTCTGGGTTCCTGGCACCTGCTGGCAAGTAATTGAATTCATGGATGAGTAGGTGGCAGTGAAGAGAGGAAGGGGCTTTTCTTTTTTTTAAACAGTATACCCTTCATTTCCCAACTTTGTAAGAGTGAGAAATATGACATTTTCTGTATGCATGATACAGAAGGATTTCTGTTAGAGATATGGGTGGGAAGCTAATTAAAATGTCACAATGTCTATGAGGGTGAGGAGATAGAAAGGGCCAATTCTTTTCTTGGTTCAAAGGGCTTGTCTGTGCTTCTACAAACTGTATAATCTGTTGCAGTTGGAAATTTGCACTCCAGGGTTAGAAGTAAGGACACTTAAGAAGTCAAACACAGATTTCTCGTCAGGACAACAGAAAAGTAATTAGAGTTGACTCTTCTCTTGAACTCTGGCTGATAGAGCTGCTTAGCATCCCCAGGTGAAGCGCAAGAGCCTTTTGCAGGCTCCTCCACATCATTCTCTCTGGATGTTTGCTGCTGTCAGAAGCAGACAGTGATTGGATGGTCTTTGGATAATATAAGGCAACCTACCCTCTGATAAGATGAGAGCATAGGTGTGTGGAGCCGCCTATGGTGGAAGATGAATGACAGGATTTGCTTGTGCTAAAAACAACATCTTTCTTTTGGTACAGCTAATTACAAAGAACCAGGCATGAGGAAGAATGTTCCTCAGGAGATCCAAAGAGTCATCACTGAGTGTAATACAATAAAATGATTTTCTAAATTGAGCTGCCTACTGGAGGGAACTTCCTAATAGCAAGTAGCAGAGAATCTATGGAATTTGTAGCATGTGGCAGTTGTGCCATTGGATTTGGTCACTTCTGCCATGGAAAACATACTGTAAGGTCAACATTGTCGCAGATTCCAAGAATGAAATTGAGACGACTCTGATTAGGACTCTTTTGCCTGTTCTCTACTCTTGGGTTAACTTTCAGTACACCAAGGGATGGCTTCCTCTGTGTCCTTTTTTCCCCACTGGTTGCAGTGGGCCAACAAATTTCTATCTAGAGAGATCGAATGCCAACTGGCCTGAGAAATGACTAAATATTTCAGATTCTCAGCAACTTTTGCAACTCACTTATACATTTTCTGGATTAAGCAAAGGCAGCAAAGAGAACTCTAGATCTTAACATCAACTGAGACTCATCTTGAAAGTATTTGAACTTCAGTCTTTAATGAGGAACAGATTGGCTCTTGTATGATAGGAGATGTGTTCTGTCAAGGAAAAACACTGGGTTTCAAAGACTTCTCTCCCTAATCCACTCTGAGCTTGGTATTTCTAAACATTATGTTGGATTTTTCAGAACACAACAAGAAGCATGCCATCTTATTCTCAGCGTGATAGTGAAATAAGGAGGGGACTCTTCAAATATACAATGATAACTGAAATAACCTGAGGACCTTCCCTGATACTTGGCATCTGATCACCAAGAGTTCAATTTTCTTATTAGGCCGTAGCATTCCTTTCTTAGTATGCTATAATTCCATTTCTAGTCCTAAGCCTGTCTTAAGCAATTAGACAAATTAGACAATTTGTCTTTTTTTTTTTCCTCCTAGAGTGGGGAGGCTGTTCAGTATGCATTCCTCTTGTATGTGATGTCCAAATATAACAACAGATCAGACCATCAGGCCATTCATTAGTCAGGAAAAATGGATGAGCTTGTTAAGACTGTTTCTCTTCTGTAGATTGTTTCTGGCAAAGGCCTGGCCAATCTGCTAAGACTCACCAGCTTTCTGTCACTTCCTTCACCTTAGGCTGCTACCTGTCCTGGGCCCGCCTTAGTGTTAAGTTAGTGCGAGCAGCTTACCTTTCCATGGCTATTGCCCAACCACTGGGTGCTACAGCACTATTGGGAGACCTGATTGACAGTTCTTGATGGCAGAGCAGATTAGATTTACTGAGTGACTGTGAGAGAGGAAAGGGAGGTAAAATGGTCCCCCAGACCTCAGCCCGGTTTAACTGCCTTTGTATTTGTATGTGTATGTATCTTTTTTTTTCCTTCCTTTTTCCAAGCAAACATCAATTTGTGTCTTTTTTTTTTCCCTCCTGGAGGTGGAAAGTGCTATTCAGTATGGATCTCCCTTGTATGTGATGTCCAAATGTAATAACATATCAGAGTCAGGCCATCCATTAGTCAGGATAAATAGATGAGCTTGTTATCAAAGAGTTGTGCTTATGCAGCTATGCCATGAATCCATAAAGATTTTCAATGTGGCCTGTAATTCCTGTATTCTTTGCTCTTCCCTTGTCTGCACCTTCCCTCCCCTCCCCCCCCCCCCCCCCCCCCCGCCCCGCTCCCCAGTTCTGACGAAAGCTCTTGCACTTCAGCCGCTCCCTTGGGCTGGGTAATCAGCAGATGCAATCTAGGTCTGAGCAGCCTTGCACAGGCCTCGCATGCAAAGCAGCCTGGTGGCATTGAGATGAGCAGGGGGGCTGCACAAATAATGGGGGGGAGTGCTCATGAGAGAAAATACAGCAGCAGGGGAAATACTCTGGAATGAGATTTAGCCGAAATCAGATTCCATATTAATAAAATGGGCCTGTCAATGATCAGAGGTTGTCTCTCTGTTTTCATGACTATGATTTACTCTTTTCTGAGTTATCAGAAAAGGAGTTAAATGAGAATGTTTGGCAACCATCTTTCCCTGAACTCTTTAGGAGCCTCTTCCTTTCAACAAATCACCTCCTGAAGAACTCTGAATGGAAGTCAGCTTGACTAATTATTAAAGTCCATGTAATAGACTGCAAGTCCTTTATTGCTGATTAAAGCTTAAGTTCTGGTGTGCATTAATGCGCGGGCTTGGGCAGGACGTGATGGGCACTGGGTTTGGATTAAGTCAGTTTCAGGAGTTCAGGGATTGTAGTGCCTGCTCTAGTATATTATGGTAACCTGAGGGTTTGTGCCAAGTGACAAAAGACAAGCAGCAGAGCTCAGTCTCTGTTTCTTTAGCTTTCCTCTTTGTCTAGGTCTCCTATATGTATAGCACTCCACCGTGTCAATACCCCTCCTTTTTCAAACATTAAGTAAATATTTTGTGACTGCTCTTTTCTGATGCTTCATCTGTGGATCCCTTTCTAGTGATAAGGTTAGCCTTAAAGGGGAAAGGAAGAAGAATCATAATAGAATCATTGCTATACTGCAGCCTGGGATGAGAGAGGAGTTCTATGGGGCGACTTTATTTGGTGCCAGCTGGTTGAGCTATCCTTTTCACTCACACACCCCCAAACTCACTTTCCATCTTCCTGGTCCCCACAGCAAGCCTGTCAAAATGGTGGTGAAGTGACTGTTGCAAGGTGATGTCACAGATTTATTTGCCCATGGGGTAGCTGAATTGAAATATAGCCATCTAATCATAGAATGTGATGATTTTTCCCCTCTCTCTGACACCTGGCCACTTCTGTCTCAGTTTCTTCAGACCAATTACTGTATTCACTTTGCTGCTGAAGCCTACTGGTGAGTTTAGGCTGTCTTTTCAGGGCACTTTTGTATGAGAGACATTAATTTCCGTCCCCTGTTCATTATGCAAATTTGAACAATAGCATTCCTATCAAACAGGTGTTCTCTTGCCCTCCATTCCCCATTCCCTCTTCATTTCCTCAGCAGGCAACCTCATCTTCTCTTTTACCACACTGCCAAGGTTGGAAATATTCTGAAAAGAGTAAGAAGTTTGGGGGATGGGGTTAAACTAGTGGCAATGGTCTTCTTTTAATCATTCCTAACTGGTTCAGCTTAACTAGGGGAGAACAAGACAGTGATGTTGGTTAAGAACATTCATACTTCTCACTAGACACCTGACTTCCAAGGGGAGTAAATTCCAAGTTTGATAGGAAAAAGACTTGGGTATTGAGGAAGTTCTGTTATGGTTTAATATCACTGTACAGTCCTTGTAAGCTGAATCCTTCTAAAATAGAATTGCACTGTCTTAGATAGGATAGGTAGTTGCAGATTTGTTTGTTTCTTATGAAAGCAACATGGCATAGTGAAAAGTGCATTGAATTTTGGATTAAAAGACCTGGATTTGAATGTTAGGTTTTGCTACTTAATACCTATACGACATTTGACCAGGCCCATCTATTTCTCCGGACTGCCATCTCTGTTGAATGAGGTTGACCTAGATGATCTACAGTAGATCTGAATCCTACCTGTGATCCTGTTAATGTCTTACTTAGAAGGTGATCTTATAGTAGAACCTTTTTACAAATGTTGATGTTGGAAAATTAGCCCCACCTTCCCTTGTCCCTTCCTCTTCTGCCTTCCGCAAGAAACTCATTTTGTTATATTGGACTCCTACCCTGCTATTTTCTCTTTTGAAATCTCTTTGACCCAGGACTAGAATGCCCTGGGATTTCTCTAGGGATATATGGCCTAACATGCCTCATCTTCCAAAGAGAGGAGTGCAAAGATATTCCACTAGCAGGTCCTTTGGCCCCAGTTATCCAGATTGGGTTTTTGATAATACACAAAATATGAAGGAAAATAGAGCTTAAGATGGAGTATATTATTTATGATCAAGTAGTTTTCTGGATTGTTACCTTAGTGGTCAGCCTATTGGTGATGAATCTCTCCATACTTAGCTGTGTTGCCTCTTGGACATCAGACTCATTCTGTTGCCAAGACCATATTAGAAACTTTTCCATTATGATAGAACCTGCCAGGGTTTTTGTTCTGCTTGTAAAGCTGTTAGGAGCCCAGGGTCACCTCCACACTAGGATGAAGCATCAGAGGAAGATTCTTTTAAAGTGATGAATGTGTTTTTTAAATTCTAAAAATAAGTAAGAATATAAAATCTGAGTTTGCCATTCTGAACCCATACCAAAAAAAGAAGCCAAAAAGATAGAGAAAACCATAAATAACAAGAAAACAACAGAAAAAGAAAAGTATAAGTGAAATAGGGAAAAAATAGTGTGAAATAAGAGTCTCCTGTAGAAGATGTATGCCCACCCCAAAAAAGATGCATGCTCCCTTTGACCTTTGACCCATGGGGCTAAATTTCACATTATCCAATCAAACTTGAGCTTCCTAATTTCTAAAAATAGAGGATTTGGATTAAATGATCTTTAAATTCCCTTCTGGCCCTAATTTCTGTTAAGGGGTAAATGAGCTGGATCAGGCTGCTTCCTGGTTAAGAAATGTGGGATGCAGGGGAGGGGAAAAGGGGGGATTATAACTAAAAGACATTTCTGTGTTGTGAAGACCTTTTTGACCTAATATCTCATGCCCTACTCTCCACTGCCCAGTGTTAGTCAACCCCAACCTCAGCTCTATTACCAGTGAGTACTCAGGTGGGTTAGGGCTGTTGCCCTGGTCCCAGCACCATCTCATCCTTTTGCCATCACTGGTATTGGGTGTGTGGGGCTCCAGCCCTGGACCCTCTCTACGACTGAGTTTGGAAGCTTCCTTGCACTGAGGAATGCAGTAGCTTAACTACCTTGTGTCATTAAACCATTTGAGAAAACAATGGCTCAACTCTCTCTTACCATCTAATACCCTATCTCTCTTTCTCTTTGTTCATCATCAAACTCCTCGAAAAAAGTCAACTCTATTTATTGTCTCCGTTTCCTTATCTCTTGCTTACTCATTTCTCAATCCCTCCAAGTTTGGTGTTTCTACTCTACTAAAACCATTCTTTCCTTGTTTACCAAGGACCTCTTAATCACTAAGTCCAGTAGCTTCTTGACATATTTGCATCTTTTTGGTACTGCTGGCCACCCCTTCCTCCTGGACACTCCCTTCTCCCTTCTTTTAGTGATACTTCTCCCTCCTTATTCTTTTCCTATTTTTTAGTACCACTCCTCAGCTTCTATGCTGTATAATTACCAATTTCATACCCCCTAATCATAGGTATCCCTCCAGGCTCTATCCTCAGTCTTCTTTTCTCTGTATATGATTTTCCTTGGTGGTTTTATCAGCTCCCATATGTTCAACTTCATCTCTATGCATTAACTCCCAAATCCCAGTCACATTTCTGCCAGTTTGCTGCTAGATATCTATGCCTATAAGTCCTCAAACCCAGCATATCTAGAATAGAACTGGTCATCTAAACCCACTCCTCCTCTAAACTTCTCTGTTTCTTCTGAGGATACCACCACTCTTTCTGGCAGCCAGTTTTACAACCTTGGAGTCATCCTTGATTATTTCTTTTCTTTTGTATCCCATGTCCAATCAGTTGCTATGTCTTGCAGATTCTACCTCCATGAATCTTGCATCCATCCTTCTCTCTATTCATGCAGTCAGTCCTTGCTAAGGCCCTCATCACTTCTCTCCTCAACAATTTAAAAGGTGCTTAAAGGTCTCTTGCCTTTTTTCTCTCTCCCTCTTCAATTCATCTTCCACATAGCTATCAAAAGAATCTTTCTAAAGCAGAAATCTGACCATATTGCTCCCCTGCTCAATTTTTTTCCCCCCAATGGCTCCTTCTTGCTTCTAGGATGAACTACAAACACCTCAGCCTGGCATTTAAAACCTTTCACAATATAAATTTAATCTGCATTTCCAGACTTACTTCGTATTGCTCCCCTTCACATACTCTGTGTTCCACCTAAACTGAACTGCTTGCTACTCAGACCTTGGACTTCCCTCTCGCATTTCCATGCTGCTGCATTCTGTCACTATTCTTGGCATAAGCCCCCTCCCATCTCTGCCTCTTGGAATCCTAAGCTTCTTCAAGGTTCAACTCAGCTCTGCTCCTTTGGGAGGCCTTCCCTGATCTCTTCCTTCCTCTCCTTCTATTCTCACTAGTTAGTGCTCAGTACCTTCTCAAATGGGTGTATCTTCTTATTGTGAACACATATTCCCCCAGTAGAATGTAATTTCCTTCAGGCCCATGAATGATTTGTTTTTGTCTTTGTACCCCCAGCACCTAGCACAGTGCCTCGTATGTTGTAATAAATGTTTATTGAATTGAATTGGTTTGTGCTTAGTTATTGACCTCCCTTAGCAAGTAGGTGGCACAGTGGATAGAGCCTTGGAATCAGGAAGACTCATTTTCATGAGTTCAAATCCAGTCTCAGACACTTACTGTGTGACCCTGGGCAAGTCACTTAACCTTATTTGCCTCAGTTTCCTCATCTGTAAAATGAGCTAGAGAAGGAAATGGCAAACCACTGCGGTATCTTTGCCAAGAAAATCCCAAAATGGGGTCATAGAGTCAGACACAACTGAAATGACTGAACAACAACAACAACCCCTTCACTAGCCACATTTCAGCCGTCCATTGCTTTTTCTAAGATAAGCTTTCTGAACAAGAATACCATGAAGACATATTACCTTAGAGAGTGCCAATGGTGGTTAGATATAGGACTTATTTTTTGGGTTGAACTTGTGGAGAATTAAGTTTGTAAGTCTTAGTGTAACTGTAATTCCAGATGCCCAATACTTAAACTACTCACTAAGCCACTTCATCCAGTTAAACAGTGGAAAAATATGCGGTTGTCAAAACTCAGTACAGTGTTCATAAAAAGTTCGTTTTGCTCTGCTTTTTTGATAATAGGTCGTTTCCCTCCACTCTCCCTCTGCTCTTTTGAAAACTTCATATGTCCACAGGCAACCTCCCGACCCTGACCAAGTAACAGATAAAAGGACAGAGGCAGGAGACAGAGATTAAAAGCCAAAGTGTTCCCTCTTTGGGGTATTTCCTGCAGTCATTCACTCCATGTTCCGTTTGAGGTGTCAGTGAGTGTAATGGAAAGTGGAACAGCTGGTTGAGATTAGAACTTGGGGGTGCCACAGCCCTCATACTCCTGCTGCACTTCATCCCTGACCTTTTCCCTAGGAACAGGGTGAGCAAAGATTGAGTTCTGAATCAAACTGACTTAGCTTCTAGGGAAAATAAAACGATTTGAATCTGGGATCAGAGAAAGAAATTCAATAAGTCATATTTTCATCTTTGCAAAGTCCTACTTTGATGTCTCTGGATGCATAGAATTGACCCTGGATTCTTGACAGCTGTGTCATTGAGGTTCAAGTGGCTGTTCCTTCTGAGGTGTGAAAGCATTGTGCATAGGACCAGCAGTAAAGGCTGCACATTGGGCATTGAGGGATCAGTTTATCACCAGAAAATCAGCCACAAAGTGATGTCTTGTCAGGTCCATAGCAGGTCATGAAGGATGGGTTGTAATGTACATCACTCAAAGCAATATCCAGTGATACAATGATGCAATCAGTATTCAAGAAGTGTTTTTCCACAAAAGCCTGGTGAGTAAATCCCTTCATCAATCCTTGGTTTACCAGATTACCAGGCAATGGTGAGTTTTTATTTTGAACCATGGAAGAGGTTAGTTTGATTTTCCTAGTCCCTGGTTCTCCTGGGTAAAAGTCACCAAATTTACATTGCCTTCCTCCAAAAGGAGATCACCCTGGTGAAATCTGTATGCCTGAGGATTGGCTGGTCGGCTATCTCTTTAAGTGCCTGCTGAGTTAGCTGTGTATGCTTGTAGTGAGCTATGAGATAGGAGCATAATAAATCATTTATTAAAGCCCTGACAGCTAAATGGGAGATTGTGGACTGTGCATGCAGAGTGTTTATTTTGCCAAGAGAGCTTTGGACAGAAGGAATGAAAAGTTACCCAAGCATTCAAATGAAGAGAAACCTCTGTCAATGGAGATAAACGAAAATTGAAAATAAGGATCCCCCACCCACTGCCCCATTTGCTATACCATCGTGTGTGGTTAGCCTGATTTGTGATCAGCATTCCTTCACATTGGCATCTCTCGCTTAACCCTCAGGGAGACCAGGAGAGAACTTCTCCTAAGGACCTTTCAAAGAACTATAAAGACAGTTCTGAAATAGTTGCAGGGAGCACCTAAATTAAACGTGGGTGAGTGTTTAAGAGGTTGAGCATCTGGCAGTGGTGCCTCTGATTAGTACATTTACCAGAGTTTCTGTGGACAGTCTCCCCCCCCCCCACCCCCAGCCTGGCCACCCAGCTTCCCCATAGCTTGTATTTCACCGAGAGATGAACAACAGGGCCTTCAGGACAATGCCTAGAACAGTTTTTAGGCAGTTTGGATCAGTTAGCAAATACTAAGCGTTGCCCCCAAAGCACACACTCCAGTCTCTTGATCTTGGAGTCTCTTTTAAAGATCATTGCTGCCTTCATGGAATTCACACTGTGACGACAGACTCAAGGCAGGTAGACATGAAATGAATGAATAGTATATACAGTGATTAAACTTGTCTCAGTCATCAGTAGCAGGTATTTATGTAGCACCTCCTCTGCCAGTCCTATAACGATACCTCCGTGAGGCATACAAAGAAATTGTCTCCCTTTGTTCCTTCTCTCTCTCACCTACAATCAGTTACAAGGCCTGTCTATGTATTCTCCCAGTCTTTCTCAAATCTGGCACCTCCTTACCACTCCCATAGTGTCCTATCACATGAATAAGAGACACCTCACTGGCCTTGTAGTCTTTTCCCCTTTGCAAATCATCTTTCAGATTGCCCAAATCTCTTTTCAATGTATGCTTATAATTACATCCTTGAAGAAGCTTTAGTGGATCCCCATTGTCTCACAAATAAAATCCCCTTCTCCTTAGATTGGTCCTCAAATCTCCCCTCTGTCTGACTCCATCCCTTCTTCATACTAACCTCTTCCACACCATCCTGAGCTTTCTGCCTTGAGGCCTTTGCAAATCCCTCAGAAGAGCTTTCCTGATCCACCTCCCTCCCATATGCTAGGGTCTCCCCCTACAGCTGCCTTGTGTTTATTTTGTATATTCTTTGTATAAACTTGTATTTATACATCTTTTCTCCTCCAATAGAATGTAAGCTCCTTAAAGGGAAGGATTGCTTTATTTCTCTCTTTGTATCTGCAGTCTAGCACAGTGCCTGGCACTTAGTAAATGCTAGTTTGCATGTAAGAGAACAACAGTTTATGACCCATGCTAAATGCCAAATGGATGGATGGTACAGTCGCTCCCTGCTCCAGGAGGTTAGAGATTAGAGACATCTTTGTGTCCCCAAGGAGGTGGGATTTGAAAAATTTGTGGGATTCACCTAAGCAAAGAGGAGCTATTGGAGGTGGAGATGGAGGTGGGGGTATGTTCTTTTCCTGTCTTTTGCTCAAAGCAACCTCAGGATGGTGCTGTGCCCGGTAGGATTTTCTGGGGGCTCCATAGGAAACTCAGTGGGTACATTGAAATCAGCTTGTATGCCTTTTCCTCTCTCTGAGCTATACTTTTCTCCCAGAGGAGGAGTATTGATTTAGTTTTGATGCTGGGTGATTTATAAATATGCATGAGGATTTGAGGTTATTTAACTGTGCTTTTTAATTCGCCTTGCATTGCTGATTTTCTCTAGTGAGGGTGGTTTTTATTTTTTCATGTTTTTTTGGTATGCAGGGCAGGCACCAGAGTTCCTTCCTTACTGGGACCTTTCCAGTGTCTGTTAAGCCCAACTCTGCAGCAACTTCACAGACAGAGGGGAAAAGAGGAAGGGGCCAAAGCCCTTCTCTTTCCCTTAAGGGGGTAGATGAAGTCATAGCTCTCTGGAAGATAAGGGAAAGCTTTATTGGATGGCATGGGTGGAGGAAATTTCATTGAGCAAAGGAGAAATATGGTTAGCCATTTGAGTTTACCTAGAAATTAAATGGAGCAGGAAATCCAAAAGGAGAAAAACAGCACCCCTACTCCACCCTTCTCCTAAAAGCTGAGAGGAGGCCTCATGCCATGTTCTATTGAGAGAAATTAAATTCTTAAACTATCTCAGCCAGGATGAAGGGCTTGGGTTTCCTCCCCATTAAGATCTGCTACTCATCCTATGCAATCAAAACCTTGCCACAGGGAATGCTTGCTGACAACTTAGGAGCCCCTGTAAGGAATGCCACTTAGTCACCAAGGTTGCCCCAAAGGGTTCCTTGCTCAATTCCCTGACTCCTCTCTCGCCCACCCCATTAACAACAACTTCTCTCTCCCTGCCCAAATATGGAACCATTTGTTGGTGCTTCTTAATTGCAGTCAATTGAATAGGCATTTACTGAGCAAGCATTTACTAAAACTGGACTTTACTGACATACTTATGTGCCAGTCACTGTCACTGTACTAGGCCCTGGAGATACAAAGACAAAACTGAACCTGTCTCTGGCCTCAAGAAGCGTATTTGTTACTCCTAAGAGCTGGTCCACTTGGCACCCTTGTCAGGAAGCTGACAGCTTGGGTGACATTCCCTCTTTTGCCTCACTTAGAGGACAGACAAGATCCAGGAGGCAAACCCTCCTTCCTCAGAGTATCTCAGTTTAAGAATTGCTTAACAATCTGACATGCAGCATAAGTGTTTCATCTGCCACCTGGAATGGCCCAATCACCTGGGAGAGATTTGTCCATAAATTTCAAGCCCTGGTCCTCATGGTTTCTGCCCCTCATTTCTTCCTCCCAGCCCTTCCCTAGTTATACTTACTACTTGTCGCATGTTTTTTTATACCCCTTAAAGCATGCTGACTAAAATTTCCTTGTGTTTAACAGTGTTCATTAAAAGAAAATGTCAGGTATTTTACTCCCTTGGAGAGTGAAATATTTTTGTTTAGTCAATAATTGCAGTAGCGCATCAAAGGAATGTTTGAAACAGGGTCTGGGTTTTTTTTTTATTTTTAAGATTCTTGTCAGTGTCTCAACAATTCCTTCAGCTGTGAATCAAACAAGGCAACAAATTTTTAGCAGAAGATTATAGCCATTTTTCCCCTTTCTTCCTCAAAGCTGTCATCTTCCAACAGATTTGAGCAAAGTTTTTAATACAGTCAATCCCATCTGCTAGCCCTTTAATGCTACCAGCTCCCTCTGGGTAGCTTTCCTTCATGTCAGCTGATTGTCCATTTCCCTGTTCCTCCTAGGATGCCTTAATCCCCTTCCTGTCCAAAGGCAGGGGCTTGGATCTCTCTCAAGAACCCTTTGGGCCCCTTTCTCTCCTGCACATTTCCAGGATGATCATAGGACTTCAGAATGAGAGATTATCTTAGTCCAATCTCCCTTTTATAGATAAAGAAGCTAAGGCACAGAAGAGTGCCTTTTTTCAATCTTCATTCTTTTTGACCATATTCTCTGCAGCCTTTGGCACTGTTGATTACTCTCTCCTCCTTGATACTCTCTTCCGTGTAGGTTTTTGGGACGCTGCTCTGTCCTGGTTCTCCTCTTACCTATCTGACTGCTCCTTCTCTGTCTCCTTTGCTCCTTATCTAAATCATGCCCTATAATCTTAGGTATCCCTCAGGGTTGTGGCCTGGGCCCTCTTCTCTTCTCCCTCTATACTACTTCACTTGGTGATCTCATCAGCTCCCATGGATTTAGTTATCATCTTTACGCTGATGAATCTCAAATCTACCTCTCCTACCAAAGTTTCTCTGCTGACCTTCACTTTCTTACAACTGCCTTTTAGACATCTCAAATTCTATCTTAAACTCAATATGTCCAAACACAAGTCATTATCCCCACCCTAAACTGTCCCTTGCTCTGACCTTCCCTATTACTGTAGAGGGCAACACCATCCTCCCAGTCCTGCAGGCTTACTACCTAGGAGTCATCCTGGATCCCTCACTATCTGTCAACCCCACCATCCACCTCCATATAAAGCTGTTGCCAAGGTCTGTCAATTTTGCCTTAGAAACATCTCTCTGATATGCCTCCTTTTCTCCTCTGATACTGCCACCTCTCTAGTGCAGGTCTCTATCACCTCACGCTTAGACTATTGTAATAGTCCACTGGTGGGTCTTCCTGCCCCACGTCTCTCTTCACTCCAGTACATCCTCCAGCAATCACTAAAGTGATTTTCCTAAAACCTAGGTCTGATCATGTCCTCCCCCTACTCAGTAAACTCCAAAGTCTTCCTGTTCCTCCAGAAGCAAATACAAAATGCCTTTTGGCATTTAAAGCCATGCTACTGCATGTCCCTATCTCTGTCCTTTCTCCCCCATTTCCCCTCAACAGCATTTAGATTAGCACTTCCTCTCCTGGGAAGGACATGGTAGTCAATGCCCATGGCTCCAGGCACCATTCCCTCTGACTTCCCTATCCAAAACACTCCTCCCCAGCCACCATTCCTCTATCACGTAGTCTTCCTGTATTAGATTGTAAGCTTCTTGAATTCAGGGATTTGTCTTTCTTCCTTTTATTTGTATACTCTTTGCTTAATAGTGTTTAATCAATATTCATCTATTCACTTATACCCATGGAGACATTTCTTGCAAAGACTTAACTTTTCTGCTATCTTTTACCAAGCATTCCTCTTTAGTTCCCTATCTAACATATCATTTTAATCACTTTAAATTTTACAAAGCATTTTCCTCCTGACTGTCACACAGTCTCGGCCTAATCACTAAATAAGGCTAGTTCTCCTGCCCATATAGCTCTCTGCTTTATAAAAGCCTTACACCTTTGTAGGGGTTAGATATGTCATACACAAAAATAAATCCCACCTCCACCACTTACTGTGAGACATTGGACATCACTTAAGCAATCTGGTCATCACTTTTTTCATCTGTAGATTGAGATGGTCAGACCTGACATCTCTTCTGATTTTAAGTCTGTGACCTGTGGATCTCATAATCCGTGAACCACAGCCAAAAACTTAATGTTGTTGTTGTTTGTCCTTTGTTCTCAAAGAGGACCAAAGGGTGATGTCTTGACTTGCACATGAATTGGATTTAAGTGAGGCAAACTAGGAAGAAAGTAAAAGAGGCTTGTGGGCAGCCACAAAGTCCGTACCAGAAAGCTCTTATACGTTACTTCCTCCTTTCCCCCTCATCCCAGCTCAGAGCCTGTTTATTCTCACTTTGCACACAGTTATAAGAAGCTCTTATATTTGGTTTCCCAGGCCATAGCAGATTTAGATGTCTGTTAGAATAAGGGTTCTACAGGCAGGAACATCAGCAACAATGAGAGAAAAGACAGCTTCAGTAGTGTTTCTATTCCATAGCAGCCCATGGAGGTGCACATCAGGCAAAGATCAATCACTCAGACAACTTGCCTTAATCTTGATGACTGTATTAGCTAAATCCCTCCTTGCACCCAGGTCAGCAGACCCTCCCTCCTCTCTGGCTGCTCAAAAATTCTGCTTCTTTCCTTTCCTTCTTTCCTTCTGAGAGGCAGTGAGCCTTCAGTATGCCAGTTCTAGTTCAGATTCATGGAAGACTCCATCTCTTACCTGTTTAACATTTCTTTTTATCCTTGTATGTTGATCTGAGGGTAGCACTTTCTAGGGTATATTTAATTTAAACATTAAACATGTGGTTTAATGATTGCAAGTTGATTGCACATTTAAATATAGAGCACCATTATTTCTCTTTTCATCTGTAGAAAGTCATATAATGCCTCAGGCCTTCAAACCACCACTAATCTCCACCCCTCTCGCCCCATCCTTCCCCAGGATAATGCCCTTGTTGTTTGTGCATTGTTCTTGTTGGAGCTGAAATTGTACTTCTAGTTCAAACGTTTATATGTAAATAGAAAGAGAGAAAAAGAAGAGATTTACTACAGTGTTCAGTACATTTCTCAACACGACAGCAGCATTTCTTCCTCAGTTTTTGTTTTGGTTCCCGAGCATGCTTCTGGCAGAGGTTGGTATGAACAGGTGCACTGTGGTTGTCTCTCGGTTTATCGCCTTTGTTTTTTTTATGGCAGTACCTTTTGGTAAATGATATCCCCCTTGGTGAGGAGAGGGTCTCTTGGCTCTCCTAGGCATGGTTATTATCATAAAAAATGGAAGTTGGATTTGGCGCTTATCCTGTCTGTATCCCAAGGTATCTGTTTGGGTTGGTGTTTGATTTTGGTTCTGTTTTTGCTTCTGTTCCTTTATTTGGCTCTTTTAGTGGCTCCACAAAACCTGAAGAGGGCACATATTTTCACATGAATATAAAGAAATTTCATTTTCATTAATTGAGTGACTCAGTTAAAGAGCCCATGAGAGAAATTTACCATCCAAGAGTCTTCAAGTGAAAGAATTGAGGAAATATCACTTAAGCCATTCGGTTAGTTAAACTTTTCCCAGGCCTTCCCAATGAATTTCTGACTTTACAGATCAGTCCCTAAGGAAAAACATGAGGCATCTTGGCAACCATTTGATATTAGACCATTTTCATAACTAAGAAAAGAATTTGCTAAAAAGCATTGGAAATGGTTGTGCTTCCCCTTTGGTTTACAAACTACTTTCAGTGACGTAGTTCCTAGCAGCCCCAATCTTTCATTGGTTGAGTTTTCCTGTTAACAAGTCTGTGGGAAAATAACCTCTTTAGCCTGAGATAAATGAGTATGTATGGAACTTTACTGGTACTAGTGTGCATTTGGGAGAATGGACTACGCAGTTCAGAGCTCAACAGAATCTAAAACTGGGAGGCAAGCCAATGCTACCTTCAGTATCCATTCAATCACATTCAAGATGATCTCAGTATAAGCAGTCAGCCATTTGACTGCAGGAAGACCGACTGGCTTTCATAAATTTAAACATTTTTCATAATGTCCTTGGATCAGAAAAGCAGACTTCCCATCACAAAAATAGTCTATAAGTTTAGGATACTAATCTATAGATTTACATCCAATTATCAGTATTTCAAGATGATATCAGCGATTATCAATATTTCAAGATGGCATCAGCAGTCCATTCAGTCTTCTGGCCAGATTCTTCCATTTCGACACACACACATACAAAAGAGAAAATAGGATAAACTTGTCCTTAAAAATTGATTTAGGCCACCAGTATACATTTCTGTGCTGATTCTCTCCTAGGCTGGCTTACTTGGGAAGCTTTTAGTGATATAGAGCTTTAGTCTGGGAAACTTGAGGGGCTGGAAAATTAACAGCAACTGATACCTTTTACCTGGTGGGGGGAAAGGAGGTCCAAACCCCAGAGTACTTAGAGATACAGTATGGATTCTGGAGGTGAGGCCACTGGAGGGGGAAGAGGATTTATAAGCTCACATGTGAGGCCTTTGTGGCTTCTGTCAGGTTAAATAATGTAAGCCAAAGAAAGATTGGCCAAGTTATTAGTTGTGAACACTTATTAATTATCTATTTCCTGACTGAAAGGCACCCCCAAAATTAAGCCTAGTTCATGTAAAATCAGTTCTGGCTTACAGGTTATCTCAGACTAGGACTCTCTGAGCCGATGACTCTGCAGTACTTTTATATTAGTATTTTGTTTTGTTAGACTACCAGTCAATTAATGAATAAACAATTATTAAGCCCCTACTATGTGTTGATCACAAGCACTGGGGAAACAGAAAGAGGCAAAAGATAGTCCCTGCCCTCAAGGAGCCTACAATCTAACGAGAGAGGTAACATGCAAACAAATATGTAGGAAACAAGCTATGTACAGGATGAATAGGAAATAATTAAAAGAGAAAAAGCACTGGAATTAAGAGAGATTGAGGAAAGCTTAGAGGCTTAACCTCTTGGTTAATAATGATTGCAAATGGAGCTCCATATTCATGTAACCATGAATGCTACTTTCACCACTATTGTCATAGAGCCACCAAGATCTTCATTATTGTCCTTGAGATCTGATGGAATTTGAGGGTGAGTAGAAGAGTGCACACCATTCTTTTCCTTGAAGATTCAGGCTGAAAGCTGATGAGCTGCTCATCAAAGCCTTTTGTTCTTGGTATTATGTCCATGAACTTAGCTGATGCAGCACACCAATTGTTTGGTTTTCCTTAGCACATTTTCATCTCTACTCCGATAGAGGAGCCCTGATAGCTTGAAAAGAAGGTACCCAGGGTGCTTCTTTGTATCTTTTTGCTATATCTTAGTATCTTTTTGCAGATATCTTTTTGCTTCTTTAAGCACCAGGTTCTCTAGTCAGCATCCTTCTTTTTAGCAGTGAATCATATGAAGTATTTTGTTGAGCAGCAACCACACCTGGCAGCAATCAGTCAAACCCTAGAGCATTTCAGACTTTGTAGGTATCTGAACCATTGGAACTTCAAGGTCAGTAGAGTTCCTGTGAGAGAGAACCCCAGAAAGCCATGCTGAAGGTCACCATTTCCGCAACCCCCCTCCTCAGATGTTGCATTCTTATCACAATACTTCCTTGAGGCCCTGTTGCTGGGTCCAGCAGAATCTTCTGCAGCTTATACTTGTCCAAACTGTGGGTTTCAATATTCTTTTCAATACAGAAACTTGGTTCCATCTCTCCTCTGGATGGAATTGTATGTATCTTTATGACAGATATATTGGCTGGATAAAATGGTGGATTTTCATTTGTGGGAAAGTTTATCTGGGTGTTTCTCTCCCTTGGTACAGTAGGAGGCAGTTGGACCAAGAATAAGAAGATTGAGGTTGTTCTCTTACTGTCTGGAGATGATAGAGTACAAAGGAAACTGGATTTAGAGTTCGAATGGATGTGTTCAGATCTAGTTCTACCAGTCATTGCCTGTATGATTGAATCTACATCATTTCATTTATCTGGTCCTCAGTATCCTCATATGTAAAAGGAGAGAATTAGACTGGGCCATGTTAAAGTTCTCTTCTGTCTCTAAATCATATAATCCTTTGATTTATTGCTGATGTCAGCATTGGGATTCAGTGCTGACATCATAGACTCAGAAGTCTTCTAGATGGTTGTTATCCAAGGTGAGTAATGACACATGACTGGTTGCTAATAGAGAATGTTGATTTCACATATTTGTCCAATACTGTTTCCTAGAGGAGACTAGGCTGTTTAAAGAAAGTATCACAAACCTCTAAAATGTAGTCCTTACTTGCCAAGTTCTTCAGTAAGCACTTTATTCCTCTCTAGGGCAGTATAAAACATGGTTAAATCTCACTGCTAATTAGGCCAAGGTTGAAGGTTTGATTCTTTTATAGACAAGTTAACTTTGTACCAAGTCGGGGTTAGAGGGAGACGGAGGGGGAACTGCTCCAAAACAACAGATCATACCCTTAATGCTAAATTCTAGACTTATAAGTGGTTACAAGGGGGACCCATCACAAATGCTTTAGAAGACTACTCCAAGTACATGCCCTTCTGATAACTTATCCATAGCCTCATCTTTGTATTTGCAAAACAGCATCTTTATAGGTAATTGTTGGCAGCTGCTTACATAAAAGCAATATCCTTTCCATTTATAGACACTCCATAGTTATTCCCATATTGCAACCCCCAAACTTGGTATATTTCCCCACTCTTTCTTCTTATCAGATATTTGAGACTTTTTTGCCTTTTTATGTCTGTACACTAATATTCAAAACAGTTTTGGCTCTGTCACTCAGAAGAGCCCCAAGGGAATTCAGAGTTTTGCCAGATGAACAAAAAGCAACAAATAGTGCATCAGAAATGTGAATCAGTTACTAGAATAACGCAATAATAGTAAAGTAGCTGACATTTAACAAGCATTTATTAAGCCCTACTATGTGCCAGGCATTGTGCTAGACCTTAAAATCCAAAAATAAAACAGATCCAGTCCTCAGGGAGCTTATGCCCTTTTGGGGGACATTTGTACAATGTTCTAAGATTTACAAAACCACTTTATGTATATTATCTCATTATTCTTTGAGATAGGTATTGCTTTACAGATGAGGAAACTGAGGCCCAGGGAAGTGAAATGACTTGTGCAAGGTCATTCAGCTGGTCAGTGTTAGAAGCAGAATTCAAACCTAGAGGTTCATGAATCTGAGTCCAGCACCTTCTTGCTTTCCAACTGTTGCCTCTCTCATCTTTTTGTATTGTAAGTGAATAATATCTTTGTATTGCTCTGTCTGTGTCAAATAGAATATTTGCTGATGTTCTTTCAGATACTGTAGGGACCCGAGTTTATGCCTTCCTCTAGAACCAAGCTGGGAGATAAATTCTGGGTTCAAAGTGCTACTGTAGCCTGAGCTAGTATGAGTTTGAACCTTGATTCCCCCAGAAAAGTCTGCTATTTGTGCCAGAAATAGCCATTGGCCATGTGATTTGACCAATGGGTATGAGCCATTGACTCTTGCCCCATTTTGAAAAGAGAAATCATTCTTCCTCAGCCCTTCTCTCCATCATAGGCACACATAGGACTGACAGGTGAAAGTTGCAATGAGGTAGATTTTAACTAAATAGAAGGAAGAGCTTATTCATACAACTGTCCACTAATGGGAAGGAACTATCTTGCAAAATCATTTCTTCACTAGAAATGACCAAGCAGAAGTTGGTTCCCTACCTATCTAGGTATGTTAGAATATGTGTGTGTGTGTGTGTGTGTGTGTGTGTATAGTTGCAGAAATACATATATATATACATATATACATACACACACACATATATATGTTCTTGCAACTGGTTTGAATGTTGAACAAATCGGTTATCTCAGTCCCAGGACTCTATCCCTAACAGTTCTTTTGTTCAAGCAAACATATAATCCAATTGATAATACTAGTGATAAAGGTTTAAAACACACATGAAATTTGAGTTTCAGATCCCTGGACTAGATGACTTCTAAGGTTTCTTGAAACTGATAAGTGCTTATCATCCATTAAAAGGCTCCTCCAATGTTTCATTTTTGCCTGGAAGTGATCCTGAGTTCTAAAAGGCTATGTTAGTGGCATACAAACTCTGCCAGATCATACCAAGATGGAAAGGTTTTAGATGTGGACCTGCAGGAAAGTATACAACTGATATCCCAGGACCAGATGAGCCAAGTATGGAGAGGTTCACAACTCTGAATTGTTATGAATTTTTTTCCCCAGCCAGTGCTACTCACAAAAGAAAATCTATTGAAGCATGGTTGAGATTTAAATATTAGGATCAGTCACACTGAAGAAGTAATGAAACCTCTCAGTACTGATCTGTTGTTCATTCATTTCAGTTGTGTCCTATTCTTCGTGACCCCATTTGGGGTTTTCTTGGTAGAGATTCTGAAATGGTTTGCCATTTCCTTCTCTAGCTCATTTTACAGATGAAGAAACTGAGGTAAACACGGTGAAGTGACTTGTCCAGGGTCACACAGCTAGTAAATATCTGAGACCACATTTAAACTCCAGTCTTCCTGACCTCAGACCTGGTGCTCTATCTGCTGCACTACCTAGCTGCCCTCTCAGTACTGATAATGCTTATACTTGAGCTTTGATGCCATAGCAATTTGGCATAGTTTTTGATATGGTTTAAATCACTAGTGAAATCGTCATCCCCATCCCCCATTATCATTCCCCCACAGCCCTGTTGGTTAGCCAAGTGTTAGGAGATGAGGGCAGCCTTCTTGCTTGCCCCTGTCCTCTGCCCCAGGTCTGGTGGGTGTTGGCCCAGAGTCAAGTGGATCTAGGATGGGAAAAGAGTTCTCATGGAATCAATAGGGCCTGAAGACTGGTAATCTAGATCAGAAAAAAAGGGTGTATGAATGACAGGGGACCAAAACCGTACAGCTGAGTAGGCTCAGGGAGAATAACTAGCTCCTGCTCAGGAAGGAAAAGGAGAACCTGTTGGCACTTTTCAGTGCACCCTCTCATGGGTTGAAAGTGTCACTACAGCCTTTCCTGCGTTACCAGGAAGAGGGATGGTGCCAAGTAATCTTCTTGTTTAATGTCAGAGTTGTAAAGGGATCTATGAAATAATCTGGTGGTGTCTCTTCCTGTGGAACTGATCTCTGGGACACTGTGTTCTAGGAACCAAGGTAGATCCTCCACTAGCCAGTGGGTGCCTAGTGGTTATCTTTTTCAAGTCCCAACTCAGGGTCTTGTTTAAACATTTGTTATTTCTTATTCTTTTTGTTTGTTTGTTTGACTAGACAATGGGGTTAAGTGACTTGCCTCGGTCACACAGCTAGTAAGTGTCAAGTGTCTGAGGCCGAATTTGAACTCAAGTCCTACTGACTCCAGGGCTGGTGCTCTACCCACCGCGCCACTTACCTGCCCCTAAACATTTATTATTTCAAAACATGATGCTTAAAAATTAAGCCAGTCTTTCCCAAAACTCTGAACATTATATCATTGTTTCCTTTATGCCACCTAATAGTAGAGATGAATAAGGATTTCTAGAGTTTAGTGGGTCCCCCCCCCCCAGGTATTTAAAACCAGGTGGATTTGACTAGAGTAATATGATATCTCTTTATCACATTGGATTTTTTCAGAGGTTTCTGGCAAACCCATAAAGATGCAAGTGAATGCCCACACAACACTTCCAACCTTGTATTTAAAAGCAGGCAATGGAAAGGATGTGCTTTAGAAGAAAGAACACAGAAAAAAGTCAGAAGAGCATAGTTTTCTAACAGGGCGCAATGGTTTTTGTTTGTTTTGTTTTTTTCCAAGTGGTGTGAATTAGAAATGAAAATGGGAATGAGCAAAATAATGTTTGCAGATCAAATTGATCTAGAAAGAGGAAAGTGTCTCTAATCTCTAACAGTGCAGGTTTGTCCTTAGAGTGAGAACAAATGCTCAGTTCTACTTCTGCTCTCTGTTTGGGAATCCCGATTCCCAGCAGTTTGAATTCATAAAGTAAATGTCACCAGGATAGTAGGTTGAATTTTATGTAGGTTGGACAAGGGGCTGCCTGATCATCTCCATATCAGGGTGTTGTTAAATATAATTAGGAGGCATTGAAATCTAGTACCTTAGGCTGCAATGGGGATGCCTTACAAAGAGCCTCTGAATCAGTGCATTAAGGCCAGGTCACATAGCTGCTATGTAGAATGGAAACACACAGAGGCTAGTTGTGTTTCCCAAGCTCACTTCACTTTCCTGGGCCTCAGTTTCTTCATTTATAAGATCCTTTTTTAGCTTTGTTGATGAGAGTCGATTTTAGCTTTGATTCTGGTGCCAAAGCCAGTAGGCCCATGCTCTTTCTACTATTGTATCATTCAGCTTTGCAGTGAGAGGACTTGGAGTTGCTTGGATTAAGCACCCTGAAAGGTGATCCAGAGAACGTTTGTCATTTCTACAGCCTAATTCTTTTTTTTTTCCCAGATAAGAAATGTATGTGGACAGTAGTCATAACTGTGAAATGAACTAGCTTCTAAAAAAAGGAGAAAGAAAGAAAATCATAAGATCTTAAGAGTGTTAGAGCTAACAAGGTCCCTTCCAACATTCTCTCTGTCTGTTCTCATCCCCACATTTTACAGAAAAGGACACTAAGTCTCAGAGAAGTTCAAATCAATTTGCCTGGTACACAACTACAGAGTGCCAGAGCTGGGGCAGGAACCCAGTATTGATTACCATTAAGTATTGAGTACCACACAGTGTTCTTTGAGGAACAGAACAAAAGATAGAAAAGAGTAAAAAATGAAAGAGCACATACATAAGCATATTAAATTCTGCCCATTGTCCCAGGATCATTTCTCTTGACTGTTCCAGACAAACGGATGGAAAGGGATATTTTAGTTGTTGCATTTACTGAATATCTGGAACTCTACTTTTGAAATGTTTTTGAAAGGTTTTCCTGTAACTCACTACAGTGATTAAAAAACTTAATCTGAGTACCACTAGAGGGCACAAAATAGTCACAAGGCCTTTAACCTTTACCTTTTTCTTTTTCTCTCTTTGAAAAATTGTTGAGAGGAAGGGAAGGTAAATAAAGGGGGGGGGGGCAAGGCTGGAAAAAGGATACATACAGAAGTCTAGCATTTCCTCTGCCTTTGGGAGCTTAAAACTGAACAGCTGGTGGAGAAGTTTTGAAAATGCTGTCACCAATTTCCTTGAATGTCTCACAGACCTTCTTGGCTGGTATCAATCTGGTCACTTCGGGCCGTGTTCACAGAGCCGGCAACAGTAGAGCAGAGCAAGGGGGCCAAGGAGCTGTGGCCAACAGGCTTGTTTCTGTCTAGCTAACATGATGGCAACGTTAGATGCCAATAGTGTCAGTGGTTGTGTACACAGACACAGACACAGACACACACACACACACACACACACACACAGAGTTTTAGTCTCTTTCCAATGATGCAGACAGATTCTGCCTTCATATTTACAGCCTGAGATAAAGTAGGAGACTGCATTTTCTGAAAGAAAGAGCTCTGAGTCAAATAAGAAGGGCTTTGTTCTAGTCCCAGATGTGGCACTAACTGGTTGTGTGACCTTGAGGAGGTCACCTTCTCTGGCCTCATCTTCTCCATCTGGAACTTGGGATTAATCTCAGTTCCACCTACCTGAGTTTGGGGTGAGGATAAAATGTTCCTCTTGGTTATCATTATTTTTATTATTATTCACCTGCTTACTGCTTGCCAAACAAAAGAGACTTTTTATTTGTATTTTCCAAAATCCTTCACAATTTGAATCCAACTTTCTTAAACTTATGACATGCTACTCCCCTTCATGCCCTTGATATTACAACCAGACTAGATAACTTGATGCCCTTTGATCTTGGCTTGCCTTAGAGCCTGTGTGTATAGTGTTCCCTCTGGAATTATCTCCCCCAGTTTTTGCTTGTTGCAATCCTTCCCTTCATTCAAGGCTCTCCTCAGGTGTTACCTCATCTCCTGAAATATTCCCTGATCTGCCCCAGCTACAAGTGGTCTCTTCCTTGACTCTGTCTCTGTTTGAACCTTTCCTATGTACTTACCATATTGCATCTCATAGCATCATGAGTTTGTCTCTCTCCTGCTAGATTGTAAGCTCCTTGAATCACTGTATTTATTTTATACATTACTTATATTTAGTTATTGGTTAACACGTTATTAGCTCCTCCTCCCTCTGCCCTAAGTGAAATGTAAGCTCCTTGAAGGCAGGGACTGTCTTAGTTTTATGTTTCTATTGCCAGTACTTAATATAATACCTGATATATAGTAGATGCTTGTTGATTGATTGAATTCAATGGAAGAAATATAAATTGTTGTCTGTATACTGATTCAGAGGACAATTATGTGGGTGAATTGGCTTTAGGGATCTGGGAAAGTTTAGTTTGATGATACATCGGATGGTCAAAGTCTATAGTGGGTCACTGGGTCTAAGCATTTTTATAAACTATGTTAATAACAAAACTAGAATATGATAAGAAATAGCAGACCCTTCCTCTGCCCGCCATGTTTCATCGGTCCATTTACCATGCCAGGATTTTCAGCTTTCAAAATAGCCTAAGTTGCTTATAAGTTCATATCATTTTTATTGAGCATGAACAAAATTCAATATACCCTAGCATTTGGTTAGATCCAGGCTCTCTCTAAAATGTCTAGACAGTTATTCGTGTCCCAGAGCATCTTTTTTTATAGCAACTGTTTGAGAAGGGAGCCAGGCTTTAGAGTTTGGTAGTCATAATTCTACAAATATGTCTATACACAGAGTAAATTTGTGTCCTTCTTAACCTATTGACAGCCCCATGACTAATGCCATCCTTGAGCTCCTGTTTTTGAAGGAAGTTACTTATGTCTGGGGAACTGGCCCATTGCAAGGACTGTACGCAGGTCATAGGGGCTGACCAGGAGGCCTGTGAGCAAATGCAGGACCGTGACAGGCAAAGGGGGGGGCTGTTCTCTCTCTTTGAAGGCAATAATAATCAGGCACGTCGGGATTTGCCTGACCGGTTTTGTGTTCTGTGTACAAAATGCCTCCTGGAGAAAAATGTTCCATCTGAATTTGTGCTTCAGGGAAGTGTCCAGTCTAGCTCACCAATGACCCCCATGACTGGTATCATTCTGGCCTCCTAAAGCCTGTAGGAATAAATTAATTCTGCCACGTGGCCTCCATCTTTGAAAGGTTGGACTGCACGTGAATTTATCATAAAGTGCTGAGCAACTTAGAAGTCATTCACTAGCATTTCACTGCTTACCTACCTGAGGCTTAGGGACTCATCTGATTTTATTTACAGGTGGTTTTTCAAACAGAGACTATTATGGTAGTGCTCTGTTTTCCAAAGGACTAAGTTCTGACAATCAATATTACTCGATCAACAGATTTTTATTGAACCACTACGATGTAAAAGACCTTGTGAAGAGGAAACAACAACAAAAAATTTAATTTGTAGTTAATATTCTCAAGGAGGTTATACTCTAGTAGAGGGAGATAACTCTTACATAAAAAGTTTACTAACAGTACAGCGCATAAATTACAACTTAATAAGGTGATGTAAGAATTGTTACAGGCAGGCAAACAGGCAGGCAATTAACTAGCGTTATTAAACACCACATCCAGGCACTGTGCTAAGCACTGGGGATACAAAGAAAGGCAAAAAATAGTCCCTATTCTTAAGGATGTTACAGTCCAATGAGGGAGACAACGTGCAGACCACTACATACAGATGAGATACATTCAGGATCATCTAGAGGTATCAGCAGAGGGAAGGAAACTAGCATTCAGAAGGATTGGAAAAGACTTCTTGCAGAAGGCTTCTTTAGCCAAGACTTGAAGGAAGCCAGGGAAGCGGGAGGTAGAGATGAAGAGAGAAAGTGAGTGTTTCAACTCGGTGGGATTATCAGTGAAAATACCCAGAGTCAGAAGAGGAGTGTGTGGGGAATAAATAGCAAGGAGGGCAGTGTTTCTGGATTACAGAGTATGTGGGAGGGTGTAAATTGTAAGAAGATTTGAAAGATCAGAAGGGATCAGATCATGAAGGACTTTGAACAACAAATGGGAGATTTGGTATTTGATCCTGGAAGTGATAGGGAGGCATTGGATTTTATTGAATTGGGTAGGGGGCAAGGGAACATGGTCAGATTTTAACTTTAGGAAGATAACTTTGGCAGCTGAGTGGAGGATAGACTAGAGTAGGGAGAAAATTGAGGCAGGCAAGATCTACCAGCAGACTATTTCATTGGTAAGAGGCAATGAGGACCTGCACCAGCATGGTAGCAGTGTCAGGAGAGAGAAATGGGCCTATATAAGTAATATTAACAAGTTAGAAAGGACAGGACTTGGTAATTGATTGGATATGGGAAATAACAGAGAGTGAAGAATCACAGGTGACACATGGGTTGCAAACCTGAGTGACTGGGAAGATGGTGCTACCCTCTACTATATTAGGGAAATTAGGTAATGATGAACATTTGGGGGAAAGGATAATGAGTTTTGGACTTTTTGAGTTTGACATCTATGAGACATCAAGTTCAAGATGTCCAGTGGGCAGCTGTCCAGGCTAGACTGGAGGTCAGGAAAAAAGGCTAGGACTTGACAAATAAACTGAAAATTATCAGCATAGAGATGAGAGTTGAATCTGTGGGAGCTAATGAGATCATCAAATGAAATAGTTATAAAAGGAGAATTGAGGAGGGCCCAGGACTGAGCATTTGGCAATGGTTAATGGGAGTGACCTGTATGAAGATCCAGCAGAGGAGTCTAAGAAGAAATGGTCAGACAAGGAGGAGGAAAACAATGTCACAAAAACCAGACAGAAGAGAATATCAAGGAGAAGCGGCTGATCACCAATATCAATGGCTGCAGAGAAGTGAAGGATAAGTTTTGAGAAAATGCCGTTAGATTTGGCTATTATGAAATCATTGATAACATTGGAGAGATCACTTTCAGTTGATGAATGAGGTCAGCAGTCAGACTGCAGAGAGTTAAGGGGGGAATAAGGGGATAGGAAATAGACACCAGTTATACACAGCCTTCTGAAAGAGTTTAGCTTGAAAAAATAGAGAGACAGAGACACAAGAGAGAAGAGACACACAGAGAATATATATAGGATGCCAGCTTGAAGGGATGGATAGATCAGATGAGGGTTTTTGAGGATGGGGAAGAGATGGACATATTTGTAGACATCAGGGAAGCAGCCAGTAGACAAAGAAAGATTGAAAATAAGTAAGAAAGGAAGAGTGATAGAGGGGGCATTTCTGCTGGAGAAGACAGAATGGAATGAGAAAACTTGTGCATCTGCAAGGGTTTGCCTTGGCAAGAGAAAGGGCTACCTCTTCAAGTGAAACAAGGATGGATGACAGAAGATATCTTAGTGATAGGAAATGAGGAAGAGAGAAGGAGAGAGAGCTCTTAGTGAATGTTCTCAATTTTTTTCAGTGAAATATGAGACAAAGTTCTCAGCTGAAAGTGGGTTGAAGTTGAGGGGGCCATGGGAAGTTTGAAAAGGGATGAAAAGGCCTGGAAATGCCACTGTGGTGAGTGGGTTAGTGAGTCAATTATGGAGGTGTAATTGGCACAGTAAAGGCCCGATTGAGATTAAGTAACATCCATTTTTAGTGGACCCAGTCAACACAGTTTTTCATGACTTTTTCCAGGTTTGTTCTGTAGCATTTGAATAGGCACTGAGGCAGTAGATGATGGAGTCATCCAGAGCTGAGGCTTGGCAGGGCAAGATCTTCAGGAGGATGAGAGGGCAAGGGACTTGAGAGAAGAGGACAATGTCGAGTTCAGCTGGTTGTCCAAGGTTTCAAGATGTTGAAGGGAGGAGAGTGTAGCCAGAGCAGGGGTGATGGCCTGGGGAAGAACGGAGGGGTAGCAGCATAAGACCAGGGCAGGAGGGATGATGAAGATGGAAAACAGATTCAGGGTATGGAAGAGGGAGAGGCGCAATGACAAAATATCATGATCAGATAAAGGAATTTCAAAGTTCATGAACGTGAAAATGGTGTACAGTGGGTGATATATGACAATATTAAGGGTATGACCATCTCTGTATGTAGGTGAAATGAGGTTGAGGAGGTAATAGGAAACTAATAAGCTGAAGAACTAGGAGGTTGGGGTGTTTGCAAGTATATCATGATATATGTTTAAGTTCCTTAATATCAAGGAAGGAATTAGGGAACAGAGAAAGACTGTGAACCAGACCCTAAACTCACTGAGGAAAGGAGCAGAGTGTTCTGGAGGTCAGTAGACAACAGGCATCAGAATCTTCATTGTGCAATCAATATGAATTGTATGAATATTAAAGGAAAAGAGTTTACTTAGTGATGGGGGTAGAGGGAGAGACTGGAAGTGGCAATGGAAAGCAAGGAGTATTTCAACTCTCCTCCCAAGGCCAGTGGGGGTAGGGAAGGGATGAGTGAAAGTGTAATCAGTGCTTGAAAGGCTGGAGAAAGGGAGGTCTCAGTAAGTGAAGATAGTAGGAGTGGGAAAGGAAAAGGCAATTATGTAGTAAGTGAATAATACAGAAAAATCACACTCTAGAAATTAATAGGATGGTGAGATCACTATATGCAACAGGTATGCTGAATAGGATTCATGGAAGAGGAGACATTTGGATTGAATCTTTAACAAGATGGTTAGTATTTAAGTAGGCAGAGAAAAGAAAGGAGCCTCAGTTATCTAGAATACTGATTCTCAGTATTGTCTAGACAAGTTCTGAGATTCCTTCCAGGTCTAATTCTTTGATTTTATGATCATGCAGAATATAGCTAAGAAGTCAAGCATAAGGTAAGATTTTCAGGGAAAATGGTAGTCACAAAAGCTATAATCATTACTCAGTGTGAGGGGATGCCCAAGAGCCATACTGAGTCAGAATTGTGGATAAAATTAAAGTTTCAGTTTAACAAGCTTGGTTATTTCTCAGCTAGTACATATTGGAAGGGAGAGAAATGGTTTTGTGAGAGTAAGTTACAGCCCTGAGGTCTTACCTGATTCTGAATTTCTCTTGTCTTCTGCTGTAATAAAGTGTGCTCCAGAGACTCTCAGGATTATCCCCAACATTAAATAGTCCCCAAATCCAGTGATTTTATAGTTCTTGTGTTTATTCTTTGTACTTGTTCTTCCTCTTCCTACTCTGTAGGAAGGAAGTGTATGATACATTTAAGGAAGATTTTTATCAAAATAATTAATATAAAAAAATTTTAGTACCTCATAGCTTCAGTTATCTTGGCAGTTCATTTATATTGAAGAACATATTTTCTAATGATGATTCTCTTAATTTGTCTAGACAAATGAAATAATAGCATAGCCCAAATAAAGGTATCCTGGCCAAGATCTTTTTGTAATGGTACCGTTAAAACTTTATAACCAAATTATTGCAAAACTCTAATTTGATGCTGTACCCAACACATTATTTTCTCCCTCCTGTTCTACAAAGCTTAGTTCTGTATCCTGACTCCTTCTAGGACTTAATGCCCTAAGACCACTCTAGCCATTCTACCCAATTCATCATTCTTCTGTGCTCTACTTGCCATGCCCTTTGATCGCCTAAATTTTCCTTGGCCTGTACTACCACCAACCCATGCTTCTGACCACGTTGAATTGCTGCCCCATGTGGCTCCTGTAGGTAGCCAAGAAAACTAGAGCAATTGCATTTTGTCTGTAATTCCTCCGTCTTGCCCCAACCCTGTTTGTATTGCAACTCTCCCTGAAACAGCAAGGATAGTCCTATCTGTTAGGGCAGGGTTACAGGAGATAACTAACCTGAAGAAGAGCCTTGCCTCTTACTAGGCCCCAGGAGCAAGCTCTGTCCAATCAAAGGATACCACATCCTCTGCCCAATTCCTGTACTGAAAGCCCCCAGCCACTGGCTCTGTCCAATCCTGAAGTCCCCCATACTCAACTCATCTCCTGCCTAAATTGAAACCTGAGTCTCTGTCCCTGTGGGTGGGACTCGCTTGCTGGCAAACTCAGTAAACTTTTTTTGGTTCTTAAATTTCTGGTTTGATTTCATTCAGGTTCAGGTTCTGGTTTGTTCTAGTACCGACAATTTTACCCAGCTCTCCCAGCTCTGCTGGCTTCCTTTCAAGGCATCCTTCCTCCATTTCTCCTTCCTTCTCCTACCTCTTCCAAATTCTTGTTAACCACTCAACTTCTTTCCAAGAAAGGATTCCCCAATTATAACACTATAACTGTAAAACATTACTACCTCTCTTAACAGTGTTCCAATTAGTTATGTTTTTGTGGAGCTGATTAATGAATTTAGACTGGATATGCTTGTTTGGGATCTATTGATTCTTTTTGTATTGTATAACTTTAACCTTCAGGTATATAAGTTGCCACTGGTGACACCTAGGATCTCTCTGTTCCTCTTCCAGGGTCACTATGACCAGAGCAAAACAAAAGTGCTCCACTTGAGTATGAACCCAACCAGCCTTGCTAAGGAACGCCTCAAGATGGAGCAGCAGCAGCTGCAGGAGGAGTGCCAGCAACTCCAGGAACTGGTCCGGGTCCTAGAAGGAGGGGGCTCCATTGCCAACAAATCGGAAGTGGCTGGTTGCCTGCAGCCTTCACAGGAGATTTCAGGTACATCCCTCAGTAGTATCGCTCTGCTGACTCTTTGGCACCAAAACCATTTGGCCTTTAGGGGGGAAGGAGAAGGTGACAAGACCCCAGGGATGCTGGCTCAAGAGTGTTATAGCTAGCAACCTTGAAAGGGCTGGTGTCCAAGGTGAAGAAGACTATAATGAAACCTGATGGCAAATGGACTCCTTCCTAAATTGTAACAGAACACATACTGGCCTGGAGGGAGTTGTGATTGACCATGTAGTGTTAACAACAGTCTGAAAAAGGTGATATTTTCCTTATATGATTGAACAAACAGGTTTAGTCATCGAGGTCTAGCAGATAAGGAATAACTCAGGCAACCAGTGGAGAAACAAGTGGCTGAAATCTTTTCAGACCCCCTTAAAACAAATTAATATTGTTTATCAGTTTATATGTGCCCCATTAATCATGACCAAATCCAATATTCCATGAAAATAGAGAACATATTTCATTTGACCAAGAACATTTTACAGAATCTAGGAGAGTGCCTTGCAGTTGAATATGTCGAAGATTCGGTAACAAGAGAGGGAAAGAAAGAGTTACCTTTTTAATAAAGTAACGGAGAGGTCATTGCCTCTCATGCACACTCTCCAATTCTGTAAATCAAGGCAGCAATCTCTGGAACGTGGGACTTGTCACCTCACACGCAGAGAGGTGGCCAGCTAGAGTTGATTCACACACCCCCCAAACCCGGGAGATTTTTACAATTGCAAGTTCTGCCCTGAGAACATCCATTTTGCAGCTACAGAGAAAAACAGATCAATCAACAGGAAGGAAGGAAAGGGCTCCGGGAATCAGACCGTCCCAATGCCAACATGCACAGCCAACGCCTTTGGTGGAGGGCACTTTGGGACACTACTTGCTCCTGGTTCTGGCATTGCCTCTGACTGATCCCCAGCTGCAGCCTGGGGGTACTCAAGAAGGGGCCCTCCTGATCTGAGAGAAGAGCTCCAAAGAAACATCACTAGTGTTTGGAAATGAGAAGAAAGCTTTTTCTTTAGATCTTTTGGTAGTATTTTCCTTCTAGTCATTTCCTTTCCTTGCTCTGCTCTGCCTTCCCCATTGTAAGAGGGGACATATGGAAGACAAGAAGGTTTCTTTGGAGAATCTGGGTTTGGTTCTCCTCCTTCTCCTTCCCCCCCCCATAATAATGCCTTTTGCTTGTGTGGAACATTATGCTTTGCAAAGTAATTACACATCTATTTAGCTCATTTAATCCTCACAACATATGTGTGAATTTGGTGGTGAATGCTAGAGATGAATAGAGTCTGAAGAACTGGAAGAGGCCTTAGAGGTCATCTCATTCTAATCCAGGCGTCCTCTTAACGTAGGGATTGCCTGTACAGTGTTCGTGATAGCCTCAGCTTGGACGTGTCGAGCAACTGAAGGCTCACTTCTTTGTGAGACGGCCTGTGGTATTACCAGCTTTAGTCATTAAGAAGTTCCTCCTTATGTTAAGCTGAATTCTTCCTGCTTTTAGTTTTGTTAGTTAAATTTTTAATTAGCAGGTGTTTTTTTCTCCCTTCCACTCACCCCATTTTATTAGAAAAAAGGAAAAGAACAGGGAGCCCCCTTTAACAGATAATCATTCAAGCAAAGTTTTCACCTTGGCCCTGTCCAAAAAATGTGCCTCTCGTTCTTCATTTTGAGTCTATCGCTACTCCGTCAAGAAGTGGGTAATATGTTTCATCCTTTCTCATTGGGGGAAGGAAAAGGAAAAAGAATATGCATTTCTATAGCACCTACTATATGCTAAACACTTTACAATTATTATCACATTTGACTCTCAACACAACCCTGAGATGTAGGTGCTATTATTAGCCCCATTTTACAGTTGAGGAAACTGAGGCAAACAGTAGTTAAGGAATAGCTAGTAACCCAGTTTGATTAGAACGTAGTTTATGAAAGGTGGTAGTAAGAAATAACACTGGAAAGTAGTTGGAATCTAGGCTGTAGAGGGTAAAGGTTGTTATTGTTGTTGTTTACTTGTTTCAGTCGTCTCTGACTCTTCATGACCCTTTTTATGGTTTTCTTGGCAAAGATACTGGAGTGGTTTGCCATTTCTTCTCTAGCTCATCTTACAGATGAGGAAACTGAGGCAGACAGGGTAAAGTGACTTGCTCAGGTTCACACAGCTACTCAGTGTCTGAGGGCAGATTTGAACTCCAAAAGAGGGGAGCCTTCATGACTCCAGAAGAGATTACATCAATAACAGAAACAATGAAAGTCATGTGATTGCATCAATAGATGCAGAAGAAACTTTTGACAAATTAAAACATCGATTTCTAAGCATAGTCCCTGACACATTGTAGGCACTTCCTAAAAACTTGTTAATTGCTTGATTTTTTTTTTAATAGTAACAAACATAGTAATAGATGAATGATTCTTTAGTATAGCAAATAGTGTATATTGAAAACCATGGCTAGCATTTTCTATAATGAAGAAATGTGAGATGCCTTTATCACAAGATCAGGGTAATGCATGAATGCCAGTGATCACCACTACTGTTTGGTTCTAGAGGTGCTTTTCATAATAATGAAATGAGAAAAAGAAATAGAGTAAGGATATGCTAAAAAGAAACAAAATTGTTACTTTTTACAGATGAATAATGGTTTATTTAGAGAACCCTACAGAGTTAAGTAAAATTAATTGAAACAGTACCTTCAGTAAGGCAGATGATATGATATAAACCCAAAAAACCATCATCAACTTTTTAATATATTACCAACAAAACCTAGCAGGAAGAGTTAGGGGAAAAAAAACACATTGAAATTAACTACAGAATATGTAAGATATTTGGGAGTCCAACTACCAAGACACACCCAAAAGATAATATGAATATAACCATAAAACATTCTTTACTGAAATAAAGATAAACCTAAGTAATTGGAGAGACATTCATTGCTTATGGTTGGGCTGTGCCAGTATAATAAAAATGACAATATTGCTGAAATTAATTAATGGATTCAATGCTATACCAATAAATTACCAAAAGCTTGCTTTACTGAACAAGAAAAGATGATAGAATTCATCTAGAATCAATGATAGGTCAAGACTGTAAAATGAAATAATTGAGAAAAAAAAGTGGCAAGAAAGGTGGCCCCATTAAGTGCCATATGCTGGTAATTCCCAGTTGCTGGGGAGACTGAAGCTTAATTGCCTTAAGCTTGAGCAACAATGTGCTATGCCAATTGGTTATCTATACTCAGTCCAGCACAGTATGGTGAGCCCCCAAAAGCAGATGGCCACCAGGCTGTCTAAGGACATTTTTGATCAAAAATAGCATTAGTTAAAGCTCCCATGCCAACCAGCAGTGATTTGGGGCCCATAAGTAGTCATTATACTTCTAGCCTGGATGAAATGGGAAGATCTTGTGTCAAAAAGGAAGGATGAGGAGGAAGAGAGCCAGCTTAGCAGAACAAGATTTCAAAATATACTATAAAGCAGTAATTATTAAAACTATGTTGGTACTGGTTAAAAAATGTAAAAGCTGATTACTGCAACAGATTAGGTTCAAAAGACCCACAAGCAAATAAAGCATCATGCTTGATGAGCCTAGGGATTCCAATTACTGAAAACAGGACTCATGCTTGAATAAAAAACTTGAGACCAGTCTGACAGAAATTAGACTTAGACCAACACTCACTTCACTGCAGTAAGTTTCAAATGAATACCAGGCCTACATGTAAAAGAACATGCCACAAATTAATTCCTGGAGCAAGGAAGGAGATACCTTTTCTAACTATCAAGAACGTGTTCTTGATCAAACATGAGATAGAGAAGACTGACAAAAAATAAAACGGACAATTTTTATTGCAAAAAATTGAAAAGTATCTGCACAAATAAAATCAATATAGCTTAAATTATAAAGGAAACAATTAACGGGGGGGGAGGGGAATACATGTAGCACATTTCTTTGTTCAACAGAGTTCTGATAGCTAAGATAAATAGAGAACTGATACAAATACCTAAGAAGGATAGCCATTCTCCAAAAGCTAAACGATCAAAGGAGATGAACAGGATATTTTCAAAAGAAGAAAAGCACACTATCGACAATAATATGAAAAAGTTCCAAATCACTAATAATAAGAGAAATACGAATTTTTAAAGCTCTAAGATTCTTAAAGAAAGTAGCAGCTGTTTGAAAGCTTGTATGAAAACAAGCACAGTCCTGCACTGTTGGTAGAGCTGAAAACAATTTGGTACCATACACAAAAAGTCCCTATGTTGTGCATACTCTTTGCCCCATCAATACCACTACCAAGCTTGCACTTCAGAAAGATCAGAAAAGGAGGGAGAAGATCCATATGTACAAATATGTTGATCGTTGTAGCCAAGAATTGGAAACACAGTGGGTGCCTGTCATTTGGGGAAAGGCTAAACAAATTATGGTATGTGAATATAAGGGAATATTCGTGTGCCATAAGAAATGACAGAAGGAACAGATTCAATGAAACTTGGAAGAATTTGTACAAACTGATTCAGAGTAAAGTGTAGAGAGCCAAGAGAACAATTTATACAGCGACTTCAACACTGTGAAGAAAAACAGCTTTGAAAGATTTCAGAACTGTCATCAATGCCATGACAAATTTACCAGAAAACTGGTGACCAATCATGCCTCTTCCTTTCTGATGGTGATGAACTATAGGTATAGAATCAGCCATGGTCACTGTGCAGATTGTTTTTCATGATTATATTTATTACAGTGTAGGGCTTTTGCTTTTCTTTAGGGGGTAGTCGTAATGACACTAAAAAAGGAAAGAACAGGCATGAATCTTTTTTTTTTAAAGTAAAAAGAAGATGGCTGAGCAATGTTGAAATTACAAAATACCATGTATAATTTAAGCTATTAAAAAAGCAAACTGTACATAATGGGAAAAAAACTTTACATGACAAGCTCATAATAAAAATGAACATTTATTGTTTCTAAAGATACTGTAATAACTGTGATCCAAATGAGAGGTTACAAGGGTCCCAATTAAGATGGTTGTTATGCGAGCAGAGTTAAGAGGATAGCTATGAGAGATGGTGTTGAACTGGCATTTATCTTTCTTGTCCTCTCTTTCTGTCTAAGTCTCACCCATTCTTGAAGTTCTGGTTCAAGTATCACTTTCTCCTTGAATCCTTCTCTGACTAGCCAATATATTATGAAAGGGTTTCATATACTTGGCAGTTGAAAGAACTGTATGGGTGGTAAAAGGTAGGGGTGGGATAGGATGAGATTGTTTTTATCCTAGAGAAGAAGCGTTGTGGGGGGCATCACATCTGACTTCAAACATATGGAAAGCTGCCGCGTAGAAGAAAGAACACACGCATTCTTTGTGGCTCCAGAAGGCAGCCCAGTGAGTGGAAGTTACTGGGAGGAAGCTTTTGGTTCAATGTAAAAAACGTAATTAGAGCTACCCAGAAGTAAAATTAGATTGTCTTGTGAGGTGAGAAATTCCTCCTCACTGAAAATATTGCAGCAGCGTCTGCATAGCTTCATGTCACTTATGTTGTGAATGGGATTCATGCACGAAGGAGAAGACTGGCCGAAATAATTTTTGAGATCCTTTCTGGGCTGTCTGCTATAAATTAACTTTTCACATGTACGCATGCTTCCTTCTCCTTCTGAGTTGACTATAACCTCCTTGAGGTCAGAATGCTAATAACAATAGTAATCGCTGACGTTTATTTAGCACTTTTAAATTCACAAAATGCCCTCTGAGATAGGTAGTGGGAATATTGTACCCATCACACAGATAAACAAACTGTGGTTCCACGCACAGAAATGATTTATGCAGGATCACATAGCTAGCAAGCAGCAGAGCTGTGACTCAAACCAAGTTTCTAACTTTCCATTCCAGTGCTCAGTCCTGTGTCTTATACTTTATAACCGCCAGAGTGCCCAGCAGATTGCTTTCCACATAGATGTTTAATAAGTATGTTGATTAATTGATCTACCTCTCCTGATCAGCTCTAGTTAAAAAGGAGTCTTTCAAGAAACAAGTAGATGGTGACTGTGATAGGGTCAAGATTAAATCAAGGAGCAGATAGTTTCCCCTCTGGCAAATCTAATCCATGAACTTGCATGGCTGTAGCCCCACAGGAACACTAGAGCAAAGCTGTGGAGTATGGGAGGCCTTTAGCCCCAGAATTGTTCCTTTATTGTAGCTGCCTAATGTGAACTTCAGTCATCCCGTGGTGGGTTCTGAAGATAATAATTACACCAAGCGGGAAAGACTTTAAGGACAATGATGTTGATGATGCTGATAATAATGTGTTGGCCGTCACAGAAGGCTTTTGTCGATCCAGCCTCCAGCACGTTCCCTCTGACCATGACTCTGACTACTGGGGAGGTAATAAGGAAATTATTATTGTGGACACTAAAGCTCATTAAGTGTGACTCTATTAAAAATCAAGGTTAAGCTGGACTTTAAATCTCTCTGAGCAGAACCACCGGCGGCTACAGTGTGTGCTGGCAAGTTGCCATGGAGTTCAGTGGCCCTTTTCCTTCATTTATGTGATAATCATCTCTATTAAAAGCTGTAATGCAGCTCCATCAAAGGAAGCGTTCTGGCAGACTGCTCGGTGACCAGGTTGCCCCCTCCTCTGTAGTCTGAAGATGGCAGATGGGCAGCATGGTATTGATGGGATAGGCTATTGCTGGGCCTGTTATTAGAAAGAACCAGATCTTTATGACTTACTTTTTCCTCTTCTCATGACAACTCAGGTCTGGATTCTGTCACTGAGGCTCGTAGAGCAAGGTCAGGCAGCTACCCCTGGGAGCACGTTAAATCTTTTTGTCCATGAATCTTGCAGGGACAGGAGAACAGACCAGAGCAAGCCAAAGGAGGCTTGTGTTAAAACACCAAGTGCCCTCTCTAGCCATCCTGTTCCCTTCCCCCTGTGTTCTCTTTCTTTTTTGCTTTCTTTCACAACCTCAACATAATTATTTCCCCCTCTTATATCTGCAACTGAAGTTTTTGATTCTCCCCTTTCTTAAACCTCCTACCATTTTCCTCTCTCCTTTCCTCACACATGCCCCTCCTGGAAGAGCCTTTTTCCTGGGTTTTTCCAGTGTTCAGTTTTCTTCTCTCTGAGGGATTTGCTGCAGTAGCATTTAGTCTGAATGATGGTTTTTGTTTGTTTCTGAGTGGAGGAGGAGAAGAGGGGCTAGATGGCCTGACCTCTTCATGTGGAGTCACTATCAATCTGTCTCTCTGCTTCCTAGTGGATGGCAGGAGCTCTTTCTCCTTATTCCTGGGAAGTCAGGCCAGAAGAAATACAGATCCTTTCTCTGGAGTAGTAATGTCCGGAGGCCAATTAATGGGACTGATCATGAGAAGAGCCCTGGCCATACCCAGTGACAACTGTTAACAGAAGTAGAATAGCTAACATTTCCAGGTTGCCCTGCTCTACACACGGCTTGAGAGTTAAGTTCTCTTGGCATCTTCAACTCTTCAAATCTCAGCTTCTTCACCTGTGAAATGAAGGTTTGGAGCTATTATTACTTCTCAGGGTCTTTCTCATCCTCATTCCTGTGATCCTTTAATCCTAATTATTATCAACTTTCCATAACATTTCATAGATCATAGAACATGGAGTTTGGCCTTCTTTAGAGAGAAAGCATTGATGGGATCAGAGGAGAAATGTCTTCAGTGACCTTGGACAACTAAGAGTCAGAGAGATAATAGAAAGATCAATCAGAATGTGGCGTCAAGAGACCCAGGATGTATTCCGTATCAATCCATTTCTAGAACTTGCACACGTTACAATACTTTGTTCCTTATTTTTCCATCAGAACAACATCACCCTCCTAAATGACAGAGTGATCCTTCATAAGTCATAGGAAAGAAAAATAGATGGTTGGTCATGGGCTGTGTGGAAGAGGACGATCCAGCCTCCATCATCACCCATGATAAAAAGCACCTCTCCTTTGCAGAGGGATTTCCCAAAAGAGAGTGAATATTTTTGTTCAGGCTGCAGGAATGGGGATCAGAATTGCCATCCCTTCCCCAGCCCTATGACCTCTCTCACCAATGGGGAAAGAAGTCTTTCTTCCTTCCCTACAGCATACTTTTCAGCCAGCCTGCCGAGAGGTGTGCTAATTGGATGGACCATCTTGCCAAATGTGATGAGAGACTGCAGGTCAGTTTCAGATTGTCTCTATTCTCAAAGTCTCACTGCACAGCCAGTTAATTTACAGGGGAGCTTGAGGAGGGGTAGGTAGAGGTGGAGCTTTCCCTTGTTGCCTGGCCTTCTTATAATTGTACTCTGAAGGTTAATCAGGAAATCGTTGTTTGGTAATGTTTCTTTTCCCCTTTTAAAAAAAAATTAAGTAAACAGCTCTGCACAAAGGAAGGTTCTTTTGACTTATAAAAATCTGAATTCTCTGTTTCCCCCATGGATTTTTGAACTGAGCCAAGCTGCTTCTGAGAAGGTTCCTCCCCACAGCCACCCTGCTGTGGTTGGGCTGAGCAGTGGAGATTATTAATTGGCATTTAATTAGGCAATTCATTAATATTAAAGTAATCTAATCTTGTCAGAGTGGCAAGGTGGAGGTGATCAAGTTTGTCACACTGTCTGGCTCGGTACCAGCACAGGTTATCCCCAGGGGTGTGTCTCAGATGGGAAAGGAAGGTGAAGTTTGCTTCTCTGGTTTAACTTTTTCTGTGCCTTAGCCCTTTGTGCTCCAAGGATAACCACTATCCACTGAGTTGGAAGATACATACCTGGATGTTGAGGGTCAGTGCCCTCAAGTCAGTATCTTAAGTCCTGTCTACTTGAGCTGGATCTTGGAAGCAGTGCCCAGAAGATCCAGTTGTTTAGCACCTGAATGCTACCTTGGGCTCTGGTTCTGCTCCCTGGGCCCCCTCAGCTGTCTGGAAGAAGTTGGTAGGCAGTAGGTGCTCCCACTGTCCTTCCTCTTTTCTCACTGAGCTGTGATTTAAGCGGCCTGTTCAAACAGTTTACATCACAGGGTAGCCTTTGATTATAAATGATGTGCCATAAGGCCTCTAGTTGTACACAATTGAAAATGCTCTTTCATTCATCAACAGGAAGGAGAAGAAAGGCTTGTGCTGAAGTTTCCAATTCGGGCAGACAGAAATTCTCTGACACTGTAAAAAAAAAAACAACCCAGCATGCCATTTGCAATGGAATACTTTGTCAGGGGGAAAGCCTCAGATCTCAACTCCACGTGTTGTCGTTACATTGTTCCTCCTGAAAATCAAAGCTTGGATCTTTGTGAGCAGTTGAGCCCCAAGAATCCATTTACTTTCTATAGAGTTATATATGGTCTATAATCTGTAGCTGAGGATCTGTTTGCTGGAGGATAGCTAAAATGTTAGCAGCGTGTTAGAATGAGATGGATCAGCGGTGTCTTGCCGATGTAATTGAGAAGCGGAAAGAATCCACAGCATTGCCATGTCCCAGTAAGAGCGAAGGTGGCAGCCTCAGGAAAGGAGCATCTTTAATATTTTGTGGGAGTGGGTGGTCATCAGGACTTGTGATTTCTTCTGTGTAAGGTATTCCCGGAGTGGAGATCAGCCATAGCATCATAAGGGGAGAGCTTGGTTCAGTGGTCTGTGAATGAGGCAGAAGCTCACAAATGTGTATTATCTGGACATTTCTTTCCTCCTTCACTTCCTTTCGAATCTGGACAGTTCCTTCCTTGCATATTATGCTGTCCTCTGAGGTAGTGGAAGACAGTAAGACTCAATGAACTCATCATGTTCTTAAGATTCTGGTAGAAGACTTGACTAAGGGTCAGGCAGAAAAGAGAGATTTGGGTTATCTGTGGATTTCCCTTATCCATGCTAACCTATCATTGACACAGGATGATTCAAAGGAGACACAGACTAGAACTTGTGATGAAAATGAAAAAAATGGATTCTTCATACGAGGGTGAGGCCCTGAAGCTTAACCAGGTCCATTTTCTAGGTTTCCCATCTCCTTTCAGAAGCCACATCTGCCTTTTAGGAGTTGATATAAAAACTGGCACTCTCTGAAGTTACTGTCTTTGTCTCTGCTCTGTGTCTCTTTCTTATGAACTTCTCCATGTGCGTGTTGTGCGCCTCCCCTCACCCCCAAGGTAAGCACCTTGAGGGCAGGCAAAGTTTCGTTTTTGTCTAAAGCCAGTGCTTAGGACCCAGCAAAGGATTTATAAATGCTTGTTAAACGACCTGATCAGCCATAAGTAATGTGTATTCATGACATTTTACTTTTTAAAAAATCATCTTTGCTATTCTGAGCAGAGACTAGTAGAGTTCAATAAAACCTTACCATGCCTACTGATGGAGAACCTGGCCAAATATTCCAAAGTGCAGGCTTGGGGACTTGATAAATTCGTGTTTAAAGAGGAACTACACATTGATGACATTGTACAATGTGACTGTCCTATGCAGATCTGACACAGACTGGGTCCACGGGCTGACAGGTGGCCTGTCCGAGGCCCACATTCATGCAGGGCTGAAATGGTTCTCTTTGAACTGTCTTCCTTGGGTGCAGTGTCCTACTGTCCAGAAGGCTTCCAGCGAGCTTTCAGCAGCCACAAAATGTGGTACATCAGTGATAATACCTCATTGTTCTGAATATTTACGTTCAAGGAAGATTTCATTTTTGCTGAAAACTCCACTTCCTGCAGAGTAGGGAAGTGGTGATGATGCTTGCACAAGCAGCCCCTGCTCTTCTGATCCAGTTATTCCTGGAAATCTGAGGCAGGTCATTGTGAAATGCACTGTCCATGAAGGGTCCTACTTATCTTTTCAGTCATGTTCAGTATAAACATGAAATGAGTAGAAACCATTGAATGATGATGATTATTATTACTTGCACTTTTAAATTTCTGACTGCTTCTCTCATAACAACCCTATGAAGTAAGTAATGTGATTATTATACCCATTTCATAGATGAAGCAACTGAGGGTCACAAAGGTAAAATGATTTGACTAAAGCCACACAACATCATCATCATCATCATTATTGTCATAACTAATATTTATGTAACATTTATAACATACATATATATAGTAGAGAATGTTATATGACATTGAAGGTATGTTTTACAACTTGTTTTTTAAGTATGCAGTAAGTTCAGTTTGTAGTTTTCCAGGTTGTCCTTCTTGTCTGTCCTTCTTTATGGATTTCCTTCTATTGTCTTGTCTGAATTTTTTAAAAAGATGCCTTAATGGCCATCTTTTCTTTCTCTCTCCCTCCTTTCCTTCTTTTCTTCCTTCCTTTGTCTTTCTCTTTCTTTACTTTTTTTTCTTTCTTTTCCTTCCTTCTTTCCTTTCTCCTTTTTTTCTTTCTCTTTCTTTCTTTCTCTTGTCTTCCTTCTTTTCCTTCCCTATCTCTGATTACTCTCCCAGCACCCTTTCCCCATCCCTTTTGGAGAGAAAGGAAAAAGGAAAATCTATACCCCTATAACAAATAAGTATTATCAAGAAAATAAAAATTCCACATTAGTTATGTCCAAAAATTATCTCATAGCACTTTGAAATTTACAAAGGACTTTCCTTACAACCCAATAAAATATGTAATGAGGCAGCTAGGTGGTACAGGGGATAAGAGTGGTGAACCTGGAATCAGGAAGACCTGAGTTCGGATGTGGCTTAGACACTTACTAGCTGTATGACCCTGGGCAAGTCACTTAACCTGTATTTTCCTCAGTTTCCTCAACTGTAAAATGGAGAAAATAGCAGCACCTACCTCTCAGAATTGTTGTGAGGATCAAATGAAGTAATATTTGTAAACCACTTAGCACAGATCTTGGTATGTAGTAGGTGCTATATAAATGCTTATTCCCTTCCCTAATGCAATTATTATTACCCCCATTTTATATATGAGGGAACAGAGGCTCAATCAGGTTGAATGACTTGCCCAAAGTCATGCAGTTTGTGTATATGTCAGCCAGTTCATGATGGAACAAGATTCAAGTCTAGGTTTCCTATATCCAAGTAGATTGTTCTCTCCGATCCATCATGCTGCCTTAAAATCTTATGATTGAGAGAGACCCATGAGATCATCTAGCCCTGGGGTGGGGAACCTGTGGCCTCGAGGCCACATTCGCCCTCTAGGTCCTCAAGTGTAGCCCTTTGAATGCAAACTTCACAGCCAAATCCTCTTAATAAAAGGATTTGTTCTGTAAAACTTGGACTCAGTTAAAAGGCCACACTCAAGGACCTAGAAGGCCACGTGTGGCCTCATGGCCTCAAATTCCCCATCCCTGGTCTAGTCCAATCCCCTTGCTCAATGCCTGATTACCCTTTGTAATATCCCTCACAGTAGTCATCTAGACTTTGCTTTAACTCCCCTAATGACGTGGAACTTACCAACTCAAAAGGTACTCTGCTATACTTTTAAATAGCACAAACTTTTAGGAAAGTATTTGTCATATTGAACCAAAATCTTTCTCCTGGTAGTTTTCCCCTACAGCTCCTAGTACTGCCTTTTGGAGCTTCACAGAAGAATTTGTTTTCCCGTGTGGTCACTGTTTATCTATTCAGAGATGACTATCATGACCTCTTACCCTAAGTCTTCTTTTTCCCTAGGCCGAACATCCCCAGTTCCTTCAGATGATCCACAAATTATTTGACTTTTGACCCATTCGAGTCCCTTTTGTCTGGATGCCCTCATATTTTTCAGTATTCTGGTTCTTTAAACATCTATAATTTTGTCATTGTGAGTACACCTTCCTCAGATGCAGCTCAGCATTGTAGACGTTCATGAAGAACTGTCGTGGGCTGAAATCCTCATCACTGTAGCCGTCCTGGTGCTTAGCCTCTTCAGACCAGACAGGCTAGGCCTGTACTTTTGAATCCTTTCTAGTTTGGCAAGCCCTGCCAGACCTTATACCCTGCTGACGTTGCCTTTGAAAGCCCTTCCTCTACACCCTAATAAAATTTCAGAGGAGGAATTTGGTGAAGGCTTTTTTCAGTATCTCTCCTAAAAATTTCTACCCAGTTCTACTCTCTAAAACTGGATAGTAATGCCCGCAGTGAGAGCGGCATTGGCCGCTTTTGTGAAATGTGTCTTCTCATGAAAGTCAGAGATGGACCTGTGAAACTGAGCTGGATGATACTGCTCTCTAGCCTGTAGCTAACAAGACGTTCCTCAGTTCTCTCTATAACGGTTTTTTTATTATTTTTCTTACCTACAAATCCGTTTTATGTCATAGTTTTTCATCAGCTTCAAGTCATTCCAGGCTTAAGTTTAAAACTGTGCCATACTTTTGTATGTATTCTTGCCTTCTTACCTTCACTTTTACCTTTTGCACATGTCTTTTGTCATACTAAGTGTATCTGAGAGCTTCCTTAGTAGCCACATCAATCTCTCTATTTGCCTCTTTTTTTCTTCCTTATAAAGATAATTCTCATTTGTGTTGTCAAGATTTTATTTTTAAGTCTTCTATCCCTCTTGAGACTTATTTCTTTTTAGGATCAGAGGATTATTTGACTTGGAGCTTGAAGGTACTTTAGAAATAATCTGGTCCAAACCCCCTCAACCCTTTTTTAATTACAGATGAGGAAACTTCAACCTAGATAAATGGTGACCTACTCATAGTTATTTATTTAAATATCATGACCATCTGGATTATATTGCCAATTCTTTGATGGAAGAGATTCTTTTTTCTTTATCTATATCTCCATTGCATAGCATAGTGCCTTAAACATAACAGTTGCTTACTAAATGTTTATTGAATTTAACAAACAAACAATGATGAAATTTTGCCATGTGGCACATGAATAGAATGCCAAGCCTAGATTCAGGAGGATTCGTCTTCCTGAGTTCAAATCTGGCTTCAGACATTTAATAACTGTGTGACTCTGGGCAAGTCACTTAACCCTGTTTGTTTTAGTATCTCATCTGTAAAATGAGCTGGAGAAGGGAGTGGCAAACCACTTTAATATCTCTGCCAAGAAAACCCCAAATGGGGTCACAGAGAGTCAGACACAGCTGAAAAATAACTCAATAACAAAATAACAAAATTTCTATGTACTTCTTAAAGTGCTTTATAATATGTTAAATCATCTAATTTTCACAACTGCCCTTTGAAATTGGTTCAACAGCTTTTTTGTTGTTGTTCAGTCGTTTTCAGTTGTCTATGACTCTCCTTGACCCCATTTGGGGTTTTCTTGGCAGAGATACTGGAGTGGTTTGCCATTTCTTTCTCCAGCTCATTTTACAGATGAGAAAACTGAAGCAAATAGGGTAAAATGACTTGCCCAGGGTCACACAGTTAGTAAGTGTCTGAGGTCAAATTTGAACTCAGGAAGATGAGCGTCTTCAAGACACCAGGCCCAGCACTCTGTGCACTATGGTGCTGCCTAGCTGCCCGAAACCGCTTTAGCTCCTGGAAGCTAAGAGAAAGAAGGGCTTTTAGATGTCATTTAGATCACTGTGTCAGATTCAATTAGAAATGGGGTCACTAATCCATACCTAAGGATCATTGCTGGCTGCATATTAACTTAGATTAAAAATGTGATATTATCTTTGTTTTATTGCATTTTTATTTATTTTTGTTAAATATTTCTCAAGTACATTTTAATCCGGTTTGGGCTACACTAGGAGTGTTGTAGACCATATGTCTACAGGCTGCATGTCAAAGACATCTGATCTACATCAGGAATTCTTAATCTTTTTTGTGTCATGGACCCCTGTTGCACTGGTAAAGCCTATGTAGATCCCTTCTCAGAGTTGTTTAAGTAATTGAAGGAAATGCTAAATTTCAGTTGGAGGTTAGTGAAAATAAAAATTATATGTGTGTGTGTGTGTGTGTGTGTATGTATATGTATATATGTATTTTTTTTCCATCCAAGTTCACAGGACTCCCAAAATCTGTTCACAGGTTGCCCATGAACCCCAGGCTATAGTTACTGTATAATTCTCCATTTAAAAGGTGAGAGAATTGAAATACAGAAAGATTGTGATTTTCTTAGGGTCACATAGCTTGTTATTGGCACAACCAAAACTAGCACCCTGGATGCCTGATTTCTAATCCAGGGTTCTTTCCTTTTCATCACACTGAAGAAATTAATTAATTTAATAATAATTTTACATTAATATATTTTTTCATTTTAAAATGAATGTCTCATTGTGCATTGAGATAGATATACTGTCACTTTTCAGAATACACCTGTCCTGTTAGATCATCATCTATGCCTTTTTTAGGTTAGACACAGCAATTTCAAGTATGGAAGGGCCAAGTGAAGCTTTTACGTAGTAGCTGCCAATGTATGGCGCCAAGGAATGGAGCAGAAAAGTAAAGCCATTCATTGGCTGACCCAGGTACTTGTCACTTTAGAAACAGCTCCAAGGACCACTGCCTCTCATCATCACAGGTAATAGCCTTGGCCCATTTCGCCCCTTTGTATGTGTATAAAAATCCAGTTACCTTCCCACATTCCATCATCATAAAACCCAGTTTGTAGTTTTTCTTTGTTGAATTTCAGACTCCAAAGGAAAGGGCTTCTCTGATAAGTGGAGGAAGAGTTTTAGTTTTTTCTAATTAGAAGCTCACCATTTCCTTCATGCTTCTGGGCAAAATGAATTGGTTTTCACAGGTCAGATCCAAAGACCAGAATAGCAATACTCTATCTTGAGAGTTTTCTTGTTATTCTATAAAAATCTAGGTCTGTAGAGTTCTACCATGAGCTCCGTGAAGTCAGGGAGCTGAGTTATGTTTAAATTTTGCATCTCCCCAAGTGCTTAGTACTGTGCTTTGTATAGAGGAGGCAGTCAACGTTTGTAGAATAAAATTGAATATAAATATTCAGGCAGAAGTAAAAAGTTGTTCCAGAGAAGTGGGCCTGTATCTGGTACAACTGTCATCCCATCCAACATGCCACCTTCATGCCCACCATCCCTGATAGTTTTGAATTCTTGTCCCGTCCATCTGAACAAGTGCCAGAAGCAAACATTCTGTGTATTTCTTTCTTTGTACCTTTGTGTAGAACCCTCTACTGGGCACTTTGAGTGATAAGAAGGAAAAGGACACTGCCCTCAAAGTTGGCAGTATAAGTTGGGAGCATAAGCCTACTTCTTGCTTAACCATATCTAAACTAGAGAACAAGTGGAGAGGAAAATGATACCTTGCTGCAAACTGGTTGGACTTAGGCCTTTGAGGATCTATTTTTCTGAAGCTCAGGGTTCTCTGAAAGAGATGATAGGAAAGATCTCAATACATTAGAAGACCATTGAGGGGCAGCTAGGTGGTGCAGTAGATAGAGCTCTGGCTTTGGAATCAGTGGGACCTGAGTTCAAATCCGACCTTAGACACATGGCACTTAATAGCTGTGTGACCCTGGGCAAGTCACTTAACCCCGATTGCCTCAGCAAAAAGCAAAACAAAAGAAGAAGAAAAAAAACCATTGAGAAAATGAATTTGATCCCAAACTAAATAATTGCTTCTTTATCATCTGTTATGTTAAGAAAGAGGGCTTGTCTGCTTCTTAGTTCATTCCTATGTCCTGCCACCATATTAGAGTGAAGGCCTTTTTCAGGAAGCTTATTCCACTTATCCCCAAAAAGAGGAAGATCTTCTATGGGCAACATCTCTAGGTAGGATACAAGTACCTAAAGTTAAAAGCGTGCGTGTGTGTGTGTGTGTGTGTGTGTGTGTGTGTGTGTGTATGAGAGGAAGAGGGAGAGAGAGAGGTGAAAGAGAGAGAGAAACAGTGCTTCTTTATTGCTGCTTACAATGGGTTATAACAATGAAAACTGGTTGGCAGCTTAATTACTGCGTGTCCTTGGCTGTTCTCTTTCCACATTGTTTGTTTATTCTGTGTCAGGTAATAAAGGGCAATACCATCACTTAGGTGTTTAATTGGTGTTGTACAGAAATCATGTAATTTAATAATCTAGTTTGCAGATAGAAATGGAGAACATTAGAGGTGGGCTGGAGAGGGGTGTCATCTCACTCAGTACCACAGCCTATTGTTGGCTTTCATGGGAGCCAGATCCTACAAAATTGGCCAATACCACTTCTAGACTTTTTCAAGGTCTAGAAGCAGCCTTATATAGGAACCTTGGGTAAAGTTCCTTTCCATAGCTTGACTCCCCTGGAATATAGTTATGTGTTACACACTTTAGAGAGTGAAAATGAGCAACAATGATTTGTCCCTTGCTGGAAACTCACCATTACCCTGGTGTCTTTGAAACTTAGGGGTATTGTTGCATCTGGTATTGCTTTACTTTCACCACTTTTGTTGTTTAGGGCTTTTGAGGACTAAATCCTGGTGTTAGTAATTTGCCTGATTGAAAACATATGTATTCGGAAATTTTGCCCCTAATATGAATGTCATTTTGCATTTTTGACAAGTAGGCCAGGCACAGCTTCTTAACAGCCTATGGACTTGAGAGTGTAACATGAGAGTATGAAAAGGGGTTTGGATATTCTTGTAGAAATTAAGCCTACTCTGTGGGCCAAAATAATGACTATTTAGAACAAAATCATTCATTATGGGGCTAACGAAGTAGCCCCTTGCATGACTCAGTTTCCTTGATGGGATCTAACCCCCCCCAAAAAAAAGGCAAATAGAAACCCTTTTCTTATAGAAATTCAGAGGAGCTTATTTCTTTGGATTCTATCAAGTTTTATGCCTTCCACTGTCAAATTTCCCTTTTCCTTTTAGTAGATTATCTTGAACATATAATTATTATGTTGCCCTGTCATTCTTTTCCACATGTGGTTTCTGATGGTCTGCTCTTGCATTCTAGGATGCTTTCTTCCTCATCCTCCTTCTCAGCTTTGGCCTTTCAGTATCTAGTCCCCATAGGCCTTTTTTCAAATCTTCATGCTGTTTATCTTTTTCCACATTACTCCATTCACTTTCTTGTTTACCTTCATAAACCTCTTGCTTCTTAGCTTCAAACCACAATGCCTGATGTTCTTCTCCTTCCTCCTGCTGTTCCCTTGGAGCTGTTGGGATTAATTCTTTCTCTGAGCTCTGCTTTTGTTTTGCTTTTTTTTTCTTAAAATTTAATCCCTTTCTGCTAAGGTTAGAGCCCTGCTTTCTTCTTGCCCGTGTGATGCTGTACTTTGTTCTCTGTTTTTGTGAAGTGTACAACATTCCTGGCCTAAAGACTGTTAATTAGCACATCTGTGTTTGTCTCATTGAAACAGCTGAAATGAGTATCCTTATCGACTGTGATTCACTTTTTCCCCTTTCTTTTACTTTCCAATGTGTCTGTGAACTCCAATGGATAACTAAAGTCAAGTGCCCAATTACCGGATTTCTCTACAATTCCAATTAAACCATTAATTGATGTTGGTGTTCTATAGTGCCTGACACTTAGAACAAGCAAATAACAAGAGGGGAACTACGTAGCACATATCCTTAACAAAACACAACAGCCATTTTCATTGGTAATTGACCCAAGATTTAGGGGCAAGCCATAGATACAGTATTATCTGAAGATCAGACAGCATTATGGTACAGCAGCCTGCCAGAGAGTAGGGCATTCAGAAGACATCAGCATTGATGCAAATGAGGTGAGGGGCATTTTCAGCTGTTGCAAGAGGAAGGTGAGACCCTAGATTCAATTCTTGGCCAGGGCCATCATTGGCAAAGAAGAGAGAAATCCACTATAGTTTTTATACCATACAACAGGGGAAAATTAGTGCACATTGGTGGTCTTTTTCCTGCAGGCAAGATCCTAGAAAATATGAAGCATCATCTTGAGAGTCCACAATTAGAGAGTTATATTTAAGGGGATGGTCTAAAACAGTGATGTCAAAGATATTGTGGTTCTTCAGGGCCCCCACAACATGCACATATATGCACATCCCTAAATCTTCTATTTTTCTTTGGATGATCTCAATATGCCAACCTTTAGGGATCAGCTTAGGTTCAGTTTTCCCCCCATTTTCATTTTTTAAACTTTGGCATAACTTTGATGACAATGAGATTTTGCTTTCAAGGGAATATTGTACTTTTGCTGTAGGCTATCTGATTGTAACATGATTACAAAGGCAAGATTTAGACAACTCTACCTCAGTCACTCCAGTCAGTGGCATTTTTAAGCACGTACCATGTGCCAAGCACTATATTAAGCACTGAGGACAAAAAAAAAAATTAAAAAGAAAAAGCCATTCCTGCTCTCAAGAAGTTCACAGTCTAATGGGGGAGATAACATACAAACAACTGTGTACAAACAGGATATACACAATAAAATTATCTCTCTCCCTCCCTCTCCTTTCCTCTTCTTTCCTTCTCTTTCTCTCTCTCTTCTTCTTCTTCTTCTCTCTTTCCCTCTCTCTCCCTCTCTCCCTCTCCCTTTCCCTCCATCCTTTCCTTCTCTCTCTCTCTCTCTCTTTCTCTCTCTCTCTCTCCCTCACTCTCTCTCCCCTCCCCCCTTCCTGACAGACCTATTTGACTCCAGTAAATGAATAGCTCTGGTTCCAAAGAAACAAATCTATTGATTTCTTGAAGGAAGATTTTCCCTTTAAGGTCAAGTTGAGGTTACATAATAAAATCTTTCTAAAATCCTGTTTTAAAATGAAGCTTTTCCTCTGAGACCTGCATTATTATACAGAAATCTCATTTGGAATGTACATATTTGGACTTGGAAAGCCTTAAACTTAATTTGAGAACCAAAGAACCTCAGAAGCAGCATGTGCATAATTACTTTAGGATGTGAAGGCTTTCCTTTGTGTAGATACTCCACTGATGCTGAACACAACCTCTTATGGACTTGGTAGATGATCAATTCATGTCCAGCCTCTGTGAACTTAGTTAGCCCAGTCCTTCATCACTAGGCACATCTATGAAGCCACTCCAGAGTCTGTATCCTATCAGCATCATCTTTGATAACCCAGAGTCACATCTGTGCCATGATAAAGCATCAGAGAAATATTTAAATGGAAGGAATTATACTTTAGGTATTCATAAATATCCTGCATCTCAGTGAGATCTTGGTCCTCTCCACAATTACCCTTGCCTGAGAGCTTTGTTTTGTGCTCAAGGGAGCCTGTGCTTCTCTTTAATCCATCTGGCAATGTCATGGTAAGATGAAACTCTCTCTCCTGTCTGTATCTCTGTTAGTTTGCTTAGATAGTTGACCATTTTCCCTTAAAATAATAATAATACCATCTATCATTTATATAGTGCTTTACGGTTTGCAGAACATTTTATATATGTCATCTCATTTGATCCTTACAGCAACCCTAGAAAGGAGGTACTGTTTTTATCCCCATTTTACAGTTGAAGAAACTGAGGCAGATAAAGTTTAAGTGACTTGTCCCACTTGCCCACACAGCTAAGAGGTGTCTGAGGCAGGATTTGAACTCAGGTCTTCCTTACTCTAGGTCCTGTGCTCTATCCACTGCACCACTTAGCCCCTGCTAATTTTTCATTTGTTGTTATGTATCACACATGTATCAGAAGCATCACATCCCAGATGATTTCTCTTTAGTGGTTTTATAGTGTGAGCTGTAAATATCCTGCAAAGGGTCCCTGACCAATACAAGATCTTCCTTTGAAGTGCAATCTGAACCTTTCCCCACAATGTGTTTGTACTTCAGTATATGCGTTTCAAATAACAAGTTATTTTGTCAGTGAGTCAGCCCTAGGAGTTCAGGGAATGCTTACTAAGTTAACTGAAGGAGCTAGGTTACATTATGCTGAAATAGACTAAGACTAGATGGAGTATTTTATAGGCTAAGTGGGTGGGCAGGGGCTTTGTGCTCTGCCCAGCTGAGTGATACTGTTCAGACCTCTGGGAGCTGCAACTCTGTACCATTAGTCTGTGACTTCAGAAGTCATTGAAATACTAGAAAGATAGCAACACAAATGGATCACCATGATTACTGTCAGGGAAAGTTTAAGAAAGGGAGAAAATATTGGCAATGTTTCAACTCTCCCTTATTCCATATAGGAAAGATCCCTAGCATCACATTTCCTATTGTTCTAACATTTTCCTCGTCACCATCAACTCTCCAGAGTCTTAGCTTTTTAATCTATGAATCTAGACAAATTATGATCTAGTGGGAAGAAGTATAAGGATAAGGGTTAGAAGGCTGTCGTTATCTGTCTGTTTCAGACTTGTGGATTGAAGGGAGAGAACTGGTTGTTCATAATTATGGGATAGAGAAAGTAAATAAGATATGACCACAAATCAAGATTTTACAGGGTTTTTCTTAAAGGAAAACAAAAGAAAGAAGAATACAAATTGTAAAGTTGGGTGCTCAGCAAAATGTTGAAATGTGTAAGTGTGAAAAAGAGTTCAGAGAAACCGACTAGAAAAATAAAACAGAGAAAGGTGAAGGGAGGGAGAGAGAGAATAAAAGGGAAGAGAGTTACCATTCAACTTTATTGAGTTTATAAAGAACTATTATGAAGTTGAACATTTATGGACATTTTTTTCCAAATAGGAAAAGAAGTAAAAATATTGTATGTCTGTTTTAAAATATATTTTATAATTAAAAAAACCTATAAGAATCAAATGTGAAAATATATATGAAAGAGTTTTGAAAACATTTTAAAGGACTTCATAAATGTAAGATAAGGGCATCTAGGTGGGGCAGTGGATAGAGCACCATCCCTGGAGTCAGGAAGATCTGAGTTCAAATGCGGCCTCGGACATATAATACTCACTATCTGTGTGACTCTGGGCAGGTCACTTATCCCCAGTTGTTTCACAAAAAATAACAACAACAAAAACATCAAATCTGGCCTCACACACTTACTTAGCTGTGTGACCCTGGGCAAGTCACTTATTAACCCTGTTTGCCTCAGTTTCCACATCTCTAAAATGAGCTGGAGAAGGAAATGGCAAACCACTTCAGTATATCTGCTAAGAAGACCCCACATGGGGTCATAAAAAGTTGGACATGACTGAACAACAACAGGAACATTTCTCCTACCTTCTAGTGTCCCAGTATCTTGCAAGAAATCTTTCAGGATTTCATTGTGGCCTGAAGTTCAGGCATCCAAATCCTTCAGTGGTGCTGAGCCCCCTCTGACCAATCCTCTTAAGTCCCCATAAGTGAAGTTGATTATCAAAGCCAAAGATTTTGTAGGAAGTGGGGATAAAACTGATGAAAATTTTTAAGAGGCTAATTAGATTAGTATTGCTGGGGTATTCCTAGGTGGGTCATAGGATCATAAATTTAGAGCCAGAAGAAATTTTAGATATTGTTCAGGCCAGGTATTTTTAACCTGGGGTCCATCAACTTCTCTAAAAAAAAAAAAATTACATGACTTTTTTCAATATAATTGATTTCCTTTGTAATCATACATATTTTATTTTATACATTTAAACATTATTCTGAGAAAGGGTCCATAGGTTTCACCAGAATGTCAGAAGTATTCCATGACAGAGAAAAGATTAAAACCCTCTGATCTAGGCTAATTCCTCTGAAGCCCAGATAGTGGAGGTGATGGCACCATCAGAATTTGAACTCGGTTCCCTTAACTCCAAATCCAATATATATCATGCTGTGTAGTCAGGGTAAATAATCTTACTGGAGAAGTGGTTAAAACTTTATTGCTGAAAGAAACTGAATGTCTAGAAGATATGAATCTTCAGCCTCAATTGATGGAAGCAAACTCTAAGAAGCTTTTCCGTGGTCTCATCAGCACAGCTGTGGGAAGCAGGTGAGAACAGCCTGTAGTATCTCTTCGTTCGCCCCTGTTGTATGGGGAGCCATCCTTGAAGAAGTCTTCCCTTACCTGCCTGTCTGCATCTGAGCATCCACAAGTGGATTATCACCTCACAGAAAATGAGTCTCTGGTGCTAAATTGGTTGAGTAAAAGTTGCCAGGTTCCTTCTAAAGCAGTTACTCCCATCAGACCCACAGGCCGCAACTGATGTTATTTCCTTTTGTGGTGACAAAGATGACAAAAGCACTAGCCTGGGAATCAGGAGACCTGGCTTCTTGTCTGGTCACTAATGGGCATGGCTGTGTGACCTTGGGGAAGTTATTTATCCTCTCTGGGCCTCAGTTTTCTCATCTGAAAAATGAAGAGAGTTTAATTAGATTATCTCTAAGACCCTTTCCAGCTCTGAACTTCCGTGATTCTGCCTATAGTCTCATTATTATCCAGAGGATCAAGTAAAGGGGATGAAGAAAGTATCAATGGTACCATCCTAATCCTGAAACTTTTTGGTTTTTGTCTTTATATACTCAGCACCTAGCATAGTGCCCTGCACATACTAGGTACTTAATTTATTTTTGTAGAAAAATGATCGGCATTTATGAACCTATTATACATTTTTGGCATTTGGAAAAATTAAACAAATGTTTATTCAAAACACCCAACTTCCCCTATTCACCAGACTGTATTGAAACTCTGGAGCTTTTCCAATGTTTTTCTCAGTGAAAAATTCCAGGGAGTAAAGAACCAAAATGGCAGAGGGAGAGAAAGCTCCTGAGTGCACCTCTCCCACAACAATCTAGAAAACACTCCAAAACAAATTCTGAAAGAGAAAGACAAGACAATGTTACAGTGAGTCATTTTTCCAGCCCAGTGTAGCTTGGGAAGACAAAGCAATCTGCAAATGTTGAGTAGGGGCTGGCCAACAGCATAGAAGGGCAGTGGGAATAGTGGCAGGAAACCTTCCAGTGCCCAGGGACAGTAAGGGGGCTGAGACTGAACACCAGGGCAGGAAGGCAACCCAACGGACTCTGAGAGCAAGAAGGGGTGCCACTAGGCAGCTCTGTTGCCCATTATCCGGTTCTGTATCATAGATTCAGAGCAGAGAGGAGTGGGTGCAAGCAAATGTGGGGCTCAGCTAGGAACTGAACATAGGACAAATTCCATGAACTTAGCTGTAGGCCCTGAGCCCAGGAACAGAGCGCCCTCTCAGTTTAACCTTTAGCCTTGCACATAGCTTACAGTGGAATAGGCAGGGCAGCAGAACAGGACCAAAGAGGATCCAGCAGTTCGTTTGCTCTGGGCCTGCAGAACCTCCCAGCAGGCGAAAAGTGGCTGAGTCTAGCAGCGATCGACTGAAGACTCCACTATACACAAGCCAACGGGGTTGACTTGCAGAGTGCAGATCAGGAGCGCTCTCTGAACACATGTCTCCCAGGATCATACCACGTTAGAAGTACAGGCATACCTTGGAGATATTTCGGGTTCAGTTCCAGATCACCACAATCAAGTGAATATCCCAACAAAGTAAGTCACACAATTTTCTTTTAATTGCTAAAAAATACTAACCATCATCTGAGCCTTCAGTAAGCCATAATCTTTTTGCTGGTGGAGGGTCCTGCCTCCATTTTGATGGCTACTGACTGACCAGGGTGGTGGTTGGTGAAGTTGGGCGGCTGTGGCAATTTTTCTTTTCTTTTTTTTTTTAAGGCAATTGGGGTTAAGTGACTTGCCCAGGGTCACACAGCTAGTAAGTGTCAAGTGTTTGGTCTGAGGCCGGATTTGAACTCAGGTCCTCCTGGCTTTAGGGCCAGTGCTGTATCCACTGCGCCACCTAGTTGCCCTGGCAATTTCTTAAAATAAGACAACAATGAAGTTTGCCACAGCAATTAATTCTCCCTTTAACTTGAACGCTTAACTTGAACCCCACTGTAGGGTTATTAATTGTGTCACATTTTGGTAATTCTTGCAATATTTCCAACTTTTTCATTATTATTATCATATCTGTTACGATAATCAGTGATCTTTGATGGTACATCAAAGTACCATCAAAGATCACTAAATTACAGTTGTACCATCAAAGGTCACTGATCACAGATCATCATAACAGATATAATAATAATAATGAAAAAGTTGGAAATATTGCAAGAAATACCAAAATGTGACACAAAGACACAATGTAATCACATGCTGTTGGAAAGATAATGCCAATAGATTTGCTTGACACAGGGTTTCCACAAACCTTCGTTTTGTAAAAAATGCAATATCTGCATAGTGCAATACAGTGAAGCACAGTAAAAGGAGGTATGGCTGTACTGAAAACTTGCAGGCCCCTAAACTGAGTTGTGAAAATAGCAAAAGGTAGAAAAGGACAGAAGCTCAGACTATTCATCCCCTCGCACCCCTCCCCCAAAGTAAATGGAGTCCAAGAGTAACTTAAAGCCCAAAGTCAAGATGTAGGCTGGAAAAATGAGCAAACAAAAAAAGAAACCAACCGTAAAGAGCTACTCTGGTGACAGGGAAACCCAAGACTCAAATACAGAAGAAGACAACTTGAAAACATTTACAAGCAAAACCTCAAAGAAAAGTGCAGACCTAGAAGAGTTTAAGAAAGAGCTTTTAAAAAAAAAAGATTTTAAAAACCGGTTAAGAGCAATAGAAGAAAGAATGGGAAAAAGAGTAAGTGCTAGGGAAGAAACATTTGAAAAAAGAATGGACAGTTTGGAAGAATTCCCAATCTTGGACTTGATACCAATTTTCAGTGCTTATGACACCTTTATCCAGCAATTTTTGTCACGTCATAAGACCCAGTGTTATCCATCCATCAGGCTTTCCTTGTAATATGAATGGAGATTCACTAACATCCTAGAATCTAGTGTCCTGATAGAGTTCAAGGCATAAACCTGGGTTCAAGTTCTGACTCTGACTCTAGTTAGCCTCTCACCCTGGGAATGTCACATAACCTCTCTAGGCCTCAGTTTCTTCATTTGTCATATGTCCCCATCTACTTCATCCACTGCAAAGGTCTGTTGTTGGTCAGTCGATAAGCTTTTATTAAATGCTTACTATGTTGCAGGCACTGTGCTAATCCCTGGTAATACAAATACAACACAGTCCCTACTCTAAAAGAATTTATATTCTGATGGGGGAGAGGGAAGAGAGGAAAAGAAATCAGCATTTATATGGTACCTGCTATATGCCAGGCACTATGCTACATGCTTTTGTTTTACAGATATTATCTCTTTTGACCCTCATAACAACCCTAGGAGGTAGGTGCTACTATTATCCCCATTTTACAATTGAGAAAACTGAGATAGAACTCAAGAGACTTGCCCAGGGTCACATAACTAGTAAGTATCTGAATCTGGATTTGAAGTCAGGTCTTCTTGAGACCAGGCCCAGTGCTCTATCCACTGTACCATCGGTTGTCTCTAATGAGAGAAAACAACCCAAAGAAGAGGATCTGAAGTGGGAAGAGATGAGGGCAGGGATGAAGGCACAAAGATTGAGAAGTATAGAGTATATCCTGGTGAGAAATGAAGAAATGGCTAGCTTGGGAACCCTCTTAAATGGGGATTCTAAAAGGAGCCATCCATTCAGAGGAAGGGACTGCAGGAACTGAAGACATTTCCAAGGTGTGGATTCTAGGGCTGAAGTGATCTATGAAGATGTTTCTAGGCAATGTTGGGAAAATCCTGAGTTCAGCCTACTGAGAAATGAAGAGGTGGCTGTTCTAGTCCCCTGTATATGAAAGTACTTTGAAAATTAGAAAATGCTCTGCTGTTGTAAATTATTATGATAATAGTTGCTGTTTGTGTTGTCTATGTGTTTAAAGCCATTTTAACCAACTGAGAGCAACTTTTCATGCCCCCATTTAGGAAGAAATAGATCATTGTTTAGAGTTTAGCCTTAATGAACCATTCCATTGCAAGAAGTACATAGTAACTCTGCCATCTCAGGGGTTTGATTAGGAAATATGGCTGGAAAACAGGTCATGGAGAGGATAGAGGGAAAAGCTGCCTACTTCTGATCCCCTTTCCCAAGGGCAGGAAAACCAGCTGAGCCACCTGAGGGCTTGTGATATGCCAAAGCTCTGCCTTTACTTTGATGCCACACAGGATAGCACATTTGTAGATTTAGTTCTTTAAAATATCTCTAATTCAACCTGTTCTTCTCTGAAAGGCCTATCAATGATACTCAGGTTTAGATCTATTGTGTCTTCCTTTCAAATTGCTAGGTGGTTCATTCATTCTTATTAAGTACCATGAATATGACCCTGTCCCTGGTGCTGGAGAACAGGGTTGCAGAAAACTGCAATCCAGTTTGCTATTGATTACAAAAGCTGTGATGAGTTGTATCTGATTTAGTTAGATAGATTTCTTTTTCTGTTGAGAATTAGGAGCACTGGCCTGAAATAGGATTGAACTAGATTGATATCTAGTTTTGCTGTGATGAACTCATCACAAGGCCAAAGGACTTGCTTTGTTAAGAAGTCTCCTGGATGTACTGTGTTCTGCTAGGTTACTCAGAATCCTCTAGGATGATAAAATCTAATAATAGCACCAGAACTATTTGCCATACTTTCATCCAATAGCATAAAATATGATTGTTCCTGTGGGGTTTTATACCACCACAATTAAGGGGTGCTGTGCTCAGGTGAGTCTCTAAGATGTTAAGGAACCAGCATTATGTACAGCCAGAGTAGGTAATCATACTTACAATGTATGACTTATAGAGGTTGAGAAGACCCACTGCTTCATCAAATTCTCCACTCTCCACTTAATGATAGCTTATATTCTATCTTAGATGAAGTCCTTCTCTTTATCTTAAGGAATTAATCAGCATTGAAATGTAAAATTCCTAGAAGGGTTATCCCTTCTATTTTAATTTAAACTATTTCAATTTAAACTTTGTCAGTCATATATGACAAAGTATTTCTGAGTAGGTTTTGGTAACAGACTGAGGTATAGGGAGAACACATCAGAGCATTGGGTTTTTGAGGGGCAGAGAGAAGGGGGCACAGCAGACGGCAAGAAATGACAGAAAGAGGAAACCAGTATGGTGGAAAGAGCCTTGGATTTAAAGTCAGAAGTCTGTGCTTTGCATCTGTGGTGTTAGGCCAGTTAACCTCTTTGGGGCTAAGTTGCATCTGTAAAATAAGGGGTTTAGAGATGATCTCTGGGTTGCTTTCTGGTTCTCTGTTTATGATGCTTACCCAGGGAAGCCCCCTAGACAAATATGATCGACTTCACAGTTTTATCATTAGTTTTCTTTTATGTTGTTCTCCAGCTTCTGGCTCTGCCACTCTGAATCCACAATATTTGTTAACCTTAGTTTAGTAGTAGAAATGTGATTTAGGCCAAGCATTGGATGAGAAGGGTTCAGTTTGTCTACTCTAGAGTAATCAAAGCAAGTGGCCACCATGTGGAGGCAGCGAGTAGGAGAAAGGAGAAGACTGTCTTTCTTAATTAGCATAGCAGTGGAATGGGAGAGCTCTAAGGTGGTCCAAATACCACACACACGGGGAACCTTCTCAACATGTCTCTGAAAATTGAGTTTCAAACATTACTGTTAGGATGCATATTGCTTTATGGGCCTTCAGCTGAGACTATTTTAATTGAACAGTACACTTGGGGAAATGTGAAGCAGAGTCCATTTTAATCCATTTTCACTATGTGTATGCAATGCATAATTTTGAAAAATGTATTCAAGAGTCCTCTTCAAACTTGCATTTCAGTATTTGCTACAAGGAACCTTTGCATACCTGGCACATTTCAATTTGCATAATGGCAGAACAGCCTTTTCTCTGCTACTGAAAATGCATCGTCCCAAAGATGTTGAAGTTCATGAGCCTACAGAATCTTTGAGAGTGTAGGTGGGAGCGTAATAGCCAGGTTGAATCACTGTCTTTTCCACTGCCTCCCATTTAGGAAGAATGTGGTGGCCCAGAGAAGGGGCAGCATTGGAGGTGGATGACCCAGGGGATAAGAAGGACATTATTACTGTTCATCTCCAGGGTGTAAAACATTTGCTATATTCCAACTCATAGGAGAAACTCACTTTTCTTAGAGTCCCTGGGGCAACAACAGCAGCAAGGAGGAGTTTGATTAAAATGTTCTTTATGCAGAGATGGGCTGGGTGTGTATAGAATTGAAATGCAATACTTATTTTTCCCTTCTACTGATTGTCGTACCAGGAGTTTCTTTCCTTCCAGAGCCCAAAGGTTTTGGGATTCAGATTACCAACTCATCCCAGTTAATGTGCTTACTAATATTTACTCTGTGTCTAGCACTGGGCAAGCACATGAGATAGAGGAAATAGAAGACATGCTCCTGCCCTCAATTGGCTTGTGGTGTAGGTGATGAGACAAAAGATAAGAGTGAATGGCATGAGATTATATAAATATAATTAGGTGCTTAGTTATACTGTATAGCCAGGGTGACTAGAAGTCTCTGATTTTTAAGTATTAAAGTGTACTTTTGATATAGGTTTTTGTCCCCTCATTTTTGATTCAGAAAATATAGTTATCCTAGGTATAGCACATAAGTGCTATAGGAGTTCATAGGAGAGAGAAATCAGTGAAGAATGGATGTAATTATGAGAGGCTTTCTAAAGGAGCTGAGGTCTTAAAGGATGCATAAGAATCTGGTAAACAAATATGAAGAGGGAGGGTGATGAGAAATAACATAAACAAAGACACAGAGGCCAGAATGAAGGTGACGTCCTTATGAGACAGTGATGAGACCATCCCGATGACAGCGGGAGGGCATATTGAGGGATAATAAAAAGTAAGTTTGAATAAGTAAACTTGACCCAGATTGTAGAGGGTCTGAAAAGCCAGATGAAGAAGTTTAGATTTGAGACAGTAAATGTATGTCTGGAAACCTCTGGTGGCATTTCTGTATGGTTTCCTCTTCCTCATACACAGAGTACCCCCTCCTTAAAAGATACAGTTCTCATCTTAAGGAATTCACACAAGCTCAAGGTTAGGAAAATTGGTGTGTGGCTTTATCACATCTTGTATCATTAGGAAATAGCATGATATTAACATCAGACCTGGACGAAGTGGCCTCGGAACAGTCAGAGATCTGAAGTGGTATCATATCAGCTCCAACGTCACAGCATCTCAGAGTGGAAAAGGTTTTGAGAAGTCACTGAATTCAGCCCATACCTAACCAAGAATCCTGTCTCTACCTCACCAAGAATCCTGTCTCTACCTCATCTAGGTTCTGCTTGAATTTTTCTTCTGGTGGAGAGTGGGGAGAACCCCTTGTCACTGAAGCAGCCCATTCCACCTCGTCAGCTCTAATTGTCAGGAAGTTTTCCCTCACATAAAACCTTATTCTGCCCATGTGAAACTTTCATCCTCGGGGGCCAACCTCCTTTGGCCACGTGGCAGTCCTTCAAGTGACGGGATAACCAAAGAAGCTACTGTGAGTTTAGGCTTCATTAAGAGAAGTTCTGTGTCCAGAATAAGGAAGATAACAGTTCCACTAAATTCTACGTAGTCAGGCCATGTTTATGGTAGTGTGTTCAGTCATGGATACCACATTTCAGGAAAGATACAGGCAGGCTAGAGTATATCTATAAAAGGGGAACCAAGATAATAAGAAGACCAGTGCCCATCACATACAACTTCATTGAGGATATTACAGAGAAGATTAATATTTCACTTATAGATTGGGTCTCTGGCTAGGTGAAGATGTCCCGAAAAGGTCAGCCAGGAGGCAAGAGAGCTAGAACATATGCCTGCCTTAAGTGAATTGTGCAAAATGACTGCAGGTATTTAGCCTAGAGAAGAGCAGGCTTTGGACATGAAAGCCATTCTCAGTATTTGAAGGAAGGGTTCACATGGGGAAGAAGAATTAGACTTTTTCTACCTGACCTTACAGCATAGAACTAGGAATGATGTTTTTAAGAAAGCTAAAATGAGTCAGGCTTAGACTCGATGTAGGGAAAAGCTTCCTCACTGTTAAAGCTTTCCAAAAGCAGTATGAGCTACATTGAGAAGTAGTGGGGTCCTTCTTCATGGAGGCCTTCTAGCAGAGCCAGGGCTGGGGTGGGGGCGGGGCAGCACTTATTTGAGATGTGAGGAAGGGATTCTTGTCTTGGCCCTGGTTGCTTTAAATCAGAGGAGTCAAACACACAACCCACAACCCTCCCAAATGCAGCCCAAACCAAATTAAAATGTAATTGAGAAATTTTTAATAAAATAAATAAAAATACCATAAAACATAGATAACATTACATTTTAAAACTAAGTCAGTATGATATCTGCAGGGATCCTTATGTATGGTTTGGTGGGCCCCATTTCTATTTCAGTTTGACACCACACTGCTTTAGATGACCTTTTAGGAACCTCCCAACTCTTAGAGGCTATAATTTAGGTGAAGATTGCTTTCATTATATCCCCTAAGGCTTCTTTTCTTCAGGCTCAACATCCCAGCTCATTCACCCCGTTAACATGCAGCATGTGCTTTCCTGGCTGCTTCCTTGTAGACACACTTACTTGGCCAGAGGTCTCGAGCTATAGATGGAAGTATCTATAACACTTCCAATAAATGGTCATCTGTCAGTAAGTGGAGTAGTAAAGCCATGAGTTGCAAGTAAGCTCTCAGGCAAGACCTGCTGTTCTCAACCAGAGAACAAGTATTATTTCCCACTAACCTTCAAGGTGATAAATCACAGGCACAAAAACTGGGAACCCCTTGTAAGCTGATTTGGTAGCTTAAACACCTTGATTCCTCTCTCCTGCTCAGGATGTATTTCACTAAGCAGCAGGGCTTTGATAGAACCATCTCAGAGGTTGACATTTTGCTGCTTAGAGCCTTGATAGAAATATTCAATAAAATCCAGTAGGGATTAAAAGGACAGTGTTTGGAGCTCCACTGTGGAACCAGGGGTCTTGGCTGGAAAGTCAGGATTGGATAAGAGGAGGCAAGCAACTAGCTTACCTGCAGTTGGACTAGTTGATATTAGTAGGGTGATGGAAGGCACTAAAGTATGAGAAGAGAATCAGGGTTAAATGTGTTATCAATGGAAAATGTAAAGCTTTCAACATGCATCTTTTACAGTCATGCAAGTCAGGTTTGGCAGATTCAAAAGAAAGCAGTGGCCAGAAGCCCAAGTATCCAGGTGGAATTTGGTTTCACAAAATAAAACAAACCTTCGAGTGAAGTGCTGTTATAAAAGCTCAGAGAGCTCATCAAGTCCAGCCCCCCCTCTAAAACATCTCCCAAAAGTGGTCATCAGGCCTTTGTCAGAAGACCTCAGCTGATAGAAAACTCACTTTCTGAAGCAGCTCCCTTCACTTTGGAATAGTTCTCAATGTTAGGATGCTTTTCCTTATATTTGGAGATGGTCAGAAAAGTTTACTACTTCATCAACATGATAATAACTGTATCCCATTCGTCCTGGGCTTTTCCTTCTTCATGCTAAGCATTCCTAGCTTCTTCTACTGATCTTTGCATAATATGCCCCACATCCCCTTATGCAGCCTCCCTGAATGAATAGCTCATCGATTTAGAGCTAGAAGGGACCTTACAGGTCACCTAGTCTAGTCTCTTCATTTTACCGATGAGGAAAAACCCCCAAGAGATTAATGACTTACCTAAAGCCCAGCGTTAATGGCTGAGGTGGAATTTGAACCCAGAATCTGTGGCTCTAAAGCCAGTGCTCTTTCCACTGTACCATGTGTTCCAGCTTGTCATTGTTCTTCCCAAAAATGTGGTACCCAATACTCCACATATAATCTGATCAGGGTAGAATCCCCTTCTTCTGTTCCTTACCTCTCTCGTTCAGGACATTACGTTTCTTTTTGAGCCTCCTATCACATTGTTGACACATACTGAGCTGAAAGTTCACTAAAACTCCCAGCTCTTTGAACAATGGCCATAGTTGTGGACTACTAGCTAATTGCCTTTGAAGCCCTTTAGATCTATTTAGTTGGTCCTTCTTCTTGTGTATTTTCCTCAGTTTTAAAAGAGACTTCATCCAATTGAAACAGCAAGGACCTACCCAGGACCCTTTAGTGTCAGGTATTAATAAGCCACATTTTCTGGTGTGGATTGAAATTGTCTGTGGGTTTGATGTCCTCGGGAGGTTCCATGGAGTCAGATCCCAGCATTTCTGGTTGAGATTTCTCACCAATGCCACTGTTTTCTCTCTCAGTAGAAATTTTCATTCTCTTGAGTTCTTAGCACTTTCAAGATAGGGACTGGCCCCTGCAACACTGACAGATAGCTAATAATTCAGGGTCCTCTTCTGGGTGTATGCCTGTTTTATTTTAGTTGTTTACAGATGAATTCTGAAGAAAATAGTATTTAGACATTATCTCTATGACCCTTCATTCCCCACACAGACCCTCCAAAGCCAGAATTCTACCAGTGTCCTCATAGTAAGATAAGGTAGTAAAACTGTGCCCCCAGGACACTTGGGTAGCAGCTTTAGATTCTGAGACAGGTTCTTTTATACAGATGGAGCTAATCTGCTTTTAATTTATTCACTTTTCACCTCTGGGACTTCCTCTTCCTAGGAGAGATTTTCCCAGGCTTGCTTCATTTATTCTCTTTGTCTGACTGCCTGGGGCATGCCTAAAGATTCCCTACCACTTACAATTCTTGCTCTTTAGTTCCTTCTGTTACTGCCAAGATTTTCTTCTTGGGTCCCCAAAAGAGTTAACTTTTGTCTGTTCTCTTCCCACCCCCATCCCCTTTCTCTCATTCCTTGGCCTCTTCCCTCACTAGGGAGCATTCTCTCTCTAGGCCATTCAGGTTGCTGAACCATTTCTATCTTCTTCTTTCCTAATCTGCTCCTATCTGAAGAATTCATTACATTTCAAATCTAAGGCTTTGCTGCATACATTAGCAGGTTTTAATAGACTGCCATGACTCAAAAAGGAGAAAAAGAGAGAGAAGATTTAAAACTCTTGTCTTGCCGAAAGCAGACAGATTGACTCGAAAATGAGTCAGTCAATAAAAGATGAGTTTTGAAAAGGCTTCCCTCTACTCAAAGGGAGCTCGTATTCCAGGGAATTTGGTTTTTCTAAGCCCACTGTTAGAAATTAATAATACATACAGCGTGTAAAATGGATTTAGCTCTCTACAGCCTTACACAAACATATCTTTGACTTGCTAAATGTGACATGACTACTAGGATTTTCCAGCCCTCATCCCAATGGTTTGTCATTCCTCCCAACAGTGTGACCCCTGTGGAATTTTTCAGTGCATCAAAAAAAATTTCTGTATAAAGTGTACTGTCCTGCCTGTTGGCATTTCATCCCTCCTCCATCTTCTCACACAACAAACATCCTGATTAGCCCTATCCTGTGACATATTTGTTTAGATAGAGGCAATCTAATGTTCAGGTTCAGCCACATTAAACAGTTCACGTTTCCTTTAATATTTTATGGGCCAGGACCGGTTACCATGTTTGTCCTTTAATAGCCAGGTCTTTCTGGTTGCTTGGAGAAATGTTCATTTTCCAAGGCCTGAACCTCTCCAAAGCTGAGCAATGCTTACTAACTGCCACTCCTTCCTTTCTGGTGTCCTGAAAAGTCATACTATGGAAGGAGTTCTGGTCAGCATTGCTGCTAGAACAGAGGCAGGCTGCCCTACTCCCCTGCAACAACTCCATCAAAAACGCGAAATTCTCACCAGACTAAATAAAGGGACCCAAAATAAAGGAATGCACTAGAGTTGAATGGAGAAAGAAGTGGACAGAATTTGGTATTTTTCATAAATGGCACTTGTGAGAAGAATATTCAAATATGGAGGAAGAGTGGGAAGATTGGGCGCCAGATGAACCTCACTCTTATTTGAAGCAGAAAAAAGGTGGGAGTGGGGCAGAGGTGTTAATACCGAGGAGGGAATAATCTCTAACAAAACAAGCTTCCTGATTCTAAAGTGGGGGTTAAAAGGGGAAAAAAGGAAAATAACAGAATATATGGGAATATCGGTCAGTTGAGTAATAGCTGAACAAATTGTGGTTGATGAATGTAATGGAATACGATTGCACTGTAAAAACAAAAAATGAGAGGTAATTGCAGGGAATACTGGTGAGTATGAATGGATGTAGCGTGAAGTGGGCCAAGCCAGGGGAGCAGTGTATACAAGGATAACAGCACTGTAAAGAAAAACACCTTTGAAGGCTTCACTCTGATCAGAGCAAGGATCAGCTATGTCTCCAGAGGACTTAAGACGAAGCGTGTTATCTATTATGTCTCTCTATTCCTAACAAAGAAGTGACTCAAGGTTCTGCTTTTTTTAAACTTGGCTACCATATGGAATTGTTTTGCTTGACTATGCTTATTTGTTATGAGGGGATTTTTTCTTTCTGTTTTTTAGTTGGAGACAGGGAGAAGAGGACAAGTAAGGTTATCAATACTGATGCCAAAATTTAAAAAAGAGCCATTGACAAAACATTTTTTAATTCATTGTAGAGAACAGAACAAAGTTCAGAAGAAAACATAGACAAGCAGTTCAGATTTGGAAGTCATGTGTGGATTTTACTGTATACTTTTAAGAAATGGTATAAAATAGAGGTTCACAGTTTCATATACAATTCTCATTTAGTATATGTATCTTTTTAAATTATATTTTTTTCAATTAACAAACATTTATTGTCATTCCCTCTTAACTTCCCTTCCCGCTGGGGAAAAAAAAGAAAAGTCTTTGTAACAAATATACGTGATCAAGCAAAACAAATGACCACATTAGTTATGTCCAGAAATGGGTGTCTCATCCTGCATTTTCCGGTTCACTGCCTCGCAGGAGATGGTGGCACTCTTCCTCCATGATCCTCTGGAATCATAGTTGGTCATTGCATCAATTAGAGTTCTTAAATACACATTCTTCTCTTTTACAATGTAGTTGTTATTACATAAATTATTCTCACTTAAAGCTGTGTCAGTTTATACAAGGTTTTGCACGTTTCTTTGAAATTGTCCTGTCATTTCTTAGGGCACGATAGTATTCCATTGCATTCATATACTACAATTTGTTTGGCCATTCTCCAACTGAGAGGTACCCCCTTAGTTTCCAGTTTTTTACCATTGCCAAAAATGAAAAAAAAAGGTCCCTTTCCTCTTTATTCTCTTTGTGGTATAGACCTAGTAGTGGTATCACTGGGTCAGTAAAGGGCATGCAGTTTAATAACATTTTAGACATCCCAGATTGCTTTCCAGAATGGTTGCATAATTTCACACCTTCACCAGCACCTCATTAAGGTGCTGCCATGACACCACCAACATTTCTCACTTCTTTTTTTTTTTTGTCAACTTTATCAATCTCTTAGATGCAAAGCAAGGCATGGCTGGGCAGGGGGAGATTTGTTAAGCACTTACTTTCTGCCTGGCACTTTGCTAAACACTGGGGGTACAAATGTAAGTGGAAAAAACCAACATTCTTTGCCCTCAGGGAAATTTCATTCTAATAGTGGGAGAGGGTGGAAACTAACACCAAAGGCAGCTGGAAAGGTTGGGAGAGGGAAGCAGCCTTGGTGCTTGGAATGGAGGTACTCAGTTTAGGGCCATGGTTTTGACGTCTAGAAGCCAGGAACAGGGCTGGAGAGAGAACGAAAGTAGGCTTGATTCCCCGACAAAGGGAGGTCCCAGGAGGAATTAACCAATGGGAGAAGGGTATGAGTCTTACAGAGGGAAATTCCAGATTGAGAAGGTAGCAGGAATGGTTAGATGTTTCCAGGGCAAGGCTTGTCCTTAGCTCACTAACTATCTTGTAGGGCCCAAAATGTCTACTTTGAAAAAAATGAGTGTTGAAAGCAGGCCAGAGTTGCCAGGATACTCAAATCCTAAACATGTATATATGGAAATGTCTTTTTTGGGGGGGGGGGGTATTTAAGTTCAAAATAAAATTTTTAAGTCATACTGTTTATACCATCCACATTTAGTGCATAAGTACCTAGAGAAAAGTATTGAGGGTCCTGCCTTCTGTTCTGTATGGTTTCTAGTGCTGCATGAGTGTTTAGCAGGCAGCAAGGGATCATGAATGTGAAATGCTCACTGTACATTAAGGGCTGTTCAACCTAGGAGTCTTTTGATCTCTTTGTTTCATGAGGATCTACCACAGCTAGTCTTACTACTTCCGCGTATGAAACTTTCACAGTTTTGCCAGTAATAACAATAATAACTTCTATTTGTATGTTGTTTTATATGTTGCTTTAAAGATTACTTAGCTACCTGCCCATGTACGCAGAGCTTTAACTAGGATGGGTGATCTGGACTTTGCCTGTGTACAGCAAATTTAGATGGCACTGACAGCATTTTTAGGCTTCCATCACTATAGAAATAATAAGAGCTAGTTAGCAAGAATAATTAGTCACAAAAGAAAGCCACCAGATGGTGGGAATGAGCTGTTTCTCTGTCCCATCCTGCTTTCTCTCCAGTCCCCTCCGCCCCCCTCCCCCATTTGGCAGACTTTTTTAGCAGTGGTCTTGTGCTGGTGCCCAGGGTCCCTGTTTCTCCCCATGTCTCTTGCCTCTCTCCTTTCCTCACCCCATTAGAGCAAACTAACTGTTAACTAGCATGAGATACAAAAATGACTGGTTATTGCTCTGATAAAATCAGGCAATGCTGATTTTGTTTGCACTGTCACTTGTGTTTATGTGTGTGCTTTGTGAGAGAAAGACAAACAGAAATGTAATAAATTACATGTTGCTTGACTCTTCAGTTTGGGGGATTTCCTTTCAGTGCAGTTTTGTGTGGCCTAGTTAAACTTTTATCACATTTTTCAGTCTCAAATCTAGGGGTAGTTCAAGAAGCTTCTAAATGAATACAAGCTGGATTTTGTTCTCAGACACCCATCCCTGTGCAATGACAGTCCCAGAGCTCTGCCCTCCTGTTAACTCCATCAGTTCTCAAGATCTCTTGCACTAAGGTCCAGAAAAAACATTACTTGGAGATAACACTCTGTGGTGGCCTTCCTGAAGGTGACTTTCAAGACACTATGGCCCTCGAAAGTGGGATGCCCAATGGAATATTACCATTAGTTTTCTGAGTCCTCTAGAAGCCATTTCATGAAAGAGTATTGTTTCTTTCATCCTAAAAACATAATGTAGATGTTTTTTGACAGCCTGCAGGTTGCTAGTTTTTAGTAGTCTCCTACCTGTCAACATCCTCTCCTGACTTGGAGCATAAGGACAGTTAAGACTTCCTGATATCAGACACATTTCCAAGGAATTTCAAATGGTGCCCTCTCTTTTCCCAGTCCATCCCTCCTCTGCACTGAGCTCCCTTTTCTCTACTCAAGGCACCACATATTTTCCACAAAGCATCCATCTAGGCTTCCATAGCCCTCTGCCTTGTGTAGTGTTTTTTTTCTTTTTAATGGAGTTTAATTAATTTTTTTTGATGGGATGGGAATGATCAGCATCCATTTGGGATTTAACTTGTTCCACATTTTCCTTTGGTTGGAAGAGGGAGTTTTCCCAGTGAATATTATGTCACATTAGCCCCTGGCTGTTGCACTGGGATACTTCCACCCACTAATCTGGTGGGGTATAATTGCTGGTGTCTTTTTAAATCATTTTTGTAAAAGGTGACAAACTGCTTGCTGGAGTGAGACGTTAATAACACAGAGATGCCCCTTGTTTGAAAGCCGGCACTGAGCTTACCCAGTGCGGTTGTCTGAGAGTCAGAATTGTAATGGGAAGATGGGAAGACTGGAGCTGTTCATTTGCATATAATTCCAGGGCTTGTGTGTCATCTTTTGTGTAAACCATACAATTTCCGGCACAGCAGGGTAACATGGGCTCATAATAGAGAGAGACAGGAACATAGGACCTCCTGTACCAATCAGGGTTAAAGAGATGTCATCTGCTAAGGGGTCACTGAGGGTTGGGATAAGAGTGGTATGGGACCACCACCACCGTGTTAAAGCAAGACTGGCAGGGAAACCGAGTCTCCTGTGTCCCTTTCTGTTTGAAAATCTTACCTGAATACTGCAAAGAGGAAAAGCAAGGGAGCAGGCGTCTTAATGACAGTCCCGCTTGGCAGCGTTACTGCATCTCCTCAGGCAACCAGCTGAGTTCTCATCCTAACCCCCTTGGGAGCAGGCAGCACAATCTTGCCCGTCGAAATCTGGGACAATGGTTCTTGAAGAGAAGATTGTCTATGCCTCTATCTGATCCCTTTAAAATCAGCGAAGCAGCACTCTCCATGCTGAAGTAGGACCAAGTTCCATCTCCCTATTGGCTTATGGTTTAGAAAGGGGTTAGGAGTCTATGGATGGCCATCACTTTTGGCATCAGTCCACTGACTTCTCCCTTTTTATTTCTTTCTCTTTAATAAACTAGCCATGGCATTTCTGAATAGCCAGTCAAGACCTAGTGATAAACTTAACAATTAGAGTTGCAATGCCAAACTTCCACAATTTCTAATAAAATTGCATGAATATTTAATTCTATTTATTAAATATTTAAAAATGTAAAACTGAAATAGTTTAGAAGTTAGCAGGTCATGAATAATTCAAATGCTGGAAATGTGGTTTCGGCCCTTGAGCTGAGCAAAGCTGATTCAATGCATTGCCAGTCATGGGCTTGTCTCCCATCAAGTCTGGGAAGGCTTGGCAAAGGTCCCAAGGAAAACATGCTTGCTGAGAGCTAGCCTATATTTATGACCAGGCCAGGTAGAAGAAGATGTTGGTCAGGGAAAATTGCACATTCTTTTAACTAGGACTTTGTTGACAGAAGAAAATGAGTTCTTCCCCCATCTTCTGTCCACATCTCCCCAAAGCCAAGTATTCCTAGAAGTGGGGAACCAAAATGGAGTGGAAGAATTGGGCCTTCTATTTTTAGTTATTTCCAAGCCTCTTTTCCAGTGAACTGGAATCATTTTAAAGTGCTCTTGATTATAATTTAATCTTTGCATATATTATAAAATCTTCTCTGAGGACAGTCCTTCATTAGCTTAAAACTCTGGTTGCACCTTTTGGCAACCATTTTTCACCAGGGACCTTCAGGCTACCCTTTGCTCTCCCTTAATCTCACTCTCAAACTTCTTGTCCTCATAGTCACTTACATATGGATTTTTATCTTTTAAAAAAGAAGGGAAATGTGGTTCTTCATCTGAGTAAGATTCCTCATGATAACTCATCCACAAATACACTATGCATTGGTTCAAAACAGGATAAGAAATTGCCTAGGATTGGAAATGTTTAGTGATCAGTTCAACACTGTCAGTTCTTGCTTTTCTTCCCTCCCTGGAAGGAAAAGTACTTACTTTGTTCATACTTTGGGGCCTGGTTTCTACTTGTGGTGTCTGGGGTATGTGTTATTTATGATTCTAGGGCAGTTGTAAGTGCTGTAGAGACACACAGATAGTATATAAGATTGGCAAGGATTTTGACTCCTTCCAGCTACTGCTGATTTATCATTCCATGTTGAGCATCATCATAGTTATTATTATTAGCTTAAAAAAGAAAGTCAAAATAGTTCTTAGTTGTGTGGGAGGAGGAAGGGATAGAAGCAGGGATGTTCTGATAAATGTTTAACAAGCAAGTGTCTGAAGGAAAAAAATGTACACATGACACACTTTTGAACTTAATCTGCATTATTAACATTTTCCCTTTCACTTTCATAAATTTAGACGGTCAACAAAATAGTAAATCAAGCCCTAATTTGTAGTGTTTGCCAATTTCCAAGATGTAAATGCTCACACTGAAAATTTAACATTTGGCTCTCTTGAGGAAATACAAGCCAGTTCCAGTACACCTCTGGGTAGACGGAAGGAGTTGTGATTACATGGAGTTGTCTAACAGCTGAAATCAGGCACCCTCTAATAGCAGATGGGAAGAGGGTCATTCAGTCTACTTTTATGAAGACACAGAAACCCTGCCTATTCAAAACATTGGCAGTTTGGGACATGGGTATAATCAAGGATTATGGGGCTTTAGATGATGAAGAGGAATTGAGCCCGGTAGTAGCCTGAACCCTTTCTCTTGAAGTCTTGATGTTCCTGGAGGAGATGCTGTTCATGAAGACGGTCAGTGGAGTTCTGATCCTTTTTGATCCAGCCTTGATTTATGTCTGAGAAATGCTGCCCCCGGTAGCTACTTTCTCACGATTAGCATCCTTAGATCTACTGTGTGCATTGTGGACAAGTCTTTGGGTTTGGAACCTGAGTCTAGAAGAGTCAGCCTGTTCACCATTAGCAGTAGCGACAGAACCGTATCTCTGTTTTGGTCTCCAGGACTTGAACATTGCTAGGGAAATGATGTAATGTAGGCCCGGCTAATTCTGGAACTCAAGAGGCATAAAGTAACAATTATTTCTTGAATGCTTGCTAGTCAATTTAACTAAAATTCATTAATGTAGTTAAACGAATACCCATTAAGCTCCTGGTTATGTGCAAGATACGATGGGAGAGCATGCGAAAATAAGAATGACCCGTTTTCTTTCATCAAGAAGCTTACTTACATTCTTTGGATGGGATATAACATATACCCAAGATAGGGAGTGATGGAAGAAAAGAAGAACCCCTGCCAAAGTGCTCTAGGAACATTTGAGGAATGATTGGGTAAGAGAGGAGGAGAGGAGGAGGGAAAGAGTGAAATTGATATGCAGTAGGTGGCATCTGAACCAAGCCTTGAAAGAAGAGGATTCTGAAAGGCAGAGGTGATGAGACATCACTTTCCAGAAATGTGTTACTGCTCTTGCAAATGTATGGAGGGGAAAGGAAATAGTCCAATTTGATTGGTATGTAGAGTGTATGAAGGAGGGCGACATGAAATAAAGCTGAAAAGGTAGGTTGGAACAGATGTGGAGTCTTCAGCAACAGGCTACAGTGTTTGTGTTTTTTCCTAGACACAATAGGAAGCTATTGAATGGTTTAAGCTAGTCTGTCCTTAACCAAGGAAGGTTGTTTTGGGAACTATCCAAAGGACAGACCAGAGAAGCCAATACCAAGGCTATTGTAATAGTCTGGCAGAGAGGTGAGGAGTGCTGAACTAGTGGAGGTAAAGAGACAGATGTGAGAACTGTTTTTGAAGAAAGAATTAACAGGATCCAGCAACTGATTGAATGGAGATGGTGAGGGAAGAGGTAAGGATGACTGGAATTGACCTGGGTGAATAGCACGATAGTAGTTCTTTCAACAGAATAAGAAATCTTATCAAAGGAATAGGTTGTCCCCACACCTATCAGATTGGTTAATATGACAGAAAAGGAAAATGACAAATAGTGGAGGACAGATGTGGGGAAAATTAAAACACTAATGCACTGTTGGTGAAGTTGTATACTGATTCACCCGTTCTGGAGATCAGTTTAGAACTGTGCCCTCAGGGTTATAACACCATGCATGCCCTTTGACCATGCAATACCACTGCTAGGTCTTCATCCCAAAGAGATAAAAAAAAAAAACAAAAAGGAAAAGGACCTGTATGTACAAAAGTACTTATAGCAGCTCTTTTAGTAGTGGCAAAGAATTGGAAATTGAGATGATGTCTGTCAATTGGGGAATGACTGAACAAGTTATTGTATATGATTGTCATGGAATGCTATTGTGCTATAAGAAATGATGAGCAGGATGCTGTCAGAAAAACCTAGAAAGACTTACATGAGCTGATGCAAAGTGACATGAGCAGAACCAGGAAAACATTGTACACAGTAACAGCAATATTGTTTGATGATCTGCTGTGAATAACTTAGCTGTTTTCAGCAGTATAATGATCCAAGAAAATTCTGAAGGACCTATGTTGAAAGGTGCTGTCCCTCTTCAGAGAAAGAACTGATGGAGCCTGAATGTAGATCAAAGACACATTTTCTTTACATGACTTACATGGAAATGTGTTTTGCATGACTACACATGTATAACCTGTGTCAAATTGCTTGTCTTCTCAAGATGGGGGAAGAGGAGGGAAGGAGAGAATTTGGAAGTCAGAATTTGAGAAAAGAATGTTAAAAATGTTTTTACATGTAATTGGGCAAAACAAAATACTAAATTAAAAAAAGGAATGGAGTAGTAATGGGGAGATGTTAAGTTCAATTTTTGACATGATCAGTTTAAGATACTGATTGAACATCCAAGAGATGTCCAGCAGGGTGGTTGGAGATGCAAGGTTGGAAAGGGGATAGGACTCTCTCTCTCTCTCTCCCCCCCTCCATATATATATATATATACATATACATATATATATACTTATACATACATATGTCATTAATGAAGAAATAACAGAACCATTACAACAGAAGAGATTAGCAAGGGGGAGGGAGGGTCAAGATATAAGAGAAAAGAATCCAAGATGAAGCCCTGGGGAATACCCACACTTAATAAAAGGAAATGGGATGAGCCAGCAAAGGATGTTGAAAGAAAGCAGACTTACAGATAGGAGGAAAACCACGAAAGGTCATTGTGACTGAAGCCATGGAAAAATGAGAATATCCCAAAGGGAAGGGGTGGTCAGCAGAGTTGAAAGCTGTGGAAAGGTCAAGTTGAGAAACAGCAATTGATTTAACAGCTAAGAAATGTTGGCAACCTTTTAGAGATGCATAGTTTCAGTTAAGTGGTGGGGTTCAAAACCAGCTTGCAAGGGTTTGAGAAAGTGGAAGTAGTAAATATAGATTACCCTTTCTAGGCAGTGAAGAAGAGGAGAAATATAGGATGATAACAGGATTAAGAGCATGTTTTTAAGGATGGGGAGGACCTTAGTATATTTGTAGGTAGTAGAAAAGGAAGCAAATTGATAAAGATGGAAGATGATGGAGGGAGGGAGTGGTAGGTGGGGCAGGCAGGCAGTGATCACTGGAACAAGTTCCTAAAGGAGATTGGGGCAGGAGTGGGGTGGGGAGGGTGAAATGAAAGTCACATGTAGAGAGAATATCCAAGGAGACAAGAAGAACTCTTTCACTTTCCACGACTGGAGCAAAAGAGGAGAAGTAAGGAGGTTTCAAATTTTGAAGCAAGGAATGTGAGAGAGCTCATAGCAAATAGCCTTGATTTTCCCAGTAGAGTAGGAAGAGAATTCTCCTGAGACAGGAGGAGTCCGGATGGTATTGAGAGCTTGAGAAGGAACTTAGAACAACCACTATAGAGAATGTGGTAGCGTTAGTCCAAGATGAATAAAAGGATTGCCATGCGGTAGTGAAGGCACAGTTGAGGCACATTTGAGTCTAACGCACTATTAAGTGCTACAGGGTATGTAAGAAAAGTAGGATACATGGACCCTACCTTCAGGACCCCTACTACCTAGAGAAGAGAAGCAAGCAAAATGTATGTTTAGTATTTAAGGAGCAATAGAAGATATTGTGCAGTGCTACATTATATGATACAGGCAAGTCAAGTCAACAAGCATTTATTAACTATTTACTATGTGCCAGGCACTGTGCTAAGTGCTGGGAATATAGTTACAAGCTGAAAGAAAGACAATCGCTGTTCTCAAGGAAATTATGTTCTGGCAGAGGGAGACAATAATAAAAGTGATCTGAAACATTGCATGGGATGGGAGGGATGAAGATGAGAGGGGTGGTACAGAAAGCCCTTCGAATAGTCAGGAGCGTATCCTGGAGAAGAAGGAAGGCGTAGTTGCCCTGAGTCACCTCCTTGAAATAGAGGTTATGGGAGGAACAAACCAATCAGAGAGAGAAGCAGAGGCAGAGAGTACTTCCAGTGTGAGTGGCCCAGAGTTGGAATGAGCTTCCAGGGTGAAGTGATTTCTAATGACACCTACTTTGCTGAGCTGTTGTGAGGATCACATGACATAATACTTGTAAAAAGTGCTTAGCCTAGTACCTGGCACATAGTAAGCACAATATAAATGCCTTCTCATGGTAGACAAAATCCTGTAAAGAGTCAGTGGTGCAGCCTGGAAAGACAATAAGGAATTCAATGAAAGATGAAGTCATGGATAGTCTAGGAAAGATCCCCAGAAGTGGGACATTGATAATGCATGGGTTAGAGAAGGTGCACTCTGCAGTTGAACTGAGACATCCATGTTCAAGAGAGTCAAAGTGACTGTCCTTGGTCCATAAATTTGGAAGGATCCCCAGCTCCTTTGGAAACAGAAGGATCAAATGAACTAAAGTTCAGCTTGCTCAGTTCTGGTGCTGTTTGGTTTAGAAGCAGGCTGGGCTACACATGCTGAATGTATCAGTTTCAAGTATTCTTAATTTTTTTTTAAAACCTAGATCCTTTAAACTGGACAGTTTGCCTCTTTTATTGAAGACTGTGAGTATGCCAAGTTGGAAAACAAAGCTGATTGTGATTCATGCTGAGGAATAAAGTAGTTTTTTAGTAGTAGTGAAATATTGATCCTTGAGGGAGAAAAAAGCTTACAAATTCCAGCATTAGTTTAGTGTATTTTGTTCATTTTCAGAAAGAAAAATGAGTCTGTCCTGAGTCCCCAAAGGAAAATTTCAAAGACTGTTTCAAACTACTAAAAGGAGAAGGGAGATAAGGGACTTAGACTGACAACCTCTCTAATGGTTTGACATTCAACTGTAGGAAAGATCTTAGTCAGTCTCTCTCTCTCTCTCTCTCTCTCTCTCTCTCTCTCTCTGTCTTTTACTCTCTCTGCCTTTCTCCCCTCAATCTCTTTGCTTCTCAAATTATATCTGCATATTTTCAAGAAAAAAATAAACATTTTCTAACTCAACAGTTTAACTAGTTTAGCTTAATGCTAGTCTAAATGAAGCAATACAGCAATCACTGTTTTTATTTCTGTTGAATGTCATAACCAGTATTGCTGCTATGTCCTCATTTCATCAGTTACTACCACTTGTTTTTAGATAAATTGCATCTATTTCAAAGCTCCAGCCAATCCAACATATGTTTCTGTAGCAGCCTTTATCAACCACAGCAAGAATAGGCATGGATGGGAGAAAAGGACATTGAAAAGTTTGTCCTTAACTAGAGATGTTTCCACTCTGTGTATGCTCCTGTAAAACTGAAGTCTTATGTTATCAGAAATCTCTAATTCACTATCCCTTCATCTATAGGCCCAGATGAAATCATGCATATTTTTGCCTTCTATTATGCGTTTAAAGCCAATTACATTTTGCAACATAGACCTTTGTATCAAAATGATGAAAAGCTACTTTATAGCTGCCCTTTCAAGGCAGATTTTAATCTTTAAATACATATCTGCTTTTTGAATTGTCTGTATGAGCTCAGCACTAAAGAATGAAAGGATTGGGGGGGGGAGGGGAAAGAATGGAAGACAGAGAAATGTCCTTATTTCCTCATTTCCTCTATTTTTTTTTTAATCTCTAACAGGACCCAGAACTGAGAATCACTATTTCAAAGTGCACATTAGTAGTCACATTGGTTCGATTAAAAAATGGTGTAACTGTGGTCCTGCTTTTAGTGAGTTGCTAGGCACTGGGGGGCCTGCTGTCCCCAGTGTGAGTGACTTTATTTTAAAATGAATTAAAAAGACTGAGATGAAAAGACCTTTCCCACCCCCTGACTGTCCTCCTGCCCTTTTGACAGCCAACTAATAAGAAGGAAATTGATGCACTGGAATAGCTGAGAAACATGCAGTTTTTGTAAAAGAAAGGCAAAGTTTGGGACTGTTGACCAATCAGGCTGCATGCTGTAAGTTATGAGTAGAATAAAGTTGGGATTGAGAAAGCTTTGTTCATTTCTGTATGTGAGTGTCTTCATCTCTCTTTGTCTCTCAGACATTCCACATTTCCTTCCAGTATAAAATCATTCTATAAATTTCAGCTTATGAATTGTATCTCTGGAAATCTGCGGTCGTAAATGCTCCTTTATCATGATGTCTTTTTTCTCAGGGGTAAAATTGCCCTCTTCTCTCACAAGCCTTTATATAATACAACACAATTTTTAAAAGATACTATATTTTTTTAAAAGAACATCCACAACTGCTTCCAGAGATTCCAAGAGGAGCCAGGTGAGTCAGTCAGTCAATATATATTCATTAAGTGCCTACTGTGTGCCAGCTGCTGTGCCCATCACTGGGAATGCAAAGAAAGTCCCTGCTCTCACAAAGCTCACAATCTGATAGGTGCAACAACATGCAAACAAGTTATATCCAGAATCAGTTGGAAACTATCAACAGAGGGAGGGCTCTAGAATTCAGAGGGACTGGGAAGAGCTTCCTGTAGGTGTGTGATTTTACCTGGAACTTGATGGAAGCCAGAAGGTAAAGATGAGGAGGGTGAGCATTCCAGGCAGGAGGGACAGCCAGAAAAATGCCCAGAGTTGGAAGAGTCCTGTTTGAATAACGGCAAGGAGGTCACTGTGACTAAATCAAAGAGTATGCAGTGGGGTGTAAGGAGTAAGAATAGTGGAAGGTGGGGTGTGGGGGTGGGGCATGTCAGGTGAAGATGAATCCTGAAGCCTGGGAGGAAACAGGTCAGAGACAACTGAGGATCCTGCCCTCGCTACATGTCAAGGTAAAGGCAGGTTGGACATTGGAAACACAGAAAGGCAGAGAGTTGACAATATTTATCGGGAGTCAAAAACACAGTGCTGCTGGGTATTTCAAGTCAACAAGCACTTGTTAAGCACCTACTGTGTGACAGACACTGCATTAAAACCTGGAAGCTCTATTTTTCAAGCAAGTTAAGGAAATGGTATGAAACTAAAGCATTGTAGATACTAATGAGGCCACTGGTAGGTGCTCTGTTCCCCCCCCGCCCCGCAAGTCTCATTGTAGCCAAAAGATTCAAACCCCTTCCCCTCCACCCACCAAACTCCCACCCTCCAAAAGTCTTGTAGCCATGCTGGCACAAAGTCATCTTTCATTTCTAACAGAGTCCTAATGAGGAAGTCATCCAACAGAACCAGTGGTGAATTTGGAGTCAGGAAACAGGAGTTTGGGTCTTACTTCTGCCACTCACTAGCCAGGTGACCCAGGGCAAGTCATTTGAGCTCCCTGGACCCCAGTTTTCCTCCTCTGTGAAATAAAAGGCTTAGATTGAGTGATTGCTGAGGTCCCTTTCAGCCCTTGACAATTTCTAATTCAATTAGTAGTATAATGGCCAAAATTAAGGCAGCCAGAGCAATTTCCCTCCCCACCCCCCCCAAAAAAACCTAGGGTTTCTGTAATACAGAGACTGGATGATCAAACTTTGAACCATCAAGGCTTGCACCTCAGCCTGTATTACGTTTGTCCCAGTTTTCTTACGATAAGCAGTAGCTCAAAATTCTGTGCTACTGTTTTTATGCCCTCAATCACTTTTCATTTCTATGCTTGTTGGTAAGCATTTGTGTGCCTTATGATTCTCAAAGTACTCAAGATAATAAAAACAATCTTTGATGTAACAACCTGATTCTCTTTTTCTGTCTCCTCCTCTTTTACTTCTTCTTCTCCTTCCACTTAGAATCATAGAAGTGGGAGGGACTTTTGATAGTTCACCTAGCTCAACCCCCCATATTGTAGATGAGAAATCGGAGGTGTAGAGAAAGTGAGTAGGACCTGGCAGAAGTGGGATGAGAGCCCTGGATTTTCTTTAGCTAGTTCCTGAGGGCTGGCTGCCCTCAAGCCGCCCTCCGTGGAAGAATGCTTTTTGGGGTTACTGGGAAGTCTGGTAGTCCTAGACACTGAGCCCAGAGTCTTTGTTTTACAACTGAGGTTATCACGCCATGAAAGGCTGCTTTTTTGGTTAGTCTTCCTCTGCCTGTGTAAAAAACTCTGGGACCCCATCTACTGTCCCTCCCTATAAGAAACATCTTCTATTTAAAATTATTAGGAATTCTGCCTTTTCTGTGAAGTGACTCTGTGAGAGGAGAAAGGGAAGACTAACAATTAAAAAAAAAAACCCAGGGAAGTAAGCTAATATTGTTGCTATAATAATAATCACTGACATTTATATGCCACTTTGAAGTTGCATATGAAACAGTGCACTTCACATCCATTTTGTCATTTGAGCTTCACCAACCACCCTGCCAAGGTAGGTATGATGGATATTATTATCCCTCTTTACAGATGAGGAACCTAAGACTTAGAGAAATTATATGATTAGCCCATGATCAAACAGCCAGTGAGGGTCAGAGGTAGAATTTGAACCCAGATCTCCCTGACTCTAAGGCCAAAACACATTAGTTCTCATGAGCTGTTTCTTAATAGGTTGTTTTGGGGATGAGGTGAGAGGGGGACAGATTCTTCTTGTCAGAAATGACTACTGATACTGATACCCTGACTTTATCAATAGTTTGTAAATTTTTCTTAAAGCGTTTTATTTGACCATAGAAAGAACTAAGACCAAAGGGTAGAATTATAGTCAGATTTTTGTTTTATGGTAGAAAATACTTCCTAAATAGTTGTTGTTCAGGCATTTCAGTCATGTTCAGTTGGATTTCATTTGGGGTTTTCTTGCAAAGATAATGGAGTGGTTTGCCATTTCCTTCTCCAGCTCCATTTACCCATGAGAAAACTAATTGCAAACAGGATTAAGTGACTTGCCCAGGCTCACACAGCTAGTAAGTGACAGAGGCCAGGTTTGAATTCAGATCTTCCTGACTCTAGGCCTGACGCTCTATCCACTGAGCCACCTAGGTCTATCCAAAATTGGACTGAATTGTGAGGTAGTGAGTTCCCTATCATTAGAGGTCTTCAAATGCAAGATTGGGGGATGCAGAAAAGGAAATTCTTGCTCAGGTATAGGTTGGACTAGATGTGACCTCTGAGGTTCTTTCTTGTAGAGGGGATTTTAAGTCAACTATGACACGGACTCAAAGCCTCCTGACATCTATCTAACTCAGATTCTGTGAACTAAAATCTCCACAAATGATCCCATGGTCTATACTGTCACTTAAAACCTTATGCTGTATGCACTATTTAAACTACTCAGAATTTAGAGCACACTATTCTCATTTATCATTTCTTTTAATTATACTTTATTAGGCATCCATTGCCAAGCTTTCCAGATTTAACCACCTTGCTCTGCCATCCTGACAGAGTTGATTTACAAGCCTAAATATTTAGCTTTCAGGGTTCAGCTAGGAAGAAGGTTACTTATTGCCTGTGGTTTTTCAATTCAGCAAGCATTTAGTAAGTACCTCTGTGTACCAGTCTTGGTACAAAGATGAAAATGAAACCATTTTTCTTCTTGGGAAACATACAGTCTTACAATGCGGGATGTGAGCTGATACTCCATAGACACCCCATCTGGCTTACTGTTTCCCCCGGTGTTTTGAAATCAAACCTGATTGTAAATGTCCAGGTGGGCAAAGAATGTCCATCAAGACATTCTTAGTTCCCTTCATGTGTATGGACACTGACAAAAACCATGTGAACAGGTAAAAGTGACTCAGAGTGAAACCTAAGGTTTGGGGGGGGCATGGTTTTGTTTTGTTTGTTTTAGGCAGTTTTGAATGAATGAAACAATAAGAGATGGAGACTGCCTATCTTGCAAAGAGGGGAAGCAGGTGCTCTATTCACCTTGACCTGAGGTTGTGCCAATGGCACACTAGCTGGGTAGTATTTCCCAAGGCCTTGCTTTGTTATGCTTAGTTTGGTCCAATATCCAAGAGGTACTTTGTCAGTGTTTTTGGACTAACTGACATCTAGGAGACTAACCATGGGCAGACTGTCCCATTCAGTTTCTGGCTTCAGATCTGTGTTTCACACCCAAGAGATCAGGCACTCCCACGCCTCTACATCCTTTTAATTTCCTGATTCAAGCAGAAAGACAGCCCTGACCCTCCTAACATCAGGTTCCCATCTACTCTGAAACTCCGTCTGCGTGAAAGCAACCAAGTGGAAAGCAGTGACATTTTAAATGTGAAAAAACCCATTTTTTATTTATTTAATTCAAACCAACATGTGAATTATTCATTAAAGTTTATGTAAGTGATTGAAATACAAGAAATTTGAAATGGGAAGAGTAATATCTTAACAAGGGAGTCGATAATTCAAAAGCATTGACTTTTTTCCACCCCATATTAAAGTGATTTTTTTCATAGGTTTGCTTCCTCAGCCCTTTTCATTAAAATGCTGGCTAGTTTGAATATAGATTAGCTTGATGCCTTGTCCTCCTGTCTATCCAAATATCTTTTCACTAGCCTTTATCTTGCCCTTTTGACTTTGACAGACAGACAGTTCATAAGAGAAATATAATGGTCATTGGGCCCAGGTCCTGTTTTTAGGGGCCTTTCTGCCTAACATTATTTAAAAACTAAGTGATCTCCTTTCAAGATCTGTAACTCAGACTCCCTTGCCTTCATAATCTAGCACCCTTCCACCTTTCCAGTCTCCTTTCACCTTATACCCTCCATGTGCTCTTTGATCTAAAGACATTGGCTTCTTTTCCGATCTAGGAATAAGACCCTCCATCTCTCAGCTCTGTGCATATTCACTGACTGTGCCCCATGCCTGGAACTCTCCCTCCTCTTCTCCATCTGCCAGCTTCCCTGGCTTCCTTCAAGCCCCAACTAAAATCCCATCTTCTTCAATATGCCTTTCCCAATCTCTCTTAATTCTAGTGACTTTTCTCTGTTAACTATTTCCTATTTATCCTTGTATGCACATATTTGTTTGCTTGTTATTTCCCACATTAGATTGTGAGCTCCTTGAGGGCAGGAACTATCTTTTACCTTTCTTTGAATTCCCAGTACTTAGCAGAATGCCTGGCACATAGTAGACATTTAATAAATGCTTACTGATTGACTGTTCTCTTCAGTCTTGCACTAAAGGCTCCCATCTCCTCTTAAATGATTGTCAATAGAGCTTGAATTCAAGATTTGGATTCTTTCAGTCTTCTTATGGCATTGCCTCCCCCTTCCCCCACCTTTCTGTAGACACAGTATGTCCATTCAAAATTGGACAGTCTTCACAAAGCAAGCCAAAGAAGGTCCCAGTAAACTCAGTTTCTAGATAGCTTCTAGGGTTGCAGGTTCCTCCCACACTTTGCCTCTTTGTTCTTCTACCAAAGTGAAAAAAGTACTGATATTTCCCCAGTTTTTCCTTAAGACTTCTGCGATCCAGAGTGCATAGAATCTAGGTACAATCCTGACAAATACCATCCTTACTAACATCTTAATTTGCCACCCCCCCGGCCAAGAAAATTCTAAAGCTCTGGACTGTGAAATTTCAACCTATTGCTTTAACATAAGAAAATTCTTGTATAAAAAGGGATATTGAACATTACCTTAGACCAAGAAGTTTCCCATTCTAATTTGGGCACAGAATATTTTTGGTTTTGGAATACATGGAAAGAATCCATAAATTCTTGTCACTGTGGATAAATGGATATAATATGAGAGGGTCACCATAGAGATGAGAAAGTAATCAGGAAGAGGTCAGCTGAGGAAGGGGAAGGAGGTTACAGCCTGAGAAAGGTAGGGATACCTTGCCATTCTTAGGCCTGGGAGGCTAGAGGAGGCAGGTACTCCATGGAGAGCTGGGCCCCTAAATCAAGAGTGTCAAACACTCTGGGGGCCTGTAGCACTCCCAAGAACAACCCACACCAGGTTAAAATGTAATTAAGAAGTGTTTAACAAAATAAATAAAAATACAGTAGAACATAGATAATGTTAAAATGTGACTTTCTGAGTCAATATGTAATTACAGGCATCTCCATATCTATTTGCATTTGACACCACTGGCCTACCTCCCACACTATTCCATTCTAGGTGGGGCATTAAGGGCACCAGGGACTTTACTCACTTCTGCATTTCTAGTTCCCTTACACCTATGTTTCCTTCCAATTGACTTGCTCTCCCCAGGGCCAAATCCCATCTCAGGGATAATGATTTGTGTGTCTGAGGTATCAGTGACCTATCAAAAATCTGTCACAGAAGCTCTCTCTATTTTTTTTTTTCACCATTCACTAAAAACAATTTGGCAGCAAAACACTGCATTAGAGAGACAGTAGAAATATTGGCCTAGGAATCTGGAGACAGAGGTTCTCATTCCACTCCTACCACAGACTTTCTCTGTTATCTTGATCACAGGGTCACCTCCTCCTTGGCATCTCATCTTCCTCATCTTTAAAATGAGAGGACTGGGTCAGATGATCTCTGAATTCACATACGACTCTGAGGTTCTGGGATTCTATGGTGTGTTGTTAGCAGTAAAGGGATATAACACAGTGTCAGGTCAGCAGTAATTATTATCCTCAAATGTTTAGATTACTTTTTCCTAAGAAGGAAATGTCACCATTGTGTCTATTCACAGTATAGTGTGACAAGATACCTTGCCTAGGAACAAAAACTTCAAAATGTACATTTGTCCCATTATCTTGGAAACAGGGTACCCTGCTTTTAGGGACAGGGTGCAACAGGAAGCCGTGACTTGCTTCCCCTGGAAACCCTGACCAGTGATACAACATTGTGACATCAGAATTTGTGTAATATCTTTTATAGAAGTTGTCTCAGGCTATCCTTTCATGTCCTTTCCACATGCAGAAACCAAAGTGCCATCTGAGCTCTGGTCTGCTAAGAAACCAGCTGGGGGATGCGGTTTCTATACAGACATTGAACCAGTTCATAAACTTGGGCGCCATCTACTTCAAGAGTTTATGAAATGCATAAATGATAGCATTTTTATATCCATGGGAAAAGGGGGATATTTACTTTTCCAAGGTCAGACTGCATTTATTACCAAAATTTAATTTTTTCCCCATTGGACATCTGAGATATATTAAAGGCAATGCAATCTCTGACAGTGGTGAAATATTACCTCTGAGATGTGGTCAGTGAATTTTTACTTTTGCACATAGGTTTTTATCCTTTTAACGGTTCCATCTTAGGACTGCATGGCTGAGAGAAGCCAGGAAGAATATTGGGGTCAGAGCTGCCAATTAACCTTTTGATTTTGTAGTCTGATTACTCGATTAATCAAGGGCCCTGAGCCAGAGGCCGTGATGGAGAGGCATTTTGGCTGTGGAATAACAATATCCAGAAAGACTCTTTGGGAACCAGTGTGATGAATGGGGAAGCCAAGAAGAGGAGGAAAGGTGGGCAGGTGGTGCACAAATGTCTGCACTTCCCACACAAGTAAAGCAAACTTGAGCAGTGGGGCTCTCAAGCCCAATGGATAGGATTTTGGAGAATACTGTTTGTCTTCTCACAGTTTGACATAGCATGTGATTCTATGGGTACTGGAGAAGAGGAAAAACACACAGTCCTGTATAATCTCATTCATTCAACCTTCACTAATTCAGAATTTCTGCTTATTCTACCTGGGATGCAGGTCCCCCCTGCACTCTCTGTGAAGAACAAATTTGAGATGCAAATTGAGAATAAAAATGAGACTATAGGTGATATCTTTAATCTACTTGAGATATCACATTTTTAAAGGCTTCTGTATATGACTTCAAGTATCCATGATTTCACAGATAATAGATGTTCTTTCCAATGACACAGATGACACCATCTTCCATACTTTAATCAATAATTTAACATGTTGTACTCAAACAAATTTGTATTACTTAGTGACCAACATTCTGGGGTTAGGCTTTTCCAATTTTACCTAGTGCAGTCCTTTAACAGTATTTTGAAATGTACTAAGACCTGGTAAAGCTTTTGAGGTGACCCTCAAAAATCCAGGGTCACTTCTGTGCTGTATAACAAGGTATCAGAGTAGTACTGAAGTGGAAATCCAGTACATTATATTCATGTAAATAGTGCTTCTAATTACAAATTAATTTTATCTTCCTGAAATGCTTTCTTATTCATCAAAATCTACGTGCTATTCAAAGCCCAACCCTAACTACGTTAATTCACATTGATCTCTCTCTTTCCTGACACAGGGTGTGGAGACTTTATCATACAGTCTAGCCCACGATTATATACACTGTCTTATACTATTATATAATTGTGTGTATGTGTGTTGCTTTCTCAGCTGTATTGGAAGGTTCTCAGGAGCTGATTTTGTATCTTACAAACTTTTGTTTCCCCAAAAATGTGCAAAGCTAGGCACACTCTGGATACTTAGTAGATAGATTTTTAATTAAATTATCTAAGGTTTAAGAGAAGCTTGAACTGCATTGCTAATAGAGTTATTGTGTGTGTGCTTGAGGGGGATAAAAGTAATTTTGTTCAAACATATTCCTCTTTCAGATTTGTCACTTGTTTATCCTGGCCTTTCCCTAATAGGACTGAATGGCCAGAGTTTCATTGTCATTTAAACCCAAAAATAATCTGCCCCCACCTTCCTGACCAAACCTCTTGCTGCAAGCTGATAATCTTCTCTGTGCTCATGGAGAGAGAGAGTAACAGGTAACATGGAGTTGTTGAAAGAGGTCTAGCCTGGGAGCTAGGAAGCCCTGGAGTCCATGCCTCATGAGTCTATTCCTTCTTCAGGCCTGTTTCTTCATATTTACAGATGAAAGACTTCGACTAGATGGTTTTTAAGGTCTTGAGAAAGTCACTTAAATTTTCTGAGGCCAACTTTCCACATCTGTAAAATGGAAATTCTAGTAGAGATTTTTATAGCAGGAAGAACCCAAGACTAGGTGTCCAGATATGAATTCTAGTTCTTGTTTTGCTGCTTTCCAAAGGAGGAAGCAGATTTCAGAGAGGCTGCTCAGTAGAGCAAGGTTCTTACCCTAGGCTCCATGAACTTGAATGGGAAAAAATATATAATCATTAATTTTTGTTGTTGTTTAGTCATTTTCAGTCATGTCCAATTCTTTGTGACCCCTTTTTGGGGTTTTCTTGGCAGAAACACTGGGATGGTTTGCCATTTCCTTCTCCAACTTATTTTACAGATGAGGAAACTGAAGCGGACAGGGTTAAGTGACTTGCCCAAGGTCACAGAGCTAGTAAGTGTCTGAGGCCAGATTTGAACTCAAATCTTCCTGACTCCAGGAACACTCTATCTATCCACTGTACCACCCAGCTGTCCCTAAATGAGCTCTAAATAAAATGGAATTTTCCCTTCAATTATTTAAAAACTTCATTCTAAAAAGGGGTCCATAGGTTTTACCAGTCTACCAAAGGGGTCTGACACACAGAAAGATTAAGAACCCCTGTAATGGAGCTCAACACTAAACTAGACCAGGTTGCAAGAGTTGGACTTACCAGTCATGCAACCTTGGGTAGATTTTTTAACCTCTTAGCCTCACTTTCATGTCCTATAAAATGGAGGTGATAGAATCATCAATACAGAAGAGACCTTACAAACTACTCCAGCTCTCTCATTTTGCAAGTGAAGAAACTAAGGCTGAGAAAGATGAATGACTTGCCCAAGATCACATGGGCAGGAATTGCCAGTATGAGATTTGAATACAGAGCCTTTGACTCCAAATCTAGGGTTCTTTCCACTGTACCACGTATGTGTTTATCCCTTCCCTGCCAAGCCCACAGGACTATTGAAAGGTTTAGGTAATTGATATGAAAGCATTTCAGAAACTTTGAAACATGCAAAACTGGTGTGTTACAGTGTCGTGGTATCATAGGATCATAGTTTTAGGACTGGAAGGGCCTTAGATATCATTCTAGTCCAACCACCTCACATTAGGAAACTGAGACCCAGAGGTTAAGTGACTCGCCTTGGGCCCCTTTTGGCTTCGTGATCCTGTGTGTGGCCAAACAGGGAAAAACTCAGGATGAAAGAGATAATCAGGAGAGACAGATTTAATCAATCCATTATCTGGATGATGTGCCCATAGTGGTGATGCCATCTACCCTCTGGCCTCCTTTCTCATCAAGGCTGTGGACAGTATGACCCAGCCAGCTATGTTGTCCAGGATGTGCCCCATACTTAGAGCAGTTTTAGGGATACTAGGATGCAACATTTTGAGGACCAGATTCCTCTCCTATTCTCATACAGCACTCCGTCACCCCCGAGAGCTCCCGGAGCTTGGCTTGCTGATATTGTTAGCCTCCCATGGCAGTGGCCTTTCAGAGAGGAAATCCCAGCTGCCATAGAGGAAGGGACACCCTGGTGTGACTGACCATGATTTAGCAGTTTGGCAGTCCTGGACAGTGCTGTTGATAAAGCAGGTTGATTTGGGAGGCATCTTCAGTGTGTTTAAATAAAGCCAGTTGTGCTAATTAATGGGGGGATAAATCGAGGTTTAATTATTCGGAAGGCACCTTGGGTGAAAGATTCATGATAATTGTTGTGTATCCTCTTGATGGATTCCTGCAGCTGGCAGTTCCCTTTACAGCAGTAAAACATGCTGTGTGTGCCTGGTGCATTAGGGTCTCTCTTCTTGACTAGGACCCTTCCATAGGGAAAGAAGCAACACAATCTAATGGTCCTTATTTTCTTTGGAGTAACTTTCAGATCCCCCCTCACCATCTACGTCCCAATGAGGTTTTCTCCACACATAGCTATAAAATCAGATGGCTTGTTGGCAGAGAGAATTCCTTGTAGAGTAATTCCTTAAACCAGGAATAACCCATATGTGTATAACACTTTTTATTACAAAGCATATACATTACCAATAATGTGCATGAAAAGCTCCATTCTTGTACTCACAAACTCTCCAAAACAATAGGATACTTTCCCTGTGTAATACACTGCCTAATGCCACTTGTAAACCTGACACAGTGTTACCATAGTAATTGATTTGATTTCATTGATATGAAAAAACTGGACCAAAAGGACAATCCAAATTTCATACACTTAAAATTTTCTCAATGGCCAGTGTGTATACATTATCTCATTTAATCCTCACAACCCTATAAGATAAGTAGTAAAGGTGTTACTATTCCCATTCTACATAGGAAGAAACTAAAGGCTGAAAAGTTTAATTCCAAAGACACTTAGCTAAGTTCCAGAGCCAGATGTTTCAACTTTGGCTTGTCAGTTTCTTCTCTTCTGACTTGCCTTCTTGAAATCCACTTCCCAGTATGTGCTGGGATCCATGCTGCCTACCCTACTTTCATGCATTAACCCAGCAAAATGGTTTTTGACTAAGGTCAGTCTGCAGTAACCACAAAGTCAGCCCTCTTGATGATACTAGCAGAAATCTGGCAAGAGGCTCTGGGTCTGGCTGACATCCAGCCTAAAAGTCTGATATGCATTTTTAAACAGTAAGAAATTTTAGGGTGGAATTATCTCAAACTTGGAAGTCATGTATTGCTAATGAGAAGTGACTCCTTCCTTCACAGCTTACCAATCCCGAACAGTCCTGTTGATAAAGCAGGATGAGGCATAAGTTAAACTAGCAGTGATAGTCATTCACCTACATCCTTACCCCAATATAAAATTTTGAAAATTTAAACTTTAAAGATGAGGAAATCAAAGCTTAAAGGGATAAAATGACCTCCCAGAGCAAGCTATTAATAATCCCAGGACTGGAACCCAGGCTTCCCGCCTCCCAGCCTAGAGCTGTATGGAGAAGCTGAATTGTCCTTAGACGCATAAAACCTCTTGATCCAATGCTGTCTCATACCTTCTAACTTTGTAGATCTGAAAAAGAAATTGGAAAGTTCCGAACTGAGAAATCAACGCCTAAAAGAGGTTTTCCAGACCAAGATCCAAGAATTCCGTAAGGTCTGCTACACCCTGACAGGATATCGGATAGACCTCACCACCGAGAACCAGTATCGCCTTACCTCTATGTATGCAGAGCACAAATCAGACTGTCTCATCTTTAAGGTAAGTTTCTATTTCTGTTTCAAAACCTTCCCACTTCACTCTCTGCTCTGCTGTTAATCTTTGATAAAGCTGATGACACGTGCTTTCCGTTCTAATTGGTAGGAGAAATCAAGTCATTAGCCCTTGATAAATGAGTGCTTTTCTGCTGAGGATGTCCTCAGGTTCTGAATACAGAGTGCCACCAAAAAAAAAAAAAAGTGCCTAGCCAAGTGTACTAATTTTATTTATGCACCAGTACCCAAAAGACCCTGCTCTATGCTCTTGCCTCTCATAGTTTCTTGTCCAGTGGAATATCTTCACTCAGTTTCCTCCCACTTCTCAGCAGGCTACTGATTCTCCCTGCCCTATATCTATATCCACCATTGCTTTGGCTTATCTTTTCCAAGTGAGCCTCCTTCAGTCCCACCCAAGTGACAAGGTGGTAACCCTGATCTGGTGGACAGCTTGTCACCTGATGAGTTCTTAAGAGAACACTAAAATTAGATAAAAATGCTATTACTTGACCAAAAAGTTTAGAAGGATTGTAAAAGTTACACAGGAAAAGAAAAGATTGGTATCAATTCAGTAATAAACTATCCAAATGATTATTCTATTACATCTTAAAAAGAACTTCAAAGAATTCTATTTGGTTCTCTCTTAGTGAAGACATTCTTTAACCTGATGGAATGGTGTAGAGTTAGATGCTTGGGTTGGGTACCTTGGTTTCTGGGCAGAGATTATTATAGGGGAGTGAATCCTGAATATGGTCCCAGTAAGCATATCTAGAGATTCTTTTAAATTAGTAAAGTAGTTTAAAGTGGTTTTCCCCCCATTTTTAGGGTGTGATGCCCACTTGAGTATCACATTGGGAACTGGGATTGGGAATGGACTTTGTGACTCCAAGGAGTGGCTATCCTTCGCTCTGGTGAGTTGCTGTCTTAGGGAGTTGGTGTTACAGAGCATCGCAGTAAAGTAAGTTAGCTTACAAAGAGTATTTCAGTACTGAAGGATTAGTCATTTATTTGGTACACTTGCTCCCCTCGTTGATGCAGGTCACATTTCCTCCTTTACTTAGTGAGTGGTTTTCAAATGTAACTGTTTCAGGTCTTTGGACCAAAAGCCCATCACTGAGTCTATCCTGGAAGCTTTTCCAGCTTAGTAGAATTTGCAAGAGTTGAGGCTCTGCTATCATAGCCTTCAAGAACACAGGTCACTGCCATGTCACAATTAGACATAGGACTTTTAGTAGAGGATAGAGAAGAACCCCTAGCTTCAACAGGATTGAGATTAATTCAGTTCAGTCAAATTCAGCAAACATTTATCAGCATATACTATATACAGAGCAGTATGAGGTATTCTTGGAGAGATGCAAAGTTTAGATGCTCTATGCTTCCTTCCCTGATGGAGTTTATATTCTAGTAGGCATATGTGACACTTCACTAAAACCTTTACTTGCTTTAGTACTTGAAGGACCTGAGAGTTCATTCCCATGGACACTCCCTCCACTGACAGATCACAGGTGCTCCATGCCATAGGAGATATGCTTGTTTGGTTTACTCTTTCCCAGAAAATGTATTATGCTTGTGGTGTGTTCATCTTTCTGACAGTTAGCATCTCCAAAGCAAGCCAGGTTGATCCTAAGGCAGCAGACATAAGCATACCACCAGGCCAGTATTTCTAGCTCCGTATCACTATAGTACAAAATGATAAAGGTTAAATCTGAGAGATGCAAGCATATAGGATAATTTTGAGGTCCAAGGAAGGCTAAGTTACTGATTGGTGGAATCAGGGAAGGATTCAAGGTGGCATTTGAGCTGGTTAGAGACAAGGAAGAGCTGGCTGAGTGTAAGGATTGTGAAAGTTTGAAAGTTTGAAATGGGTTATTGAAGGAGCATGTGAGCAGGAGAATATACAAGATGATCTTTTGTAGTCTTTATTTGATACATCCTCACTACAAAAATAAAGCTTTGGATTCTATCGCTTGGTACTGTTGAAGCTGAAGTTCCAGGTTGCCAAGCCCTCTCCCCTCTTTGCCCTCTCCATGACAGTCAGACTTAGGGCTGCAGAACCTCATCTCTTGTTCAGCTCAAAATCCTAACAAGAATCATTAAAAATGAATCACTCTAGCCAGCTAAACTGGAAGAGTATCCTCAGGCTGAGCCAATGAGCTGAGCCCGAGCACCCCAGCCAGTGCTCCCTACCATTTACAGCACAATTGGGAGCCCTTGTCTTCTTCATTGCAACAACTGCAATTAGCCCTTGAGTCATCCATGCTTTGGTCCAAGGCTTCCTGGGGCCATGGAACTGACCTGCCATGGCAGCAGGGTCAAGGTGCAAAGGGGGTAGAGAGCAACTCAAGTCTAAAGACAGTGCCCATTTTATTTCCCTCTCTGCCCAATGGTGTGATGAATGAGGGCAGAGGCCAATGAATCATACTAGCAATAAGGAAGCTAAGTCGCTCTTCTTTAATGTTATAGGCTGGTCTGGTACTTACGGCCCAGGATTGAAATGAAATGAGATACTTGTAGGCCCTCTAGCAGTTATCCAAAAAGATTTGCTTTGACATAGCATGAAAAAGATACTTAGGAAGGATATAACATGGCTTCAGCTAGATGCAGCCCTCTCTTGTCTCTGTTTGGAAATGTATCTGGTCATCCAACTGTTTTGGGTGTGGTGGCTCAAAAAACAGAGGGACATCTGCTGATTCTGGAGAAAACTGCCTTCTTGTGGATGCCTGCCGGCCTTTTATGTCCTAGACCAATGGTATCAAACTTTAAAATATGTAGATCCCTGTGGATCACATAGTGACTTGGAAAACTACAAATTAACATTATCTGTGTTATATTTTTATTTATTTTGTTAAACCTTTCTCAGTTACATTTTAATCTGGTTCAGCCACACACAGGAGTTTTGTGGGGCAAGTTGCCTGTAGGCTGCGAGTTTGATACCTCTGTCCTACAGAACTAGGAAGCTTGAGCCTTATCCCCTTCAGCCAGTCAAATCTCAGGGACAGCTTTCCTGCCTTTTGGGACAAAAACTAATCTGTCCTGCATTGTAGATGTTGTTCCTACAGCATTCAGCATCCAAACAGTGAGAATAGGACATGTGATAGAGTGTCAGTCACTACCTTACTCCAGTACCCTGGTGCCCCAGTCTTGCCAAGTGCTCAAACCTGTAAACTTAGGCTTGCCCACATTCTGAAAGCAGTTCTGAGTGGCATGTACACTGAGATCCATTGGCATTTGGTTTTATATAAAACCCTTGTTGTTGGCATCTTCTGCCAACATCCTTGTTTCTAGGTCTATTTGACTCCCAGATGCTAGATCTTGCCTACTTATACCCCATGATACCTGCCTCTTTCTTTTCTTAGCCGACTGTTTTTGGCTTGACCTCTGCTGACTCAGAGTACCCACTAGCTCTTTCTATCTAGCTGTGTGTCTGCTCTTTGCTTCTCCTAATTTACTTCTGGACTTGCTGCCTAAGTCTAGAGTTAACAAATAAAAATGTCTCTGAGACGCTATAGGTGTGAATGGATTAGTACCAACAGGTGAATAATAGAGACCTTACCTTTTGGGACATGTTCAAAGACTCAGAGAGGGAAAGAAACTTTGTTAATGTGGCTGTGAGGTAGCGAGACAGCACTGTGTCTAAACATACAGAACAAACCCCACACTTCCAGGCTAGTACCTCGGTAAGAAATTTGCTTGGAGTCTGGGGAAACCAGGTTGGGAGTTTAGAGTTCAGGGGGGAGTTAAAGAGAAGAGATAGAGAGTTTAAGATACCTTTCCTAGTAATGGAGTCTAGTACCACCTAGATCATTATAATTACTTACACTTTTTATAGCACTTTACAGACTTCTTCATACCAACCCTGTGAGGCAGGTAGTATCAAGCTTCCTATCCCTATCTTAAAGACAAGGAAACTGAGGTACAGAAAGCTGAAGTGACATCTCTGCAGTCACAAAGCCAGTAAGTTATCTTACCTGACCTTCCTCAACTCCCTAGACACCAAGCTCAATCTCCTTTTCACTGTACTAACTGCATCCCATATGTTCTGCATTCCATCCTCAGATGATCTCTTGGCCTTCTAAGCAAAAAGAACTGTCTTGTCTTATATAGGAAGAGATAATACAGGTGTGATGGCAATAAACCATCAGGCCCCCATGCTGCCATGGCTGAAGCACATTATGAATCTGTACCCTGACTGATTCCATGGAGAACAGTGCTCAGCTCTGAAGCACTTGGGTCTTCCAGTGATGCAGCAAATCCTTGTTCCCGTCCCCATTCCATGACCGAGCTTTGGGACACATGATTCTACCCAAATGATCAGGGCAGTGGCTTAGCACTTGGTGGGATGGACTCTACCTAGCTTAGCCTGGCAAGCCTGTGCTATACTCCCCACTATACTAACAGAAACTGTTGTTTCTGTACCACTGTTCTAATGAAGCTCTTAGACCATTTTCACAAACATTATATGGCTGATTCTCACAGCAACTCTTTGAATGTATAAAAGACTGGAATTCTTTTCCTAATTACTCAAGGTCACACATAGGTATTACCCCTCTTTTCTCAGACCCTAAAATTCCTCACATCTATTGGTTCCTCATCATTCAAGAACTTTCTATATGACACCATAACATAAAATGAGGAAGAGTCTAGAGCTCAAATCCTGAATCCCAGCCCTCTGAACTTCAACATCCCTTTTTTTCAGAGCTGGGAAGATCAGGTTAGACTGCTCAGTGTCAAAATTGTTCAGGGCCCACAAACAGATTAGGCTTTTAGTAAAATGAATAGGACTCAGAGAGTCCCTAGATTTCAGCTAGACCTAACTCAATTGTTGTATAACAAGAGTCACCAATTCTTTTCCTAATGAATTTTTTATAAAAAAAATTCCTTGAGTTTTTATTATTGCTACCTCTTGACTAGAAAGAAATTTTAAGTTTCTGTCAGGGGAGAGGCACATGATAGCAATAATCTGGTTGGTCATGACCAGGTATATAGCCAAAGAATCTGTAAGTAGATCAAGATTATCCTGGGATCACAGGATTAAAGCTAATGTTCTTGCCACAACATCACATTGCCCCATCTTCAGAGGAACACAATTCAACCTGGGAAAAGAGAAAGCCTAAGATGTGGGTCATGCTCTTTCAGGGACTGTTTTGCCGATTCCTACCAGGGTCATTACTCTCCAGTCACAAGTTTGGATGTGCCCAATAGAATGTAAGCCCCATGAAAGCAAGGACTGCTTCATCTTTATCTTTGTGCCCCCAGCACCTGGAATAGTGCCCATTTCTTAGTCTTAATGAATTCTTGTTGAAGGACTGACAAAAGGGAAGAATGAGTCACTGACAGACTGGCTTTGAAATCTGTAGGTGTTTTGGCTAGGTTTGCACCTGTGTTTAAGCCTCCTTCTGACCTCCTTCATCATTGTTGATTCCCCATCACTCAAGGGTTTTTCGTAACAAAAGAGAAATCTTTTCCCCTCTGCAAAGACCCTGGAGCCAAACCCAATGGCTCCTTCTGGAAGGAATAAAACTCTCAGCAAAAGCACCTTGAGTCTGGTTTCCCCTTTATCATTTGTTTCTTTATCAACTGCCTCCTCTAAGCCTGAGGCCGTTGAAGCTTGTCATTCAAAATACCTGCAGGAAGAGTGCTGCTCTTTCCCTCCTAGCTAAATACCAAGCTGATGCCAAGTCTTAGAGCTAGATGCTGGATTCATGCTGGGGTTATGTGTTTATGCAGAAATCTCCAAGAAGCAAATGACTGGGAGGATGTAGGCGCATTTCATTAACCTGAAGAGGTCAGAAAGCAGGGAGGCTATTTATGTTTATTTCCCTCTCAAAATTTATAGAACTAGCTTCATGTAATTAGGCCAGAAGAATCCACCAGCTCCTGCCAGTCCTTTCCAGCATATTCAGAAGTTAGGCATGAATGAAGAAACCTTAAGGCCATGAAAAACCAAAAAACCAGAGGCTGCACAGTATCATGCTCAGTAAACCAAGTCCTTCAGAGATGCTGGAGGTGATTGCTAAACATCTGCATGATAGAAAAGAAAGAGTACTGGATTTGGAGCCAAATCCTGGCTGTGGCTCTTCCTTTTTGATTTGGAGCACCTGAGCTTCATTTTCCTCACGTGTAAAATGAGGGGGTTGGACTGCTCGAATCTCTCAACTCCCTTCTAGCTCTGAATCTACAGTCCCAGGGTGGGGCCTGGTTCCAGTGGTCTCAATGTGACAAATGAACCTGACTAACAAATCTATGAGTATATGCTGAGCTCATCAGGAAGCCCAAAAGATGAAGACCAGAGCACTGTCTGAACATGACAGATGACATCATCACAATGAGCCATGTATGAGTGGTGGCTGAAGATTATGGCGTGCCCTGACCTAGCTATGCAGCCTGTCTCCCTCCATAGTTTTCCCTTGAAATGATCCAAAGTCAGCATTCAGCTGGAATTGTTTATTGGTGGCCAGTCAAGAGGGCTTTCTTGGAGTCATCAAGGTTGCTAAATTAATGGAACTCTGAAAACTCTTTTATACATGTACCTGTAATACACATATGCCCATATAATTTGTAACATAAGATGTGAAGATAGTTAGACACAACTGAAATGTTAAAATTCGGGACAAGATGCAGAGCTGCTGTGTCAAAGTTTAATCTTTTACAAGTTACTCAGAGGGTCATGGTAGAAACAGTTTGTCTTGAGGGTTCACCAGTCCCAAAGGAGCACTTCGGAAGGGAAACCACCAACTGCTTCAGTTACCTGGGTTAATCACGAGAATTAAACCAACAGCCCATGGCAATCAATTCCTACCCCTGCAGCTCTGGGAGAGAGAACCCTGTTGGTATGCAGCAAACTACACCCTTTCTTTTGTGTGGCTCTGGCTTGAGTGTGTCTTTATTGATTCCTTCTGGGTGTTTTTAGTTCATTTTGACTAAAGGCAACTGCCCTTCTCCTTCAATCCAGACTGTCCAGCATCTTTGGGTGTGAGTGAGAAACAGAAATGAAGAGACGTAGCCAGGATACTTAACCATGTATAAACTGCCAGGATACCGGTGTCATCCCTCAACATGCTTCCAAACTTATAACAAAACTGAAACATAAGTCAAGATATACCTGTAGCCAAATCAAAACTTTCCTTCAGTTGTGTCTGTATTTTTTCTTCTCTGTGTGTAAGCCCACCTTCATTTCCTTACCTTTCCTCCTTTCACCATAAATCTTCAGAGAAAAGTCACGATGTCACCGCGAGTGCTATACTTTCAGAAGACATCTTGTATATACACACACACACACAGAGTCAGAAACCACAATGGATCTCATCAGTAGACCAAGCAGAGCAGTGAGCTGCCAGAGAAAGACGCCCCCATTGTCTCCTCCAGCTTGTTAATAACCCCCCCGTGGTTTTGTTTTTATATTTCACTTTACATTTTCTGCTGTAGCATTCTGGGGATTTAATCTCTGCCTAGCTCTGGGAGATACAGCTGTCTGCATCTTAACATGACATCTCATATCAAATGGGAAGGATTTAGAATTGCAGAAAAGGTCAAGGAACCCTTTTTCTTTTTCTTTTCCCCTAGTGTTATAATCAAGGACTTTGGAACTGGAACCTGTCAACCAGTCTGTTGGGGTTACCCAGACTGAGGAGTTTTCTGGGGGAAAAAGTTTCTTGCAGGCCTCCCTGTCTCTCTTGCTTTCTTACTGTTCTTCTAATACTACAATTGAGTGTCAGATAGGCATCTCACATGCTCCAACCATCTCCTCTTTCCTCTTTACTTGAATTTTTTTTTTCTCATACTCTTAACCAAAGCTCATCTTAGGGCTTTTTTTTTTTAGCTGTTTGAGATGAGAGAGAATCAACGTGTAACAAACAAAAAAAGTCTGTTCTCCATAAAACCCTCCTAAAATGCGCATTCCAGGTGTGATAAGGCCATGAACTCTAATGGTTTAGACCAACAAATAAGGGAGAATATAGCACACTGAATCCTGAACTACCAGTTTTCAGTACAAGCAGTAATTGTCCTGTTGAGATGTATATGAGAGTACCACCACTCCAGCATAGACCCATATTTTCATTGACCTAAACTATTTCAGTAGTTTCTTGCCTCCTCTCTATTTCCCAATCTGGGCTATCTTAATACTGTTGCTAAGTGCTCAGAAATCTTTAGTGGATCCCCATCACTTACCAAGCAAAGTTCAAACCCATTTGCCTACAATTCAAGGCCCTCCATAATCAAACACCATTCTACCTTTCTAGCCTTATCTCTTATTACTCGACACTTCCTTGCCTTTGCTAATGATATTCCCTTTTCCTGAAATATGTCCCTTTTTCCCTTTTTCAGTTGTGAATTTCTAACTGTCCTTTAAAGCCCAGTTTATATGCCTTTTGGTCCATGAAGCCTTATTTATAACAACCTTTTCCTTAAACCTCACAAAGCTCTTTGTTTTACACCTCTCAGATTCACTTATGGACATATGTTTATTGGGCCTCTCCCCATAAGCCTAGTGCAGTTACTTCAACTCAGGAAGTACTTTAGTTAAACAATTAGCAAGCATTGTTAAGTTCCTGCTATATGCCTGACACCATTCTAGGTCTCTGAGTAGACAGTGAGAAAAACAATATACGAGGAGCTTACATTCTGTCAAGGGAGATGACAGGTACATTAACATGTACAAAATTAATTCATGGTAATTGGGAGCAGGGAAGCATTAGCACATGGGGGATCAGGAATGGTTTTCTGTAGGAGGAAACATGTGAGTTGAGCTTTGAAGGACACGAGGAATCCTAAGAAGTGAAGATGAAAAGGAATGCAGTCCAGGAATGTCAGATATCCTTTGCAAAGACACAGAGATGAGAGGTGGAATGGCAGTGTGAGAAGCAGCAAGAAGGTTGGTTTGGTTGGGCCATGGACTATGGGTAGAAGAGTAATGTATAAGACTGGAATGCTAGGATATTGGGGCTAGGTTGTAAAGGGCTCTTAATTCCAGGGGATTTTGTATTTGATCCTAGAGGAAGATGGGAGCCAGTAGAATTTAATAAATAGGAAAGTAATTTCTGGGCTTTAGAAATGTCACTTTGGCAACTTTGTAAAGGATGAATTGTTGAATGTAGAGACTTGTGGTAGGAAGACCTATTAGAAGGCTATTGTGACGAGGGAGAGCCAAAACAGAAAATGAAACCTATAAACTAATTTCCCTAATGAATATTGATGCAAATTTTTTAAAATAAAATGCTATTTTAGATTTATAACGATGTCACAAAAATCATATAATATGACCAGATCAGATTTATACCAGGAATGCAAAGCATTTAAGAATAATTGACCATATCAATAACAAAATGAACAAAACTGATATGATTGTTTTAATAGAAAAAGCTTTTGACAAAATATAACCCATTCTTGTTTAAAAAAAAAAGAAAAACACTAGAAAGTATAGGAACAAGTGGAGTTTTTCTGAAAATGATAAATAGTATCTAAAACCAAGAGCAGACATTGTCTGTAATGGGAATAAACTAGAAGCCTTTAACAATAAGATTAGGGATGAAGCAAGTATGTCCATTATCACCATTATTTTTCAATATTGTACTAGAAATGCTAGCTATAGCAACAAGACAAGGAAAAGAAATTGAAACAGTAAGCATAGGCAATGAGGACATAAAATATCTCTTTTTGCAGAAGATATGTTGGTTTACTTAAGGAACCCTAGAAATTCAACTAGAAAACTAGTCAAAACAATTAACAACTTCAGCAAAGTTGCAGAATTTAAAATAAACCCCTGCAGATCATCAGCATTTCAGTATATTATCAACAAAAACCAGTAGGGAGAGATAGAAAGAGAAATTCCATTTAAAACAGCAAAGATAGTTAGGGGTCTACCTGACAAGACATACACATTCATATGTATATGAATACAAACACAAAATACTCTTCACATAAATACAAAAACTATCTAAATAATTGAAGAAATATTCATTGCTCAGGCATAGACAGCAATTAATATAATAAATTATAATATTATACAATTATGTAGAATTTGTAAAATATATTATGATGTATGATAAAAGTGTTAACAACATCAGTATAATTATTATTTAACATATAATTATACAATATAATTCTGATTAATATAATAAAAATGATGATACTACCTAATTTAATTACTTATTCAGTATTGTACCAATCAAGGTATTATTTTATAGACGGAAAAAAAAATAACAAAATTCATCTAGAGGAACAAATGGTCAAAAACATCAAAGGAATCAATGGAAAAAGTGGGAGGTAAAGGTGACTAGCAGTATCAGATCTCAAACTATGCTACAAAGCTGTAATCATCAAAGCAACTTAGTACTGGATAAGAAATAGAGTAGTTAATCAATGGAACAGATTAAGGACATAATATACAGAAGCAGATGAACACAGTAGTCTAGTGTTTGATAAGCTCAAAGATCCCAGCTGTTGGGTCAAAAACTCACTATCTGACAAAAATTGCTGGGAAAACTGGAAAAGTCTGGCAGAAGCCAGGCATAGACCAACATCTCACACTGTCTATCAAACCAATATCTCACACTGTCTACCAAGATAAGCTCAAAATGGGCACATGGTTTAGACATGAAGGGTGGGTGATATAAACAAATTAATGGAATATGGAAGAAATTACCTGTCAGGTCAATAGATAGGAGAAGAGTTCATGACCAAACAAAAGATAGAGATGTTCACAGGAGGCAAAATGGCTAATTTTGATTTCATAAAGTTGAAGACTTTTTGCACAAACAACAACAATACAGCTACAATTATAAGAAAAGCAGGAAACTAAGAAAAATATTTGTATCAAATTTTCTCTGATAAAAATCTTATTTGTCAAATAATATAGGGAACTGAGCCAAATTTATGGGAATAAGATGCCAGTCCTCAAATGATAAATGTTCAAGAGTTATTAATTTCTTCAGAGGAAGAAATTAAAGCTATCAATAGTCATATGAAAATATGCTCTAAATCACTAAAAATTAGAGAAATGCAAATTAAAATTACTTTGAGATATCATCTCACACCCATCAGATTAGCTAACATGAGAAAAAAGGAAAATGACATATGTGGGGAAAATAAACATACTAATGTACTGTTGATGGTACTGTGAATTAGTCCAACCATTCTGGAAAGTGATTTGGGACTATGCCTAAAAAAGGTATTAAACCCAGCAATACTGCTACTAGGCCTGTACCCCAAAAAGATCAAAGGAAAAGGAACCCTATATACAAAAATATCTATAGCAGTTCTTTTTGTGTTGACAAAGAATTGGCAACAGAGGGGATACTCATCAATTGGGGAATGGCCAAACAAGTTGTAATATGTAGTTGTGATGGATATTATTGTGCTAAAAGAAATGATGAAGGGAATGGTTTCCAAAAAACCTGGGAAGACTTATATGAACTGATACAAAGTGAAATGAACAGAACCAGTAGAATATTGTACACAGTAACAACAAGATTATAATGATGATAAATAGTGAGAGACTTAGCTACTCTAATCAACACAATGATCTGCCAAAGTTCCCAAGGATTCATGAGGAAACATGCTGGCCACCTCCAGAGAGAGAACTAATAGGCTCAGAGTGCAGGTTGAGGCATGTATTTTTTTCTTTCTCTTTCTTTTTCTTGATTTTTTCCCCCCCGGAACGTGGCTAATACAGAAATTTGTTTTGAATAACTTCATATTGGTAATAGGTTTTGCATTTCTTGCCTTCTCAATGGTTGGTGGAGGGAATTGTGTATTGTATAGGAGGAGAGAGAGAATTGGTAACTGAAAATAAAATAAAACTGAATTTAAAATAAACAAATAAATAAAATAAATTGGCATACTGATTATATAATAAGTATAAATCTGGAGATTGATTGATGTAAACAATTGCATTACCCTCCAAAGAAAAAAAAATACCCTTGACATACAGTGAAATCAGAATGTCCCTGTATGTACTCCGAAAACAAATAAATTTTACTTCATTAAAGGTGATGAGGTGATGAGGATCTAAATAAGGATAGTGGCTGTGTGAGTGAAGAGAAGTTTAGTACATATTTATTGATTTGAATTGTTGCCATTTCCTGTTCTCTGGCCTTGATCTTCTCCCTGCTCTGATAGAAGGAAGGTATACAGAATTATTAAAGGAGGTATAAAAAGGACTAATCATGCAGAGAACTACCATGATTTTCCACCGCTTTCCCTTCGCTCACTCAACCTCTTTTGGTCAGTATGTGTAACTTGAAGCTAATTTGTACTACTGGATATCTGACTGAAGCCACAGATACAGAATATGTAGTGTTCTTACTGAAACACAGCATGGGAGTAACATTAAACTTAAATAAAACAAAACTAACTTTAAATGCCCCAAAAAAAGGCAAAAAAAAAAAGAACATTGAACTAGATGGACTGTGGGTTATAGCCCATTGTCCGAGATGTCTCCTGAGTGTCCAGTGCATTCCATGAGAACACAGATTCCCTTAATGTGAAATAACTCATGACTTTTGAGCCCCTGGAAATGTACAGCAGCATTATAGAATCTCAGAGTGAGAAGAGACTTCTGAGGCCATCTGATCCTTATAATACTTGACTCTCCAAAATCCCCCAGCCCCCAGAAATGGGCAGCATGCCTCAGCTTGAAGCCCTCTAAGAGGCAAGCCGCACCTCCTGAGGCAGCTCTTTCTTCTCTGGGACAGCTCCAATTAATATCAAGGTTTTCCTTTCTTCGCTACGTCTGCCTCTCTCTAACATCTACCTGATTTTGTCCTGAAGGCCAAACAGAACATGCTTAAATCCTGCTTCTAGGTAATAGCTCTTCAGATACCAAATAGATACTCTCAAATCTAGTCTCTTTGTCCTTGATGCCTCTCAGATCTAAGGGAAGCATTTTCCCAGGCTTTCTTTGCCTCCATTTCCCTCACAACTTTGGTCTCTAATACAGCCCTCTTGATTCTAATGAAGGCTGTAGGGATGTTAATCCTCTCAAACTCCTAAGTGGAAACAATAGCAGTTACCTTATTAACTCCAAAAGAATGATGACAGCAAGGGGAGGTGTTTGAAGGACTGTTTTCTAAAATCAGGATGTAACAGAAAAGACAGTCTCAGAGTAGGAAGAAGAGCTGAGATTGAATCCTAGTCATTGACTAGTTAGTCATGTAACCAGCTTTCCTCATCTGTCAAATGTAGATAAAATGCCTTCCTTACCTTACTTGTAAGCCTTGCGTGAGGAAAAATTCACGTCTCTATATTTACCTGTATACTATAAAGCACTCTATAAATCTAAGTATAGTAATTATCATTATTCATGCTTTAATTATCTTTTGTTAATACTCATTGGGGAAACAAAAGGATCAGGTTCTTCCTTTGCAATGATAGGAAAGGGGCACAGAGATAAGGAAGACATTGAGATCCCAACGAAACACTGATCTCCATTTTTAAGCTACGGAGAGCATCTTGGAACCCCAGCCATTAGGCATTGTGAACTTGTCTCCTTGTTGACTCACTGTCTGCAAACTATTTGCTACTCAGGCTCTTTACCTTGATGTAGGAGTCTCTTGATTCTAACTGTTGTGGTACACCCCCAAGCCAGTTCCCAGTTGGCAGGTTGTAGATGACTCAGAATGTCTGACTTTGTGGTCCTCCAGCAAGGCTGGTTACCTTGGTTTGGTGTCTCCCTCCCCCCCCCCTTTTTTTTTTGTTTAAGCAGCAGTATGGTGTGATGGAAAGGGCACTGGATTGAGTTCTTGTCCCTAGTTTGAGACTCAGCTTATGACCTTGGACGATTTAATTCAATAGACTTTTATTATGTCTAATGTGTGTGGAGGGAGCATCATGTTAGGCAATAGAAGAGATAGAAGATTTAGATAAAACATTTAACCTGTCGATGGAGCTCATAGCCTAGTAGAGGGCTAAGAATTCACTTCTCTGATCCTTCTTATCTCCATCTCTAAAATAATAGGGGTAATACTAGGTGATCTACAAGGTCTCTGTACTTCTCTGGAAGTTCCTGACCCCCTCTGCCATCTGTATGTCTGTGCTTGTTTTCTGTATCTCATCTCTCATGCTGGGCATTCCCAGTCACTTCATACTTTGCTATGTACTCAAGTGCCTTTGACATGAGCTCTGCCTCCCTTACTTTCCTGACGGAAGGCAGGGCCTTAGGCGCTGATGACCAGGTTGAGGGATGCACTAGTGAAGGGCCTAGTGCAGTAGTACTATTTCACACATTCCTTTGTGTGTCCAAATCCCGTCATATCCGCCAGGCACCAGCTGGCAACTTTGCTGATTGCCTTGTCACCAAGAGCATCCGACATGGACATCAACAGCCAAATGAAAGCCTTCTGCCTCTCCCAGTGCCTGTGTCTTTCAGTGCATAACAATAATTAACCTAATTACCAGCATGCCCAGCTTGGCCCAGTGGTGGTTCAGAATGTGTTGTGCGCATGTGTGACCTGGGCTTACAGAGTGTATTCTCTTCTGGGTAGGTGTCCCAGGTCCTTCTCTATAGATGCCAGCTGGACAGGAGAGTAAAGATCTAGCTTCAAATCCTAGCCTGGCTACTTACCCTTAGCAAGTCACTTAACTTCTCTGAGCCTCAGTTTCCTTCTCTGTAAAATGAAAAAGGTTCGACAAGTTAACCTCTGAGTTAAGCTCTACATCTATATCATAAAGTAGTATCTGAGGTGATTTTAGTGGCACATCAGTTGGGCTTGAGAGAGGCATGTCAGAATCCTGCCCAGAAGGAGATATGATCTGAGTTCTCTGAGCTTCGGGAGGAGGAAGGCCCAAACAGTGGGTGGCAAGGATTCCTGTTTGGTATCCCTAACCTCCCCCTGCCAGAGGCTCCAGTGGGCACACTGCCTGAGTCAGTGCCTGTAGGCGACTACCTCAGCTTCCTTCTCTCCCTCTCTGCCCTCACGCTTTCAAGGGAAGGGATGAATGAAGACTTGGCTTTCCACTTCAGAAGGATTACTGATCCTTCCTCTAATTGATATCCCAGCTGCCAGAATGGAAAATCATTCTCTGAACGAGTGGCCTTCTTGCTAGTCAGGAAGCTGAATAAAGTCAGTAGCATTCCTTGCTTATTTTTTTAAATGAATGATCCTCACTATCTTTTCCTTCTAGACATTTTAAGTTTAAAAAAAAAACTCTCACATTCTCTTTAATGATGTTCATTCCTCCAGCAGCCCTACCTGTGGTTCAAAGTTTGTATAATAGGTCACTAATTTAATCCCATTTCACAGATGTGAAATGAGAGGCCTATGGAGTTTAAATGGCCTGAACCAGGCAGCATGGGACCAGAATAGAATTCCAAACGGGAACAAAAGCTATGGAATTTTGAATCCCTTTCCTCATTTCTAAATTGGCCACTTTTTTTTTTCATATTTCCATCATTTTTACATATAATGGAGAAACCAGACTAAAAGAAAAAAGGCGTCTAGGGAGTTACACCGTCAACCAGATTTTATAAGAGCCAGTCTACATCTCTGGTACTGTTCTCCATCTACAGCAGGAGTTCTTTTTTTCTTTTTTTTCTTAAATGTAATATCTGTTTTTATTATATTTTTATTTATCCTGGTAAATATTTCCCAATTACCTTTTTTTTTGACTTTTTTTTTTGGCTTTTTGGTGAGGCAACCGGGGTTAAGTGACTTGCCCAGGGTCACACAGCTAGTAAGTGTCAAGTGTCTGAGGCCAGATTTGAACTCAGATCCTCCTAACTCCAAGGCCAGAGCTCTATCTACTGCGCCATCTAGCTGCCCCTACAGCAGGAGTTCTTAACTTGAGGTCCGAGAATTTTTTTTTAAATGGTGATAATTATTTTTTAATGTAATTGGATTCCTTTGTAATCCTATGTGTTTTATTTTATGCATTTAAAAACATTTTTCTGGGGTGTCCATATCACCAAAAAAAAAAGGTTAAGAATCTTGATCTAGAGACTATGTAAACACTCCATCCCCATTCACTGCATTCAGGTAAAGAGGTGAAGCTCCTTAGATTGTCAGCAACTGAGCACGTAGCATTCAACATCTGCTAGATACTTAGGTGGGAGCCTATCTTGAATATTTTGCTGAAGTTGTGAATGTACTTCAAACCCTAGAGGTAGACCTATAGAATCATAGAATCCTGGCACTTAAAAAGACCTTAGAAAAAATATGGTCCAGCCCCCTCATTTTTTTCAGACAAGCAAATTAAGACTGTTTTTGGGAAGTGAGTTGACCAAGATAACACAGCTAGTTAATAGCAAAACTATGATTAAAACCCACTTCCTGTGACTCCTAGTAGGTAATGTTTCCATTGTTGTATGTGGGCTATCATGAATCATAATTTCCTCTCCTGATTTTTGACAATCACAGTAACCCTCTTTTACTGGTCTGCTGGGACAAGGCATGATCCTGCATGGTAACACAAGAGGTGTGCAAGTTTCAGTGCCAGGTGGAAGCTGTCAGGACCAGGAAGGGACCAGGGCAGGTATGGATAGCTCAGAGTTAGAAATCAGCTCTTGCCTTATGCTCAGGCACCTGCTTCTCTCAGCCTGGGAGGTATAAGGAAGATTTCATTGCTGGATGTCGTTAGAGATGGCTGAGCTTGTTTTATGACTACTGATGAGGATTATTTGAAAATTGGGTGTATTGTGATGGGCCCATCTGTCTCTGTTGTGAATGCAGTAAACAAATACTGGTTTCATCCCCTGCCTGAAACAGAAGGGGCAGAATTGGTACCCTACCTAACACAAGGCCTTGTGATGGGGGAGATGTGAAGCACCATTTGGAGTCAATCCTCTATTGTGCCCTTGTTAAACAGTATAAACCCCAACATTACCATCTTATCTCACTGAGCATTTCTCCGTCTCCTCAGGTTAGTTCACTGTCAATATAGTCTCCTCTTGCATGTAAGCATTTCTCTCATCTATGGAGAGATTGTAATGCTTTCTCCTCTGCCCTGGGGAGAAGACAAGTCAGGCAGTCGAGGCAAGTTGCATCTTGCATCTGGGAAATAAGTAAGAAGTAAGTAAGAAAAATCTGGAACCAAGTTCTGTAGGACTTCCTGTCTGACTGTCCATGTTGAGCTTGCCTTCAATGATAAGTTTCTAGAGACTTTGTATAAGGCTTTATTTGTTTGCAAAGTATCACTGAACTATACACACCCAGGTACTTATTAACAGCCATTGTTTAGTGATAATGTGATGATAGTAACAAACTCTCTGCTGGTAATAAATGCCCTCATTACAGCTACTCATTGATTAGTCAGTGAGCGTATATTCCTTGAGGACCTAACTAGGTACCCAGCACTATGAGAGAAGGTGCTGCATTGTAAAGCCATTACCCTGTCCTCTAGAAATTTACGATCCAGTTGAGGAGACAAAACTAACACACCTGGAACAGTAGGGAACAGTGTGAGACAACGTAATCAGTGCTAATTTGTGTGGTACAGATTGTAAGCAATGTAAAAGTTGAAACAAAGGAAGCTAGTTGAGCACCAGCTAGCGTGATCCAGAAACACTTTGTGGAGAAAGTGGGATTTGGAACGTGTCTTGAAAAATGGAGAAAGCATTGTTCTTTAAGTGAACAAGAGATCCTGTGTAAGAAAGAGTATTTGGCATCAGTGAGGCATGAGTCTTAATTCATGACTTGAATATGGCAATGGAAGGACATTATTTTCTAAGAGGTATGAATTAAATAAAAAGGGAAGGGGCAGGTAACATAGCATTATATAGCAAGAAGAGTTTACATATGAGGAAATTGTGAACTGGAAGGGGTAAACATGGTAGAGAACAAATTGAGTGACCATGGTCAAAGGAAAGACAAATAGAATCGGTATTGTGGTAAGCAAATATCAATCAATTACTGTTTATTAAGTGCTTACTATGTTCTGAGGCAACTAGGTGGCACAGTGGATAAAGTACCAGGCCTAGAGTCAGGAACACTCATCTTCCTGAGTTCAAATCTGGTCTGAAACACTTATTAGCCATGTGACACTGGGCAAGTCACTGGGCAACTGTTTGCCTCAGTTTCCTCATCTATAAAATGAGCTGGAGAAGAAAATGGCAAACTACTCCAGTATCTCTGCCAAGAAAACCCCAAAGGGGGTCACAAAGAGTTAGACATGACTGAAATAACAGAACTCATCTGTTCTAGGTCAGTGGTTCTCAGAATGTGGTCTGTGGACCTCTAGGGGACCCCAGGACCCTTTCAGAAGGTCTACGAGGTCAAAACTATTTTCATAATAATACTAAGACATTATTTGCCTATAAAAATACTCCTTTTTCCAACTTCATATCTGTGTGAGGCTGTATTTTCTTACTATACTTCACCCAGAACAATAAATTGAATGCAAAAGCAAAAATAAGAATCCAGCTTTTATTAAGCCAGACATCAAAGAGATGTGAAAAAATATGTAAAACAATGCTGCTCTTCTTACTTTTGGGGAAATTATAGTTATTTTCATAAAATGGGTTTTATATTAATATATAATGGGTTTATTATTATCTTAAATCAATTAAGGAATACATATTTTAAATTTTTATCCTATTAAATTTCTAATAAGGTAAATATTGACAGGTATAACACATAATAGCTCATAGGGGATCCTCAAGAATATTTAGGAGTATAAAGGAGTCCTGACACCAAAAAGTTTGAGAATTGGTATTCTAGGTCCTCTGTTAGGTTCTAGAGAGAATAAAAAAAGAAAAAGGGGGGGGCGGAGCCAAGATGGCAGAGTAAAAGCAGTGACTTGCTTCAGCTCTCCCCCAGACCCCTCCAAATACCTGTAAAAATGGCTCTAAACAAATTCTAGAGCAGCAGAACCCACAAAAAGACTGAGTGAAACAAATTTCCAGCCCAAGTCAACCTGGATGGTCAATGAGAAAGGTCTGTTGCCCCAGGGCTGAGAGAGGAGCACAGTTCAGTGTCGGCCATGCAGGCAAAAGCGGGGCCCCAGTGAACCTGGAACAGGCCTCATGGGACTGAATCAAGGGTAGCTATGGCAGTTTCCAGACTTCTCAACCCACAAACCCCAAAGACAACTTAGAAGGTGAGTAGGAAAGGTGTGTCTGACTATGGTGAGAGAAGAGCTAGGTCCAGCCCCAGTGCCAGTGCAGTGCCAGGGTAGTGGCTGCTTCTAGAGCTATAGGCCCACAAACAGAGGGGGGATTGAGTGGCTGATCAGAGGGCGATTGCAGGGATCTCTTTGCTGGTGCTGAGACAAGATTCTCTTGCTTTGCCTGTGCTTGGATCTGGGTTGTAGTTCTGGGTGGTGGTCCTGGGGCGAGGAGGAGCGCTGGCATGGTAGAGCTTGTAGTAGTGGTGGAGAGAGAATCCTTCTCACAGTTCCAAGGCAGAAAAGAGTGCTTGTGGTCAATCATAGACCAGAGCACAGGTGAGGAAAGGAATAAACACCTCTCCTTTGATCCTGCCACCTTGGAAGAACTGAAAACTTACAGGTCCCTAGAAGTATCTCTGAAAACAGCAGCACAAAACCCCTGAAGCTTGGGACAGTACATTCTCCACAATGGAAGTGGACCCCTACCTTAACAAAGAGTTTATAACTCAAGTAATTGGCTGAGATCATGAGCAAGCAGTGCAAAAAGAGTCAGACCATAGAATCTTACTTTGGTGACAAAGAAGATCAAAACATACAACCAGAAGAAGACAACAAAGTCAAAGCTCCTACATCCAAAGCCTCCAAGAAAAATTTGAATTGGTCTCAGGTCATGAAAAAGCTCAAAAAGAATTTTGAAAAGCAAGTAAGAGAAGTAGAGGAAAATTTGGGAAGAGAAATGAGAATGATACAAGAAAATCATGAAAAACAAGTCAACAGCTTTCTATAGGAGACCCCCCCAAAAAATACTGAAGAAAATAACACCTTAAAAATAGCCTAACCCAAATGGCAAAAGAGGTCCAAAAAGTCAGTGAGGAGAAGAATGCCTTAAAAAGCAGAATTGACCAAATGGAAAAGGAGGTCCAAAAGCTCAATGAAGAAAATAATTCCTTAAAAATTAGAATGGAGCAAATGGAAACTAATGACTCTATGAGAAATCAAGAAATTATAAAACAAAGCCAAAAGAATGAAAAAATAGAAGACAATGTGAAATATCTCATTGGAAAAACAACTGACCTGGAAAATAGATCCAGGAGAAATAACTTAAAAATTATTAGACTACCTGAAAGCCATGATCAAAAAAAGAGCCTAGACATCCTCTTTCAAGAAATTATCAAGGAATACTGCCCTGATATTCTAGAACCAGAAGGTAAAATAGAAATTGAAAGAATCCACCAATCACTTCCTGAAAGAGATCCCAAAAAAACTCCCAGGAATATTATAGCCAACTTCCAGAGTTCCTAGATCAAGGAGAAAATACTGCAAGCAGACAGAAAGAAACAATTCAAGTTTGTGGAAACACAATCAGGATAACACAAGATTTGGCAGCTTCTATATTAAGGGATTGGAGGGCTTGGAATATGATATTCTGGAGGTCAAAGGAGATAGGAGTAAAACCAAGAATCACCTACCCAGCAAAACTGAGTGTAATCCTTCAGGGGGAAAAGTGGATAGTCAATGAAATAAAGGACTTTCAAGCATTCTTGATGAAAAGACCTGAGCTAAATAGAAAATTTGACTTTCAAATACAAGATTCAAGAGAAGCATGGAAAAAGAAATCATAAGGTACTTTTTAAAGTTGAACTGTTTACATTCCTACATGGAAAAAAAAAGAATGTAAACTCTATGAGGGTAGGGTTGGTTGGATGGTTGTTTGCATGTTTGTATTTGCATCCCCAGTACTTAGCATAGTGTATGGAACAACACTTTTCCATTAATTCAGTACTTTATAAAGAATTTGAATACTTATAGATTTACAGCAAATTCAACCCAATAAACAGTAAGTAATAATAACAAAAAACAATTAAAGAAATAAAACAAAACAAAAAAAAAGGCCCTAACTATTAAGGAGATTACATTCTATTAGAGAAGGGTTAGATAGTGAAACTTAAAGTTGTAGCAGCAAGTAGCAGGGTAGGAAATTCATATTCATAATGGCCAACATGCAACGATGGAAAAAAGAAATACCTGACCAGGCTTCAAGAGATGTGTGTTTTTGTCCCAGCTCTCATTAACCAGCTTTGTGATCTCGGGGAAGTCAGTTCCCCAATCTGGGTCTCAGTTTGTTAATCTAAAAAATGAGGGGGTTGGAGCAGATTTTTCTCTAAGATCATTTTTTAGCTCTAGAATTCTGTGATTTTGTAATTTTATCTCCCCTTTACCCCTTGAAGTCTGAAGGAGGGACACATGTACAACCTCAATGAAGCATTTAAAAGAGATTCCCACCTAGGGAGGAAAAATATGTGCCTATATTGCTACATACAAAATATATTAAAAACAAATATAAGGTAATTTGGTGATGGAAAGGCCTAGCAGCAGGAGTGACTGGGGAAGATTCTGTGTTAAAGGTGTTGTTTGAGCTGAAGTTTGAAAGAAACAGATCTTAAAAGGTAGGAGTAAGGAGGCATTGTATTCTAGGCATGGAGCACAGTTAATACAAAGTCATGGAGGCAAGAGATAGGATGTTATGTGTGAGGAACAACAAGAAAGCCAGACTGTAAAAACCGCAGTACAGGAAGGAGGGGAATAATGTGTAATATGGTCAGAAATGTAGATTGTAATCAGTTTGTGAAAAGTCAAAAGAATTTATTTTTGCTCCTAGAGAGTAAGAGGGAATCACTAGTGGTTCTTGAACAGGAATTAACGCAGTCAGTCTTATACTTTAGGTAGACTGGCAAGATTTGTAACTACTTGTGTGTGTGAAGTAAGAGAGAAGAAAGAGATGAGCATGCCAATGCTGATGTTCAAACCTGGTGATGACTAGAGAGATGGTGGATCCCTAGATAGATACGATAAATTTTGAAAGAGGAGTGGTTTTGGGAATATTTATTTATATAATGAATTTTGTTTGGGATATGTTGATTTTGAGATGTTTATGAGCTATTTGGTTTGAAATAACCACTTGGTAGTGGGTGATGTGGGACTCGAGCTCAGGATAGAGGTCAACTGGATTTCTAAATCTGGGAGTAATCTGAATAGAGCAGATGAAGTCACCAAGTAAGAGAGTATATGGAGAAAAGAAAAGTCACAAGACAGAGGCATGGGCTACTCTGACCATTGGGGACCATGACATGGATGTTGAACTAGCAGAGGAGCAGTCAGACAAATAGGAGAAGAACCAAAGGAGAGCAACAATATGAAAACCTATAGAGGAGAGTGTGGAGGTGATGCCCATCAACAACTTTTTCCAAGAGTTTGACTTAGAAAAGAAGGAGAGGTGTAGGACAGTAGCTTGCAGGAGTGACAGAGCATGGTGAGGCTTTTGTTTATTTTTGTTTTTGTTTTTTAGGATGAGGGCGATGGGTGTTTTTGTAGGTAGTAAAATTAAAAAGAAAGGAAACTAGTACATAGAGTTAGTGGATAATTGTAGGGACAATCTGATGGAGAAGAAAGGAGAGGATGGGATCAAGATAAATATAGAAGGGTTAACTTTGGTGAGAAGAAGTACCAGCTTTTCATTAGAGACTAAGGAGGAGAAAATTGGGGACAAAGTCAAGAGATTTTAAAATGGAGAGAAAGAGAAAAGAGAGTTATTCTTAGATGATCCAGCCAGAAGGAAAATGGGGTCAGACAGCTGACATAAAGCCATGATCTCATAGTGTTGGGGAAATATAAATGATCTATACATGTGCTGGAGCTCTGTACTAAAAACAGTAGTTCAAGAAATGATAAATATGATGAAGATGGAGAAGCATGGGAGTCACAAAAACAGAGTTGGAGAGCTGGAAGTACTTTGGTAGCCATATTGTCCAGCTAGTACATGAAAGGAAAATGGACTGATGCAAAGGGAAGCAAGCAGAACTAGGAAGGCATTATATACAATAAATACAACAGTGTCAATGGAAAGCACAACAAAATAAAATTGAATGATGCAAAATTATTTTAATTTTTTTTTAATTCTGAACTTAACACCAAACAAAACAAGCATTCCTTTATATAATATAGAGCAGATCAGTATTATACATTTTTTGCAATATTATTGCTATCTCTGTTATCTCTTCCAACTCCCATCCCCAGTTTTTAAAAATAGGAAAAACAAAACCCTTTTTAAACAGATATACATATAAGCAAAACGTATCTATACCTTGGCTGTGTGTAAAAAGTCTCATTCTGCGCTCTGAAACCATCTGTCTGGAAGTAAGTAAACATGCTTCATCACTGATTCCCTGAAGTTGTGGTTGCTCATTTCATTAATCAAATTTCTTAAATCTTTCAAAGTTGTTTTTTTTAACCACATTATTGTTGTATATATATTTCTCATTCTGCTGATTTCAGTCTGCATAGGTTCATACAAGTCTTCCAAGGTCTCTCTGAAACCATCCCTTTTGTCATTTCTTGTGGCCCAATAATATTCCATATGTGTGTGTGTGTGTGTGTGTGTGTGTGTGTGTGTGTATAAAATTTGTTCAACTGCTCCCCAATTGAAAGGCACTCCATTTAATGTTTATATTCTACAATAAACTGAACACAGATCTGCTTTTATTTATGAAAATATATTTTCATAAATATTTTTTGTAAATATTTACCTTTTCCTTCTTTCTTTGGTCTCTTTGAAGTAGAGACCTAATAGTAGCATCACTTCATCAAGAGGTACGACAGTTTAGTGACTTTGGGGGGTATTGTTCCAAATTGTTTTCCAAGTTGGGTAGACGCATTCATAGCTCCACCAGCGGTGCATTGGTGTGCCTGTTTTCCTCCAACCCCTTCAATAATTGTCATTTTCCATTTTTGTCATCTTTGCCAATATGATGCACATGAAGTGGAGCCTTAGAGTGGTCTTAATTTGCATTTTGCTAAATATTAGCGGTTTGGAGCGTTTTCCAGTTTCTTCCTTTGAAAATTTCCCGTTCATTTTCTTTGACCATTTTTCTTTTGAAGAATGTTTCTTATTCTTATATACTTCAATCAGTTCCTCGTGTATCTGGGATAGCAAACCTTCATCAGAGAAATGTGCTGCAAAATAACGAAGCAAAGTTATAATGACCAAACTTGGCCCCAAAGAAGAGAGGTGAGAAGGCACCTCCTCCCATTTATTGGCAAAAGTGGGGGATTATAGATGCATTTAATGCCAAACTTTTTTTTGATATGTTGGTTAGCTTTGCTGAGCTGGATTTTTTTTTAACCTTTTTTATTCTTTGTAATAAAGGATGGTTTGTCTGGGATAGGGACAGTGGAAGGATCCATTGGGAAATATAGGTAGTATAAAAACAGATGATATTAGTAAAAATCTATTTTTAAAATAGCAGTTTATAAATTGTTGATTTGCCTCAGTGATGTTTAGTTCTTTAAAAGATAAATGGGGAAACTGATATTCTGGACCTGATTTGGACTGACAAAGAAGAATAAGTTACCATAGCAGAAATGGCAGAAGCTTTGGCAGAAAGTTACCCCTCCCACTTTCAAATTTAAGATAGATAAGGAAATCAAATCTGGTCATACTTTGGCATTTGCTAGTTTTGGGAGAGCAAATTTCAGTGAGTTCAGAGAAAAAAATTAGTAGGATCTCATGGCTATGATTTCCCTTAGACGTCAGTAAAAATAAAGATGTAATTTTTCTCCCATCCAAGTTCATAGACCCTCTGAAATTTATCCATAGTTCCCGTGGGGTTCCATGGCCCCAAATTAAGAATGCCTGCTATAGGAGAAGTTGATTGAAGATAGATGGGATGATCCCAAGGAAAAAAACCTGATCACACACACACACACACACACACACACACACACACAAATACAAATATAGTGTCCCAGAAGTCTTAGTTGTAACTTTTGGGAGTGTGAGTGTGTGTGTGTGTGTGTGTGTGTGTGTGTGTGTTTGTATGTGTGCGCATATGTGTGGAGAGACAGACAAAGAAAGAATAAAAAAAATGAAAAATATACAGAGGAGAGCAGAAAAATTCAGAAGAAAACAAAGCAAAACAGTTCTGTTACTATTGGATTAAATTATGTATATATATGTATATGTATAGATATATAATTTTTAAAGCACTGGATGCATCATAAGTTCACAATTTCCTATAAATGTCTCTTCCTGGTTTTTGGGTTTTTTTGGTCTGTTAAAATGTTTGTGTTTCTTGACATTTAAGTTTGGGGGAGAGGTTAGCAGTAAGGCCAAGGAACTGAGGGTGAACACGAACAGGTTGCATGACCCTATAAGAGTGTCAGGAATGCATCCCAGTCTCCTGAGGCTTGTCTGGCAATGCTCAGCATAATCAAAAGGGCTTTTTAGCTCTGTTGCCACTAGAGAAGGGTGAGAAAAGAGAGCATTGCAGGGCTCAGAGTGAATATGGTGATGATAATGGGTGACAGGGAGAAGGCAGAACCACTCAGTACTTATTTTTATTCTATTTTCTCTGCTGAGGAAAATAATCTCACTGGGAAGTGTAGAAAAAAGTTTGCTGTGAAATTGAAGCCCAAGATTAGTGGGGAGAGTAAGAGCTGCCCCCTCAATAAATTCAAGTTATTGTCTCAGAGTACTGAAAGAATATGCAGATATATTTGCTGACCTGTTGTATGTGATTTTTGGAAAATTGTGGAGACTGGAAGAAATGCCATTGGATTGGAGCTGGGCAAATTTCCCAGAAAGGAAAAAAAAAATGGGTTTTTCACAAACTTTGTGGCCTTTCAATTCTTTTCCTAATAAAATTCTAAAACATTCCTATCTTATAAATGAAGGAACTGAGGCAGAGAGAGGTTATTAAGTGACTTGCCCAGGGTCGCACAGCTAGGAAGTGTCTGAGGCTGGATTTAAACTCAGGTCTTCTGGCACTTTATCTACTTTACCACTTATGAACAATCACCAGTTGTTTATATTCTTATGGACATCCATCTGGGGATGGATAATAATAATGCAGTTATAGTCAGAATTGGTTGAATGACCAAATCAAAGCTTTGTTCAAACATTTTAAGGGTGTCACATGGAAGATATATTAAACTTGTTCTACTTAACTCTGGAGGGCAAAAGTAGGGACAACTGGTGGAAATTACTGAAAGAAGTTTCTGCCTAATAGAAGGAAAAACCCCTAATAATTAGAGCTGGCCCCAAGAGTACCATACTTCCTCTAATTGGAGCTGGTTCCCCATCATGGAAATTTTTCAAGCAGAGACCCTGGATGCCCACTTGTTGTGGTGGTTGGAGAGAATATTTCAGCTTTCTGCTTCCATACAGTTGTGCTGAGCTGACCTTTTCTCATTTCCCTGGTTGTTAATGTTCTTTCCCTCCCCAAATTATCATGTATGTGTGTGTGTGTGTGTGTGTGTGTGTGTGTGTGTGTGTGACTGTTCCCCCACCCCCACCTTCTCTGTAGAATGTTAATTCCTTAAAAACAAGGATTCTTTTGTGCCCTAGCACAGGGGTGGGGAACCTGTGGCCGAAGCCCCTGTACCTAGTATAACAAAATGTACATAGAAGATAGTTAAATGCTTTTTGGATTGGATTGAACTGGATTAGAGTGGATGGTTTTGGAGATACCTGCTGACTCTGAGATTCTAATCATGTTGTAAGCTGACTGCTCTTCTGTTGGTCCAGGAGCACATGTCTACCTGTTCCTTGCCTCCAAGCAGATGGTGACCACACCCTCCTCTTTTCTTGCCTTTTGGCATTTGACCCTAGTCCACTGACATCTGTGTGGGAATGGGGACTCATCAAAGAAACAGGTCCCTTTTGTCAAGAATACCAAGGAAACCTTTCTTCCCATGCTCCCCTGGCCGACCACTATTTATGAAACCCAGCTGGGCAGGACGGGAGCTGTGACAAGCAGGATAATAACCAGGCTCTGATGGATCGAGAATCTTAGTAAATTCCCCAAGAGTGACCTTTCGGCCTTATCCTACTTATTTGCAAAGTACAAAATAGTAAATTAATTTGGGGGTAGTTTTCAGGAAGACAGCATCCCAGAAATGAACTCCCAGTGCATCTAAGAATGACTATACTGGGTAGTTTGTGCCGAAGCTCTCATCTCCTCTTAATTTGTCTGGGTCTCAACCCTAGCTATACCTTACTGTGCTCCTGTACAGGTGGCAAAGTTCCCAATGAGCAAACAGAAACTGGGCAGGAACCTATTCTAAGGAGGAAATATTCATGCCACCATCCCAGAGGACACTATTCAGCCATTTATCCAGGTGGCCCTAAATTCTGAAAAACTGATAAACATCTCTCTCTGCCTCAAGCTTCTTCTTCTTTAAGGGAGTAGTCTTTATCCATTTTTTCCCCTAAGATTACTTTTCCCCTAAGAAAAGCCCCTTCTAGTTCTTAATCATGTCCTTGGGCAAGTCACTTCACCTTTGTGGGACTCAGTTTCCTCATCTACAAAATGGCTTAGACTAGATGTCTTTTACAACCCTGTCTATAGTCCTTTGATCCTATAACCCATATGTCACTGTTGTTCAAAACCTTTAATACTTCTCCTCTTGCCTGTAGAATAAAATCTAATTACTCTCTCCAAGGATTCAACCTACTTCTCAGACTTTTCTGCCATTATATGACTTGCTGTGCCCAAACTGGTGTACTTGCCGTTCCCCTACTATGCCTTTACACTTTCCTGCTCTCATTCTTTGATTGTGACACATAGAGTAATCTGCCTCTCTTTTCTTGACCTATTTACATCCTCCCTATCCATGCAAGCCTAAATCAAATTCATCTTAATAACATTATAGACTCCAGTTGAAAAAGAACTTAGAAATTACTTAGTCCAATATCTTAGCCATTATTGTAATCCATTTCCTTGAGAAATGGTAATCCAGACTCCTCTGAGCAATAAAGTTCTTACTTATTTTGAGCTGAAATTTGCCCCTTTTTACCTTTCACCATTTATCTGATTTTTGCCCATTGGAGGCACTCAAACATAACCCTTCCTGGAAGGGGAGCTTTATCAGAGTACTTTAAATAGTTGAAGACAATCATGATCACCTCCTCACCCACCTGATGTTTTCTGAGGACATTTCTCTAATTCCTTCAAGTAGTCTTCATATGGTAGAGTTCCTCATGACCTCATTGTTTTGGTTGCATTCTCTTGGACCTCCTCTATTTTGTTTATATCTTGAAAAGAAATATCCCAAAACTGGACATAATGCTCTTAACTATTTCATATAAATTTATATTTATTGACTTTATTTTTTGCTACATATATTTTATATGTACTTGATATCTTCCTCCTTAGAATATAATCTCATTGCAAATAGGTATTGTTTCACTCTTTGTTTTTGTGTCTCCAGCTCCTAGCACAGTGCCCCACGCATGGTGGAGGCTTCATAAACACTCGGGAATTGATTGGCTGGGGTGGTTTTAATGTACTAGAATTCAGTGGAGTATTAACTTCCACCCTGTTTGACCCTCTGTTTCTACTCAGTAAAGGTCATTTTGAATCCTGATTCTGTCATCAAAAATATTGGTCATTTGATCCAACTTTCAGTCAGCCACAGATTTAATAAGTATCACTTTTAGGTGGACATTCAAGTCATGAATAAAAATTTTCATCTGTCAAGCCTTTCATAATGACATCCAGTTCACAATGATTCCTTCCTCGGAACTACTCGAGCACTGGGAATCTTTACCATTTGCTTCGCAATTAGCATGTACTGCCCAGTCTAGTTAGCTGTCTTTCCATGTTTGTATGATGTGACATGAAAGTAATGAGGTGAATTTGTATGTCCCCTGGATTCGCGTGTTACTTTGTAGCACATCTCACACATCTCTTCTTTTAATACATTTTAAGTTTCTTGATATATTCAAATAATAATTCAGCAACCATTTATGGACTATCTGCTATGTACAAGACATAGTACTAGGCACTGGAGGAACTAGAAAGAGGAAAAAAGCACGGTCCTTATCCTCAAGGAGCTTGCACTCTTGTAAGAGAGAGAAAATATAGAAAAGAGAGGTGGGTAGGACTGCTGTGGCAATACCTTTGGTGGCTGCTGTGGGGCATTGTTGCACACTTTTATAGCTGTCAGGTCTGTCACCAGCCAAAGAGAAGGAAAATCAAAATTCATAAAAGGGATGGAAGAGTCCCAGGTAGGTAGGAACCAGGCTTATGAGTTACATGCTGCCTCAATTTTGTGGCCTTCAATATTTTCTTTAGATCATGGGTTCTTTGCCTGAGGCCTAGAAACATTTTTTAAAATACATTTTGATAACTGTATTTAATATAATTGATTTCCCTTACATTCCTATGTATTTTATTTTATGTGTTTAAAATTTTATGCATTAATCAGAAAATAGATTAATAGTTCTTCACCCGACTGCCAAAGGGGTCCATTATACACACAGAAAGGTTAAGAACCACTGCTTTAGAGAAGGGCTTCTGAGGTTTTTCAGTTGCTTTGAAGATGGTTTGGGGAGTTTATTTTGTTTTTAAAATATGTTTCTGCTATCTAGCAAGTCATAGCATGATTCTGGGTCAGGTTATACCACCTGTCAACACACAAGCCTTGAATTTGCCCATATACATCTCTAGTGCCATCCACACCAGTCTAGGCCTGTGGTCTGAATGGAGACTTCCCCCCAAAAGAGGGCTGCATCTGTCAACCTCAGTGTGTCTAGTAGTTTTCCCTGTTGTCAGAAGTGTCAAGAAGAATAAGGCTCTGTGTGTGTGTGTGTTTCTTATGGTTTTCTTTGTTTTTACTTTGGGTGGTGTAGTACATTCTCCTTTGGTAACAAAGGCCACACTTTTTAGTCAGCATCTTGTCTCTTCTCAAGCCTGTGAAGACCTTGTATTCTCCCTCCTCCCAACCACTATCGCCCATTAGATTTTCTACATCTGATGCCTGTTGTACTCCTACTTATCCAAGCCCTTCTGAAAAAAAAAAATTAGAAGCAATGAAATTACACAACCTGCCTACCATTATAAGGGAAGGAAATTTTGGTCAGTTCTATGTAGCCCTAAGAAAGATTACTCAAGAAATAATTGGCTGTTGAGGGATATATGAGAAGAAAAATTCATAGCTACCTTGTCTCCTCTAGCACTAATCCTTCATTCTGTAACCTACATGAGTCTCTTCCTCTGATTATCATTGTAATTACCTAATTGAACACTCTGAGCTACACATGTTTTGAAACCCTGAGACCTTTTTGTGCTGCATTCCATTCAGCAAAGATTTAATAAATGCCTGGTATATCCAAGGCACTGTGCCATGCACTGGGAATACAAAGACCAAAAACAAATTGCCTTCCTTCATGGAGCTTACAGTCCATTGTCTGATTCATGTTGTGCACAGATCATACAAGGCTCAAGAGAGAGCAGTAATAGAAGAGAAGTCAAAAAAGGCTTTATGTATAAGGTCATACATGGTCTTTGCTGTGAAAAAAAGAGAAGGATTCTGGGAGACGTAGGTGAGGAGGATGTATATTTCAGGCATGGCCCAGAGCTGGAAGATGGAATTCTGAGTTAAGGAAATAACTAGGAGAACAGTTTGGCTGGAATTTGAATAAGCAAAAGGGAGTAATAAGTCTAGAATTCTAGATGGGGAGCCAGATTGTAGGGATGTTATCCTCATGACAAAAGGAAGCCACTAATTTTTTTGATCTGAGGGAATGATATGCTATACTTTTGCATTATAAATATTGTTTTGACAGCCAAATGGAGAATAGAGATCGAGGAAAGACTGGAACCATGGAGACTAACTAGATATCAGAGAAAAGTGTCCAGAGGATCATAGAGTCAGAGCTGAAAGGGACCTCTATTGTGACAGGTCAGACAAGAGGAGGTGATAAGGGCCCAAACCAAGGTGTTAGCTGTGTGTGTGTGGAAAGGAGACAGATGCTAGAGGTGTTGTGGAAGTTAAATAGACAAAACGGGTCAAGTGGTTGAATATTGGGGAGGACATGAAGGAAAGGGAAAAATCAACCATGACTCTGAGGTTGTGAATCTAAATAACTGGATGAACAATGGTGCCCTTAATAGAAATAGGGAAATTTAATGGAGGTAGGGAAAGATGATTTCCTTATGGACAGGTTGAGTTTGAGGTGCTGATAAGACCTGTGGGTGGACATGTTTATTAGGCAGTTGGAGACATGGCACTAGAGCTCAGAAGAGAAATTATATCTAGATTCACAGGAACCTGAGGGAGCTGATAGAACCATCAAAGGAGCAAGTATAAAGGGGACAGAGAAGAGGGCTTAGGACATATTCTGAGGGGACACACATGGTAGAGCATGATAGATGTTGATGTAGCAAATGATGGATGGTTTCCAGCAAAGGAGATTGAGTAGAAATGCTCAGAAAGGGAGGAAAAGAACCAGAAGAAAAGAGATTTGTGATGAGAGCCAAGAGAGGAGAGTGTGCCTGGGATGGTACACTATCAATGGAATCAAAAGCTGCAGAGGTCAAGTAAAATGAAAACTTTGGACTTAGAGGTTAGGGTGTGTTATTTTGAAGTGAATATTTTCCAGTGAGTAGTTATATTGGAAAACAGATTTCATGAGTTTGAGAAGTGAAGGGAATGTGTGGAAGTAGAGGCCATGAGTGTGATCAGTGTTTTCTGTTAAGTTGACCGTGGAAGAAAGAAGAGCTGTAGGATGAGAGCTTGGCAAAGTAGCAGGGTCTGTTGAAGGGTTACTTGCAGAGAGAGAGAGAACTTCGACAATAGATTGGACCAGTGGATAATGAGAGTTTGAAGATGAGAAAGCAAGAGAATGACCAAATACCTCAGAATAGGGAGGAAGAGGAGGGGTTCAGGGAATGAGGAAAGGCACTGAGCCCCGTCCCTGTGTCGAGGGACATGAAAGAGTGAGTACTTCATACTAGGGAGAGTGGACAAGAAGGCAGTGTTTCCCCAGGGAAACTTCAGGTTTCCATGAAGGCAGGAAGGTGGAAAGAATATAAAAGGAAGTGTTTAGTTGGTGTTGTTCAGTCACTTCAGTCATGGCCGACTCATTGTGACCACACTTGGAGTTTTCTTGGCAAAGATGCTGTAGTAGTTTGCCATTTCCTTCTCCAGCTCATTTTAGAGTGAGGAAACTGAGACAGACAGGGTTAGGTGACTTGCCCAAGGTCACACAGCTAATAAGTGTCTGAGGGTGGATTTGAACTCAGGTCCTCCTGCCTCCAGGCCTGCTGCTCTATTCACTGTGCCACCTAGCTGCCCCCAAGAGGAAGGGTAGGATGAAATAAAATATTGTAATATTTGGAGCCTGTTCCTGTCTCTTCAGTACCCTGTTAGTCTTTATCATCGGTTAGTCATCAATGCAGAAGTACCCTCAGGAATTGTTCTATTCATTTAAAGAACTAATCATAATTAGAGGAACATCTGATGTTCATCAGATGAACCAACATACCACTTTCCCCTAACCTCCTCTCCCCCAAATAGCATTCCCCAGGGAAATATTAACAAACTTAAATAATGATGATTTCCATTTTCCTGTTTCTAAGTAGAGTTTGCAGAGGAATGGGGGGTGGAGAGATATGTAAATAGGCAACAATTGGCCAACTTTCCCAAGACACCCCAAGATTGTAAAGCACTAGCCAGTGCCTATCCAAACTCCTTCCATCTCAAGAGGGACTGAAATTTTAATCATTGCATTAATTTTTCAGGAACCATGGTGCAAATTTGTAGCACCATCTGGTATCAATTATGAATACAGGAAAGGGAATTGCTGGCAGACTCAGACTGGGAAACTTGTAGTATGAGGCACTTCATGTCAGGTTTCCTAATTGTAAGATGTTAATTCTTTCAAAACTCAGCAACTTTCCCCATTATTGTGCTGCCTGAAGATATGACTAATCTACTCTGTCCCAGCAAGAATTATGTGTAGAGAATTGGGCATGGTTTTGAGTTTTTGTTTTTCTTGTCAATTGTATCTCATTTCCTTTGTTTCTTGTGTTGGGGGTGGTGTCTAGGTTGAAATGGGCCTCCAAGGTTACCTAAAGAGCTTCTGTCCTCACATGTAGTCATAATCCTAGCTCAAGCCACCATCACTTCTCCCCTGGAGTACTCTGGTCTCCCATCTTCAAGTCTCTCTCCACTCCAACTCATCCTCTGATTGACTACTTAGGTGACTTTCCTAACCTGTAGATCTGACCATGTCGCCGCCACCACCACCCCTGTATTTAGTGAGGGGTGGGGGAGGGGGATACTTCTTAACAAATATGACTAGCAAAGCAAAACCACTTAGATTTTTAAAAAATACATTCAGAGGATGCAAGCAAAGGTAGGTAAGAGAAATAAAGGCAGAAGCATGGTACAGCCCTCTGAGAAGAGTAGCAATAATATTAAAAGATAAAATTGACTGAAGCTCAAAGAAAGTTAGGGACAACTGAAAAGGCTGGGGTTTTTTTAAATTGTATTATAGAAAAGAGGACCAAAGAAGGGATTGGACAACTGGTGAGGGTGGATGGGTGATGGTAACAGATAATTGAGAGAAGACAGAGCTACTCAAAGCTTATTCTGCATATTTTTTTCTCTGCCGAGAAGACTGATCTTTGAACTGGAAAATGAAGAAAAATGCTCATAGAGAGTTGATATCCAAGATAAGTAAGAAGAAAGTAAAATAGTATCTAGTTATCCTTTGTAAAGTCAGGTCACCAGGTCCAGAGGAGCTACATCTGAGAGTGGTAAAAGAACTGGCTGATGAGATTACTGAATCCCTGTCACTGATCTTTGAAAAATCATGGAGGCCCAAGAGAATCATTAAAGAAACAGATAATTAATAGCTTCAGTAAACCATCAGGATACAAAATAAATCCACAAAAATCATCCATTTGTCTATATAGTAATAACAAAATCCAGGAGGAAATAATAGGGAAATCCCTTTCAAAATAATTACAGAGTGAATAAAAAATGTCTGGGAATCAAGCTATAACATATTCAGGACTTAGGTAAATACAGTTATAAAGTTGTAAATAAAAAAAGAGAATGACAATTAAATAATCATTGTTCATAATTGGGTTGAATACTAGTATAGTATCAGTGATGGTACTGCCAAAATTAATTTACAGATTTAGTGCTATACCATTTGTACTACCAAGGGGGTACTTAGTAGGACTCAACCAAAATAATAGCAAAATTGACTTAGGGGAAGAAAAAGTCTAGAATTTCAAGGGGAAAATGGAGGGCGGGGTGGAGTAGAAAAGAAGACAGAGTAGCATTTGCAGACGTAAAATTGTACTGGAAAGAATCATCAAAAGTATTTAGCGGGGCAGCTAGGTGATGCAGTAGATAGAATATCGGCCCTGGAGTCAGGAGGACCTGAGTTCAAAATCCGGCCTCAGACAAATAACACACACTATCAGTGTGACTCTGGGCAAGTCACTTAACCCCAATTGCCCTCATCAAAAAAAAAAATTAATCAAAAAAAAGTATTTAGCACTAGTAAAAAATGATGATGATGATGAAGTAGGTCAGTAGAACAGGCTAGATAAGCAAGGAAATGTTAGGTGAAGGAAAGTTAGTTTGAAAAAAAGAGATTTGTAGGGGCTCTCTTCAGATATTTTAAGGATAGTCACATGGAAGGGGGAATCAAAACTATTCTGCCCACTTGACAAAATGAGGGATAAAAGCTGCAAAGAGGAAGATTTGGGCTTGAGGTAAGGGGAAGAACTTCCGAATAAATCAGAGCTGTCCCAAAGTGGAATTGCCTGCCTCAGGAACTAGCGGGTTCTCCTTTGCTGGAAGTCTTCACACCAAGGCTGGATGACCATTTGTCAGCTCTGTTTAGAGTAAACTCTCATTACCGATAAAGGTTGTATGATAGTTGGCCTCTGAGGGTCTCTTGTTTTGTGGTATATTACAGACTCTAAAGGCAAAGATTTTAATAAACACAGAGAGATCACTATGGACTATAGTTGAGATTAGAGGATGAGGATGTTAGCTGGCCTTTGTAATGCAGGTAGGATTAAGATAAGCAGCAAGAACTACTTATTTAAAGAGCACTCCTGGTGGAAAGAATAGCATTGACAAAGTGTGTGGAGGCAGAGGTGACCATGGCTTGTGTAAGGAACAGGAAAAGATTGACCTGACTTAAACCTTTGTGGAGAATTTCATGTTGGATAATAGCAGGATATATGTTTGGTTAGGTCAGATTATGGAAAATGACAGGTGTTGAAAGAAAGCAGCTAATTAGAATATCCATCCTTTTCATTAGCCATAAAAAGCAACATATCCAATCTGTAGCATTGGCCATGTGCAGGTGACATGGCAGTATCTTACTGCGGTGGCAGCGTGGGCCAACACACAGAGATTTGCATGGTGGTGGTTAAATTTGGCTCAAGGGGAAAAACAGAATGAACAGCAAACTCCTGGTGACTTTTTTTTTTTGTCTTCAAAAATGATTTTTCAGGCAGGAAGGGGGTTGAAGGCAGGGTTAGAAATAGCTGTGTGCCTGTTTCCAGTTGAGCAGGTTTTGCAGATGTGCACTGGGATAATTAAAGGTTTGCTGCTCAGTCCTACATAGTTTTGCTAAAGGAAAAAACATGGTCTGCCTGTCCCAGCTATGGACAAAATCTTTTGTTGCTAGTGTGGGAGGAAAAAGCTACCTGGCTCTAGGCACTGACTGTCATTTGTGTTGGGGGAGGGGGGGGGGGGGCGTGAGTGAAGGCAAAAATATTGCTTCCAGATTATCCCAGAGGGGCAGCATTTATGCTGTGAGGTTGGCATGTCTCCATGTCCTCCTCTCATGAGGGGAAAAAAAAAGATCCCAAAGCCATTAGAACTTTGGGAAGGTTTTTCATCCAGTTCTGTATCCTTGACTAAGTGAAACCTGTTGTTGAGCTGTGCAGGTGGAAGTATTTTGCAGAGGCGCTATGTGGGCAAGTATATATTCTTAGCTCTTGTTTTCTTTTTGGAGTTTACATGGCATCTCTCACCGTACTTTTTAGCATCTCGTAAGTACTTTCTCCCCAGCCCTTTCTTTCATCTTTATAACATCCCAGGGAAGGAATTTGATGCCAAGAATGAGATTTTAAGGTTCAGAGGAGACAGATAGTTACATAGCCACCATGTCACTGATCTGAGATTAGAACTTCTGAACTTTGGACACCCAATGCAACGCAGCAGACTTTGTTTTAGCTTTCTTCCCTCGCCTTCTTGAGACCCTTCTTATTCCTAACTGTGCTTCATATTGATCTAATAAGGATAGACGCATTAGTCAGAAGCAACTCAGTGGTCCTCAGAGAGGGATTCAAAGTAGTGACTTGCCTCATCAGAATTCCCCAGTGAGCCGAGAAAACAGTAGCTACCTCAGCAGCCGCAGTGACTTAGAGGCAAGGCTGTGGACTCTCAAGGCCCAGCCAACCATGCATTTCTGTAAGTTTTCTGTTTTCCAAGTAAGCAGGGATTTTGAACTGCCAGAGCTATGAGTCCAACCCTACAAAATGTTCTGCGTCGGGGCACTACGAGTGACTGGAAAGGTTTTGCGAGGCTAACCTATGTACCGGGGGGCCAGTGGTCAGGGACAAGTACAATTTTAGCAGTGTACTTATTTTTTAATTAACCCATATAGCCTCCTATTTTTTCCTCTTTCCCTTTTTTTTCCTCCAGAATGTCAAAGTGCCTTCCAACTGGGCATTGTTATGTAACTTTTACCTATATGAACAGTGAAAGCATCTGTCTGGGGGTGAGAAACCAGTGGAGGTCCTACCTTGCAATTTTAGAGCCAAATATATAGCATATGTGCCAAAGAAAAATGGAGATCAATTAAGGAGACCAGATATAGAAAAGACGTTTAAAAAGGTTTTTGAAAAATATGACTAAAAAACCTTCAAAGGGTCCAAAGATTTATAATGTTGCCTTTCAAGCAAGTTCAGCTTCCTTCAGGAAAGGAGAGACCCCAAGAGGTAGCTGTATGTATGTAAGTATGTATGTATGTATGTACATATGTCTTTATGGCAGCTAGGTGGCGCAGTGGATAGAGCTCCTGGCCTAGAGTCAAGAAGACTCTTTTTTCTAAGTTCAAATCTGACTTCAGACACTTTCTAGCTGTGTGACTCTGGGCAAGTCACCTAACCCTGTTTGTCTCAGTTTCCTCAGCTGTAAAATGAGCTGGAAAAGGAAAAACTATCCCAGTATCTTTGTTAAGAAAACCTCAAAAGGGGTCACAAAGAGTTGGACATGACTGAAACAACACAACATCTGCATATACGTATATATAAATAAATTGATAGACAAGTGGAGAGAGAGAGAGAAAGCCAGACCAACTTTAGAAAACCAAAAGAAATGAGGATGGGGGTGGGAAGGAAATGAAAATTTGAAAAATGAATCTGCTGAAAAGGATAAAGGATCTGACTCAGCATCTTGGTTAGTGAACTGTATCATTATTCATGCTTCAAAGCTTGTTTTATTTTAGTTGGCTGGAACATAGCTCAAATACGGGGTTGGGCAAGACCCAAAATGTTTTGGTTAACAATATTCTGAGGTAGAAGATGGCTAATACTATTTAGGTATACCCTCACCCTCATCAAAGCCAAAAAGTAGAACACCTATATTTTCAAATCAGATGAACTACCAAGTGACAGTAGAATTGCTTTAAAAAAAAACAAAAAACCAAGCATTCCTTTCAAAAGCAAACGTGATTTGCTTTTGAAAAACTCAATATATTCCATGAACATAAAACAACTTTTAGAGTAGAATTAGGTAGGAGTCCGACCCATTTTAGATTGTTTCTATAGTAGGGGCTTAATAAATGCTTGTTGACTGAGTGACCGATCAAAGTAGTCTAACATTTTTGCCTTTAAAATCCTCATTTGCGGGAATCTGAAGGGTAGCACTGTTGGATACATCTAGTCAATAAATATTTACTGTGCCAAGAATTATGAGGTTACAAACAAATAGAAGAATGGATTCCTGCCCTTAAGAATCTAACAGTCTAGTTGAAGACATAGGACATAAACATTTGTTGTTGTTCAGTCATTTCTGACTCTTTGTGACTCCCGTTTGGGGTTTTCTTGGTAAAGATACTGGAGTGGTTTGCCCTTTCCTTCTCCAGCTTATGTTATAGATGAGGAACCAAGGCAAACAGGGTAAAGTGACTTGCCCAGGGTCACACAGCTAGTAAGTATCTGAGACCAGATTTGAACTCAGGAAGATGAGTCTTTTTAACTTCAGGCCTGGTGCTCTAGCCACTGTGCCACCTACCGGCCCTTTATTTAACACCAGTGTTTAATAGCAGCTAAAGAACTATCACAAGACGGTGTGTAATAAGGATGAAATTAGTGGGTATAGATTGCAAATATTATAAGTTAAAGGGAAGATGAAACTACTGTGAACTAAAAAGGTATCATGGAAGAGGTGAGAGTTGAGCTGGGCCCTAAAGGATAGCAATATTTAACTAAGTAAAGAGGAAGGGTGGGTACCACATTTCGGGGAACAAAATAATTCTGCCTACATGTCAGTTTTATCATTAAAATATCTTGGAATTTTACCAGGGATTCTTAACCTATGAACTTTTTAAAAATCATTTTGATAATTGTATTTCAATATAATTGATTTCTTTTATAATCTTATGCATTTTGTGCATTATGGGAAGGGGTCCATAGGTTTTCCCAGAGTGCTAAAGCATTCCATAAGACACAAAATGTTAAGAACTCCTGCTTTAATCCTTAAATTACCGCCACCACCGTTTTCTCTCTGTTTCTGTCTTTCTCTGTTTTTTTCTCTGTGTCTCTGTTTATGTCTCTCTCATGCATACACACACACACACAGCTACTGATGTGCTTTACTCTACCTTCCTAATTAATTCCCTCTTTCATTTTCAGTATTTCCAAACCTTTAGCCCCTGTCTTTGAAGACTAGCCCCATCTCTCAGCTCCATGTGGGGTCCCATCTAGGAATGCAAAAGAGCCCCTTCAGCAACTCAGGAAGTCAGAAGAGTCTTTCAGTGAGAAATAATTGTATTTTCTCAATGGTCCCTGGGATATCCTCACTTTAAAACCCTTTCTAAGATGGTAAAGGGTAATAGCCACAACCTGTACTCCTGGAAAATGTACTTAAAGGACTGGAATATTGGAAATTTGTCTGGCCTGTGCCCCTGAACATCATCCTCCCCTGAAGCAAGTCTTTAAAAATCTGGGTTGTTAGGATTGAAGATCAGGGTGAGTTGCAAAAGGAATTGAAATAACAGTGGCCAATCAGAGGGGGAGAAAGATGTCATTTCTGTAACTGGCTACTTGGTTTGAATTAGTGTGTGGGGAAGGTAGGAGTAAAGTACCATGTCAGTTAATATTCCCATTTCTTTTCAGACAACTCTAAGATTATCCCAAGCTCTTTATTGATAATAACAATATCTTATTAAGATTTGGATGGTACTTTACACACATTTTTTTCATTCAATCTTCCCAACAACCTTTTGAGTTATGTACTTCAACTCTTATTGCTTCCATTTTTTAGATGAAGAAACTGATTCTCAAAATGATTTATATTTTGTCCATGGTCACATAGTGACTGTATGAAGTAGGATTCAAATCCCAGTCTTGACTTCCTAAAAGTCACAATACTCTTTTCATCATACCACATTGCTGCTCTTTTTAAAAATCAGAGTTGCATGAGAGAAATGTTGATTAACTTCCTAATTCTTTATTTCTCCTTAATTTCTTCCCAGCATTCTTTCCATTTTAGTTTAATTAATTTAGTGTCACAGAAGTATCATCTCATAGAGCCACATTCATTAGAACTACAAAAGACCTCAGGTACTGCACCCGCTTTATAGATAAGAAAACTTGTCCATCTAGGAGGAGTGACTATTCAGGGCACATAGCTAATGTCAAGAACTATAGGCAAGACCCAGATCTCCTGACTTCAGTTTTACCAAGTCAATAGAGCTTACCCCTGCCCCAACTTGAAGAAGGAGAAATTAATATCATTATTGCCACATACTCTCCCAGGGAGGGACGATCCTGGTTTAATTATTAGCTATTAAAAATGCATAGTGGGAAAAAAATTTTTTAATTTTAAAAAAAATTTTTAAAAATGCATAGTGGGCGGGGCAGCTATGTGGTACAGTGGATAGAGCACCGGCCCTGAAGTCAAGAGGACCTGAGTTTAAATCCAGCCTCAGACCAAACACTTGACACTTACTAGCTGTGTGACCCTGGGCAAGTCACTTAACCCTAATCGCCTTTAAAAAACAAACAAAAAAAAGAACTAGAATCAGTTAGAGAATGTCTATAAGTGCTCTACGATCTCTCTAAAATGCATGAAGTCATTTCAGGGCACCTAGGTGGCGCAGTGGATAGAGCACTGGCCCTGGATTCAGGAGGACCTGAGTTCAAATTCAACCTCAGACACATAACACTTAGTAGCTGTGTGATCATGGGCAAGTCACTTAACCCCATTGCATAACCAAAAAAATTAAAAAATTTAAAAAAATGCATAGTGGGGCTTTGCCTTTGTATTCTTGGGTATAGGGATGTATCTCTTCGCTTCTCTGGCCTTGCCAACACCTGGCAACAGTAAAAACTCATCACACATATCCCCACTGGTTCCTCTGGAGCCATCATCTCCTCGTCTGCCCAGCAGCCACAGCCTGTGGCAAGCACGTTAGTTGCCACACTTTGTGGAAAGCAGCTTCTAAGTCATTTCAACAGACATTTACTGAACACCTTCAATGTTTGAGGCACCCTACTTGGCACTGCAGATACAGAGATGAAAAATGAAATATACTTGTGACTCCACGTCCTCAAGGATCTTAGACTCTAATAGGGGAGATAAAGCATACAGACAAACAAGCAGAAAGTGCTGATGCAAAAGTGAGGTCCCAAGTCATGCTCTAGCAAAATCTTAGTACCATGAGTTCATTTTCAACTAGAGGGGCATGGAAATGGGGGGAGGAAGCAGAGGTCAAGTAGATGTCATGGAAGGAATGACTCCTGAGCAGGGAAAGAAGAAGATTTAAACAGGTGATGATGATGATGACGAAGATGATGATGAAGATAAAGGAATAACATGCATAGTATGACCTGTAGTTCTATGGATGCAGATGAGAGCAGGGCAAGAATAAACCTCTTGACAGGGAACTTTCTCACTCTCAGTATATGAATTAAGAGATTCCCAGAGAGCCAGCAGCCACCATCATGCAATGGAAAGTGCTGGGCTCAGCATCAGAAGGTTCAAACCTTAGCTGTGCCTCTTGCTACTTGTGCAGCCTAGCCTGAGTCACCCAGTTCCCTTCCGTCTTTCAGTCTATGACTCTGTGATCATCTTTTTGTTTTGTTTTGGTGATATGTTGATAAATACATTACAAGTATTTATGGTCATCTCCACTCCACGAGAGGTCTTTTGTAACAAAAGTAAAGCATTAAGTAAAACAAATTACAGCTAGGTGGCACAATGGACTCCAAGCCTGGAGTCAGGGAGACTCCTCTTCCTGAGTTCAAATCTGACCTCAGATACTTACTAGCTGTGTGACCCTGGGTAGGTCACTTAACCCTGTTTGTCTCAGTTTCCTCATCTATAAAATGAATGGAGAAGGAAAGGCAAACCACTCTAGTATCTTTGCCAAGAAAACCCCAAGTGGGGTCACTGAGAATTGGACATGACTGAAATAACTCAGCAACAACAAAAACAAAGAATACAGTGACCATATCTGAAAATGCATGCAATATTCCACATTGGTAGCAACCCCCCACTCTATTTTAAAAATGTTTTTTATTAGCAAATATCCCTCCCTTCTACCTCCTGCACCATTTGAAAGAAAAAGAAAAGAACACATTCCTTTCAACAAATATGCAAAGTCAAGCAAAACAAATTCCCTCTTCTTTGCTCATCTTAGAAAGTAATCTACTGCTTCTCAGTAAGCTTTGGCTTCTTCTAGTTGGGTGGTTGTCAGACTTCTACAAGGGTTGTTTTACTCATGTCCTTACCTCCTTGACTTGGAGCTTTCCCCTTACGGGAAATCATGTGTCTTAGGTTCTAGTCTCAAATTCTACTAATTGTATGAGTCTGCCTACTTGTTCTTATGTATGTACAGTGACTTTCTTATGCTGGACACTGAATAGTAAGACCAAGTCTTCCCAGGTTAACATATAACATGTAAGGCCAGTATTGCATATTTCCTTAGGCTAAAGAAACTGAATGGATTATTCAATGGGATCCTCCATAGTTCTCCCTGGAATATAATTGGAAAAAGTTATAAATACATTCCTGAGACCTGGTTCTGGGGGCACTAGCTAAGGAATGAGTACACTAGCTCATGGCAATTTTTTCTGGTCTGGTCTATGATCCAGTGAACAAATACTGAGGTGAGTGATGAGTTTAAGGAATATTGCTCCTCCCTTTAGCACATTTCATCCCTTTTGTGTCCATGTTCCCTGATCGACATGTAATGTTCTTCATTACTGTGTGGCCATAATTTCCTCCTTCTTGTCTGCACAGCTGGGCAAGAGAGGACCAGCCGCCAATTTGTGTCCAAAATAAAGGTTCTGACCCTGTTGGTTTTCTTTGGCTTCAATTGGCTTCTCCACAGTGGAGGAAATAGACCAGAAATTATGAAAGGAGCTGGAAAGGAATTTAAGACCCGAAATTGCCTGCCTACACGAGTTTGTTTGATTTCTTTGTACACTCTTTATGATCATGGTAGTCAGCAAGCGCGGGAAAGGAGGCCTGCTATACCCACTGGGAGCATGTTGGTTGGAGAAGGCCAGGCAATTTTGAAGTTGACTCACTACCATTCTTTAAAGACCAATTACACATATAGCCCTCGATTATGACTTTCAGGCTTAGCAAAGGTCAAAATAGTTAAGACAGGATAGAATACTGCTTTCAGCAAAGCCTTTTGGAGACTGGAGATGAAAGGTTCATTTAGACATTTATTTATTCAGTCAAACATGTTTTAAGCATGTACTGTTTGCAGGGAATTCTGAAGTGCTGTAGAAAATACAACTATCCAGTTCCTGACACCTAGGAACTTACCATCTTTTAGGGAACGTGGTACAAATATAGAAATAACTATGAAACAAAATGAATTTTGTAAGTTAGGTACTGCTGTGGTGAAGGGGCAGAAAAATGGAATTTAGTCAGATTTCTGGCAAGGCTGGGGTGAGGGGGGCAGGACAGGAGGAAAGTGGTGGACTGGCCAAAAAGGCATACAGGTAGGTAGGTCTGGAAGTATGCATAGGACTTCAATAAGTAAGGGAGAAGAAGAAGGCATTCCAGGACTGGGAGTAATATGAGCAGGTTGGGGAAACCTAGGACCTGCCTAGGAACTGATGAACAGTCCAGCCGGCTTTGAGATTTAGGTTGGATTTCTTTCTATAAAGATTCATTAAATCTTTTCTCTCTCCTTACTGCTTCAAATCTCATACCATCCTCATATCCTGTCCTTCCAACTTTGCCCCATAGCCAACTCAGTATGTAGAAAGCAGCTTTTCTACCCAATTCCCAGCCCCTCCTAACATCTGCCTTTTAGATTCTCTCTCTCTTTGCTCCGTTTTCCTTCTGTCTGCATTAGTATGTCCCCTGCAGGCCCCACAAGTCTTCAGCTCCACTGAAAACAAGAAGAATAGTAAATACAAATAATCTCACAGTCTCAGTGGGTAGGATTTGTCCTCCTTTCCTTTTTTGTAGAAAAGCTAAATCTAGACATTTAAGTATCCATTGGCCCCATCATTCATTATAGTGCAAAAGTATAGAAGTATAGAAAGCAGACAATGTGATTCTTACACACACACACACACACACACACACACACAGCCCCTCTCCCCCCAGTACCTTTGTCAGGTGATGGGAAGATTTCCTCTATTTTCTTTCTAATTTACTCTAATTGAAAAGCAGTCCCATCCCAAAGCCCATTCTCCTTTCTCCTGGAGTATTAATTATTCTCACATCTTCTTTGATTCTTTGATCATTGAAAGGAACTAGGCTACTGTCTGTGTGAGAGCAGACAGCTCAGAAACTCCACTTCTCACCCAAAGCTTTCCCAACAGGGGGACCATATGTGAGAAAATCTCATGATATAAATATTTCTTTGCATCATCCCCTGAGATATTTCCCCCCACCAGGGAAGGGAGGCAGGGCAGCAGAAAAGTTCAGATGCCACCTGTGGATTTTCTTTCTTTCTGCCTAGTTCAGCCAGGATACAATGAAGGTTACCAGATTTTATGCAAGGAAAACAAGGCCCCATTTCTTTGGCATACACAGGAGGGTAAGGTCAAGTGAAATTTACTATATATTCATATATATATATCAATATATATATTCTTCTTCTTCCTTCCCCTGCCTCCTGCCTCCACTCCAAGATACCCTTTGTCATACAGCATATGCTTTCTGTTTTCCAGATATGGCATAAAGCAGCATGCTCAGAATTAGTGGATTTCCGTGAGCCCTCACCCCAGTCTCTCTGTCCACTTGTACTCAACAGATCTATTCAGTTCCTTTCATAAAGCAATTTCCTGTTGAGTTCCCTTTCTCCTTCACTTACTTCCCCCAGAGCTAGAGTTGTTTGACAGTCTTTAGCTATTGAAAGGAGAATGCAGAATCATGAACTTAGGGCTTGAATTTTAGCTGTGGGCCATGTTGACACTCTCTGGGATTTGCACGAGATTTATAACTCTTAGATTAGATTTCAGTACTACCTCTGCTGCCCTTGGGTGTAGACATGACCTTCAAGTCTTTTTTTTTTTTCTTTACTCTTAAACCAGTCTTGCAAATAAGTACAGGACATTTGCCAGCCTGCTTTTGCTCCACAAGGTACACGTATAGTGGATTAAATGAAATCAGGTTCTAATGAAGGAATTCCATGCTCACTCAGCATAGATTATGACTTGATTGAGGTGAATGACTATTATTAAGGCTATATAAGTATTTCTCTGCTACCTTTTTCTGTTAAATAACTGGATCACAATAATTTTAGCTTTTCATTTCATTTCAGCAATTATTTTCTTGTGGCTCACTAATATGAAGGTAGTTACAGTTAGTCAACCATTGTGGGATTCTGAGGCAGAATTAGAAGTAGTAAATGGGTGAAGATGAAGAGGGGAAAAAACAAAGAGATGGAAATTAAGGATAATAGATTAAAAAATGAAGAAGAAGAAGAAGAAGAAGAAGAAAGCATGTTTGAAATTCTGCTGTGTCCAGCTTTCTAAATAGTTTGTAGCATTTGACTTCTGCTTAACTAGGATTCAGCTGGCTCATAGTGACAGGTAAGATTGAATCCCTGGGGTAACAAACTAAAGTCTTGCGTGAAGAAGTCTTATGAGAAATCATCAATACCTCCTGCTCCCTGACATGTTCCATGTGAAGGAAATGCTGATATTGATTCTTTCCCAGCTTCTCATCTTTGAATTTAGGATTCTAGTCAACTGGACCTTGACCCTGCCATATTCTCTTTGGCCATAACTTGGACCATGCCATCTTTCCTCAGGAGAATTTTCCCCTTCCGTTCTCTTGATTGCCTTTGTTCCCAGGCTTGGGTTAGTTCCATCATCCCCCTTGCCCTTACCCCCTGGGGCATGGATTTGATGAGACGGTTCCCCAAATCACTGATTATTTTGAAGTTTCCATCATTCATGGACCTATTTTTGTTGTTGTTGTTGTTGTTGTTCAGTTGTTTCAGTCACGTCCAACTCTTCATGACCCCATTTGGGGTTTTCTTGGCAAAGATACTAAAATGGTTTGCTGCTTCCTTCTCTAGCTCATTTTACAAATGAGAAAACTGAGGCAAACAGGGTTAAGTGACTTGCCCAAGGTCATATAGTTGGTAAGTATCTGAGGTCGGATTTGAACTCAGATCTTCCTGACTCCAGGCGCTCTATCCACTGAGCCACCTAACTGCCCCTAATTATTTTAGTGCAGTGGAAAGAGGACTGGATTTGTAGTAGAAGGACCTAGTTTTGAATCCTAGCCATGCCACTTACTAAGCTGTATTTCCTTGGCAAGTCACTTAATCTCTGGCCCTCTGTAAATTAGAGATTTGAACTATCGGACTAGGTCCCTTCTAGCTCTTAGCGCGTAATCATCTGCATCTTTGATCTTACCATGTGGGTTTGAGGGAGGAAAGCAGGGATGTGCTTGCTGAGTGACCCTGGACAAGTCCCTTAACCTCCCTCAGTCTCTTCATCTGTAAAATAAGAGACTAGAGGGCCTTTGAGATCCCTTGTCACCTGTCTAGATCTTATGATCCCAAGTCCTCTGAGGTGGAAGCTGCCTGATGGATGTAGTAGAAAGAACTGTGTGAGAGTCAGAAGGCCTGAGCTTATGTCCTGCTTCTGGCGCTGAACTAAGTAGCCCTGTTGCCTTGAGCAAGTCATGGAATGATTCTTGGTCTCTGGTTGCCTACACACACACACACACACACACACACACACACATCTGATGGCCTGTAAAAGAGGGATAACGTTATTTACACTGCCTACCTCACAAAGTTCTTTGGAAGCTCAAATGAAATAAACTGCTTTGTAACTGTAAAGCATCACCTATACATAAGTAATTTTCACTGTTATCCTTTGCCTGCCTTCTTCCTCTCTTCTTCCATTGATAGTTTTTGAGTCCTCATGTTCCCAGAGAGCTTTTTGTCTCATAACTCATTCCCTCTTGACACTGAACAGATGCTTCCCTGTCAATTAACCTTGTCACTTTTTCTAGCTTTACCTGGGCCCTTTTCTGAATGTTCTGAGTTTCTAAACTCTATTTCATTAGAAAATTTAAATGAAGTTAAACTGTGATTGAAGTTTCCTGCTGTGCAGAAAGAGGTAATTAGATATGAACATCAGGTAGGCAGGTGTGATCTCCCAGGGAAATGGGCTACTGAATACTCAATCGTACGTCCCCAAAATAAGGCAGATCATTGGGTAACCACACGGCAATCCCAGAGGTACGTTGGCTGCAGGAAGAGCTATGATACATTCCAAGAATACCTTAGCAAGAGTACCTAGATGTAAAGAGCAGCTGTTGGTGGTACTTCTTTCTCCCTAGCCCTCTAGCCAGTTGTGCAGTACAAATGGAAGGATAATAAGATCTTTTCCTCTCTTGGGCCTGTCTGCCTTGCGGCAGTAGTAAATATTCTCACTCAAGCAAAAGCCCTTAGCAGATCTGGTTGGATCCGTGCCACCTAAAACCAGCTGGTATAGCTTGGGGATGGTGGTAAGCTTGTGGATTCAGCTCTCCTATTCTCTAAATTGAGTTCCTCTTGAGTGAGTTTCTCATATCTAATATTTGTTGCCCAGCCATCCCAAATCTCTAAAATACCTCTTTGTTAACATGTGTATTTCACTGAGTGTGTCAATATTAGGCAGGTATGATCAGGGTTCAAGTGGCAAATTAGAAACATGGGTCATAGAATCAGAATTGGAAAATATTCTGGTCTTGGCTGTATCTGAAGTAAGGATCCTCTCTAATCTTCAGTGAGTTGTCCAGCTTCTTCTTGAAGACTTCTGGGGATAAGAAAGTCATTAATTTCAGGGAAAGCCCATTCAATTTGAGATAGCTCTTCTTTATGTTGAGTGGTAATATACCTGCCTTTAACTTTTGGTCTAAGTTCTAATCTTTGGAGCCAAGACTAATAAGTCTTTTTGTTTTGTCCGTGACAATATCATGAGAGACTTTGTCAAATACCTTGTGGAAATTCCAATTGGACTATTTATATTGCATTCTCCTAATTTATAGTTTGCTTCTTCATCAAAATCATTGAAAGTGGGCCAGCAATTGAATGTGTAATTTTTTTCAATATCTTACCAATTTAAGAATGTCACCCACACAATCTAAGAATGTCACACACACATACACACACACACCTGCTGCCCTGTAAAAGGGGGCTATATTATTTACACTGCCTTCCTCACAAAGTTCTTTGGAAGCTCAAATGCAATAAACTATGTGACCTTTTTAGTGGCTCCTTATTGCCTCTAAGATAAAAAACCAGTTCTTCAGCCTGGCATATAAAGCCCTTTCAGTTTGGTTCTAGCCTACCTTTCTAGTCTTACTGCATATTACTCCTCTTCATAGTCTCTACATTCCAAGCAAGGTGGCCTATTTGCTGTTCCCTGGGCTACACACTCCATCTCTGGTTCCAAACCCTTGCAAAGAATGCCTGTAATGTGCTCACCTTTGCATCTTGGTATCCCATTTTCCTTAAAGGCTCAGATCATGTCTGGTTCCATCTGTGGGAAACATTTCCTTATTCCTTTATTTGTTCTCTCTCCCTCTTACTCAAATTCCCATATGCATAATTATTCAACAAGCATTCAGCCAGAATTTAATAAGTACCAGTTATGTGCAAGACAAGAACTCTTTTCATTTTATCTGTATGTCCAGAACCTAACACAACCTTGCATACAGGAGGTGCTTAAACACTTGTTAGTTGGAATTGGATGTAATTAGTCTTAAACTGGTGACTAGAACTTGTTTAGGAGAATAAGATGCTCATTTTCTATATTCTTTATTTATCTTGGATCCTGATTACCTCTTGATTATTTTTGTTCCTTTTGCCATTCTGAAAAACATTTGTTTTAAAGGAACAAACAAAAGCAAAATAGGAATTTGAGTAGTTCTACTTTCTCTCTTCCATTATCACTAAACAATAGGCTTACAGTATATTTCTTGTTTTTCTTCAATGTAACTTATGTATTTTTAAAAGACTTTCCTGTCATTTTTAGCATTCCTAACAAGTCATAGATTGTATTGAGATTTAGTCTACTTAACAATTTTCTTTAAGATCCATACTCATTAACATCTTTAAAACACAGCCTGTTTTTAACTTGAACCCAGCAAAGAGCTAGCTGTGCAGCCACATCAATCTCTTTGGCCAGCTGCCCCTTTTATTTGTCACCATTGTTATTTACTGTTACATCTTTGGAATCTTTTCCATTCCTTTTTTTATTCTTATCCTGGAAGAAGAAACATGTGAGTCTCAGCTCACATATCAAAATGAAAAACAACAACAACAAAAAAAAAAAACCAAGTACCTGGTCTTATATTTTGGCTTGCCTAATTTTGGGGACAAATGTGACAGCAGTTGGCCTCTAGTTCAGCCATTTTATCAAGATCCTATGTCACTTTTTTTTTTCTCTTTCGATTATGGAGTGAGGGAGGCAGTTTATACCTGGCTTTACCATTTGGGCTAGTCAGTAGCCCCTATATTTCCTTATCTATAAAGTGAGGGCATAGCCTAGATTACTGATGTCCAAGGTTTCTTCCTGGTCTAAAGTTTTATCTCCGGGAAAGGACTGAACTGCCTTCCCTTTTCTCTGAGAGAAAGAGAGAGAGAGAGAGAGAGAGAGAGAGATATACACACTGATGGAGCTGTCCATAATTCTTGGTGCTGACCAAAGATACTAAGAATTTATCAAGCCACCATGGACCTATCCTTTGGGTGGCAGCAAATGAATAGCAGAGATGATTTCTCTTAAAAGCAGGAACTTCACATTGACCTTTTAAAATAAATCAGGTCTCGGGGAATTCAGCCAATTTTGCTATTTTGATAGAACGTACTGACTGATACCTCAAGTCATTTGTGGTCTAAGGTTTAGTGGTTTTACTCAAGGCTGCTGGCCATTAGAGTAAGCTCCTGAATGGAACACAGCATTCTTGTGTCCTTTATCCCAACAGTGACCTCTACTATAAACCTCAACTATTATATGCTCATTCACTCAGAGTAATGTCTAATTCCAAATAAAACCCTCTCTCAAATCACCCAGAAAGAATTTTCTAATAAGTTTTGTAGGATTACTTTAAAAGTGTGCCTCTTGATATATTAAGAGTACAAACTCAGTCCCCACAATAATTTATAACAAAAATTGGGTAATTCAAGTGATGTTTTATTTTAAATAAATGACTGGTTATGGATTGTTCTTGTTTGTAAATTGGAAGAGACTAGAGAAAGTGAGACCAAATATAAGGAAATCTTGTCACTCTTCCTCTTCCATCTCTCTCCCCCTTTTGGCAAGTAATCAGGACCATTCACAGCACTTTGTCTGAAGAAACAGGCTTGTTAAGTACTCCAGTCTCCTGCTGTAACAATGAGATCTCAGATAGCCAGGACCACTTTAATTTGAATTTGCCTTTTTTAGGTCCCCTGAATTTCAAATGAAGGAGTTTTGAATATATGCTGACTTAAAAGACTCATTTCTTTAGCAGAGGCAGATGGAGTTTCATAAGCATTAAAATCTGAATGATTCACAATGTGTACTCATATTCTTGAAAGCATGTTGCATCTCTTCCTCCATTGCAGAGGTGGGGGGGGTTAAAGTGTATGTTATTACATATTCTGTAATATGGTTGATGTGTTTGTTGGTTTTACTGGGCTGCTTTTTCATCTTTATTTTTAAATCTATATTAAAAGGAATGGCTTCATGGGCAGAAAGAGAGATATATCTGGAAATTAATGTGATATAAAAACAAATGGCATATTTTAATCCCCCCAAAATGAGGGGAAAAGAACATTATATACCTACCTATTCTTTCCTCATCTGAAAAAAAGTGAGTGTAATGAGCAGCTAGGAAAATAGAATAATTGGAAGTCAGCAATTAGAATACCCTTAAATTCACAATATCAGATATAGAAGGCATGGCTAGTTAGATAGCATTTTGTCTGATAAAAGATCTTGGAATTTTGTTGGACTGAAAACTCAGTAAGAGTGAGCAGTGTGATTTGACACAACTTGGCCAAGCCCTGCTCAAAACCAGAACAAACTCCTCTTCTTCCAGATGTTCCAGACTGGTCTGAAGGAGCAATAGGACCAGCCCCTGCTATGGCTGGCAAGCAGGGTAGAGAAAAACTATTTCTTTGTATGGTGTGCCTCGCTAGACTTCCAGACCTACTAGAAGGCATGGGGGATTAGGAAAGATTTGGTTGCCCCTTATAACCATGTCACTGCTAGACTTACTTCATATCATGCCTGGGACACTACTGGGACACTGTCCAGAAACACACCAACTCCTACTCATACCTGCCACACAGAATTTCAGGTACCTTGTGTGTTACAGCAACTTGGTAAGTCAGGCATTTCAGTACTGGACCAACATCATGAGGGTCAACCTTAATTAGAAGTAAACACCTCCTTTTATCAGAGGACCTCACTGGTATATTGACTAGACTTATTCACCTGTAGTTAGCATACTCCTGCTACCTTGTCCTATGCTTACAATTTCTCTGATAATGAACCCCCAGCTGCTAAAGAACAACCCCCACCTCTACCTCAACTGTATGCTTCTTCATTAACCTCTTACCCAAAAATATCTTACTCCATATCTGTCATCCTTTCTTTGTGCCATGTGGAATTCCTGCTCCATAATTAATAAACTTGTTCTCACTGTTTCTTCTTTTGCTCTTTCTATCTTCTGATATGCAGTGAAACCTAGGTAACTCTTGACAACATGCATTCCTGGCCGCACTTTTCTAGTACTAGTTGAACTTTAAATTCATATTTCAAGTCACTGGTTGGGGGTGGGATTGGAGGTGGAGGAGGCTTGTAATTTTAAATACATAACCTGGTGCAGGCAGACTTGAAAAGATGATAGTGATTTATAATAAAATCTTTAACCCACTATACAGTCACTATTTATATTGAATATATTGAGAAAGTGAATCGTGGGCATGGGGAACAGGAGATTACCCCAACAATTTCCATATACAATCAAGGAAAGTATTTATTCCTTTTTCTTAAATGTACCTAGGTAAGCCAGGATTTTTTTTTTCTTGTGTTTAAAACAACCAGTGAAGCTGTGCCAGGAAAATATCATTCTTTACCTTGATTGTAGGGTCTGGGTAATTTTCCCTTCTCTGTCATGTTTTAATGACTAAGACAGCATGGTGTAGTAGAAAGGGCTTTGAATTAAGACAGGACGCCTAGGTTCTACTTCCATACTACTACCAACTACTTGTATTACCTCAAGCAAATCCTTCATTTTGTTTCTTTGAACCTGTTTCCTTATCTAGAAATTGAGAGTAGTACTTGCTCCAACTCTCTCATAGACCTGTTAAAAGAATCAAGTGAGAATATCTGTGGATATTTTCAAAAATTTATGAAATGTTCATATAAATGCAAGATAAACATTACCAGGTCAAATTTTTCCCAGGAGGTACTGAAATGGAAAACTAACTGAAATTAGCATTCCTTCCTACTCATCCACTCCCTCATCCCTAAAGTAAGTGGTTGAGAAGCTGTTTAACAGACTATTAGTGAGCTGTTACCATGTTGAACATGTGGTACTCCCTAAGCCATATCCTATAGGCGAGGTGTTCTGTGTTTTTTAAAAATATTTTTTCCAATTACACGTAAAAACAATTTTAACATTTTTTAGTTTTGAGTTCCAAAATTTTCTCCCTCTCTTTCTCATCTGCCCCCTTATTGAGAAGGCAAGCAATTTGATATAGGTTCTACATGTGCAATCATGTAAAACATATTTCCATATTAGTCATGTTGTGAAAGAAAACACAGACACTCCCACGCCCCCTGCCAAAAAAAAACATCATCAAGAAAAATAAAGAAAAATGTTTAAAGTTTGCTTTGATCTGCATTTGGACTCCATCCATTCTTTCTCTGGAGTTGTATACCATTTTTCATCATAAGTCCTTCAGAATTGTCTTAGATCATTGTATTGCTGAGAATAGCTAAATCATTCACA
>NW_020954585.1:51949513-52065238 GCF_900497805.2 Vombatus ursinus
CTCATTTTACAGATGAGGAAACCAAGGCAAACAGAGTTGAGTGACTTACTTGCCAAGGGTCACACAGCTAGTAAGTATCTGATGCTGGATTTGAACTCGGATCTTTCTGACTACAGGCACAGTGCTCTATCTACTGTGCTACCTAGCTGTTTATATCATCATTTGTAACATATAGTTGGATTCTGCTCTCTGAATAGGTAGCACCTCCCATTCACATTCACAGTTATGATTACTAACTGTGTATTCTCTTCCATCCTATTTTCTTTTATTTATCCTTCTTTCTCTTTTCATCCCATCCCTCCTCAAAAGTCTGCTGTGCTTTTGACCACTCTTCCATTGATTCACCATCTCTTTTATCCTCTCTCTTTTTCTTATCCTCTTCTCCTCCTATTTCCCTATTGAATAAGATAGATTCCTATATCCAAATGAGTTTGTATACATATTGTTCCCTCTTTGAACCAATTCCAGTGAGAGTGAGGTTCAAGCATTGCCCCTCCATTTTCACATCTCCATTATAAAAGCTCTTCCTTGCATACCTCTTTTATTAAAAAAGTCCCTATTCTACCTCTCCCTTCCCCCATTTCCCAATGCATCTCTCTTTCTCATTCCTAATTGTTTTTTTGTTTTTTGGGGGTTTTTTTGGAGATCATCCCAACATAATCAACCCACACCCATGCCCTCTGTCCATTTAGATGCCTTCTAACTGCCCTAATAATGATAAAGTTCTTAGGAGTTACTTGTATTATGTGGCATATTACAGATTAGGCAAAGATTGTTTACATAAGAATTGCCCTAATGATGATAAAGTTCTTAGGAATTATATGTATCATCTTCCCATATAGAAATATAAACAGTTTAACTTATTGAGTCACTTATGATTATTACTCCTTTATGTTTACCTTTTTATGCTTCTCTTCCATCTTTTTTTTTTTTTAATATCAAATTTTCTATTTAGCTCTGGTCTTTTCATCAGAGTGCTCTGTTTCATTAAATGTCTGTTTTTTCCCCTGAAGGATCATACTCAGTTTTGCTGGGTAGTTTATTCTTGGTTATAATCCTAGCTCCTTTGCTTTCCAGAATGTCGTATTCCAAGCCCTCTGTTCTTTTAACATGGAATCTGCTAAATCTTGTGTGATCCTGACTGTGATTCCACAATCTTTGAATTGTGTCTTTCTGGCTGCTTATAATATTTTCTCCTTGACCTGGGAGCTCTGAAATATGGCTATTATGGTCTTGAGAATGTTTATTTTGGGATCTCTTTCAGGAGGTGATCAGTGGCTTCTTTCAATTTCTGTTTTACCTTCTGGATCTGGATTCTCAAAGCAGTTTTCCTTTTTATTTTCTTGAAACATGATGTGTAGATTTTTTTTTGATCATGGCATTCAGATAGTCCAATAATTCTTAAATTGTCTCTCCTCGATCTGTTTTCCAGGTCAGTTGTTTTTCTGATGAGTCATTTCACATTTTCTTCTATTATTTCATTCTTTTGACTTTATTTTATTTTTTCTTGAAGTCTCACGGAGTCATTAGTTCCACTTGCCCAATTCTGATTTTTGAGGAATTATTTTCTTTGGTAAGCTTTTGTACCTTTTTTTCCATTTGGCCAATTTGTTTTTTAAGGAATTCTTTTTTTCAGTTAATTTTTGTGCCTCTTTTTACCAAGCTGTTAATTTTCTTGCATCACTCTCATTTCTTTTCTCAATTTTTCCTCTACCACTCATTTCTTTCTTTACTTTGCCAGGAATTCTTGCTGGTCTTGGGTCCAATTAGTATTTTCTTTGAGGCTTTGCTTGTAGCTGTTTTCACATTGTTATTTTCTTCTAAGTTTATGTCTCATTCGTCCCTGCCACTGTAGCAGCTTTTTATGGTCAAATTCTTTTTTTGTTTACTCATTTTCCCAGTCTATTTCTCCTTTGAACTTTATGTTAAAGTTAAGCTTTGCATTCTTGTGGGTGGGGAGGCACTGTCCCAACCTTCAGGCTTTTTGGTGCTGCTGTTTTGAGATCTAGTTTTGGGGGTCTGCAAATTTTCAGTGCTTCCAAAATGGTGGTATCCTGGGAAAGGTATGGTTACTGCTCTCCTGGTCCGTGCTTTGGTCTTTACACAGGAAGGACCCCTACTCCCCTGTCACCACAAGTACTGGGGCTTCTCTTGGCCCTGGAATTGTAACTAAGTCCCCTGCTCAATACAAGTGCTATTCCCTGCCCTGGAACTACAACACAGAACTGCTTGTGGGCAGCAGAGTTGCTGATCAGCACCCAGTACTCCCAGTGCCAGGAAATAGTCCCCTGTAGTCTCTTTCTGAATAGTTTTCTGACCCCCTTAACATTTTTTGGTTAAGAGCTCCCAAAGCTGCTGCTGCTGCTGCTGCTGCTGCTGCTGCTGCTGCTATTGGGACTGCCTCCAAGGCCAACTGCTGGTGATCCTGCCATGCTCCAGGCCTAGACTCATCCTGGTGTTACAGACCTCTCCTGTGGACATTCTAAGTTGTCTTAGGCTGGAAAACTGTTTCCTTCTGACCTTTTGTTGGCTCTGCCACTCCAAAATTTTATTTGAGGACTTATTTTAAAGTTGTTTGGAGAAAAACGTTGGGAGATTTCACCTAGGTACCATCCAGTACTCCACTATCTTGGGCTCTGCCTCCTCCAAATCTTTTTCAAACCAATTACTATCTAACCATGGATCTCCACATGATAGTTGGTGTGTGAATTGGAGTCCAAAGAAGAGAGGGGATTTGATCACTTACTAGCTAAGAGCCAACTTTTCCAAGTCTTAATGTTTAACCAAGACTTTTGAATTTGGTAAATAGGACGAAAGATTTGACATGAGGATGACATCATTTGGATCTAACTCAAGTAGTAACTCTTAGAAGACTCCATCTTTTCTAAGAACAGTAAGGCAGCATGGTGTTTGCTTTGAACAGAGAGGCAGAAGACTCAGTGATTCAGGAAAAGCTATACAGAACCACTAGCTACATTGGACTTATTTTGAATTTATTTAAATTATTAAGTCTGAGTGTAGAGGTGGGAGGAATAGGTGGAATCAAACTCTTCCACTCTAGCAGAGAACATATAGGTCCTGGCAGTCTCCCTGCTCAGTGTGAAGCCAAATGAATACAGTACTTGTAGTGTGGCTATTTTTGATATTATCTTTTGAAAGTTATTTGGGCAACATTCTTGGCATATTCCAAGAAAAGGCTTGTGATGCTACTGAAGAGAAAAAAATGAAATAGGAAACAGTATCATTGCCAGGTCTTTACATTTCTACCTTCAGAGCATCTTGCATCTTTGACTTCAATCACATGACTATTTTTGTTTAAAAAGAATCGTCATACAGTATCTTAACAGGACCATATTTCCCTCCATTTTAAGTGTTGCTATTAAAATAAAGTCAGTTGGGAAATTACATAGTACTTTTAATGATCCCAGGCTTCTGCAGGGCACAAAGATCTTTCTTTTCAATGTATATACTCTTTAGGTAATGCTATAGGATTGTTAAGTCTCAGAATGTCACAGTTTATAAGAAGTTAAAGTTATGTGTGACCCAGAAGGGCAATGGAGAGATCCTTGGTTGAGTGCCGCATATTGCTGATGATGACTTGTGTAGAAGAAGTGGTGGAAAATATATCCAAGAAATGATGAAAAAGAAGGCAGTCCAGTCATGTAGCAAGAATTGGGGGTTAACAGATAGGAAACCCAAGACTATGATGATACCTATATTACAAAGACCTAATGGAAGGCCTTCAAAATATTAATGGTCTCTGAGGATTTTAGTGAACACATGGACAGCATTTGCACAGAATGAGAAGGCAGTGATGGATTGTCAAATCACCATTGGAAGTAGCAATATACTTCCAGTATGCCTATGACCATTGGAATATCAATGCATGGAAGTACCCACAAATTTGAGATCATCATGCATTTACTGAAGTATTGAATGTACTATTTAGACTTTAAATCTTACAAAAATCTAACTTTTGAAAAAAGGAGAGTAGAAATGCCTATAGAATAGAAATTGCTTTATATCCTGATCCAAATCTAATTAACAGCAATTATACATTTTGAAAAAAAGAAACAAATAAATGAGGGAGATCATTTGTAATGTCTAAGATTAGGGATGGAAACTAATTTCAGCACGTGGAATTCAGATAATCAAGAGTTCATTTAAAATTAAGCAAAAAAAAAAGAGAACTTTGGCTATTCTCTTAACTTTAGACTTTACTTGAAGTAATGGTGAGTGATATAATATTATAGTATCCCTAATATATCCCTAAAGTAGGAAGAAATAGCAGATTGTCTAAGGCAGAATGACTTATCCTTCTGAACAAATGTAAGATTTCCTTCACACCCAATGCCTTGGACACTTGTTGGGCAGGGATGTTTGTCTGACATCTTCCCTTGTACCAATTTCTGATTCTCAAGAATTTTTATTGTTCAGTCACTTTTCAGTGGTTTCTGACTCTTCGTGACCCCATTTGGGGTTTTCTTGGCAAAGATACTGGAGTGGTTTGCCATTTCCTTCTCCAGTTCATTTTATGGATGAAGAAACTGAGGCAAACAGGGTTAAGTGACTTGCCCAGGGTCACATAGCTAGTAATTGTCTGAGGCCAAATTTGAACTCAAGAAGATATATCTTCCTGATTCCCAGCTCTCTCCACTGCATCACTTAACTGCCTCTCTCAAGAATTATCCAGGTACTTACTGTTCATTGTCATCGGGCTTCATGTACTGCTCTTTCCTCTTGGTAGCTGAATATTGGGGCCAGAGCAGGGAGTCTGCCCAGAACAGGGTCAAGAGTTAATTTTTTTTTCTCCTTGTGCTGATGACTTGATGAAACCATTGATAGTTCCAAGAGTAGAGAATAAAGGGTTTGGCTCACCTGGAGATGGAACGTAATTACAATAGATGAGGAGCGCTCTCAACGATTCTCCAAGATCCCTGAGATTAGACTGTAATCGTTGTTTGTAAGCAGATGGGAGTGAAGAGTAATCAACCAGGCAGCCTTTTTATATGATTATTCTAAGGATTAATATCATGTTGCTGAAGGAGCCCAGCAACTTGGGCTTTATGCTCCTCGAGTCTCTTAGAATCTTGTACTGCTGAAAATGAGACTCCCCTAAGAATTGATGATTAAATCAACCCACTTCAATCTAATAGATATTTATTAAATGTCCACTATGTCCCAAGCATCAGAGTAGGTACCTGGTAAACAAAAATGAAAAATAACCCAGTGCTCACCTTCAAGGAGCTTAGAGCCTAATGAAGAACAGGTAGCAAAGGAGAGGCCCAAGCAAGTGCTCGGAGAAACTTGACAGCAGAGAGGTGGAATAGGACTTGACCCGGTCCAGTCTTGGATTGTGTAAGTGAATGTTGCTCCATAAAAGAATGTCAGAATCCCAGAAGCTAAAAATTTTGTCAGAAAGAATATAGGAAGTCTGACTGGCTTTCTGAGCCCTTCCCTTCCCAGAAGCAGGCATTATCTGATTCCATTACATTAAGTTCAGTTCAGTTCAACAAAACAAGTACTTATTTAAATGCCTGCAACGTTCAAAGCATTATGCTAGGTGCTAGGGATTTTGTTGACAGGCAGCTAGGTGGCACAATGGATAAGAGTACCCAGCTCAGAGTCAAGAAGACTCATCTCCCTGAGTTCAAATCTGGCAATAGACACTTACCAGCTATGTGACCCTGGGCAAGTCACTTAACTTTGCCTCAGTTTCCTCATCTATAAAATGAAGTGGAGAAGGAAATGGCAAACCACTCCAGTATCTTTGTCAAGAAAACCCCAAATGGGGTCATAGAGTCAGATACGGTTGAAACAACTGAACATCAAAGGTACTAGGGATACAAACAAAAATTCAACAGTCTGTTCTCCTAGAAGAAGTATACATGTGAATGCATAAGAAGCTACAAAGCCATTTAGGGGAACAAGAACGCTACAAACTGGACAGATCAAGAAAGGCCACTTCTAGGACCTTCAGTGAGCTTGGTTGATCTCTATCATGAAGGAATCAGAGAGGAATTCTCATTCTGAGAACTTAACCCTTATGCTCATCCCAGCTTATTCATTTAGCAGTTGGTGAATTTCTTCTACTTGCAAGCCATTTTGCTAGGTTCTGTAGGGAATAGAAAGGATTATAAGACAAGTTGCCTACCCTGAAAGAGCTCACAATCTGTTAGTAGAGACAAGATACCAATAGATAACTATAACCCAAGGCCTTATGTGCTATGTTCCACATGGACAGTGTAAACCTTTAAATGCCATTAGAGCTTAGGGGAAGAAGAGAACTCTTTGACCTAGGTGCATCAGGGTAAGCTTCATGGAATAGCTAGAGAGAGGAAGGGAGATGATTCTGGGCTGATGGAGCATGAGAAGGGTGCAAAAGGAGGAAAGCACAAGATTTTTATTGTAGTATTAAGTTCCCAGAAATGGGCAAGGTTAGAAAGGTAGGTTGTGGGCAACCATAGAGGGCTGTGAATGCTAGGAATCTGTTCTTTGTCCTTTCATCAGTCTAAAAATGTTAAAAGGTTTTGAATGATGTGATCCAAGAGTGAGCTTTTAGGAAAGGGAGATGAGATTTTGGATCTCAACAGGTTTTTCCAACAGGGGTGCCCACATCAGGGAGTCAAAGCTTCCTTCTCCTTAGTACTTCTTTTCATGCAAGAACCTTTTCCTTTTAAGTAGTTTCATTTTTTTTTCCTTCTGAGACCATGACATGACATGTCCAGGCAAGAAAAAGTGAGGCCCATCATTCAGATCAAGGGATATCTCCCTATTGGTTTATAACAGTATTTTCCCCATGATCTGGATCCTGCTTGAAATCCTGTTCCTAATTATAAACTCAGTTGGTATCTGTGAGCACAGCAAGAACATTCAGTACAGACACAAAGCTAGCACCAGGCAGCAAGTGCCTTGATGTTTCTCTGATGTGAAATGAGAAGAGGAAGGAATGAAAGAGCCATGAAACCAGTATGGCCATCTTCAGGAGGGTGGAAGGAGGGGCTTATCTCAAGTAAGGCTCTGAGGGAAAAGGGAGAGACAGGAAATAAGACTGCTGAAATGAGAGGATGAAATGCCATTCAGCCAAGTGGATAAGAAATCTTGTATCATTATATGGTTCAGAAATGTAGGCTAAGCCACTTTGCCAAGACCTAAAAGGTGACAACACTGTGATATTGATGAACACCTCAAAAAAACCCTTTTTAAAGGGTTTTCCATTTCAAATCTCCATTTTAAATATAGAATTTACTCAAAAAGGGCACTTGGCTCCATTCCCTTTTTGGAAAACCCATATTCTGTGCCACGAATAGTACAGGCAGCTTGGGTATTGATCCTAAGACACTGGAAATTCTCTGTGGCAAAATTTCCAGGATACAGTGCAGAGGATCAGGCAGCATCTGGAATCTTGTGCTCAGTGCTGAGTACCAGACTTTGAGAGAGATATTGACAATCAGGAGTAACTCAAGACGTTTGGATAGTAAGAAGGCTTTTGGTTATCCAGAAAAAGAGAAGACTAATGGGTGATACGATTGCTCTTTTCAAATATTTGAACAGCTGTTGTGTAGAAGAGACATTCAAACATATTGTGTAGCTTCAAAGTACAGAACTAGAACCCATGCTTAGAAGTTACAGGGAGGCAGATTTCAGCTCTGTAGAAGACAGAATTTTATAATGATAGCACATTTTTTAAAATGGGCTGTCTTGTGAAATGATAATCACTCATTTATGCTTTGCTTTTTCCAAAGTACTTTCCCTACAACTACTCTGGGAGACAGCTGATGCAAGCATTAATGTTGTTGTTGTTCAGTCATTTGTCATGTGTCTGACTTTTCGTGGACCCCATTTTGGAGTTTTCTTGGCAAAGATACTGGAATGGTTTGCCATTTCCTTCTCCAGCTCATTTTACAGATGAGAAAACTGAGGCAAACAGGGTTAAGTGAGTTGGCCAAGGTCACACAGCTAGTAAGTGTCAGAGGCCAGATTTGACTCAGGAGGATGAGTCTTCCTGATTCCAGGCTCATCCACTGCGCCACCTAGCTGCCCTTGCAAGTATTAACACTATTCCCATTTTATAGATTAAAGAAAGAGAAGCCCAAAGAGATTAAGTCAACTCAACTGATGGAAAGAGTATTGGACTTTGAATCAGAAGGTCCCAACTTTGCCACAAGGTCACCTGTGTGACCTTGGGAAAATCGATCACTCTAAGCCTCAGTTTCATCATTTTTTAAAGAAAATGAAGGTCCTTTCCAACTCCCAAATACTAGGCCCCTCAGCATTCCATGCCTCCTTTCCCAGTGAGCCCCCAGTCACTACAAGTGTTTAAGCAGACACTTGTTAGCTGCTGCCAGGAATGCTAGCAAATGACATTGACTTAAGATCCTACTTTGCACACAGGCATTAAGGGAGATAACAGAGTTCAGAGACAGTAGCTTCTGTCTTCACAGAACTTACTACCTTGTAGAAGGATGAGAAATAAGTTCCGGTAAGGGGAGATTGTTTGAGGAAACTTATGTGAATGTGCAAGTAGCTCACCAGCCAAGTTTAAAGGATGTGTACAGAAGATGAGGGGGCAGGTAGGTGGCGCCATAGTGCACAGAGCACTGGACCTGAAGTCAGAAAGATTCCTCTTCTTGAGTTCAAATCTGGCCTCAGACACTTCCTAGCTGTTTGACCCTGGACAAGTCACTTAACCCTGTTTGTCTCAGTTTCCTTACCTGTAAAACAAGCTGGAGAAGGAAATGGCAAACCACTTCAGTTCCTCTGCCAAGAAAACCCCAAATGGGGTCAAGAAGAGTCAGACGCGACTGAAAACTACTGAACAACAACAGAAGATAGGTAATCAGATGAATATGTTAGTGTGACGGAACCTTAAAAGGGTAATATCAGGAGTGCCAAACTTCATGTTGAGCTAAGCAAGGAAATCTAAGGGCAACAAAAAAGATTTTTAAAGGTATATTGGGCAAAAGCAAAGGATCAAATAAGAGGAAGGATCACTGGTCAGGATGGAGAGGACAGTGCCAAGTGACAACAGAGAAGGCAAAATTAAATTCTTATTTGACTTCCACGAGAATGAGCTTTAGACTAAGAAGGGAGACCCCCACCACTACTGCCCCACCACCTCAAGGCTAAGAAGGAGTTGAGTTGATACCAAAAATCAGTTATGAGCTAATAAAAAAGAGCTTCTGGCTGTCCTTCATGAACTCAAGTCACCTGGCCCAGGTGAATTACATTGTTGGGTAGTGAATGGCCTGGCAGATGTGATTGCTGAGCCACTCTCAGTAAAATTTGAAAGACTGAGGAGAATGAGGGCAGTATGGCAGGACTGGTAAAGGCAAATGTACCAATTTTCAGAAAAGAAAGGAGAATGGAGTCAGCACTCTATAGGCCAGTGGGCTTAACTTGGATTCTCGGCAAAGTTTTAGAACAGATTATTAAGGAGATGCTTAATAAATAATCTAGGAAAGGGTCACAGAGAACCAGCAAGGCATGAATAAGAATAGTTCTTGTTCATCTTATATTTTTTTTGGATAAGGTTACTAAACTGGTGGATTAAGAGAATGTAATAGATATTGTTTATCTAGATTTTAGCCAAGCCTTTAATGTCTCAGTCATATTTTGGAAAAGCTATGGAGTTAGGCAGTAGTAAAAATGTTGGTGTATTCATAACTGATTGGCTGGCCAAACTCAAATAGAAGCCATTAATTATTCAGTATGAACTTGGAAAGACATCTCTCTAGGGATGGACTCCAGGAATCTGTGTTTGTCCTTGTGTTTTGTTTTGTTTTTTACATTTTTATCAGTGACTTGGATTAAAGGCTTGCAAAACACTCTAATCAAAATGGTACCTCATAGTTGGAAGGGATAGTTTATATACTGAATAACAAAGTCAGGATTCTAAAAGATCTTGACAGGCTAGAACATTGAGCTAAGTGGAATAAGATAAAAGTAAGTAAGGACAGATGTAAAGTCTTATGCCTAGGTTAAAAAATAGGCTTCTGGAATACGTCATATATCATAACTCCTGTTTAAGCCTCAGCTCTTCCTGCTCACTTAACTGTGTGACCTTGAACAAATCACTCTGACCCGCTGGGCCTCAGTTTCCTTATCTATAAAATTAGGATGTTGGGATGGAAGATGACTAATATCCTTTTGAGCACTAACATTTTATGGGCCAATATTTCTAACTTCCTTAGAGCAGGACAAAATAAAGTCCTATGTGAGATCCAAAGGAGTGAATGTTGTCACTGGTATCCTAGGAGAGCCTTCAAGGAAGAGATGGCACTAGATAGGCTTTTAAATTGTGAGCAGTGATTCATTCAGTAGGTAAAGAGAAGGTGGTATTGACATTTCAGGCATAAGGAACTCAGTGAGGAAGGGTAGAACAATTCATTTCTTTTACAGGGAATTCTGAGTATTCATAAGGTCATGAAGGGCCCTCAGAAGCCATTTACTCCGCTCCCATTTTACAGATGAGGAAACCAAGGCCCAGAGGGGTTAAATAACTTGCCCAATGTCACACAAGTAGTACCTGAGAGAACCTCGGTCCTCTAACTCAAAGCCAGTACTATTTCCACTTTGCCATACCACCATTCCAATTTGACTGGAATATAGAATCTGTATTAGGGGAAAGCATGACAGAGAAAGGAAAAAGAAGTGGCGCCAAATTATGGAGGTCCTTGAACATGAAGCGAAAGAATTTGTGTTTTACTTCCAAGGCCACAGGGAGCTACTAGAGATTTTTGATCAGATGAGTGAAATGACAATATCTAAGGAAGACCAGTGTAACAGTGGTGTCAAACTCAAATACAAAGGGATCCTTGTCGGCCTGATATTGCCTTAGGAAACCACAAATTTTCATTATCTATGTTCTATCAGATTTATTTATTTTTTTAAACATTTTCCAATTACATTTTAATCTAGTTTAGAACCCCCTTGGTGACCTGAAGCTATGAGTTTGACACCCCTGATGTGAAGGATAGATTGTAAAAGGGAGAACTTAGAGGTGAAAAACCCTGTTAGTAGGCTATTGCTCTCCAAGTTGGTGGTGTCCTATACTAGGATGGTGGCAGTAAGAACAGAGAAGAAGGGACCAAGAGGAGAGATGAGAAGTTGGCTCTTTAATTCCTTTTCAGCTCTTCAGTCTGATTCCATTTCCTCTCTCCTAATATGTTTTCAGGGATAATCCAAAAGCTTCCTTGTTTGTAACTTTGAGGGGAGGGGGCGGTTCTAGACCATGTTCCCGAATTAGAAAATTATAGATAATTTTGTGTAGAAATTACAATAGTGGAAACGTCAGTAGTAGGAATTGCATTGGTCTTTGAATCAGAAGACCTGTGTTTAGATTCTAGTTCTTCCAGTTACCATCTGTATGACCCTCAGCAAGCCTTTTAACCACCTTAACCTCAGTTTCCTCATCTGTAAAATGAGGGTGGTAATGCTTGTTTTACCTACCTGAGAGGATTTTTGTGAAGAATGAGCTTTCTAAACCTTAAAGGGTCATGTAAATGTGAGTTTTCATCATTAGGCAACAACATCGCAGAACAACAGTATGGTAATCCTCCAGCCTGCCCCTGGATTGTAGTCTCGTCCCAGATGTGCAGGCTGCTTCAATGCTGTGCATGTTTAATTATCACTCTGCCCAGGTTAACAGTAAGTATGAGCTGCCACTGAAGCTCTGCTCCATTGGGGTTCTCCCCTAGCTTCGGTGTTCAGCCTACAAATACATCAGGTACAGAGGTCATTTTCCCTGTATCCTGAGCCCAGCCACACTATTTTTTGCCTGTTCTTTTTGCCTAGCAGTACATTGACAAGGGTTTGTCTTCATCTGACATTCCCATCTGCTAATCAACCCTATTTACTGTTTATGCTTTCGAGTGGAGGCATAGAGGTGAACATATTGACAGAGAGAAGGTTAAGGCCACATCATATCCTACTGAAAAGGTAGCAGGTGGCTCATTGCAGTTTGTTTTTCCTGCTCCAGTTGAATTTCTAAACCCACAAGGCAATCTATAAACAACCTGATTTTCTCTCAGTAATGCTAATGTTTTAAAGCTATTAAAATAATTATCCCTGTATTTTTGGTAACGTATATATGTATGTGTGCATATATACATATATATTTATTACCTGTACATATTCAGAATAGTTCCATAATATAGTTGGTCCCTTGCCCTGGTCTGGAATATGCTTCATCAGGTCTGGCTCTGGGTTTAATTATGATATTGACAAAACTTCTCATTAATGTCCTTTGCCTTCCCTTTCTGTTTTCTTCCTTCCCCACCCCACCGGCCATCCCTCCATCTCCTCCTTCCTTTTCAGTGACTTCATACTCTCTAACACCTCCTCCTTAGCAAAACCTGCCCTCTGGAAAGTATCTGACCAGACTGGTTTATACCAGAAGTATCAAACACACCAACCCACAATCTCAAGGGGGCCTAAACCAGATTAAAATATAATTGGGAAACATTTAACAAAATAAACAAAAGTACAGTGGAACATAGAAAATGTTAACATGTAGTTTTCTGAGTCAATATGCAGCCAAGAGGGATCCTTATGTATGGATTAATCCAGGGGTGGGGAACCTGCAGCCTCGAGGCCATTATTACCTGTACATATTACCTGTACAGGTGTGGTCCTCTAGGTCCTCAAGTGCAGCCCTTTGACTGAGGATTTAGTCCCATCCCCCCTCCCACCCCAACTCACTCTCTTTTTCTATTTGAGTTTGACCTCACTGATTTATACCATAGTTTGAATTTAGGACCTTGTACTTCCTCAGCAAAGAGAATTTATATTCTAAAAGGCTGTGTGTGTGTGTGTGTGTGTGTGTGTGTGTGTGTGTGTGTGTGTGTATCTTACCAGGAGTAGAAAGTATTTTTTAAAATAATGATCCCTTCCAGGTAGCCCTGAAATCATATGTGTCACATGGACACCTAGGACCCATCCCGTAAATTACTTATAAAGCAACCTGTGAGTTTTTACACTAATATCAGCCGTCTTTCAGGCCCTGTGTTTTGGATTCCCAACGGTAAGAGAAAAAATTTACTCCCTCCTACCTCCCCCTACACCCACACCCCCTTTATAATAGGCATAATAGGAGGATAGAGGGATTCAGTCTTTTAGATATTATTGAGATATTATTTAGGTATTACTGAGTCTGTTATTAGGGCTCTGTTCTTTAGCACCCCAACTGTGTCATCACTTAAACCAGTTAAATCAGTTAAATTTCACGCACACACACACAGCCTCCAAACTGTGACAGTCTCATAGACATATATCTGGAAGGGTCAATAAAGATCATCTCATTCAATGTCCTCATTTTACAGATGAGCAAACCGAGGCCCGCAGAGTAACTGTCCGAGGTCCTACAGCAGATTAATAGAGCATACTGTGGCTCGTGTCTTCTGCCTGCCAGTCGAGTGCTTGCCCTCCAATTCTTCACTGAATCTGCTTGCCCCCTACCCTGGCACAGCCCTGAAAAGCAGAGTTGACCCCTTGGTCAAGTACATGAACCAGAGTGCTCTAATAATAGGGACAGAGCAGCCTCTTGCTGTTGCTGCTACACCTGTACTATTTTTGTTTTATTTTAGAAAGCTGTACCAACAGTTCCCAATCCTTTCTAATGAGGACCCTTTTTTAGCATCAGAAAAATTTGTAGACCTCTCACACACACATTCACACAGTAGTAGACTATTAATATCTGTTTATTAAGAAAATACATAACGATAAAAAGGACTGAGTTTAGTAATGCTTTTAAATGAATTTTTATTTTATTTATTTGTATATTTTTAATTTTATTGATTGGTTTTTATATCACTTTCAGTTCCAAATATATCCTTCTCTCCTCTACTCCCCTCCCCAATGGACCATCCTTTATAACAACAACAAAAAAGTGAAAGGCGGAATAGTTCATCAAAATTAAATCAAAACATCTGCTAGGTTGAGTATATGTGTGTGTGTGTGTGTGTGTGTGTGTTACACATATACACACATACACACACACACACACATACAGGTTTACACCAATAGTCCTCCACCTTGGCAAAAAAATGGAAAAGAGTTCATTTTCTTATCTCTTCTTCTGGAACGAGCTTGGTCATTATGAATTTGTGTTTTATTAATCACAGAAGCATCTACATACGCTTGAAAAATTGTCCCATCTATGTAATGCATTATTTATTCAGTCTACAGAAGATGCATTTGCTTATTTATTATACTAACACGACATATTTTTTTAAAGTGACAATACTTGGTGTGCATCAGGACTCATAGTTCCCTTGCAGAAATAACATCATGTCTGCCTGTCCCAGGCCTTCAGCCCCCAGGTTAGAACTATCTATCGAGTTTTAGAAAGCTTATTTATGGTTCAGCACTTTGTAGAGATATTAGTACCCATAAAGAACAGTGAGAGGTTGGGGCAAGAGGTATCCAGCTGAATTGATTAGAGAGAAGACTGGAGGGTAGGGCCCGCTGTGCCTGGCTAGACATAAAAATAGGCGTGGACATACAGAATGTTGAGTATAGTAAATGGAAAGTCTTCTTGACCAAGTTCTAATCCTTGATCTCTCCCTCCCTCCAACATGAACACAGGCTTCAACTCTCACTGGCTCTTTTGGACTTTGTTGCTCCTGGGGTTCTATTGATCCTGCTTCTGCTCTAGACACTACTTTCAGCCCCCAACTCTTTAGGGCCATGACCTGTTCCTGAGTGACCAGCCTTGGCTGTCTCTCATGATGGTTCTGTCTCTACCCATGAAGGAATTTCCAAGCTGCTATTTCCACTGTTGCTCCTCCAGAAAAAACTATGAAGGCTGAGGAGGCAGCCTGGCCCAGTGACTGAATTGAGAGTCAGAGGACCTAGGTTCAAATTATACCTATGATGTTTACTATTTCTGTCACCTTGGGCCACTCAGTTTACCTCCCCAGGCTTCAGTTTCCCCACCTGTAAAATAAGAAGTTTGAACTAGATGATCTCTGAGTCCTTTCCAGCCCTAAATCTGAGACCCTGTGATTCTTGCTGAAAGATGAAGTTCACTAGAAAGTACCCAGCCATAGCCCAGGAGCAAAGCAGGGGGTGAGAGGTGAGGAGAATGATACAATGATAGGTCACATTTTCTAATGACTAATGATGAAAGGATATGGAGTTAGGAGAGACTTAGAGATCATTTGAATAAAGTGGTCAAGTCCTCTCCTTTCTCCCTTCCTCCAGAGTCATTATTTTATAACTTTTGGCAACGTTGTGAGACATTTCCTGAAAGTTTGTCTAGCATTCTTTTCTGTCTAGCTTTCTTTTCTGATATGTTTTAAATACTTTCCCAAACCTGAGAGCTTATTTGGTAATCTAATCCAACTAACACTCCATGTAAGTCACTGTGCACCGTGTGCTTTGGAGATACAGAGACAAAACAATACAGTCCCTGTCCTCAAGGAGTTCATTTTCTATCGGTATGAGCAGTGATGCTCCCATCCTCAGTCTTCTGGAACACTCCCTGCACAAGTGAAGATTTTCTACCTCCAAACCACCAAGAAGCATCTGGAAAAGGAAGATTTACTTCTGAGTAACTTCAGTAGCTGCTTGCTCTGTACTTTAGCTGTTCTTCCTCCTTTAAGGATTAAATCAAAGGGGCCAGTAGAGTTTTTCCCCTTCCTTCCACAGCCAAACCGGGTTTTGCATCACTGAAAGTCAGACGTTCCACCTTTGATGAATATCAATGATTTATATTACTTCCCACCTCTACATGATATTGTGACCACTCCTGACCTTGCACATACAGGGCAGTTGATAAACACATATGTTGGATTAAGTTGAATTTAAATATTTTAGGGAGATTGCTATTTTGTTGATATTGTTATATTCTTTCTTACTGGAGTGAAACCATCAGGGAAGGTAGAAGGAAAAATAATTTAAGGCTTTCTTCCCAATCCAGATTCAACTATTAGGAAAGACCATTGAAACAGAAAACCTATTGAAAATGTAAGTCAGCAAACTTCCATCCACATGGAAAATCTAAAGTTGCCTTTGTCTTAGAAGCAGCAGATACAACACAGAGCTCCTCACATAAAGGCAAAGGATAGAAAATGGAAAATATTGGATTAGAGGTTGTGATTTCTAAACCCAAACCATTTTGACTTTGCTGTAACTTTGTTCTTAACCACCATTCCTATATTCTCCTTGACCTCAAATAAAATGAATGTTATTTTGTAACCTTAGTAGTATTAAAATACCCCCACCAGCCACCAGCTTTCTGACCTTATCCCAACAAACTAGACTGCTGCCAACCTTGTCCAAGGTCAGCTTATGCTGTATTTGTCAGCTCAATTTAAATTACCTCGTTCTTCTCTAGGCCTGCTGGTTGTATGTGCCAAATTCCAATTGATGCCACGTAATGAAACAGAATCTGGTAACGAGTAGATTCTATCCAAATAATGCCTGCTAGGAAATGCCAGACTAAGATCATAGGTCCTGCTTCATGGGGTATGAGAATGTGGTTACTTGCTCCATGGATTTTAAGGAATGGTAATGAGGACTCATAGAGGTGTTCGACCTAAATTCTGAAAAAAATGGAGGGAAAAACAAAATCATAAGTTTATTAGAGATGATTTTTTAAAAAGTGATTCACCTTGGTTTTGGCCTATCAGGCATCTACTACCATGGTATGGACAAGAATGCATGAGAAGGAGCTATTGGTCTAGAAAGCCCAGAAATCCATCTCTTTCGGTATAATGCCTATGAATATGGGCTCTGCCTAATGCTTCAGAAGAAGCTATAAAAATGCACAGAATGCACTTAATCATGGCAGGACATTTCTTCCCAATCCCAGCTGGCAATCAGTTTATGCTCTGAAACTTGGGACTTGATAGCTGTTATCATTTTTCTCCTTGCTAGTAAGTGCAGTAGCCCCTTTGCTGATGCTCTTACAGCCAACCCTAACCACAAAGCACTCTTTGGAATCTCACTGAATTATTTGCTTCTGTTATAGACTGTGGCATTGGATTCTACTGGTAAATTCTATGTCTGACAAAAGGAAATGCACATTTACCTAGAAGCAAAGGTACTTAGGGGGCTGGATTATTCAGGAAGGTCACTAGACTGAAGACCATCATAAAACACTCTGAAATTGTCTAAGAATGGTCAAAAGACAAGGTGAGATCTTTCTTGTGATACATCTTAAGTCTACCCTTTAATATAAAGCAAATAATGGTGTGTTCTGCACACTATGGGCTTATCATATGTGGCAGCTAACGTAGGAACACCTGAATGAGAGTCATTATTTACTGGCGTATGTGGGATGTTCAGGAGGACTAGCACCCCTGGTGTGAGGGCCCTTTTCAGGGCTACTCATCTACCTCCGGTGTCCACATGTCACCCAGCTCTCACCCGGGGCTCCAAGAAGCTATAGCTTCTGCCACACCCCAGTAAAACCATCTCGGCATATGGGCCAAACCAGTTTGAGAGTAACCAACAGGCCTCACACCTGTCAGTGAGTTAGGGGGATGTCTCCCTTAAGGATGTGAAGACTTCCCCCAGCAGAATGGGCAGATAAGCAATAGTTTATTCCATTGACCATGAGGGTGGCTGAAGCCAGCACTGTGGAAGATTGAGAGCTTAGTCAAATAAAGAAGAGCCAAGGTCATCCACTGCATCCTGTCCATCACCAGTCATCCTGACTTTTTTCTAACCATTGGACTTTGATAACTGAAAGACAGAGTGAGGCTGATGACTTTGTGCAGCTTTACCTCACTTAAATCCAGTTCACATGCAAGTCAAGACATTGCCTGTGATGTCATTGGTCCTCTCCCAAAACAAAGAACAAACAACAACAAAATAATATTATTTACTGACCTCTCCTTTTATCTTGCTTCAAAATAAATCATCCATACGCGTTCATTTTTTTTTTTACCTTGAAATCCTTCCCTGTATTATTCAGCTGGAAAATATTTAGCTCTTACCTGAAGAAAAAGACTTGAACTTGATATTTAAGGTAAAACTGCTATCAGCTTGGGTATTTGGGTGTCTTCAAAAGCATTCTTTCCCTTTCTAGAGTCAGCTGGGTAAGTTTCATTTTAAATATTCAAGCAATGACTAGATGTTGAGGATTGTGAGGTTATTGGAGGAGAAACTCAGACAGCCTTAGGAAGTGGGACTGGCTGTCCATAATCCATGCTGATTCTAATTCTGTGAAACACCCCCCCCTGCCCCAATACACATGGTATTGTTACTATCTCTGGCCTTAGGAAGGACCTTTAGCCATCAAACCTCAAGACCAATTTTACCTCCTCCATGGAACTTTTCTCATTCAGTCAAACCCATAGTGATCTCTTCCTTTGGTAAACTCTTACAGAAGTTCTTTCCTGTATCACTTATGTGTGCTTAGCATAGATTGCCTTGTATTTTAGTTCTTTCTGCACATATCTCATCTCCTTTACTGTAACACACACTGTTTAAGGAGAGGGAATGAATTTTATGCTTTTTTTGTCTCTCTCCACAGTGCTTAGTATTGGGTCTATATTAGGTATTCATATAGTGAGCAAACTGTTATCTCTCTATTTTACCCAAAGCCTGAAAAATCATTTAAACCCTATTTATGTGCCAGTTGATTAAATGAGCATAATTTGTACTAGCCTCTCTTGGCTATGGTTGATTTTTTTCCCATTAACTGTGTCTTCCTGTCATAGGAAAGTGATATGTAATAAATATAATACTGGACTTGCAGTCTGTAGGACTTGGGTTCAGTTCTCACCTCATATGTTTATTTATTAGCTGTATAATCTAAGTTAAAAGAGCAAATCACTTAACTTCTCTGAGACTCAGTTGTCATCTATAAAAGGGGGATGATAACTCCTGTGCTACCTCCTTCACAGGGTTGTTGTGAGGTTCAAGTACAATAATGTTTTGTAAAGTGCTTTGTGTACTTTAACGGGTCAGCTGGGGGCACCATAGTGCACAGAGCACCTGGCCTGGAGTTAGGAAGACCTGAGTTCAAAACTGGCCTCATGCAGAGCCAAGATGGCAGAGTAAAAGCAGTGACTTGCTTGAGCTGTCCCCCAAACGCCTCCAAACACTTGTAAAAAATGACTCTAAACAAATTCTGGAGCAGCAGAACCCACAAAAAGACAGAGTGAAACAAATTTCCAGCCCAAGACAACCTGGATGGTTGATAGGAAAGGTCTGTTGTGCCAGGCTGGGAGAAGAGCGCAGTTCAGTGTGGGCCACACAGGCAAAGACAGAGCAGCCCTCAGGAGACTGAATCATGGCAGCTATAGTGGTTTCCAGACTTCTCAACCCACAAATGCCAAAGACAAATTAGAAGGTCAATGGGAAAGGTCTGTCAGACCTGGGTGAGAGAGGAGTATAGTCTGGTCCCATCCCTGACTCAGCCCTGGGGCGGTGGTCACAGCGACAGCGGCTGCTTCTGGAGCTCTCGGTCCACAGATGGTAGGGGGATCAAGCGGCTGATCAGAGGGGGATTGCAGGGATCTCTTTGCTGGTGCTGAGGCAGGATTCTCTCGCTTTACCTGTGCAGGAATCTGGGTCACAGTCCTGGGTGGTGGTCCTGGGGCAAGGAGGAGTGCTGGTGAGGCACAGCTTGTGGCATGGTGGTGAGGGAATCTTCCTTACAGTTCCAAGGCAGAAAAGAGTGCTTATGGTCACTCGTAGACCAGAACACAGGCTGGGAAAGTAGTAAACACCTCTCCTTTGATCCTACCACCTTGGAAGAACTGAAAATTTACAGGCCCTTAGAAGTATCTCTGAAAACAGCTGCACAAAACCCCTGAAGCTTGGGACAGTACACCCTCCACACTGAAGCAGAGCTCTACCTTAACAAAGAGTTTAAAAGTCAAGTAATTGGCTGGGAACATGAGCAAACAGCATAAAAAAACTCAGACTATAGAATCTTATTTTGGTGACAAAGAAGATCAAAACATACAACCAGAAAAAGACAGCAGAGTCAAAGCTCCTACATCCACAGCCCTCCAAGAAAAATAAATATGAATTGGTCTCAGGCCGTGGAAGAGCTCAAAAAGGATTTTGAGAAGCAAGTAAGAGAAGTAGAGGAAAAATTGGGAAGAGAAATGAGAGTGATGCAAGAAAATCATGAAAAACAAGTCAAGTTTGCTATAGGAGACCCAGAAAAATAATGAAGAGAATAACACTTAAAAAATAGAGTAACCTAAATGGCAAAAGAGGTCCAAGAAGCCAATGAGGAGAAGAATGACTTAAAAAGCAGAATTGGCCAAATGGAGAAGGAGATTCAAAAGCTCATTGAAGAAAAAAATTCTTTAAAAATTAGAATGTAGGAAATGGAAGCTAATGATTCTATCAAGTCAATTATCAAGTCAAAAATCAGGAAATTATAAAACAAAACCAAAAGAATGAAAAAATAGAAAACAATGTAAAATATCTCATTGGAAAAACAAACAGACCTGGAAAACATGTTCAGAAGAGATAATTTTAAAACTATTGGACTACCTGAAAACCATGATCAAAAAAAGAGCCTAGACATCATCTTTCAAGAAATTATCAAGGAAAACTACCCTGATATTCTCAAACTAGAAGGTAAAAATAGAAATTGAAAGAATCCACCAATCACTTCCTGACAGAGATCCCAAAAGGAAAACTTTTGGGAATATTATAGCCAAATTTCAGAGTTTCCACGTCAAGAACAAAATATTGCCAGCAGCCAGAAAGAAACAATTCAAGTATTGTGGAAATACAATCAGGATAACACAAGATTTAGCAGCTTCTACATTAAGGGATTGAAGGACTTGGAATATAATATTCTGGAGGTCAGAGGAGCTAGAATTAAAACTAAGAATCACTTACCTAGCAAAACTGAGTATAATCCTTCAGGTGAAAAAATGGACATTCAATGAAACAGAGGACTTTCAAGCATTCTTGATTAAAAGACCAGAGCTGAATAGAAAATTTTACTTTCAAACACAAGACTCAAGTGAAACATGGAAGAGGTAAACAGGAAAGAGAAATCATAAGAGACTTATTAAGGTTGACCTGTTTACATTCCTGCATGGAAAGATGATATTTGTAACTCACGAGACCTTTCTCAGTATTAGGGTAGTTGGAGGGAATGTGTGTGTGTGTGTGTGTGTGTGTGTGTATATGTGTGTGTGTATTAACAGAGGGCACAGAGTGAGTTGAATATGAAGGGATGATATCTAAAAAGTAAAATTAAGGGGTGAGAGAGGATTATACTGGGAGAAGGAGAAAGGGAGATATGAGGTAAATTATCTCACATAAAAGAGGCAAGATAAAGCTTTAATGGTGGAGAAGTAGAGGAGAGAGGTGAGAGGGAATGAGTGAATCTTATTCTCATCGGATTTAGTTTAAGGAAGGAATAACATACACACTCAGTTGGGTGTGGAAATCTGTCTTACCTTACAGGAATATAGGGGGGAAGGGAAAAAGAGAAGGGGATACAATAGAAGGGAGGGCAGATTGGAGGAGGGGGTAATCAGAAGCAAACACTTTTGCAGAGGGACAGGGTCAAAGGAGAGAATAGAATAAATGGGAGGCGGGACAGGATGGAAGGAAATATAGTTAGTCTTTCACAACATGACTAGACATGTATAACCTATATCAAATTGCTTGCCTTCTCAATGAGGATGGGTGGGGAGAGAGGAAAGGAGAGAATTGGGAACTCAAAGTTTAAAAAATGAATGTTAAAAATTGTTTTTACATGCAACTAGGAAATAAGACGTACAGGCAAAGGGGTATAGAAATCTATCCTGCCCTACAGGAAATAGAAGAAGAGGTGGGGTGATAGAAGAGAGGTCAGATTGGGGGAAGGGGTGTTCAGATTTCACACTGTCTTGGGGTGTGGGGAGGGGAGAGATGGGGAGAAAATTTGGAACTCAGAATCCTGTGGAAGTGAATGTTGAAAACTAAAAATAATTAATTAATCAAATCTGGCCTCAGGCACTTACTAGCTATGTGAGCTAAGGCAAGTCATTTACCCTCTACCTCAAGTTTCTCATCTAAAAATTTAAGATTATAATAGCACCTACCTCCGAGGGATTATTGTAAGGATCAAATGAGATGACAGTTATAAAAAGCATTTAATATAGTTCCTGGCACATAGTAGGCTCCATATAAATGTTAGCAATTGTCATCATCATCATTATCATTATTATTATAAGAGTTGCATAAATGTCAGTTGTTATGTAGGTCACTCAGATTGCTTGGAATTTCTCTCTCCAGAGTCTCTTTTGCTTTGAAATTCTCACCTTCAGTGAAATAAGTTGTATAGTAGCAGCCACCTCTGCCCTTCACCTGCTGTTCTGTAACCTCTCTGAGGTACTCTGTAACTTTGGTCCAAAACACCGTGTTATGTTGACCTCTTTGAATTTTGAGAAAAGCTTTTATTTCTATTCGTTTTCTCTGTAACATTTAAAAAATATATTGTAAGACATTCCCTGTCAACTTGTGGTTACCTCGCTTCCCTAATAGCCTCTTGAGGAATGTTTTTCAAAGCAGTTTGAAAAATTCAAATAAATTCTGTTCACTGGTTTTGCTCCTAGCCACTGTTTAAAAAAAGAAAAGAAAAAGGAAAGGAAAGAAAACCTCGTGGCACTAACAGCAGCCTAACCAGACTAAAAGGGCACAGTTTTCTTTTATTGGAGTCTTGCTGATTTGTCCCTATTCCTAGTACTCCCTACTTGGTGCTTTTTTTTTTTTTAACAAGTTCTTTAATTATTTGGCTATGATGTTTTGTGAACGCTAAGTGTAGATCCCCTCAGCATAGATCAAAAAAACCAGTTTCTTAAAGATGAACACAATCAGACCACATTCAGCCCTTCAGCACTACAGGAAGCCTTGACAGCCAGCCGAACTTTTCTCTATGGTCCATATCCTCTGGAATTTTCTGATAGCCATTGGGCAAGAGCCTCGAAAAATGATTTCATTGTTGCCATTGTTCCTTGTCGTTGCTGACCTACTCAACAATGCTAGAAAAGATGAGTCAGGCAGTTCTGGGACAGGGCGCCGGTAGTGTTAATGCAGTGCCGTGTCCTTGTCTAGTAGCAGCGAGTTGTCGGGGAAGGAGCCCTGGACGCAGTTAGAACCGGCTCTGACACTTACTGGCTGACTTGGAGCAGCTTTCCCAGGGTTGGTTGAAAGGAGGGTGTTTTCTAAACCATAAAATAGTTTATAAATGTGATTTATTCCTTTGTCATCTCATTTCATCCTCACAGGCTTTTTAAGCTCTCCCCAGCCTGGCTTCTTCTTACCTGTCCGGTTTTCATACACCTTCCTCCCTTCTGCATTCTGATCCAGCAACACTAGTCCAGGCTTCCTTCTCCCAGCTCCCTGCCTTATTTCTGGTGGTCCCTCATAGTTAGAACGCTTTCCACCTGGCATCCCTGGCTTCCTTCAAGACTAACCCCAAACGCTACCTTCTTCAAGAGGCCTTCTCAGTCTCCCCCACTGTTAGTCTCTTCCCCATGAGATTACCTCCCCCCTATTGAACTCTATTTACCATGTATGTACATGGTTGTCTTATGTTGTCTCCCCTATTAAAATATGAGCTCCTTGGGTGGGGATCTCACTTTTGCCTTTCTTTGAATCCCCAGCATTTAGCATACACAGCACTCGACACATAGCAAGCATTTAATGAATGTGTGTTGGTGTTTATGATGATGACAGCAACCTTCTGAAACAAGGATGACTAAATATGTAACATTTCTGCTTTGTCACTTTTTTCTTGGAATGATAAGATCATAGATTTAGAGCTGAAAGGAACCTTTGAGGTCATCAAGTTCAACCCTCTCATTATAGAAATGAGTAAACTGAGGGCCCAGTAAGGTCAAGTAACCAAGCTCACACAGGTCTTATATGACAGAGCTAGTATTCAAACCCAGACCAGATTAATTTGATAATATAAAAATATCAATGCACCTGGAATAAAAGAGAAAGAAATAGATTAACTCAAATCATTCCCATTTTGCCATTCTGAACTCCACATTCAGTTTTCTTACCAGCTTTAGGAGAGGATGAAATATGAGAGCTGACTTGGTTGGCCTACATGACCATTTCCTGAGCAGTCACTCATAAGTGCTAACATCTGTTAATACTAAGGGCATAATCTCCATCCCACTTAAGGCTTTTCACTGGAGCATAAACTGGGGGCAGGGCTCAAAGTCTTCCTTGAGGTACAGAGAGTCCTCTGCCCTGAATAGTTATCTCTCTGTCTTGTGACTCAAAGGTGTCTGTGGGTGAGGAAACAGAATACACAATAGTAACCCTAAAGCCCCTTTAGCAATAAAGCCCCGTTTATATCCAAGCAAAGAGTCTGTGTTAAACTGGGAGGTAGGAGTGGAGGAGTAGGGATTGAGCTCCTCTATCAAAAATCACCCCTTCACAAAGAAAATCCAGACAACTTGGCCTCCTTTGAGACCTAGAAAAGTTTACTTTGGTCTTCAGTGTAGAACTTAATCTATCACTCTCCCACTTTCTGATGCTTTTGTGATCATGCTGGTGTCCACTTCTCAGGAGTTCTCAGGTTTGTTCATTCACCTTAGTGAGAAACCTTGGACTGCATACTCAGCAGTATCTCCTTTGGCCTATTTGCTCAGCTTCCCAGGAGCTCCCCATACTCAACTCACTACTTATACCCAGTCCCCTCACCCCCATTTCAACCCTTGGCTGTTGAACCAGTCGGTCACCTAAGCCCTGTACTTTTCAGCCTTCATCACACCTACATTTCAATCCCACTCAATCTGCTTTGGCAGGCATGTCTCACAAATCCCTTCTAGGTAATGCATAATCTCTATTCACCTCTCAGAGCAGTTAGATTTATCAGAAAGTCCAACTTTTGCATTGGGTAATAGATGTCTTATTTAAATCTGATTTGGATAGCTACATAGATATTCAGAAGCCTGACCTACAAGGTATAATCACTTGATTGTTCTATATCCCCAGGCTCGCCAATAAGGGGGGGAGGGTGGTAGAGATTTACAAAGATGGCAATTGTGATTACCAAGATCAAGGATACCAGTTTTCCCAGCTCCCCTTGGCTCATGTTAGAAGCAATGGTGCTAATTGATGATTGTAACTCATTACAAATGCACCCTAATTAAATTACCCACCAGTGGCAGTGAGATTAATGATGTAACCCAGGGTTAGAGCATGATTAAATTTAGGCTCATCAGATTGTTCAGTTATTGGGGGTGGGGGGGGAAATGGTACATGCAATGGAAGAGAGAAAAACTATGAACTGGGCATGAGAAGGGCAGGAACTTCTGAAACTAGCTATGGAATGGTCACATTTTTAGACTAAATATCAATAATTATTCATTGAATATTCCTCTAGTATAACCAAATCTGCATTAGATGCTCTAGAGGATATAATGTATGTTTGTAATATTGTTAGTTAACTTCTCATGTGTTTTTGTCATATTTCCTCAAGTATCAGGTAAGCTCCTTGGGGGCAGGTATTATGTTAAAAGTTAAATTACATGTGGGTACTCTATCCATACCTTTTTATCTTATGAGACTCTTTAGATTCCTGTCCATATTGCTCTCAGAAATCCTCCACAGGAGAAGTGAACTAATATGATTTAAGTAACAGTTCAATATCGAAGAAGGAAATGGCAAACCACTCCAGTGTCTTTGCCAAGAAAACCTCAAATGGGGTCATGAAGAGTAGGACATGACTGAAATCTGAAGAGCTCAATATAGTAACAGAAATGTCCCAAGATGGCCCATGATTGATCCCAATATAATTCAACAAACATTTATTAACCACCTAATATGAGCAAGGCACTGTGCTCACCAGTGAAGATACAAAGACTTAAAAAAAATAGTTCTTGCCCTCTAGAAGCTTATATTTTCCTGGGGGAATACAGCCTGTATACAGATATATATGTATATGATCATTTGAAAAGGAGAGAGTGAGCATTAACTAGCCAATCAGGAAAGGCTTCCCATAGGAGATGGAATATCAGCTGAACCTGAAAGGAATCTAGGGAATTCTTAAAGATGGAAGTAAGGAGAAAGCACATCTCTGGCATGTACAGCCAGGTACAAAAGGGTAGCTACAAAAGTTGGAGTACCAAGTTCAGAGAACAGAAATTATTACAATTTTTCCTGAAATGTTGGCACATGAAAGAGAATAAGGCATCTGGAAAGGCAGGCTAGAGTCAGATTGTGAAATATTTTAAATGCCAAACAGTGGAGTTTACTTTTTATCCTCAAGTTCTTTGAAAGCCCCTTTTGAGCAAAGGATTGACATGATCAGACCTGGGCTTTAGGAATATGACTTTTGGTGGCTGAGTTGAGGATGGACTATAGAGGAAAGAGATGAGGTTCAGGAATCCAATCAGAAAGCCCTTACAGTAGTCCAGGTGAGAGGTGATGATTGCCTGAACTGGGATGGCAAGTGGACAAGAGTCAGATGTGAGAGATATTGTAATGGACAAAACTTAGTAACTAATTAGATAACAGACAGGTAGGAGAAGGAAGAGTCAGGGATGACTTCAAGATTGTGAACTTGGGTGACCATTAAGATGGTGCTGCCCTAGCACTGGCCCTGGAGTCAGGAGGACCTGAGTTCAAATACAGCCTCGGACACTTGACACTTACTAGCTGTGTGACCCTGGGCAAGTCACTTAACCCCAATTGCCTTGCCCAAAAAAACCAAAAAACAAACAAACAAAAAAAGATGGTGCTGCCCTAAACAGAAACCAGGAAGTTTCAAGGAAGGCTAACTTTGGGGGAAAGACAATCAAATTTTTGACACATTTGAGATGCCTATGCAACATCCAGATGGAGATGTCTTGCTACAAGTTCAGGAGAGAGATTGGTGCTATGGCTATTCATCCAGGATTTATCTGCTTAGAGAAGATAATTGAACCCAAGGGAGTTAATGAGATCTCTATATGAGAGGATATAGATATAGAAGAGGGCCCAAGAAAGAACCTTAGGAGACACACATCATTAGGGGATAGGACTTAGAAAATGATCGAGGTCTAGATATAGAACTATATGGCTATAGCTGGAAGGAGAATCAAGAGAGAGCAAGATCATGAAAATCCGGGAATGAGAGAGTATCCAGGAGGAAGAAGTGATCAATTACCAGTATTACATGTTACAGAGAGACTGAAAAAAAATTGGTTGAGAATAGACATTGGACTTAACAATTAAGAAATTATTGGTAGCCTTGGAAAGAGCAATTTCTGTTAAGCGGTGAGGTCAGAGGCCAAAATTCAAAGAGTTGAGAAGTGAATGGAGAGAGAAGAAATAAAGACATAGAATACAGACAGTTTTTTTGTAGGGAGACTAAGGAAAAGGGAAGAGAAGGGAACAAACATTTATATATGCCTACTACATTCCAGCCTCTATGCTACGTACTTTAAAAATATTATCTCATTTGATTTTGGCATGTTTGTAGGCAGCAGGAAAGGTACCAATAGATGGGAAGAAATTGAAAATGAGGGTTGTCATTAAGGGAGTGTCCTGTCATAGGAGATGAGAAGGGATGATATCAAGAGCACAAGTGAAAGAACTGGCCTTATCAAGGAGATTGGTCACTTCTTTGGTCTGGAGCAAAGAAGGAAAAGAAATGGGATAATGTCTAAGGATTTTGAGACATAGAATTAGAAGAGAGGAAACATGCAATGCCTCTATTTCTTCAGTAAAATATGAGGTGAGACCCTCTGTTAATGGAGTGCTATAGGAGGCTTGTAGCATGAAGAGGTTTGGAACAGCTCCTATGAGGAATACTACAGAAAGTCAGTTAAGGAAGAACAAAAAGATTACTATGAAGCAGTGAGAACTCAGTTGAGAGTAGATACATAAATTTATGGTGAACCCTGTGTGACTTCTTCCAAAACTAATCATCAGCACACATGCAGAAGTAGAAATGGCAGGTTGTGGAAGTGAAAAATGGCAGATAAACGGCAGGTTTGGGACCTGGCAAACCATAATCGGTAATAGGACAAGGGGTCAGGAGATTCCAGAGTTGAGGACAGTAGCTGAAATAGTTAACTTTAGGGGGCGCAAATTAGGAAGGAAGGAAATTGAGGAGAGACACAGACTCCCATTCTGGATATCTGAGGAGAACAAGATTAACTAAAGCATGGAGGTAAGAAAAGGTCACTAATCCACTGGTGTTGTCCTCCTTGGTTTTCATTTATGAGCAGCAATATGAAGTCATTTACAAATTAATTCTGGAAGGGAAGGTGTTCCAAAGGAGATGAGTGGTCTAAGCCATAACCCTTCACAGCCAACTGTGGATACCTCTAGGCACTGGGGTAAAAGCCTTGACATTGGATTGCCCTCAAGTCATAGATATTATAGGAAACATGCAAACTAGTCATCAATTCATAGCATTTATACAAATTTCCATTTAAAGTGTTTGCAAATGTAGAAATCAGCCCTTCCCATGAATTATTTCTGAAATGATATTGCATGGTAGAAAACACTGCAATTACTGTAGAGCATAAACATAATTGACAGTTGCTTCTTGTTGCTCCCAGTGGGTCAGAAAGAGACCCTGGTAGTTGAATGCTGCAATGTGGTGAACAATATTATTCAGAGATCACCATGCAAAATTGATAAGGTCAGACTTCCTCTTTCTTCCCTTCGACCCAGTAGTAATGATGGTAGCATAAAGTGCCATATTCTGGACTCTGCAAAAACGTTGGGCCCAACTGGTCCACTCATCCCATCCCCACCCACCCCCTAAGTAATTTGGAGTTGATATAATAATAAATTGCATTTTCATCACCTCATATCCAACCAAAAGCAAATTATCTAATTTGAAATTTCTTTTGGCCATATCAAAGCCTTCTTTAGGTCAGGGAACCCCAGAAAGGGGCAGAAATGTAAAACTTACCCATCTAGTTTAGCATTCTGCAAAGACTGCAGTGAAAGGGAATACCAGCAGCATAAAAGATGGCAAAAAAGAAAAATAGTTTTTTGGCTTTTTATTTATTACAAAAGGTGGTATGGGAAGCAAGTAAAGACAATGTTTTAATTATGTGATTTTTATCTGGGCAGAGACTCTCTTAAATGTATTGTAATCTATTTTTAATAAGTTCTTCTGACTGGTTTTGCTTTGAATAACCTCCAGAGCTGATAACCATGGCCTGCCTCTCACAAACACTACACAATCCCTTCAGAAAGTGTGAGCTTTTTGGTATGGTCGTCCTTCACTTCCCCTTCTTACATGGAAAATTCCCTGATGTTTCTGCAGAAACCTCATTTCAAAGGGTGGAAAACAATGGACTCAGTTAACATTCTGTACCTTGGGGACAAAGTCTATTTGAGTTGCATAGAATGAGAATTGGGCCAAAAGTGGTTTGTCGAATTGAAAATTTTGGCTCCATATTGTACCACTGTCCCATTTTAGAGATGCCATATTCCCAAATTTCCAATTGTATAGCAATTCTGACTTGCTGTCCTGGTAAACATGCTTACAGCTTTCAACACACAATGTGCTATCTTTTCCTACCTATAAAATAGGTATTTCCTAGATTTTGTTGACTGGCTGGGATTTGGAATTCATTTTAAGAAGTATTTACTGGTCACACCCTGCTGAAAGTTATAAGAGATACAAGAGAAGAGGAAATTCCTCTTTCTGAGTATGTTTTATTCTACTTTAGTTTATTTTCCGGTCTAAATTCTCTCCCTCCCACCTTCCTCTCCTTACCTCATTGAGAAAGCAAGGAAATCAAAACCCATTACTAACATGTATAGTCAGGCAAAACAGATTCCCACATTGGCCACATTAAAAAATAATAATAATGATGATGATAATAAGTCTCAATTTGCATTCTTCATTTCTCTATTTTGAGGTTAATGGCATATTTCATAATGAGTCCTCTGAAATTATGGTTGATTATGGTATTAATCAGAGTTTCTAAGTCTTTCAAAGTTATTTGTTTTTACAATATGGTTTTTATTGTATAAATTACTCTTTTCCTGGTTTTTCTGCATTCACTTTGCATCAGTTCAAACAAGTTTTCCAAGGTTTCTCTGCAACTATCTCTTTCATCATTTCTTACAGCAGCAAACAGAAACAAGGGGTACTAAAATAGTACAAAAGGATCCTCATTGGCTGCATATTGACTTTGAAAACCACACATTAATATTATATATGTTCTATTATATTTTGATTTCATTAAATATTTTCCAATTATATTTTAATCTGTTTGAACTTCATTTGGAAATATTACTGGCTGCAGTGTGGCCTCTGCATTTGATACCTCTGTATTACAGCACAGTAGTATTGCATTATATTCTTATGTCGTAGCTTGTTTATCTGTTCCTCTATCGAGTGGCATTCCCTCAGTTTCCAATTCTTTTGCCACTACGAAAATAGCTGTTATAAATATTTTTGTACACATGGGTCCTTTTCCTCCTCTGTTTGGGAGTATAGACCAGCAGTATCACTGGGTTAAAGAATAATAAATAGCTTTTTGGACATAGTTAGGATTACTTTCCAGAAAAGTTGGATTGATTCACATTTCTACTAACAGTGCATTTAATGTACCTATTTTCCCACAGCCCCTCCAGCAATTATCATTTTCCCTTTTTGTCATCTTTGCCAATCTGATGGGTATGAGCTGTTACCTCACAGTTCTTTTAATTTGCATTTCTCTCTAATTGGTGATGTAGAGCATTTTTATATCACTATTGATAACTGGAATTTCATCCTCTGAAAACTGTCTATTTGTATCCCTTGACCATTTATCAATCAGAGAATAGCTAAAAGAAGAAATTCCTATTTAGATACAGGTTGGACTAGGGGACCTCTGAGATGCTGTAATTTTGTTACATGACATTGTATTCCTGCCTATAAGAAGTTTATATATTGGTGGTGACTAAGATTATTAGAATCACAGACTGTTAGATCATCTAAATCCAAACCCTTCGTTTTCCAGATGAGGAAACAAAGGCCTCATAAAATCAAATGACTTGCCAAGGCCATGGAGCTAGTTAGTGGGAGATTGAAGATTAGAAGCTAGGTGTCCCAAGTCCCAGTGAAGTGCTTTTTCTACTGTCCATAACTCTTTTCTCCTGCCAAAGTAATTATAGACTACTGCAAGGCTCTGAAAAGACAATGCTAAATTGAATAGAATCAAATATACCAGTGCTTGGTCTAGAGGAGTGCTGTGGAAAGTTAAAAAGAAAAGAGGATAATGTTGGCTATGTAATGGTATTGGAGGAAGCAGACTTTGAACTGTGCCTTGAAAAAATGGGTAGGATTTAGATAGACATGACTAGTGCACAAAAGAGCTTTTGTGAATTGGAGGGAAGATACCAGCCAGCTGTAGAGCTGGAAGAACCTTAGAGAATGTGTAACCCAACCACCTTGTTTTACAGATCTGGAAACTGAGGTCCAATGAGTTGATCTGCCCAGGGTCATAGAAGTAAAGTAGTAAATGACAGAGACAAGACCCATATTCTGAGTCTTACTCTGAATGTAGTGTCTGGAGTGGGGAGTAAAGGGAATGAGAAACACAACTTTGTCCTGAAAACCACAGAATTTATTCCTGGAGGTCAACCAAATTGAATAGAAAAAGAAACTGCCCTGTGATGGGGCTTGCTTGTAGAGATAAATGCTGTTAAGTATTGAATATTTCTGTATATCTGGGAGATGAGAAGTATTGCTTGTGTCAGTTTACTGTTAAGGCACATGTCTATGGTGGTCATTGTCCTAAAACCACTAGAGGCTCAGCACCTCCATGCACCTTATTTAAAGGGGAAAAACAACAGCAACATGGAAAATATCGCTGGCATCCAAGAATATATCAGTTAAGTTTCCATTCATGGAGTCTTTGCCAGTGAAAAGCATTTGGAATTTACAATGATTCTTGGGCTCTGAACCAGTACAAGTTTCCCTCTTCACTTATTATTTTTGGTTTGTTTTTAGAAAAAGATTTGCAGCCTGAACCAGGGATGGGCAACTATTTGTGGAAGTTGGTTTCTGTATACATGCAGTTGGCTCTTAGAGCCCCTTGCAATGAGTAGCTCCTAAATGATGCTAAGTATGCCAGGAGGCAGATCTCAAATTCTAGAAAACAGAATCATTAGAAACTATTGCCAGGTCTTAGAATGATGCGTTCTCCTCAGTGCAGCCATATACCCATCCATGCACACACTGAGCCAAGTTAGACAGGGTGTCTCTCCAGTTTCCTGTGTCATCCTCCATTCACTATTTCTACTGCAGCAGTATGGAGAAAGAATATGGATCCCTGCGTAAGGTGGGGGTGAGGAGAAGGAAGAGGAGGTAGTCTGGAAGTGGTGGACAAGTGTTACCAGAGTTGACTGAAGATAAAGAGAGCAATTGCCTCATATTTCACAACAGCCTGTCTTTAGATTTTCAAATTCTGAATCTCCTAGGCAGCCAGTCCTGATTAACTGTGCAAATTTAATTAGTTCACATCAAAGTTTGTGGAAGGCATTTCTCCAGGGAGCCTGTGTGAACAGCCTACGGTTACCAAGAGGACTAAACTCTTCACCGAGGTGATGATAGTAATATTGAATATTCACATCCCAGGGTTTTCAATTCCTTACTGTGCTGTAAAAAAACACATATTCCAGGTTTAGCTGATGATTGTTGGATATATTGTTGTAAATAATATTGAAGCAATTTTTCCTAAAGAGAAAGAAGAGAATGTAGTGGGGTGAGGTGCTTGTAGGTCTCTTCAGAGAGCTCCAGAGGCCTCTGCCGAAGGTACCTCTTACTGCATGGAGTTTCAATGCTTGTGCTAGCCAAAGCTGAAATCAACAGGCCAACCATAAGAATTCATACTGGTAGGATCAGTGGAGTTGGAAAGGGAAGGATGATGAATATTGGAGAGATTCCCCAAGTCTGTGTCAATTATCAGTATTTATATATACTGTTTTATGATCACAGCTCTTTACTTACATTTTATCCTTTGAACCTCACTTCCACCCCAAGGTAGATGGCATAAGCATTATTATTCCCATTTTACAGATTAGGAAACTGTGGCTCTAAGATGCTTAAGACCCTTGTTTTGATCACATGGGCTAATGATAGAGCTGATACTTGAACCCAAATCCAAGTGTTTTAAACAATACTGTTATGCCCCTCAAAATATTTTAAATTAGGAACAGTGTAGCAATCATCACAAAGCTAGAGTATAAGCTTGGAGATGAGAGGAGCATCAAAAGAAAGAGAGGGAACAGTATCTGTAGTCTTCGTCATCTTGAGATGACATTACTTCTATCTGCCGATTTACCTGTTTCTGTTCCTCACCGAGTAGAAATATGTGTAGAAGATCTCCAGGCCAAGGCAGAGAAACCAAGCAGCTAAGTAATTTGAGCCATCCTTGTCCACCATTACTCCAGACCAAGAGTGGGGAACCTGTGGCCTCAAGATTTTAGATTCATTTACATGTGAGGGTCCTCACCCCTGATCCAGACAGATCCCAGTGGAGTGGAACCTCCTCCCTCTCTGGAGCTCTACCTGCCCTCTTGTGGAGTAAGGACACTGGGCATTGATCTAGTCAGCTATAACTAAACAGAAGTAGAGCTTTTCCCTTCTTCATTAAGTCTCCTTTCAACTGTCTTATTCACTTTCTCAGTGACCAGCCTTGATGATGAAAAGAAAGCATGGCTAAGACAGTTGTACTGTCTTACTGTCTAACACCAGCTAAAGAGCTAGACCTGGGGTCTCCTCTCAACCCACTGCTCACTAGCTATGTGAATCTGGAAAGTGACTTATTGTGAAATAGGACTGAAAGAACCATTTTAGAGATGAGGAAACTGAGACTTGGGTATCTCTCTTGGTTTGTTTCCTCATCTCTAAAAGTGACTTGCCCAGTACCACACAGTAGTAAATCCATAATTCTTATGGTTTTCTGATGACTCATTATCCTCATCCTTTTTTCCTTTCTACCTCATAGAACTGTTGTGAGATCTGGCAAGATCATATACATGAGGTCTCTTTGCAAAGTGATCTACAAATGTAAGGGGGAAATTTGTATCAGGGAAAATGAGATGAATTGGTGTATTGATCATGGTCCATATCATGCCAGAAGAAGAAGCCACTCCTTCCATGATGTCTGCTTGGGGAAGGAGCAATTTCATCTAATGGTTAATATTTATTCTAATTCTCCCACCCCACTATACATTTTCCAGGCTAACAGCCCAGCCATGGCTTCACTTAAACCCTTCCCAATTCAATCATCTAGTTAAACAGTTCAACTCCACACTGTGCTCTACTCTCCAATCTTTTGCCCCTTGACCTGTTGTTGCTAATATGTTGCTAAACCCTGACCCCAGATTACTACTCCCACCATCTGTCTCCTCTGGTCATATTCACCAAAGTGAGAGAAAGTTTCTGAGTCTTACTCACTGGGTTCACTGCAAAATTCTGTTATGTGATCTCATTTTGATCCTCACGGGAGCACGGCAGTCCTTGTATTCTTCCTTCACTGATGCTCTATCTCACTTCCCACAACAGCTCTTCCAAATCTTTTCTTTCCTCGAGTGTTCTACATCAACCCTGCCCCCTCTACCTCACTACCTCCTCTCAGTGAAGGACCTTACCTAAGAATTTACTGAGAAAATGGAAACCACTGGCCATGAGCTCCCCATTTTTCCCCTTCTCTATGCCTTAAAGCCCCTTTAATATCATTCTCAGTTCTCTCCTCTTTTACTTCAGTGTCTGGTAGAGATGTGTCTTGATCCCAGCCTCCCATATTAACCAGCAGATTGCCCCCACAATCATTCTCTCTCTCTCTCTCTAATCTTCAATTTCTCCTTATCAGCAAGCTATTTTCCTACTGCCTACAAACATGCCCAAGTTTCCACTATCCTTAAAACAAAACCCTCCTTTGATTCACCATCCCTGATAACTCTCACCCTATTTTTCTCATTTCTTCTTCAACCAAGCTGCTAGGAACAAAATGCCTATGCTCATTGCTTCTTCTTCCACTCGTTTCACTCAGTTCTCAGCCCCTTGCAATCTGGCGCCCAACCTGATTATTCCATTGAATAATTCCATTCCATTCTTTCCATAGGTAACAATGGTCTCATTTAATTGTCAAACCTGATGGACTTTTCTCATTCCTTATCCTCTTGACCTCTCTGCAGCCTTTGACACTGTTGACCACCCACTCTTCCTGGACTTCATCTCTTCTTTGGGTTTCCATTCTAGGCATGGAGGAACAGCCATTACTTCAGTATGGGAGATGGCAGGTCACATGTGCAGAGCAGCACATAGGTTAATATGGATGGATTATAGAATGTATGGAGTAGAGTGATGTATAAGAAGACTGGAAAGATAAGAAAGAGTCACTTTATAAGGAGATTTAAATGTGAAAGGAGTTTCTATTTGATCCTAAACGGAATAGAGAGCCCCCGAAGTTTATTGAAGGGGTGGAGTATGACGTGATCAGAGCTGTGCTTAAGGAAAATCAGTTTGGTGGCTGTGTGAAGAGCAGACTGGCATAGCGAGGCTGGAGGTAAAGAGCTTGAATAGCAACCTGTTATAGTGGTCCAGACAAGAAGCAATAAAGGCTTAAAAACTAGCATGGTTTTTGTTAGGGGACCTATACAGCGATGTTGGGGAGAGAAGAAGTCTGTCTAGCATGCTTGGGGCCTTCACCTGAGTTGCTTGACATTTCATGCAGGCTGCCCCTCAGTATCCCACACTCTTGTTCTATGTGATTTTATACTTTTCAAAACTTAGGTAATATATGTTAAGAAGGTATCCTGGCATCATAGCAGTCAACAGTCAGTCAACAAGCATCTATTAAGAGGCTACAACATGCCAGGCACTGTGCTAAGCACTGATATTATAAATACAAGTACAAAGAAAGATAATCCTGCCCTCAAGGAGCTTACTCGGAATGGGGAAAGACAATACTTATAAAAGGAACCTGGAAAGGTTGGGGAGGAAATGAAGATGCCTGGCAGAGGCATTGAGACAAAGTCAGGAGTACAACCTGGAGAGAAGTGAAGACACGGATGGCCTGGGCATACTCCTTAAAATGGAGGTTCTGGGAGGAACCAGCCAATAGGAGGAAGGGTCTGCAAGGGCAGAGGTGAAGGGAGTTTCCAGGTGGAGAGGTTTTCTGAGCCAGAGGAGACTCAGGAGGCACAGTGAAGAGAGCAGACGTGAGGATAGCAGGGAGGTGATTGGAAAAGAGGAGGGGGAGTGCAGAATCCCACAATCTCATCACTGGGAAGAGATATTTCAGAGAACATCTAGTCCAACTAGTACTTGAACAAGAATTTACAGCATACCCAAGTGTGCGTCTAGCCTTCACTTGAAGATTTCAGGTGACAGAAAACCCACTACTTCCTGAGGCAGCCCCTTCTACTTTAAGATAGCTCTCATTATTAGGAAGTTTTCCCTTTTATCAAGCCAAGATCTCTGCATGTTCTGCCCATTGGCTCCTGTTCTGCTTTCCAGGATCAAAGAGAGTAAATCTAATACCTTTTCCATATGGTAGCCCTTCAAATACTTAAAGATATCTATCATTCCTCCCTAATTTCCCCCTCCTCACCAGCCCACATCTTTTCTTCTCCAGGCTAAGCGTGCCAGCATCACCATTTCCCTGAAATGATGCCTTGCACCATGTTCCCAGTTCCCTTACCATCTTGGTTTCCCTTCCTTAGACAGCCTCAGTTGTGAATATTTACCTGGTTAGGTGTGTTTATCCCCTCTGGGGATGAAGTTACTTGTGAGGAGTAGGAGGGAGAGTATGTAAATGAGAGTTCCTATTTCAGAGGGATGACTTTTCCTCACTATACATCTATTTGCATTAGAGGAATCAATCTGGGGACTTAATAGAATATTCATCGTTCACTTCCTGCTGCACAGCCATAGAGTAGAGAAGATAGCCTCAGAGGTTAGAAGAAGTGTTTGCCAGTAGTGGGTCACAGCACATGCTAGTCTATCTGGATTCTCTCTAGCCAGCATTCCTGTACCTACTTCACAAATGCTTTACGCAATGGGAGTCATCACTGAGAACTTTACAGTCCTCTTCACTTTGCCTACTGTGTTTGCCAATGTTGATTCATCCTGCCCTTGTAATTTATTCAGTGCTATAGATATCCCTTATACTCCCCGTTCTCTGCCTCCCTTTCTAGTTTATCCCTCACCTCTGTCCTCCCTACCCTCAGTGACGACATGCTGCTCCAAATGTGGGAAATTTCCCAAGCTTCTACCTTCTCTCATTCCGCCCTGTCTCCCTGGGATATCTCATCGCTACCTATGGTTTCAGCTCCCTATGCAGGTGACTCCCAACTCTGTATCCTTAACCTTCACTTCTTGCCTCAGTTCTGGCCCCATATCTCTAAATGAATACTAGATATTTCCAACTGAATGTCCTGCTCTTGTCTCGAACTGCTCCTGTCTTTTCTGTTTTAAACAGTGATACCTTCATTTTTCCAGACACTCCTTACTATGGCTCCTTTCCTGTATACATTTCTATCACTGTCCATATCCAATTAGTCCAACCTAACGTCCTATTAATTTATCTGTACCTTATTTAATTGTTTCTTTGACTGCTTCCCAGGGCCTTGCACATAATTAATGCTCAATGAATATCTGCTTATTATGTGGAAGACATGTGTTTCTTAGAAAATATGCTAAGGACCACACTAGACTTCTTGAAATGGTGATAATCAGACAATGTCTCTTAAGACCTCTTATGTCTTTATTAAGACATTACATGTTACCAAACTCTACAGGGCATGTCATAGTTATATCAAATATATATTTGAAAATTTGACTCCAAAGTCGTACATCTATGAGCACCACTCCTCTAGGTCCTCCATGGGTTTCAACCTTGTGTCATCTGTAGCCCCACCATTCAGCTTTTTTTTGGGGGGGGGTGAGGCAATCTGGGTTAAATGACTTGCCCAGGGTCACACAGCTAGTAAGTGTCAAGTGTCTGAGGTCAGATTTGAACTCAGATCCTCCTGTATTCAGCTTTCTTCTCCCAATATCTTCATCCATCTCTTAAGGAAGAGAGAATAGCCAGAAGCAAAAGTTCCGGCTCTAGCTCCATGCCCTATCACTTCCCCTTTCCTATAGTCACATTCTTTAAAAGTACACTCATTCTTTGCTAAATAATAATTGGTGCTCCTGCATATGTAATTTCTCCTGTACAAAGTGCTCCTACATAGTTAATCAGCAAACAGTTATTAAGGGCACACTATGTGCCAGCCACTGTGCTCAGGGCCAAGGATACAAAAAGCAAGAAAAGACAGAATAGCGTGTGTATGGATGTTAAAATTCATAGGAAAGCCTTTTGTGTTAGATTTATCCAACCTGGAAAAATTAGTATCTTCTTAGATATATGTAGTCTTGATTAACACACCGTCCTGACCTTTTTTTCCCTTTCCTTGTTCCTTTGCTCCAACCCACTGCTCAATACCCTTTAGCAATGCTCTAACACATTTCCCACTGCCAAGGGGCACAGAGAGGCAAGATTCCATTCATTCATCCAGCAGACATTTATTGAGTGTCTTTATATTCTAGAAACTATTGGGATTACAAAGATGAATGATACGGTTCTGACCTTGAGAAGTTTACAACCTAGTAGCAGAGATATGGCATAGAATCACAGAATCTCAAAACTATAATGGGTCCCAGAAGTCACCTAGTCCAAAAAAAAAAAAAAACACCTGAATAGGAATACCTATTGGTATCATTGATATCATCCCCAACCAGTAGTCATCCAGCCTTCACCTAAAGACTGCCACTAAAGGTAACCTCACCACCTCCTGGGTAGCCCTTCTGCTTCTGAAGAGCTCTCATTGTTAAGCAGTTGTTTGCAAGTCTGCTTCTTTGCAACTAATGTATACTGGTCCTGCCTCTGCCCTGTGGGGCCAGCTAGAAGGAGGTTAATCCCTCTTCCCTATGATACCTCTTCAAGGTGGTTTTCATAGCTACCCTAAAATCTTTTCTTCTCCCAGTTTATCTTGATGTAGTGTGGTATCTGTCGTGGCACAGTCCTCTTTACCCTCTTCTGGACATACTCCACCTTATTAATGCTCTTCCTAACCAAAAATGAATACAGTATTGCAGATTTGACCTGACATGCAACACACACACATAGCTATAAGACAAAATAGAATAAGTGATATGAGGGGTATACCAAATATACTATAAGATTACAATGAAAAAGATACATCTTGTTGAAGGAGATTAATAAAGGCTTTACAGCAATAATCACTTTTAAACTTAAAGGACCATAGAAACATAGATCAAGAACTGATAGGGACCTCAGAGATCATTTGGTAAAACCTCTACATTTTACAGATGAGGAAACTGAGGCTCATAAAACATAAGTGATATGTCCAAGGTCACACTGGTAGTAAGTGCAAAAGTTTTGAACTCAGGTCTTCTGATTCCAAAGCCAATGTACTTTCTCCTATATCATACTGCCTCCCAAGGGATAAAGAGAATTTCAACAGACTTAGGAATGGCTAGGTTAAAGCTGCCCCCAGGTAAAGGGAAAGATGTGAGCAAGGGCAAAAGAGTGGGAAAGCATAATAGAAAACATATAGAGGAGGACTAGGAGAAAAGACCAGAAAGGTAAAATGCCTTGAATGACAGGATGAGTTTCAATTTAATTTAGCAGTCAACAGGGAACCACTAGAGATTTGAGGAGGGGAGTGATATACTCAGATATGTGTTTTAGGAGAAGACCTCTTTCCATCTCAGACGGAGCCTGTTTCTTTCCCAGTGGAATAAGTGATCCAGGATCATTTGGGGCAATAGCTCAGGATTGAGCTCAATCAGAAACCTGGCACACTGAGGTAATTGACAGTGTCCCAAAACCCATTTGTGCTTCAAAAATTACAGGGTACTAGACAGTATTTATGGGTTTCCCCTTCCTAACACACTGCCTGCAACTGGATTTTCTCCCATCACTCTGATCCCTAATAGGTTTGGAGATATTTCTGGGGATTTTCATCTTGAGTGGATAACATGTTTTTCTTTCTCACTCTCCCACCCCCACTCTGTCACTTAGCTGTTCTTGATGTTCTGTCCCGGTCTCCCCAAAGCCAGAAAGGCAACCTATTTATTACTCCCTTTGGTTTTGTTTCTTTAATCTTCCTCTTAGATTAAAGTAGAGTGAAAGTTAATCCCTTGCTGCAGAGGTTGTATGCCTTTCTTCTTTGAAAGGTTTTTCATTGATACCAGCTATATATAGTACCTTTTGGGATGTTAGATAATTGGTGATGGTTTAGCACATGAGTTGTTTGATGCATTTATCATCCTACAAAAAAGGTACCTAAGAAAGACTTATCCTAATCCCAAAGCTGAAACCACCCTAATCAGACTGGTTCCAGAATCGAGGAGAATGGATGTTGTGATAAACTGAGTCTTGTTGATAAGGGTGTGTTCTTCTAAGAGAGAGATTGCCCCTCTGATTATGACCTTTCCCTACCCCCCACTCAAAATGCAAAGGCAAGGGATTGTGTGCAGAATGGCTTTTCCCTTTGCTTTACATGTCATCATCATTATCCTCATATCACTAACATTTTAATAGATTTGCAAAGTACTTTACGATGAATTATCTCATCTGATCACTTATCCTTCCCACTCTTCAAGGTTCAAGTCATTTTCTCCATGAGCCTAACCTCTCTAGCCCATAGCAATCCCTCTATGCCTCAGGTGTTCTCTGTACTATTCACTTTGCACTTAGCATAAACTAGGTACTTAATTCCTTTGTTTCTGTCTTGCCTTCCCTTTTAGACTCTAGGTTAAGGCAGTATGTCTCATGATTGACATAGTGTCTAATACATAGTAACTGTTCAATAAACATTTATGGATCATTGGGTTGATATGTCATTCCAATATATTCAACACCGCCCTCATTGATATCCAATTACAGTAAATGATGAATGGCATAATTCACTTATGAAAACCAATGTCTTGAATGATTTGGGTGGGGAGAAGAAATATTCACCTAGTTTCTTAAAGTTTGATTTTCAAAGAACTAAGATATACCATGTTGGCCTTCCTTCTTATTCAGCAAATCTAAGCATTCTGGGAAGATGCTTTTTAATTAGGGAGAAAGATAACCTACCTAACATTTTACTACTCATGTAAGGGGAATAATTCATTGCTATGGAGATTGAGCCAATCCAAGACTATTCCTCAAGGTCTCCCACTGAATCCTGGGCCATCTCCAGTCATCCATATCCATATCTGTCCACTGGACCCAGATAGCTCTGGAGGAGAAAGTGAGACTTTGAACAATCCTACCTCACTCAAATAAAAGTCAGTTGCAAGTCATGTCATCATCTCCCTGATGTCATGGTTCTCTTCAAAAACAAAGGACAAACCAAAACCACAACAGGCATAATACTGGAGACTTTTCCACGTGCATGGGTCAGAAGTTTCTCTGGGAATCACTTAAAAATATGCTTCTGGCTGATGCAGGTAATATATCTCCTACAATAGTGGTGTCTAACTCAAATAGAAATGGGAGAGGACACTAAACTGTACCTAAGGATCCCTGTGGGCCCATATTGACTTAGAAAACCATATATTAACAATATCTATATTCTATTGTATTTTTATTTATTTCATTAAATATTTCCAGATTGCACTTGGGAATGTTGCAATTGCATGCTTGACACTCTGTGCTAGAATGTTGTTGTTGAGTCGTTTTTTCACTTGTATCCAACTCTTCATGAACCCATTTGGGGTTTTATTGGCAAAATACTGGAGTGGTTTGCCATTTCCTTCTCCAGCTCATTTTACAGATAGGGAAACTGAGGCAAACAGGGTTAAGTGACTTGCCTAAGGTCACATAGCTAGTAAGCATCTGAGGCCAGATTTGAAGTCAGGAAAATGAGTCTTTCTGACTCCAGGCCCAGCACTCTAGCCACTGCTCCACCTAGCTGCCCCTGTCCCTAGAATGAATATGTATTTTCTCAGCCTCAACAAAGGTTCTTTGTTAATTATTGGTTTCTTTCATTACTATATTTCCTCCATTTTTGTTTCCATTTTGTTATGCTTGTCCAAGGTCAGACTTTTCTTGCCCCAATTTCTGTGGGGAGGTTTTGTTTGAATGGTCAAGATCTTGGAGGAATTTGAACTGTTGTTTATTTCAAAACCATTCACATGGCAAATGACTTGTGCCTGACCTAAAGGTAAGCTAAATGGGAAAATTCCAGGACTCTGAACATGAGGAGGGTGGCTATCAGAGTAGCAGGCAAAGGAATTGTCATTGCTTTTGCTTCCTTTTTAACATCTAGGTGGTACAGTGGATAGAGTGATGAATACTTACTAGCTATGGGACATCTCCTCCCCAAGTCATTTAGCCCATTTGCCTCCATTTTCCCGACTAATGAGGATGAAAACAGCACCTACCTTGCAAAGTTGTTATGAAGGATCACTATTTGGAATGGGCTTGCTTGTCCTAGTTCCTGGCACATAATAGGCACTATATAAATGTTTATTCCCTTCCTCTTTCCCTCCCTTTTTGTACAACAGTGATTTTGTTTTCAAGACTGGCTATCATTTTCCCAAAGGTACTAAGGCATCTCTAGAGGACACATGCTGTCAGATGTATAATTGAATTCCCACCTCTTTTCTTCCCCCGCAAAGAAACTGAATGGCCAACACATTATAAAGCTGATACATGAGCTAATAACTCTAAGCCAGGAATAAAGTTCCTTTATTTGTTGTGTAATACTCATATTGTAGGAATGTTGGTCGTACAGTGTTATCTGGTTCCTGGTTTGAATCTGTAGGCAAAATCTCTGAGATCTTGTATTTCTGTTCTTTCTGAGGCAATGACATTGCTCCACTGATTTGAAGAGTTTTCTTCAGTGACAGGTGGTTATGGTGAGAGGGAGGGGGGAGGAGGGGGGAGTAGGATTTTGAAGAGATTTCTGTGCCTCTGGACTGGGCTGGGTTGGGGGGGTGAGGAGCCAGGGGGAGGGTGTTAAACTGAGAAAGCTGAAAACTGCCCCGTGTCAGCAAGCTCATTAGTACAGACAAGGAAGATATATCCTGTGGAAAGGCAAGATCCTTTCATTCCATACTAAATGTATGAAGAATTATATCAATTAGCACACTAAAAAAGCACCAAAGAAATGTATCCTTAACCTTACAAAATCCCCAGCTTCCAGTGTGTCTCATGGATGTTTCAAATTACCCATCTAATATTTTGCCTACTGGGATAGACTAAGAAGCCAGAAACAATTTAGGTAATGACACTTCACGCTCTCTGCTTGACCTAGTCAAAGAGAATAGCTGGGCCTTTGATATAGCAAGTCCTATCTAGACTGTGCTGGTAAAGAGAGCTGAAGACCACGGGGAAGGAAGAAACTGAACCCTTTTGAAACCACCTTTCCTATATGCTATAGTATGGTCCAGGGACCCCATCTTGAATATGCTTTTTTTGTGTGTATACAGTTCAAGCCCTCCTGAACTCACCCCGATGTGGTTATTTACTGGAACTGTTAAGCTTTCTCAGCCCACTGTTTTCAGAGGATGCCAGCTTCTGGGAGCCAAGTGATGATTTTAAATAAACTACAGTTGGAGCAGGCTTTCTTGTTTTAAGCATCTCTGCATATTAATATGTGAGGAAAAATGGACCCTTTGCAATCATTTTATTCGCCCTGTAGATGCCATGGGACTTTTAGTTTAATCAATACATCTGGTCTTTGCCAGAAGAAAAAATAATTTAAGCAGATGCAATGATCTGGATTTCTCCTGGGTTTTCTAGCTTGTTTTTTATGAAGGTTTCTCCCACCTAAAGTATTTCTTTCTAGGGTTTCCTTTTGGTGTTCATTTAAACACACACACATGCAAAAACAAATTAAACAAGTTCAAAATTAGATCCTTGGGTGATAGAGGGAGGAAGTAGATTTTTTTTTTTAATTCAGTAGCTTTTCCTGAACCCAGGAGAAAGCTCTAGGATGCCTCCTAGTATTTTTCAGTTAAACTCGTTGTTATTTTTCAGCTCAGCTGGGTCTGGTATTAAATATGTTTTTCTAACCCTTTTTGAGAATTGAAGGGAGCATGAACAGGTATCACTGACAGTGCCTAAGAATTTTCTCTGTAGCTACCTAGAGCAGGGGCCCTCAACCTTTTAATGGAGGTGCTGATAGGAAATCCACACGCATATTATGAGGGAGAGGGAGAGAAAAGCTATCCAGAAGCAGCAGAGAGAGAGTGTGGGGCATACTGAGAACCTCCAACCCTGCCTCCATCCTGCTTGAAATGCCGACAAGTTAGGGAGAGGAGAGCCAAGGCATAGGGTTCCAGTGACCTTCCTGCTCTTCCAGAAATGGTGCCTCATTTTCATTGACCAAACTGAGGCCCTTGCACAAGGGGAAAATGCCTTATTTTACATGTATGTGAAATTTCCAAGTACAACCAAAATTTGTTCTGATTTGCCTTTTCCAGGGCTAGTTGTTCTCCCTTGGAAGTAGTCCCAGTTCTTTTGCTGGTTCCTCATATCATTAGCAAGGGTAATATCAGAACCTGCTTTCAGCTATCAGGTTCTTCTGGCAGCCATTAGTTGTGTTCAGTCCTTTTCAGTCATACCTGACTTGTCATGACCCGTTTTGGGGTTTACTTGGCAAAGCACTGCAGTGGTTTGCTCAGCTCATTTTACAGAGGAGGAAACTGAGGGTTAAGTGACTTGTCAAGGGTCACACAGCTAGTGAGTATCCGGGGCCAGATTTGAACTCAGGTCTTCCTGACTTCAGGCCCAGCACCCTAGCCACTGAGCCACCTTGCTGCCTCTAGTAGCCATGGATGTCCATAAAAGTTAGACCAAAAAAAGAATAAAGATGAAAGGCTGTGAATGTTGAATTTATTTAAAGCATTCTATTTGGTGTCCTTTAAGATATAGCCTGATTTTCTTTTTGGTATTGGGACCTGAGTCTAGTAAGCAAAATGTCTGAGCGACGTTTAGCCCCCAAGTTCAGGTTTTAAGTTGTGTCCTGTCAGCTCCTCACTTTGCCTTCACCTCTGTTGTCTGCTACCAGAGGAGTAATGCATAACAGGGATAGAAATTTGAACTTTCTTTGGGCTAGGGAAAAAAAAAAAAACAGAAAACTAAGAAAAACCACATTCTTTGTTGTTCTAAATAAATAATTTTCTCTATGAAAATACTGACAAATGTATGAAGGGACACACTACGTAACAGTTTCAGTGTGTTTTAAAAGAAATATTTTTTATTTAGATCAGAACAAGTGAACTAAATTCACTTTTCAGGATAACATCTGAAGGGAAAATAGCAGAGATAAATTCTCTGTAGAAAGAATATAGCAATCACTTGACTTTGACAAAGCTCGTGTCCTAATAGCTGACTTTATTCCTTCTTGGCGTGTGTACAGGTTAACATAAGCCTTTCCATCAGGCTCCACTGTCCCAGGGTATGCTTCACTGCTAAGCAGTCAAAATCTATCCTTAAACATCCTATTATATCACATTTACACTGTTTCAACAGTAACATGAGTTCATCCAGCTTAAGTTCACTTTTTGTTTTCTAGAACAACTCATTTTTTATGCTTATTTCACATTCACACTTGTCTTTTAAAGAGGCTTCTTCTAACCTAGCTTTAGAGCTGCTTCTATTACTGGAGTACTGTGTCTGTCTCAGCTCTTCTTAATTCCCCGACGTACATTTTGGGTGAATGATTTGGCATGACCAAGCATGTTAAAGCCTTCCTTTAAAAAAAAAAAAGAGGGGGCAGCTAGGTGGCACAGTGAATAGAGCTCTGGCCTTGGAGCCAGGAGGACTTGAGTTCAAATGCAGCCTCAGACACTTAACACTTACTAGCTATGTGTCCCTGGGCAAGTCACTTAACTCTGATTGCCTAAGCAAGGAAAAAAAAAAGGATTTGGATTCTTTTTCTTCAAAAATTCTTTTTATTTTATTCTTAAATGTGTTCATAATCTTTCTTTTCTCCTAACTCTACTTTACCTCCAATTGAGTCAGAAAAAAGGAAAGAAAAACAAAACCCCATCATAAGCATGCATAGTCTAGCAAAATAAACTCTCACATTGGTTATGACCAAAAATGTATATCTCTTTCTGCATTTAAGCTTGTTACTTCTCTGGCAGGAGAGGTGTGTTTGATGAGTCCTCTGGACTCATCAGTTTATCATTTTAGTGACTAGAATTCTAAAGTCTTTCAAAGCTGTTTTTCCCTATAGTCTTGTTGTCATTGCATAAAATGTTTTCCTAGTTCTGCTCACTTTGCTCTGCATCAATTCAAAGAGGTCTCCCCAATTTCCTCTGAAAGTATCCATTTCATTTCTTTTGGAACAAAAATGTTCCAATGTATTCATATATAATTATTTGCAGAATCATTTGTAGTGTAGCCCCTTACCAATTTTGGTCAACTGCAAAACAGACTGCTTTAAATATATTTATACATATAGGTCCCTTTCCTTTTTCTTTGATTTCTTTGGGGTACAGGCCTAGTAGTGGCATAGCTGGGTCTAAGTTTAACAACTTCTTGAGCATAGTTCCAAATTGCTTTCCAGAATAGCTGGGCCAATTCATAGTTCTACCAAGAGTGCACTAGTGTACCTGTTTTCCCACAGACCCTCCAACATCTGTCACTTTCCTCTTTTGCCATCTTTGCAATTCTAATGAGTGTAAGGTGAAACCTCATCATTTCTTTGATTTGCATTTCTCTAATCTTTAGTGATTTATAGCATTTTTTCATCTTTTGATGATAGTTTGGATGTCAGATCCCTTTCCAATAAAAGCAAATGTATGTTAAAGCTAAAAGCCATAGATATAAGGCAAATGAAGTTTAGACCATTGTATGTTCAATAGTAGATGCCACAAACATCAATTCAACAAAGGTTATAAAAATAAATAGGATTGTTGGGGTGATCTTTTAACTGTTTGATTAAGATATCTTGTATTATTAACTTTTCTCTCTGAATTTTCTAGCTATTTTGAAGCTTGGGGTCTTCCCAAAATATAACTCTTCTTTAGAGATTAGGATTGAGACTCTAACGATTTGCCAAGTTTTACTATTTTAACATGTTTTTGAATAATAAAAACTTCAAAAAACATGTTTTTGTTTCAGTATTTTCAGATACTCAAACAGATAAAACATGCATGATCAGACACCTCCCCATAAAACTGGAAAAACTATTTTCAGAGCTTGCCATTGCGGCTAAAGTTGTCCACATTCCCAATGAACACATGTTATCTTAAGACATATTGCCAAAATACTAATCACAAATTACCAAACATAATACACACAAAATATAATGGAAATCATCATGGACTTTTAGATTAAGTTTCCTGATGCATCTTTATATGACTATATATAGTAACAATTACTTTTGTAGCCATTGTATGTTCAGAATAGAATGAACAGTCAGATGTCTAACTATCCCTGATGTTGTTATTTATAGATTTTACATATGTTTGTGTGTGTGTGTGTGCTAATTTGGTATTTGAAGTCTCAATTCCCAAAAGAGAACATCTTTTTAGGTGTTAGGACTAGGGATCTAGTTGTTAAATGTTTCCAATTAAACAATATTTGTTCAACTTTGGCTGGCAAATGCATATAATTCAAGTTCTGAATGCATGCATATCTTTGCTTAGTGGCCACCTATGAGGCCAAGATCACTGCTCTCAGGGGCACAGTTTCCATTGTCACTCAAAGCTTTTGGGTATAAGTTAGACTGAACTTTCATTATGTCTGTTCCATACTTGTTTTGTGCAAAGCAACCTTAGTATAAGATAAATGACTGTACTGAAAGTGAAGGAGCTGGGTTTTCATCCTAGCTATGAAATGCAGATGGTGTTGTCACATGGCATAGTAAGCATTAAGAGGATGGAATAGGTTTCCATTTAACTGCATTGTACAACTAGGACTACTCTCATTTTAGCTCTTTCATCCAACTGAATTCCCTTGAAATTCTATACCATGTCCAAGAAAAGATATATGCTTTTAAGGACACATGCAATTGGAAGCCAAGGTCTACACCACCATACTTAAACAGGGGCACTGGGGCAGTCCCTGGTCACCTAACAGCCTTTCTTTTTTTATTCAGTAGCATATTGCTAGAGTAGTAGAGAGGAAAACTCCGACCTGACAGAGTTGTGAAGGTTAAATTTTGTTCTCTACCCTCCTTTCCTCTCAAGTTATTGAAAAGGTTAAACACTGTGTGGTACATGGGACCAGCTCAGGAATAAGTTCTCCAGTTTGGGTGATGGAACTGTCCACCTTGTTTTAGCATTTGTGACAAAGGTCACTTTGCTTCATGTGGCATGTATGCCCTTTTGCTTCTTGTGTTTCTCAGGAGAGTCCTCTTACTTCAGAGGAAAGCTCTTCTCTAAAGAAAGTTAGGCTGGTGGAGTAAAACCACTTAATTCTGCATTGTCAAATCAACAAGTATTTAGCCCCTACTCTATGCTAGGCACTGGGCTAAGTGCTGTGTAGCAGTCAATGAGGCTGTAGTTGCAGTTATCCTGGTTCTGTGGACGTATGTGAGGGAATACAAAAATAAAGAGGAAGGTGTCCAGAACAGTCACTCTTCTATAGGAAAGACATCTTAAAAAAAGAGATCTTTCCCCACATAAGTAAGTGGAATAAATTACCTCTTAGGCTAGGCTGAGGCTGTACATACATGTACCTTTTCTCCAGCCTATGCAACTAGTTAATTCTCTAAGTTCCTTGTGAGCAGGAATTCTCCTCCTTTGTATTCACATCCCTAATACCTAGCAGAGTGCCTGGCATATAGCTGGCATTTAATTAATGCTTATTGATAGATTGATTGTGACCCTGCTCCTTTATGGGATAGACATCCAAAAGCCATATTCTTCTGGTGGTTTTGGTTTTATAATAAATGGGTTAATTGTGTTTTTCTTTCTTCCTGGGTTTCTTTATTTTTCCCAACTTCCTTTCTTCATTTTTTCTCTTGAATATGAACTCACCTGTGAGATTCAGAGAAATGTTCATTAGGCTAAGGCACACAGTGATGGAAAGAAATGACCCTGAAGGTAGAGAAAATACTGAAGAAGTCAGACCATCAGTTATAGCTTCTAGAGTTGACAGAACAGTGTTACTGCATTTCCTTCCCAGCTGGGAAGAATTTAGAAATTCCCAGTTGTCACTCACCAACATAGACAAGTACCTAACTGGAATTAGAACTAGGACTGATTTCTAGTGAAGAACTTCTTTCCTCCATTGGGAATCTAATATCAACTATAAAATAATATCAACTGGCCTCTGGTTTCAATCCAGTAAGTGAATAAATATGCCCAAGGTTTATCATCCCAGCTCCAAACTTTTAACCAGCAGCTGGCATGAAGGTGGAAAAGGAGACTTGTCGGCCAATTCCCTCATTCAACATTGGCTTGCTTTTGTTTTTGTTGATTTATAATGGGTTCTCAGTGGACACTTCAATGGCATTTAACTAGATCTCTGATTCCAATTATTCCATCTCTAATTTTCCTAGCCTTATTAGCAGTGCCAATTATTTATTTGTCCCTGAGCTCTGCTGAAACAGTTTTCTAGAGGATGCGGGAAGCGTGTCTGATTTAATTTGATTGCAGTCTGTTGTCTCTTTTGCTTATCTCTGTGCATTGTGTACCGTCATGGATTGAAAGCCTTGCACTACAAGGTCCCAAGGAAAAGTTCGCTCAGGTCTTCCTGGAACTGGCAGCTCACTCTAGTGTACCTCTTGTCTTCCCTTCCTTGAATGACAAGTTCAGGACTTTTTTTCATTCCCCCTAAAAAATCTAAAATCTATACTAGTAGAAAAACTAACATGAGTACTAAGGACATATTCCATGATGAATTTTAGAAAACTGAACAGAGAAACATCTCTTCTGTGTTTATGGTCATATGTCCATAAATCAGACTATGGTATGATCTGTCCAACACACACATACTTGAAGGATCATTGATTTTTGTCAATTTAGGGAACTCTACAGAGCTGTAACCCTTAGCTAATAAATCCTAGGGAGTGGCCTCAGGCACATAGAAGTTCAATCAACAATCATTTATTATACTTTTATTCTGTGCCAAGAACTAAGCTAGGCTTTGGGATACAAAGAAAAAAAAAACACAGTCCCTTCCCTCAAGGGGCTTACATTCTGCAGGGGAAGACAACAAATATGTGTCTAAAAAATGAACGCAAGGTAATTTTGTGGAAAATACAGCTGAGAAGATCAAGAAAGGCTTTATTAAGGAAGTGATACTGGGTATGAACTTTGTAGGAAAGTAGGAATAGTAGAGGCAGAGGTAAGGAAGAGTGCTTTCTGGGAATAGAGAGACACAGAGTTGGGGCATGGAGTATCGTATATGAAGAATAGCAGGAGGTCCAGTTTGGTTGGACCATGAGTATGTGCAAAGAAATAATGTGTGATATGGCTGGGAAGCCAGTTGGATCCAAGTTTTGGAAGACATTAAATACCAAATTTGTTGGTGTTTGGTTCTAGAGGTAATAAGAAGTTACAGGAGTTTGTTGAGTAGCAGGGGAGTGACCCAGTTGTTCATGCCTGTGTTTTAGGAATATTGCTTTAGCAAGCAAGTGGAGAACGTGGGGAAAAATTTGAGGCAGAGAGACCACCTAAGAAGTTCTTGCCATTAATTGCCCAGGTGAGAGGTTTTAAGGGCCTGAACTAGGGAATTGGCTGTATGAGTGGTGAGATGGTGGTAGGATAGATAAGATTTAGCACTTTTTTAAAGATGTAAGGTTTGTGAGCATGAGGAGTCAAGGAGATTTGAGATTGTGAATCCAGTTGATTAGAAGAATAATGACTTTGGCAGAAGTAGGGAAGTTTGGAAGTGGGGTAGGTTTTTAGGGGAAAGATATGGAGTTCTGGTTTGGACATGTCAAGTTTGAATTGTTTAGAGAGCACCCATTTGGAAATATCCAGTAAGCCTTAGTGCTATACTACTGGAGCTCAGGAGAGAGACCAAGGCTGTGTATATAGATCTAAGAGTCATCTGCATAAAAATAATAATTGAATCTTTGGAAACTGAAGAAGTTATGAGATTTTCCCAGTGTTACACAGCTAATGGCAAAGAAGATTTGAACCCCAGTTTGCCTGACTCCAAGCCCAGTCCTCATGTTGCCTGTATTTCAGATTCAAATCCTTAACCATTCACAATTACTCTCTAGGTTTTTGTTAAATGGAAAATAGCATTTAGACAATCTTTGTGAGTTCCCCTTACCCAGTTTTGTTGCATATGCTCAAATGACATGTGTAATATTTTAATTTTCTAAGCCCGACTCAAGAGTGTGTCTCACATTTCATGTGATAGGTAGCCATGATCTATGATATATTGTGCATATCTGCCTAGAAACAGAAGGATGGACTTCTGTAGACCTCACCCAACTCTGCTTCAGTGACTTTTCTTTCAGAGAACCTCCCATCAAGACCTAGCCTCCTAAAACCCTGCCATGGTTTGTCTAAGGCAAAGTCAAGGAGAGCACTTACTTCTTTTCTGTGCACAAAGTTGAACATCCTTGCATGACCTCAATTTTCCATCTGAAATATAGGCTGTGAAAGCAAAATCCTTCTGACTTTGGGGAATTTAATACAGCAGGTGGTAGCAGGTTGCCACAAGGATAACTGGCAAGTAGCAGCCAAGTTTCCATAGTGACTGTGCTTTTTGATCCTTCAATATTGGCTCCTGCTAACCAAAAGCAGAAGTGAAGTTGTGGGACATGCAGAACACCCAGCTGAGGTGTGATCTGATAAAGCGAGCAGCCCAGACAAGTGAGTAGCCCAGTGTTTGAGGAACCAGTTCTTCTCATTTGACAGATTTGGGAAGCTCTGTCTACTGTGGAGAACTATTGGAGTCAGCAGAGAAAAAGAGCATCATGAAGTGACTGGTGGAAAACTGCAACTAGGCTGGACAGATGCTACAGCAGTGTCCCTCTAATGGGGATTTGTGAGGTTCTTGGTGTGTGAATGAGGGATAAACCAAACCATGTAGATGAGTTTTTTAAATAGGTTTTTTTTCCTCAGGCCTTAGCCACTGAGAGAACATGGAAAACACTGGGGATTTCAAGGAGAAATTGTTGTCTGTCACAAATATTTTTGGGGGAAAGGGTAGGAGAGGTAATGTCATATTGTTGTCACTTGGAAAAGATTCAGTTCCTAGCCATGTTGGAGAAGAAAATGATCAAGAGACTCTCACAGAGTGTTGAAATGGGCAGCAAGGAGTTAGAAGGTTTATTAACCATATCTATTGCTGAAGAGAGGCAGGCTGGGCCAGGAGTGAGGAAAGCCTAGTTTTAAATCCTGCCTCTGACGTTTACTAGCTTTGTGACCATGGATGAGTATATCACAGAGACCTGTTGGAGTCTGTTTTCTGATCTGTAAATTAGAAATAATAAGACCTGTAGTATCTACTTCACAGGGTTGCATTGAGATTTAAATGAAGTAATGTAAATAAAGTGCTTTGCAACTCTTAAAATGCTCTAAAAATGCCAGCCATTATTATTGTCATCATTCAGAAAGCTGCCTGGGGAATAAAGGGCATGGTGTGAGGGGAAAAAACAAAACAAAACACTGCATTTAAAGTTTGAGAACTTGGGTTCAAATTCTGCCTGCTATTTATTACTGTGTGACCTTGGGCAAGTCACTCAAACTCTCCTGGTCTCAGTTTCCCCATCTGCAAAATGAAGCATTTGGAGGTGATCTTTTACTTCCCTTCTAGCCTAAGTCTCATGATTTGGTGGTCCTGTTTGTTCTTGGTTCTTTATTAAGTGCTATAATTCAGGGGTTACAAGCTAAGAATTCACCTTTGAAAAATTTGGCTAAAATATGAAAATATGTTTTGCATGACTTCACATGTTGATATTAATATTAATTGATATGTTGCTTGCCTTCTCAAGGGGGAAGGGAGGGGTGGAAGGGAGGGAGAGAATTTGGAGCTGAAATTTAAAAAATTTTTTAAAAATTTTCCATGTAATTGGGAAATATTCAATGAAATATTTTTTTAAATTTAACTAAGAAATTATATTTGAAGAGCCAGTTCTTTTAATCTAGTTAGGGCAGTAATCTAACTGCCCCTTCAAACTTCATCTTCTTTTCCATCAAACCAGTTTTCTCTCTGTCCTCCAAATGAACCCTGCATTTTCCTGCCTTCAGACCTTTGCTCATGCCAGTTTCTGTACCTGAAATGCCCTCCTCTTGCATCTTTGCCTTTTGTGATTCTATCCAGCCTTCCAGATATGGCTTACAACAGTGCTCTTCATTTTCCTGCCCATTTATGACTCCAACAAGGAAAAGTTTCAAGGTAGCCAAGGTTGAGGAAGGAGATTAATACAGGAATTCAGGAAGTGAAGAAAAGCACCTGAGGAAGGAAGGGTAGGTTTTGTGCAGGAATCTGGTCGCTTAAGGTAGGATACAAAGAGAGAAAGCGGGAATCCCCATTTCTATAGCAGCCTTGTTTTATTACATGATTTTCATTGGTTATTAATGAAGTTTGAGCACAGCCCTCCTCTACATACAGTCATTTGGAAACAGATGACTGCTTTGCTGTGGGGTGTTTTCTCCCTGTGTTTATGTGTATGTTTTAATAACCCAAGGGAATATCAAATAAGCCTCGTCTCCAATCAGGCTGAGACTCCAGGATTCAATGTCACTGCCCCCATTCTGCTACTCTGGTCTGTGTGAACAAGAGGCATCTTTAGGGAACAGTCCATCTCATTGTGGTTGCTATGGTGAAGCCTCTACTGAAGCCTGTTTGGAAGACTGTAATTGCTCCTCAACAGCTGTTTCCTTCCACCATCTCCTGAATGCTGCACAAGTTAGGGCCATGCAGCCCGGCACCATTATCTCTACCTTGACGGGCTATGGTTAGCAACAAGTGTGCCCTCTCCCCTTCAAAATTCAGGGATCAATAAATTGGTTTGAGAGATAGAGTTTGCCAGAAAGTTAAGACTTGTCAGGGAGGGGGCTTAAGAGAAGCCAGTAACTTTGAAATCAATATTGCAAATGCAATGCAAAAGAATACAATTAGCATGTTTTGCAGGGCCTATTAATTCCTTCAAAAAGCTGTTTATTAGGCAGAAGAACTCCAGAGCCCATCCTTGGATTAAACAGGTTCTGTAATGAAATGTAAATGGTGTAATTGGGCTTGTTCTGAAAGTATTTATTCTTCACCTGCGACCCGCTTGATTGCGGTTTGACAACACGAAGGAGTGTGCATCTCCTCGTTAATGACAGCTAATTCCCCCAAGCTAATGGAGTGGGACGCCCAGGCGCCCGGTGCCGGGAACGACAGGTCATGCCTAGAGCTTGGCAGTGATTGGCACCAATCCGAGCACAATGTAACTTTAATTACAGTAATTCCAAATCTAAAGCCAGCATTTAGCTGCTGGAGAGAGACTCTTAATTTTGCAAATAGATGTCATCTAATGGGCTGACCTTTCATTAGCCAAATATGGGCTTAGGCAATCCTGATGTCCTCCTCACTCCACCCTCAAACAGGTGGTGGCATCAGTTCCCATCAGCTCCATGGAGGCACCAAGAGGGCTGCCTCACTGCCAGGTGAAGCATATGAATTTGTTCACAAGTGTGGCTCACGGCTGGCCCCATGGGAGATGTGGTGCCATGTAGCATTTAAACATGGCGTTTGCAGTGAGGTGTGAAATCCCTTCTCTGAGAACTCATGTATGAAAAATGAGTTTGCTCCTGTGAAGGGTCGGCTCTGGTTCCCCCATTCTCCCTCCCCTTTCCTCCTTCAGCAAAGTTCTTCCTTCAAGATGAAAGATTCTGGATATCTCATATGCATTTCCTCTACCTACAGAAGAGCACCAAGTTGAAAATAATAAAGTGACAGAAGCTTCAGTTCTATTACAGACTCCTTCTGAGCTGGAGTCCACAGAGAGGAGGAAATGTTGTCTAGACACACTACTGCTTTATCTGATTTGACTCTGGCTTTTCTGGGTCTTTGCATAATACCTGAAAGAATCAGTTTCTTTGAGCTAAGCATTATATATGTATGTTGTAGAATCACAGAATTTTCATTCTGGAAAAGCAGTCAGTCCCTGAGCATTTATCAAGCACGCTGTTCTAGGAGCTGTGCTAAACTGTGGGGGTCCAAAGAGAGGCAGTATGTAAATAACTTGGTCCTTCTAGGCTACATGCAGAGTAAGAGGAAGGTGATCTCAGGTGGGAAGGAAGGCATTAACAGCATGAGACCTAGGAGGGACCTCCAGCAGAAAATGGGATTGGAACCATCAGGATTTCAGAGTCCATGTAGAGCCCAGTTCCCTCATTTTACAAGAAAAAAAAAAAGAAACCAAAACTTAGGAAGATGGAACCCAGATCTCCTGACTCCTAGGCTAGTGATTTTTCCAAACCAGAATACTGATAGTTTATGAAACTGAGTTGTCTTGGATCCATTTTTTATACTTAATGGGTAATATTCAAAGGAGTCTTGTGGATAAGTACCAGAGATTTAGCAGCCCACAAATTTTATTTATTGTGCCACCCACCCCCTTTAGAAGATATACAGGGAAAGAATAGAAATCAATATTCATTACATCTCACCTGGCACAGGTCATTTACTCTCACGGAGCATGCAGGTGAGTGAGTGGCTGTTGAGATGAGTAGTTGAAGCTGTGTCCTCACATTTAGCTGAGAGACTTTGCCTTCTAGATTGAGAACTCACAAAAAAAGGTGCCATGCCCCCAAAACTGTCAGGAAACAGAGAAGAAAATGGTAGCCTTTGTCTTTGACTAAGGTGTCCTAATGAAGTGTTTGATATTTGGATATGTGATAGATTTAATTTCGTAAAATTCTGTGTCATCTCACTAATAGGCTCTTTTTTTGGTTTAGGTTCTTTGTTTTGATTTATTTTGACGTTTGTTGTTTTTACACTGTAGTTGCTTCCCAATTAGCCCCTTTTCCCTACCCCCATACAGACTTCCCTGATAACAAAACAAAGCAAAAACAACTAGGAGAGGGACCAGCTCTAACTGTGTATACAACATTCTATACCCATCTGTCACCCCTACTAAAAAGAAGGAAGTGTTCTTTATCATCTGAGGCCTGAAACCAAGATTGGTCATTGAATTTAATTTGAATTCTGATGTCTTTTAGTATGCTGGTCATTGTGTATAGTGTTCTCCTGATTCTGCTTTGCTTATTCTGATTCATATAAGTCTTCCCATGTTTCTTGATTCATCATTTCTTATGGAAATGTAATATTCTTTCACATTCATGTACCATAATTTGTTCAGCTGTTACCCAAGCAGTGGGCTTTCGGTTTTGTTTTGTTTGAAGGGGAGATAGAGGGATAGGGAAAGTTTGGTTGGTTTGTTTTTAGGTTTTGCTTTACTGCTACAAAAAGTGCTGCTGAGACTATTTTGGTATAAACAGGACCTTTCTTCTTGTCATTGACCTCCTTGGGGTATATCCGGTGACAGGCTCTTTACAAGATTGCATTGAGGTCCTGAGAGAAGCTGTAATCAGTAGGAAAGAGGAAACACTGGGGAATAGCCCCAGAGGATAACCAAATCAAAAAATGCAGCATCGATTCAACACAAACTCACTCTGGCCAACCTCCAGGGAAGCCATAACTGAAGAGATGTGTTGCACCAGCTGCCCAGATGAGTGATATGCTGACTTCCTGGATGCAAGACCGTCCTGCCATCTAAAGAAAGTCAGCCAGACTGTGGTGGTGAGTATCTATCCCGCCACAAAGGGCATCCACTGTGGAGGAGAATGGCAGTATTAAAAGCTGATTGACACTCAGATCCCTAGCTCCCATCTCTCCCCCTGCTCTGGTGAACGCGTGTATGGGCCAGGTACCAGTTTTCGTTTAGCTTATGTGGAGGAAGGAAGGCTCAGATGGCTGATCAGTGTTGAGCGGTCTAAGTCAGCTAATGATACTCAGCAGTCAGAAATGGTTTGGGTGATATGAACAAGACCATGAAGCTGTGGGCAAACAGGCGCCTGTGCTGAAGTCTACTAAATGAGATTCTGAGCCAGAGCCAGAGCCCGAGCCCGAGCCCGAGCCCAAGCAAGGACTTGAACTAAGAGTGGGAGAAGCAGGCAAAGAGAAGCATTTGCTAGGCATACAGTAGGGGACTGAGAAACTGATGCTGAGGACACACCCTCCTTCCCTCTTGATGCTTCCCCTTGGAAACATGTCAAGAAGGAAGATTCCTATTCTGTCCTTTAGCAAGAGACTTCATCCTTCCTGAAAAGATACCATCATCCTTGGGGGCTTATTCCTAAGCATCCCAGAAAGGAAACACACGACTCCCTCCCCACAAAGAGCACAAACAGAAATACTCCCTCTGGGTGATTAACATTTGCAAGGAAATCTTCCAACTACATGGGCTAGCTAAAATGCCATCTCTTTCTGGCCTGGGCCTGTTGTTGCTAAATTTTCCACAGTGTCATGGTAGAAATGTTCCAACCATGGTGAATGAAGAGAATGAGCACGGGTGGGAGGAAGACATCGTGACAAGACAGGAAAGAATTGAGTCTGAAGACCTGGGTTCTGGTCCAGGCTCTGTTGTTCACCTCTTATGGGCCCATAGATTAGTCCCTTAACCCCTCTCAACTTCTGTTCCTTTCTCTTTGGGTAAAGATGAAGGCAGTGTGGTGCTGTGGAAAGAATCCTGGATTATGTAGTCAGAGATCCTGAGTTCAAATGCTGCTTCTGTCAGCTATGACCTGCACAATCCTGGGCAAATCATTTTATTTCTGTGGTCTTCAGAGTCCTTATCTGTGAAATGAGGGAATTGGGCTAGATGGTCTCCAAGGCCCTTTCCAGCTCCAAACCTAGGCACCTGTGTATCAAATGAGAATAGTATTTGTCTGTGTGTTGCTGGGAAGTTCTAGTGATATAATAGACCTGACAGTATTTTTTTAAAAGATCAAGTTAGGTAAAATTAAATGGTGGGGACCAGAAGATATCTGTCTCACTTAATGAACCCATCAGCTTCCAAGGGTTCAGTTATCATCCCTATGTAGATGATTTTCTGTATATACAGCCCCAGTCACTCTCCCAAACGATAGTCCTGTATCACCAACTGCTTTTGGACATATTGAACTGAATGTCCACTAAGCATCTCAAATCAACATGTCCAAAACAGAATTCATTATCTTGTACCTCCCAACCTTCAACCCTCCCCTCTCATGAATTTCCCCGTTTACTTTCAAGGGTAGCATGGTACATCCTTCCAGACACCGAGGCTGGAGACCTCCAGGGGCATACCCAGTGCCTCACTCTCACTACATGTCCAGTCCATTACCACATCTTGTCATTTGTACCCTGACAGTGTCTCTCCTCTCTATCTCCTCTCTCCACTCAGCCACCACACTGGTTCATGTCCTCATTGCCTCTTACCTCTGGACTGCTGCACTGACCAACCTTCTCATTGGTCTCCCTGCCTCAGGTCCCTCCCCACTCCCATCTGCCCTCCACTCAGCTGCCAAGTAGGTTTTTCTAAAGCATATGTTTGACCACGTTGCCTCCATAGTCAGTGAGCTCCAGCGGTTCTCTGTTACCTCCAGGATCAAATATAAATTAACTCTGTTTGACATTTAAAGCTCTTCATCCCCTGCCTCCTTTCTCACTCTGTGACCCAGCTCGACTGGCCCACTTGCTATTCCTTGCACACAACACTCTAGTTCCCTTGTCTCTATGCATTTACACTGGCTTGTCCCCCCGTGCAGGAATGATCTCCCTCCTCCCCCTGCCTCTTCTCCTACTTTCTGAAGTTGGCCTTTGCCAGTGTTCCCCAGCTGGGAGGGGAAGGCACTTTGTCTACTCTGTATGAGACTGTACTTAGTTATTTACTTGTTGCTTCCTTTCCCATTAGAATGTGAGCTGAGCTGTTTGAGGACAGGGACTGGTCTTACTTACCTTTCTTTGTATCTTCAGCCCTTAGCACAGTGCCTGCCTGTAGTGAGTGCTTAGGAAATGTTAGTTCACTGACTGACTCCCATTTCCAGGGACATCTGGCTTCTTCAACTCCTATTTTCATTCAGGATATTTTAATTTAGTTTAACAAACTTGCTTTGTACAAGGTACTTCAAGGGATACTGGGAATGCAAAATCAAAAGAGTCTCTGCTTCCCTTCTGGAGTAGTCGGGGGAGAGGGGATATACCACATATACAAAGAAAGTAAATACCAAGCACTTACAGTCATTCCAGGATGGAGAAAGCCCTAGCAGCTGCCTGGGTGGGAAGGGGGAGAGGGAGAGAGAAGAGCCAGGAGAGGACAATGGGAGGACATGGCGCATGAACTATGCTGTCATGTGGTTGTCACCAAAGGTAATGCAAATGTAAGATGCATTAGTAAAATGATAATGCATGTATCCAAGGATATGTCTCATATAGTCTTCTCTGGTCAGATCACATCTATAGCATTGTATTCATCTCTGAACCATGCAAAGATGGAGAGTATTGTGGTGACCAGAATGTGGGAGAATCTGAAACCATGATGTATGAAAAATGATTGAAAAAACTGGTGCTATTGAACTTGAGAGAGGATTTCAGCTTCATCATGATAGCTTACATTTATATAGCATCTACTGTGTGCCGGTCACTATGCTAAGTGCTTTACAATTACTATCTCTTTGGATCCTGATAACAACCTTGGGAGGTAGGGGCTGTTATAATCCCATTTTACAGGTGAGGCAACTGAGACAAATAGATGTTAAATGTCTTGCCCAGGGCCACACAGCTGATAAGTGTCTGAAGCCTGATTTGAACTCTTTCTGATTCTATGTCCAACTCTCCATCCACTGCACCCCTTAGCTGCCTTCAGATGTATGAAAGGCCATCTTGTGGAGGAGAGCATAGACATTCAGTGGAGTGCATCCACAAGATGGGTAAATATTATAGGGAGGTATGTTATGTCTCAGTATGAAGAAGAACTTCCTTATAGTTAGAGTTATCCAACGAGGATATGGGATGATTCTGTATGAAGGGAGCTTCCCATCACTGAAAATATTCAAGGCTGGATACCTGTCAAGGATCTTATTGATGGGATTCCTGCATTGGACAGTGGCAACTATGTTGCTGCTATTGCTACTCCTGCTAATACTTCTACTACTAGTAGTAGTACCACTACTACCACCTCTCATTTATATAGTGCTTTACAAATATTATCTCATTTCTATCCTCACGACAATTCTGGGAGGTCAGTGCTACTATTTATCCCCATTTTACAGATGAGGAAACTGAATCACAGAGAGGTTAAATGGCTTGTCCATGATCACACAGCTAGTAAATGTCTGAGGTTGAATTTGAACTCAGATCTTTCCTGACTCCATGTCCAGCGCTCTATCCACTGAGCCCCATAACTGCCACATGACTAGATAACCTCTAGTGAGCTCTTAAGATTTTGTAATTCTGTGTTTTTTTGAATTCTTACGTCTTTTGCGGGTTTTCCTATACTAGATTAAAAGTACTTAGAGTGTGGGGACCAGGTTGCCTTCTTTTTAGTTGCTTTTTTTAAAACCCCTCTCAGTGCTTAGCATGGTCATCAGCCACTAAATTCCAGGTCCTCACTCTCTGAGGTATAAGGAAGGATTGGGCTAAAATAAGAGAGAGAATTTGTTGTGCTCCACTTCTCTCTGTGTGAAGCATTTCTTGGATAACTAATGGGCAGGTTCACAATCTCTTGAGTTTTCTCTGCCCCTGCACCTTCTTTCACCTTCCTTCACTAGCCCCCCAAGCCCCAGCAGCCTCCCCTCTGCCCATCCTCCTGGCAATGTATTGAATGGCCTTGCCTCTGCCTTTGCTGGCCAGCAAAGGTTTCGGTTCTGACCCAGCAATCAGCATGCTAAACACCACTCCAAATTGGTTTTAACAGGGAGACTTGCCCCAGGGACAATGCCAGCCGGGCTTGGTGTGACTTGTAATACTGTTGTTGAACCAAAAATAGAAACAGCCCAGCATGTCGACGAGCGGCTGATTTCAGCTTCCACCTGGGACTGTCTAGCCATCCTGTGTAGGTTCTGACTGAGCAAACTTGGGGATATATGAACTGGTGGGCACGTCAAAATCGAGATCCCTGAACACCAGCTCTTCAGAGACTGGGCAGCTGAGGTTGTCAGGGATCACAGAGGTTTTTTGTTTAGGAGGAGGGAAGAGAAAAGGCAGTCTTTCTTCTCCTTTTCCTTCAAAAAACTGTATCATGTAATTCTGGAGATGAACTGGTTTCCCAAATTAATCTCTGGGAAGATGATTGTCCATTTTATGAGTTGTCCAGGCCTATTGCTTCTACTTCTGTCCCCCAGTATTTACTTCAGAGTCTATCTGCCACCAGTAATTTTCCTTCCTAAAGAAAGGGGTAGAAAGAAGTTGAAACCTTAATCATTTGATTCTATGATTTACCCACAGATCTGGTTTAAAAAAGAGGGGAGCAGCTAGGTGGCACAGTGAATAGAGCACCTGCTTTGGAGTCAGGAGGACCTGAGTTCAAATCCAGCCTCAGACACTTGACACTTACTAGCTATGTGACCCTGAGCAAGTCACTTAACCCTGATTGTCTTGCCTTCCCCCTCAAAAAAAGACTTGGTTTAATACTACCAGCTGTAGTTAGCTTTTTGGATTACATGAAAGTTCAAGTTATCAACACTTTCCCTGGTATTCTTTATTGCCATGCCATTGCCACATCTAGACCATAGAACTCAGAGCTGGCAGATAACATCAAGCCCAACCTCCAAATTTTATAGAAAATGAGGCCCAAGGTGGGGAAGTAGGTCACATACCTGAGGAGCAGCAGAAGACTGGGACCCTGGACTCTTGACTTCCTGTTCTGTTTCCGTAATCAAGAATTATCCCTGAGGCATTATGATATTATCCTGGCAGAAATCCCAGCCAGTCAGACTAAAATGGACTAGGCTACAGCTGGTATCTTCCTGAACATTCTTCGTTGTCTTTTTTTTTTTAAGTAACGTATAGTATAGTGTATTGTTGTTGTTCTTCTCTCATATCCAACTCTTTAGGACCCTATTTGGGATTTTCTTGGCAAAGATACTGGAGGGGTTTGCCATTTCCTTCTCCAGCCCATTTTACTGATAAGGAAACTGAGGCAAACAGGGTGAAGTGACTTGCCCAGGGTCACACAGCCAGTAAGTGTCCAAGACCAGATTGGAACTCAGAAAGAGGAGTCTTCCTGATTCCAAGCCTAGTGCCATATCCACTGTGCCACCTAACTGCCCCCTCTTTTGGGGGAGAGTAGAGAGCAAAAAAACAGGAACTCTTCTGCTGGCCCTAATCAGAGGTCCCACCTACCCAAAATGACAGGGTTGGAAAGCCAGAGGGGTTGGGTGGGAGTGGCTACAATCTGTACTTCTTCCTTTTGTCTACTTCCTAACCCATCCCTGAGCCTCCTTTCCCTGCAGCCTGCTAGCACTTAATACTTATTTTTGCTTGAGCCTAGATTCCCTTGGAAGCTTTGAGTGTGAGAGTTAGTTATGTCTCGTGTTGTGGTAAGCCTATGGAGCTCTGAGAGCCCTGAACCTGTGTTTTACCCTGATGAATAAATGAGGCTCCTGGTTTCTTTCTCAGAGCAAACAGATGGCTGGAGGTGGCAGGTAGCATCCAGTCATTAATCCAGCTCTCTTGATCTTGCCAGCCTGATCTCATTCTCTCACCATGTGACACCTATTACAGACCGACAGCAGTTTAGAAGCCTCCTACAGCATTTTCCTGAACTGAGAACTCTACCAGGAGCAGTTAGAGTAAAAAGTGATGGCCCGGCAGGTTATAGGACCAGCATGGCTCACTAATCCAACCAAATCCGTGTCTGGAAAGCCACGCACTAGGAAGGCTCTGTGGCAGTTCTGTCCCTCCTCCTCCTCCCTGGTATTGTTATGGCCCGGAGGCTTTATCGGGGTATAGACTCCAATCTCTAGGCCTTCTCCTGTCAGCCCCTCCTGGGCCGTCTTGTTATCTCTTGTTTCCCTGCCCCTGTAAAATGGCATTGCCTTTTGGGATTTGGTTTGTGTGCACCATCAGGCACACGCCTGTTGAACAAATATGGTCCCTGCCCTCATGGAGCTTTTGTACAGAAACAGATGGCATCAGTACAGATGTCCAGATTGTCACACCAGGGTGATGGCTGGAAGCAGGGCAAGGCATAAGGAGCCTGCAGTTACTGGATGTCAGGAACAGGCTAGACATCAAGATCCAGGGAGCAAGGAAAACTGTAGCAGTCATAAAGAACCAAAGTTAAGAATACAGAGAAACGGAGCAGTAAAGCCAGGAAATGGTAGAAATATACCTGTACTGGGAATCAGAAAACCTAGTCACATAACCCCTCTGAGCCATGGCCTTCACATCTCTAAAAGAGAATAAATAACAATGAAATCAATAAATAAGAGAATCATGATAATAATAAGCTCATAGTTCTATGTAAACGTGAGCAATTTTTGTTTATGAGCATAATGAAAAGAGCTTACATTTATGTAGTGCTTTACTATTTACAAAGCAATTTCCTCAGAGTGACTCTTTGAAGTATATAGTGTAAATGTTGTAATCCTCATTTTACAAATGAAGAAACTCAGACAATAAAATTGTATGTCATCACTGGATGACAACCAGTCAGTCAACAAGCATTTATTAAGTGCTCACTGCATGCTAGGCACTGAGCTGTACTGGCATTATAAACAGCAGCAAAACACAAAACATTCCTTGCCCTTGAGGAGCTTACAATATAATGAAGGAAGGTGATGCGTAAGAGGAAGGTTAGAGCACTGGGCTGAGTCTAATAAGATGAAATTCAATAGGAATAAATGTCAAGTATTATACTAGAGTTAAAAAATAAGCTTCACAAGTTTAAGACGGGAGAGTCATGATTGGAAAGCAGTTTAGGAAAAGATCTGGAGGTTTTAATGGACTGCAAGTTCATGAAGAGTCAGAACTGTGCCATGGCAGCCAAAATGTTAATTCAATCATGGGCCACATTAAGAGAAACATGTTATTGTTCAGTCATTTTTCAGTTTTGTCTGACTCTTTGTGATCCCATTTGGGTCACATTTGGGGGCAAAGACACTGGAGTGGTTTGCCATTTCCTTCTCCAGTTCATTTTATAGATGAGAAAACTGAGGCAAATGGGGTTAAGTGACTTAACTAGGGTCACACAACCAGCTAGTGTCTGAAGCCAGATTTGAATTCAAATCTTCCTGACTCCAGGCCTGGCACTCTATCCACTGTACCACCTAACTGCCTCTACTGCTCCACTTAGATGGCCCTTTAAGGTTTACGAAGTACTTTCTTCACAACTTTGTGAGATAGCTAGTGCAAAGATTATTAGCAGAGGCCTCTACCACTGAAGTAGGGAGCACCTGAGCAATACACACCTTGTATACTTGCTGAAGCAGGAAGGAATGTCCTGGCCTGGGTGGGCCCAGGCCTACCAGCACAAATAGGTGATGGCAAGAACTGGGGTTGCAAGTAGGTTCTGATATGGCGTTGATTCCCCATATCAGTAAACTACGGATACATAGCATTGGGTTGAAAGCAGAGAATGAATGAGCATTTAGTAAGAGCTCAGTTTGTGCTAAGTGCCAGGGATACAGATAGTAAAGTGAGATTGTACCTGTTCTCAAGAGGCTTATATTCTTAATTAGAAGAGAAAACACATATAAGGGAGTTTGACTGCAGGGTGGATGAAGAGGTCCAGAGGTCAGTCAAAGGACGCCTCACTGGTGTGGCCTAGGGCCCTATAAAGTACAGCAGCAGGTCAGATGACAGTGCACAAGGGTCTGCAGAGAACAGTAGCAAGGTAGGTTAGAAGTCCCCAGAGGACCTACAGATGCAGTGGCATGACAGAAGAGAAAGCTTGGAAAGCCTCCGTCTTATTAGAAGGATTGTAGTTGACGACTTCTGCCTCATTCAGCCATGTGGGTATATAGGTGGAAGGAGAGGGGTTCCTGTAGGTGACTTGCCCACCAACTGAAATTTGGGATTCCCTTCCAAAGGTGTGAGAATGGGGGATGAAATGGGTCTGTGTCCAGCCAAGAGAGGGGAAGGGGAAGGAAGTACTGACAGGAAGATGAGAGGAGAAAAGAAGGATGCTCTGGGATACTTGCCTATGGTAGACCCTTCTGTGGTTTCTCTGTTTCTAGGCTTGTGAAGGAGGCAGGAAGGAGCTCCCCCAGTGGGGAAAACTGCTTAATGCCTCATGTAAGTATTTAATGACATTATATAAGACCTTATGATCATATATGTCACATAATAGCTAGATGGTGTGTCTGAGTCTATGTCAACTTCCTAAGACAAGATATATCTACTAAAGTAGAGATAGCCTGTGATCTGTTGGGGCAGAGGGAGTTCCTACACCATGAAATCACAGATTTTGTATTCATATATGATAGAGTAGGGAGATAGAATGAAGGCAGGTACACACCTCCCCTTAGGGTTTGTGAAGGATAAAGATTTTCAGAACATATCTTAAAAAAAGTAAGGAAGATGCTTAGAGGTTGACTCCAAGGTCCAAAATGTCAAAGCTGAGAGGAGATTGACTAGTACAGTCCCCATGTTATATAGATGGTATAAGTTCAAGTTTAAATCTCCATGCCCAACTTTGCAAGGGAATCACCCAAACATGCCTTTGCCATGTAGCTCAGAAGAGAGCTTTTCAGAAAAATGACCTTTAGGTATTTTAGTGGGCCATTTGACTAGTGGTTATTGCTATAGTTATCAGACTTGGTTGGGGAGGACATTCCAGGCAGAAGTAGCAGCATGGTACAAGGAGTGTAGAGACCAAGAAAAGTCAAGTGTATGAAGAGTAAGGAGCAGGGGAACGGGTAAGGAAATGGAGGATACCTAACCAGGAGTTTGAATTGAATACTCTGGAGTCTGGTCTTTATGTAGAAGAAAGTAAGAAAGCAGAGATCTTGCTGCATGATATGTTTGAAAGTACATTTGAGGGGAAATGGCTTTGTTCTTTCCTTGGGTTACTCACCTACAGCCAGCTTTCCACCATTTCTCAGCTCTCTATCTTAGGAGACAGTGAGGTGGCTGTGGCACAGTGGATAGAACACTGGGCCTGAGTTCAAATCTAGCCTCAGACTTTTGCCAGTTGTGTGACCTTGGAGTTAACTCTTGTTTGTCTCAGTTTCTTTAACTGTAAGATGAGAATAGTACAAGCACCTACCTTGTAGGGTTGTTGTAAGGATCAAATGAGTTAACATTTGTGAAGTGCTTAGCAAGTCCCTGGCATGTAGTATGCACTAAATCCTAGAGAACTAAAAGATTCTAAGAACCTATCCTAGGACCACTTTCCATTCTGTTCTCCTATTTTTCTTTCTTTCTTTCTTTTTTTAGGTAGTTGGGGTTAAGTGACTTGCCCAGGGTCACACAGCTAGTAAGTGTCAAGTGTTTGGTCTAAGGCTGGATGTGAACTCAGATCCTCCTGACTCCAGGGCTAGTGCTCTATCCACTGCGCTACCTAGCTGCCTCCTCTTTTTTTACTTTAACAGTATTTTTCCCAATTACATGTAACAATAATTTTTAACATTCATTTTCAAAAATTTTGAGTTGCAAATTCTTTCCCTCCTCTCTTTTCTCCCCTCTTTTAGATGGTAAGCAGTTTGATACAGGTTATACATGTGCAATATTTCCATATTAGTCATGTTGTGAAAGAAGAAAAACCAAAAAAAAAAAAAACCCCAGAAAAGATAAAGTGAAAAACATCTGCTTTGATCTGCATTCAGACTCCATTAGTTCTTTTTCTGGATGTGGGTAGCATTTTTCATCATGAGTCCTTTGGAATTGTCTTGAATCATCATATTGCTGAGAAGAGCTGTTACATTCTCCTGCTTTTGCTCACTTTACTATGCATCAGTTCATGTAAGTCTCTGCAGGTTTTTCTGAAAGCATCATGCTTGTCATTTCTTATAGCATAATAACATTCTATCACAATCATATACCACAATTTGTTCAGTCATTCCCCAACTGGTGGGCACCCCCTCAATTTTCAGTTCTTTGCCACCACAAAAAGAGCCTCTATAAATATTTTTGTATACAAATAGGTCCTTTCCCTTTTTTTTGATTAATTTCTTTGGGATACAGACCTAGTAGTGGTATTGCTGGGCCAAAGGGCAAGCATAGTTTTATAGCCCTTTGGGCATAGTTCCAAATTCCTCTCCAGAATGGTTGATCAGTTCACAACTCTACCAATAGTGCATTAGTGTCCCAATTTTCCCACATCCCCTCTTACATTTATCGTTTTACTTTTCTGTCATATTAGCCAATCTGATATGTGTGAGGTGGTACCTCAGAGTTGTTTTAATTTGCATTTCTCTAATCAATACTGATTTAGAGCATTTTCTCATATGACTATAGATAGCTTTGATTTCTTTGAAAACTGCCTGTTTATATCCTTTGATCATTTAGCAGTTGGAGAATGACTTGTATTCTTATAAATTTGACTTAGTTATATACATATTTAAGAATGAGGCTTTTATCACAGACACCATTAAAAAGTTTCCCAGCAGTCTGCTTTCCTTCTAATCTTTGCTGCGTTGGTTTTGTTTCTACAAAACCTTTTTAATTTAATGTAATCAAAATTATCCATTTTCCTTCTCATAATGCTCTCTGTCTCTTGTTTGGTCATACATTCTTCCCTTCTCTACAAATCTGACAGGTAAAGCAAGGAATCTTGCTTTCTTAATTTGTTTATAGTGTCATCCTATTCTCCAATTTTTCGTATGGTCCAGATATGCATGATTGCTATTTTTGCATGTCAGCTTAGTTTAGGTTCTAGGACAAGGTCTAGAGCTTTCATTTTAAGTTTAAAAATAAAGTCAAACAAATAAGTACAAGATAAGGAAGACCTGGCCTCACTGCAGTTCTTGTGAAAAATACTTAGGAGCTTTACAGGTGCTAAAAAAAAAAAATAAGCCAAGATCACCATGTGTTGCATTGATAGAAGTATAGTGTCTGTATCAAGGGAAATGAAAGTCCCATTGTACCATGTAACTAGTCAGAACATTTCAAGAGTATTGTTTCTGGCTCTGGGCACCACATTTTAAAAGGGTTATTGACATACTCAAGTTTACAAGCAACATAATCCTCAGAGGGAGAAATACTGTAATATATACTGTAATACTGCAAATACTGTATCTCATTTTATACAGAAGGAAACAGGCCCAGAGAGGTTATTACTTGCTCGTGGTCACATAGTCACTAACTGTCAGTGCTGGATCTGAACCCAGGTCTCCTGGGCCCTATGTCCAATAGTTTTTCAATTCTGCTCACTGACCACCTTAATATAGTTGTATGAAAGCAAGACCCATTTGAGCTTGCTGAGGAGACAGAAGTCTTAAGGCCAAACCACTTGTCCTCCAATTTCCTCTTTGGTACAGAGTTCAAAGAACCCTACAGGGGAGCTATTCATCGATTGTCCACCTAGCTGAGATTGAGGCCTTGTGTTTTCTCAACTTCCTTGTCAGCTGAGCTGCATCAGAGAAAAATGCTTTTTGCTATTTCCTTTCAGTCTTTATAGGAGGAGAGTTGAATGTACTGAGATTTCTTTTCTATCATAGCTATAAGTAGGCAAGCTGAAGCTATAGGTGGGTGGGATTTTATACTCACAAGTTCATACTAGTACACACACACACACACATACACACACACCTCCCTTCCAACCCTTTATAATTCAATAGCCTTAGTAAAATTCTAATTATAAAAAACATCAGGCTAATATTTACAAAAGATATATGTATGTATATATGTATGTGTATATATATATCCTAGTTATACAAGATTACACAGTAAGAGGAATTAATAATTTGTCTTTTATCTTCACAAAGGTCTTCCCCATACCCCCATTTCTTTCCTTTTACCTAAACCTCTATATTCCTAAATAGATGATCTTCTATCTTTAACAAGCATTTTTTCACATTAAAGGAATAGTTTTTCATCCATCCAACAAGGTATATATACAAATTTTGCCTAGCATCCCAAAACATTAGAATTGAAAGACTAATCTCACCCCTTTATTTTGTAGATGGGGACCCAGAGGTACAGTTTAGGCTGAATGACTTCCTTGGGGTTTCAGAGCTAGTTAATTGCCACTGCCACCTGATTCACAGGCTCTCTACCATATCAAACTACCTCCTTCCCTTTTCCTCTTTAGTTTGCTCGGTTATTTCTCTGAAGGCTTAAAGTCGGGCACCTTTACTTTTCAGTCCCACCTCCCAAAAAATCCATTCATCTCACACTTGCTGTTCTCCGTTAATTATTATTACCCCTTGATTTGAATTTATGGACTTGTTTCATTGTTTATCTGGCAGGCACTTCCCTAGATCAATGCCTGCTTTGGGACAGCTCTCCCTCTGTCTCTGGGCTATCATAACTGGCAAACAACTGTACAGCAGACATAATTGCAATCATTTTTGATGTCTAGAGCTACCATTACCACTCAATTTAGCAGGAATCATAATATGCCTACAACTGTGTTCAGTTTCTAGAATAAACAGAGATGATCAATGATAAATGAAGCTTCCTAGTGCCTGGCCTGAGTATAAAAGTACTCGCTTCCTGAATGATCCCAAGGATTTCTGTGTTTGGGGAGAGTTGCATTGAAAGACACTAACTTCACTCTTCTTTCAAATGAATGAGAGCTTAGTGCTAGCCCCTTCTAGCTCAGCACCTGCCCAGGCCTTCATTCTTAGATATGCTCAGTTTTCCTCACAGAAGAGGCAGCTCTTCAATTTCAGCGTGGTTCAAGAAGGAAGGAGCCTGGAGAGGAAGGAGTGAAGCCCCAAGCTCAGAAAAGCCTGGCCTAGAACTCTGGCAGAGGAAAGGAAGTGGAAAGAGTTAGGGAGCAGAGGTGAAGGTTAGGATGAGTGGTGAAGTTAGATACACTTAAACAGAAAGTGATGAAGCAAGTGGCTATTTTCAGTGTGCCCTGAATCCTTCAAATCAGTGCTGGTTTGGGTCTGCCTCTGCCCCAGAGGTACAGGTTCAGACACAGATCTGAGCAGGGAGAAGGGCAAGGAGAATCAGGCAATCAGGGAAAAGAAGAAGGGAGTCTGGCCTGGTCTGTTTCCTAGCTCCTTGTCAACTCCAGGACCACCTCCCTGAGGGTGAAGGTCAACCAAGCAAGGCCAGGTGACTGTAGGAGTCTGAGACTTGAATAGGATCCCACCAGGAAGAAGCAAGAGCTCAGGCAAGGTCTCCTAGACTTGCTTCTCTCTCTCGTAGCATGTAACAGCTGACCCCAGAGAGCACAGGATTGTAGAATTTAGAGTTCTGAGAGACCTTAGCTATCACCTAATTCAAACCTCTCGTTTTACGAATGAGCATGCTGAAGCCCAGAGAAAAGTGACTTGTCCAAGGTGGTCAGTAGGTAGTAGGTCCAGAATTCAAATGCAGGGCCCTGCCTCCAAATTTACTGGTCTTTCCATTCTACCAAACTACCTGTTTCAAGGTCTTCTATTCCATAACAAAGTTTTGAAGATGGGAATATGCTATAACAGAAGAAAATCTGAAGAGGAGATAGGTATACGATAAACTGCTTTAGAAAGCATGATTTAGGGGCAGCTAGGCAGTGCAGTGGATAGAGCACAGGGTCCAGAATCAGAAAGAACAGAGTTCTAAACTGGCCTCAGACAATTACTAGCTGTGTGATCCTGGGCAAGTCACTTAACACTGTTTTTCTTACTTCCTCATCGGTAAAATAAACTGGAGAAGGGAATGGCAAACCCACTCCAGTATCTCTGCCAAGAAAATCCCAAATGGGGTCACAAAGAGTCAGACATGATTGAAAACTGCCTGAATGACAACAGACAAAAGAGAGCACGCTAGAGGAGTGTTGCTGTGTAGTTTTACAATGATATTAGCTTTGGGAAGAGAAATGAGAATTCTGAAACAACATTGGTGCAAGAAGAAGGTCGAATGGCCACCAGAGAGGAGCAGGTAGCAGTGGTTGATTAGAAGAGGGAGAAGCAGTTGTGGGTCGTCTACCCTGAAGAGGAAAGAAAAGTTACCGTGAGAAAATGAACGGAGGAAAGGAATTAGGCAAGAAGAAGGAAGGGGGGCTATCAAGAGGTACATGCTTTGGTGAATGAGAGGACCAGCCCTTCTGCCATGCATGGGTTATCTACCCTTGCCCTGGGGCCCTCTGAAGTCTACAGTTAAATGGCAGAGATTTTACAAGTGAAAAAAACAAAGGCCCACAGAAGGGAAGTAATTTGCCCAGGTTCCCACAGCCAAGACAGTGTGGCAGAGCCAGGACCAGAAGCCCCTTCTCCTGTTTCGGAGTCCATCTTCCCAGTTGAAGCTATTGTCCCTCATCTGCTTCTCAGTGAGACAGGAGCAGGCAAATCGTGTTGTCACATTCAGCTGGCAGGCTCTGTTCTGATGAGAATGGCCCAACCACTCCACATGCTTCCGGGAGCATCTGATTTGAAGGGAGAGAGACAAGCCACAGTGACAAAATCACAGCCTTATGGCACCTCTCTCCCCTTCAGTTGAGGAAAATAACGTTATTTTTCCCACTGCAAATATTGCTCAAAGTGAAAATAAGGAAGAAGCAAAACATATTCTGTTGCCAGCAATGCCTAGATGCTGTGCCTAGATGTTGCCTTCCCCTCCAAGGACAGCGTAAGTGAGTGCTTTGGGACTCCTGGAGTTAATGATGGGGACTCTGGTAATGATTTCTCTTCTTCTCAGTCTGACCCCATGGTGAGGAAAATCAAGTTGAAATTAAATCAGATTTCAAATGTTAAACCAACCAATTAAAAAAAAAGCAATCACATAGAAACATGCATTTTTCAAAACATCGTTGTTTACTCTGTCATAATTAATTTATTCCATGAGGAAAGTTTTATTTGTTTAGAAAGGATTGTTGAGAGCAACCAACAGGGCTGGAGGCCCTGGCCTAATTTCATATCTCCAGATGTAGGGACAGGATCTCCTTTGGTATAGAGGGTGGAAGAAAGAGCTAGACAGCCACGTCCACCCTCAGCCAACAAGAAAGAGGAACAGTGGACTGTGGCTTTTTACCTGTTGGTCCTGTTGGAATACATTTGTTCAGCAAAGTAGCTGTTTGAAATCAGCCACCTTCCCCTAGGACTGTACAGAGAACAGTGGAGCTGTCTAGACCCTCAGTGGCTGGAGATCTCTCCTGATGGATGCTCCATCCTTGGATCAGAATTAGACAGTGACAGAGCCTGGACTAGAACCCTGTTAGAAGGAAAAGTGTGCAAACGAGTTTTCCTGTATTTGTGGACGTGTTTTACCTCCCTTATTAGATTGCAAGCTCCTTCTGGGCCTATAGTGTCTTCTTTCTGTTTGTATCCTCCACTGAACCTAGCTTGGCATTAAACACATATCAGATGTTAAATACATGTTTGTTGAGTAGAACTGAATTGAATTGAACTACATCGAACTGAATTGAATTGAACTGACTGGTGTGCTAGCAATAAATGACCTCTTAGAGCAGAGAGAATACTAGATCTGTGCTGAGAGTTTGACTCAGTGACACCTGAGACAATTTTTGGTGTTCTTCTGCTGGTCCCTCTAAACTATATCTTTTTCCTGTTTTCCTATTTTCATTTCCTTTCTCTCCCTCTGCCTCATTGGTTCCTCCTCATTCTCCTATCCTACATTTCCCTTCCAATATTTGCCCCATCTTTCTCTCACCTTGTCTTTCTTGCTTACTATCTCATTCTGTCTTTCCCCATTTTTCTTCCATTTCATCTCTCTCTCTCTCTCTCTCTCTGTCTCTCTCTCTCTCTCCCCCCCCCCTCCTCTGCCTGCCTTTCCCCCACCATCCTTCCCTCTCAGTCCCTTTCTCCCTGCCACTCTCTCTTTGTTCCGTCTCCTTCCCTCTTTCCTTATCTCAATTCCTCCCTCTCTTTGCCACTTTCCTGCCTTTCCTTATTGGTATCACCCCAGTTTTACTCTTCTCCTATAGATCGACCTACTAAAGACATTCAGGATATTGCCTAGCCTATTTAAGAGATTATTCTATAACCTTACTCAAATTTCTGCCCCAAACAGCTGGCAGAAGCATCAAGTTTTCTCTTCCCTCTGGAGGATCTGTTTTGGGTAAAGGATGTTTAGACATGCTCAACCAAGGCAGTTTGCTTGTGGTCCTATTATCCTATTCTATTTTGAAGAAATGGCCCCAACTTTGTCCTAATAGACTTTTAGGCAGCCCAGGAACTAATTTAATAGAGATTTCAGGGAAGAAAAAAAAAACTTCTCTGCTAAATATCAGGACAGTATACTTTAGGAAGAGATGATGTCTGAATTATTTTTTTAATCCCGCAAGCTCTCTCTCCCTTCACCTCCTCCCAATTGATGATGTTCTTTTCCTAGTTCTTGGATTTTATTTAAATTATTGATTTCTTTTCCTTCTTTTATTTATTTAATCATCTGTTACTTCTTTTGTCCCACCTCTTTCCCCACTTAGTTACCTGGTTAGCTCAAAATCTTCCTCCCTCCTCTTCTCCAACTTCTTATTTTTATCAATTTTCTTTTCCCACACCTCTTTTCAAGAGATTTTTCTTTGTTTTATTCTCTTAATTATTTGGAAGATGGTGATGTGAAACAACCCTTCTGAACCACAGTCATCAACAAAATAAATTCTGAAAATTTTTCATATTCTCTATTTTCTTCTAACTATAATTCTGCCTGTTTTGCTTTTCCTTTTTCTCTTCTTCAACATCATCACCACTGTATATGTGTGTGTGTAATATATACACACATACACATACACATAGAGTGAAAGCCTATTTCAAATTCCTGAAAGTGGATCATCATCTCTGCTATTTAGTTTATATTTTAAAGGGATCCTGGCTCTCTGTCTTCATCCATTCTTTCTGGGCATTTCTTCCATTGCAGTAGGTAATATTTGACTTACGTGAATTTATTCTTTGTGCATTCAATCTTTGACATCTGTGTTTTCTTATTGATTTAGTTTATCATGAGTTTTCCACTGACAATGTCTAAATGGGAACCCACGGCAAAGTTGGAGCTTGAAAAAGAATAGAGATTATCATTGACCCTCCTTATCTTAGCCCCAGCATAGCTCTACTCTCGACTTCCTCCTCTGCACATGATTGAAGAAAGAAAGAAAGGGGCCTGGTTTGGTGTAGTTTAATGGCACGGTGGAAAGAGCACTGAACTGGATGTCAGGTGACTAAGGCCAAGCTTTGCCACTATTTGACATGTGACTGTGGCCAAGTGACCTCATCTCTCTGTCCTTTAATTTCCTCATCTATAAGAGAGTTGAACTAGATTATCCATAATCTTTTTTAACTCCCTTCCAAGCCACCAAACTAAGCTCTGAACAAATTGTTATTTGCCCCCTCCTTTCCCCTGCCACCCCATTTAGGACTATAGCCTTTCTCCATGGGGTGGACTAGATTTGGGAGTTAGTCCTCATTGCTTAGAGTATAAAGTCTAAACTCCTTAGTTTGGGATTGAAACTCATCTAATAATCTGGCCCCAGATTCTATCTAGTTTTTTCAGCCCTAACTTTCTGCCTCAGCTCAGTTGTTCTGCTCAATGCCCTCAAAATGTTTTCTGCCCATTCCACTTCTGCATCTAGACTCACGTTTTGCAACCTGACCTGAGTTGTTTTCTCTACCTATCCAAATCTTACCCATCTTTTCAGGCCCCAATTCAAGCCCACTTTCTCTCCAGTACATATTGATCTTTTCCTCTTACGAACTTTTATAGTACTTATCATCCCAATTGCTCTTTCGGGGCACTTAATCATGTACTATCTTCTTCTTTATTTAACTCTATGATGTTAGTCTTACCTGCTTTACTAGACTATAAATATCTTAAAAGGAGAGACCATGCCTTAGAATTCTTTATATTGCCCATGGTGCACAATGCAATCTTAGTTACCTAGTAGGTCATCATGAGCAAATTTATTGGTAACCTAAAACTTTTGTGATCTGGAGTCCTTATAGTAGTGAGATCAGAGTTAAAGAATTCCCTGAATTTATGGGATATAAGAAGTTGAAACTATAGCATATACAAAAACATGGAAGCCTATTAGAATATTTCCTATGAGCAAAGTTGAGCTGTGTCATAGAGCAAGAATTGGGGTTTAGGGTTTTTCCGAAGATCAGTCATTCTCTTACCTCTGTGGTTAGACATTTGCTGAGAAAATTGTGAGGGCCCCAGGAAGCAATCATCGAGTGCTTCTTCCTGAACTTTTCTTTATTAATGAATCTTATCTCTATTCACACAGTGCTCTGTTTACTGCAGACAGTGGGTAATAAACAGAGATCAAGCAGACAGAGATGATAAATTATCTGTTCAATAATTAACAAATTAGCCCCAACAGATGGAATCAAAACAAAATCCTGCATGGCCCCAAGTACCCACGCAATACTTGGTATGTCTTTCCCCTTTTAAGCAGATAAAGCAGAGAGAGAAAGCATTTATTAAGTGTTTACTATGCTCTAGACATTGTGCTTTAAAACACCAGACAACAACATACCTCTCTCTTCCTGTTGCTATATGAGTAACCTCTTAACTAATGGATTCCAGCTCTCCATTAGTCCTTGGCCTGGTGAAATGCTAAAAGATCCAGTGTAACTGGTCCCAATATCTAGTCATCTTTGAGAGATGATTTAGTGGGTCAGCAGTGGGAAACAGAGGCAAAGATAATAAAAGCAAAGGGCAAAAAGTAGAGGAAGGGAAAACAGTGAGGGAGGGTAGAGGAAGAATAAGACAGATGGAAAGTTTCTTGAAAGGAGCATCCACCTTAAGTTGAACCTCTGTGTTGCCTTAGCAGCGAAGGATCACCTGAGAGTCACTGTAAATGTCTTTTTAAGAGGATATTCATATTTAGTCCAGTATACCAAATCCTGGTCAAAATTTGTAAGAAACTGTAGATTTATATTATAGTGCCTTGGGATGGCTAGGTAGCACAGTGGGTAGAGCGCCAGGCTGGATTCAGGAAGACCTGAGTTCAAATCCAGCCTCAGATACTTACTAGCTATGTGACCTTGGGCAAATCGCTTAACCTTCTTTGCCTCAGTTTCCTCATCTGTAAAATGAGCTGGAGAAGGAAATGGTAAACCACTCCAGTATCTTTGCCAAGAAAACTCCAAATGGGGTCATGAAGAATATGACTGAAACAACTGAACAACAGCAACAAAATTGTGGTGACCACCAAATGACCAGTCTAAGGTTTAGGATGCTTTTACTTTTTGAAGTTATCCTTTAGGAAACCTGAGGAAATTTGGCAAGAGAAATACTTGATGGATGGTCACAAATTTCACCTGCTTCAATCTTATGATGATTTTGGTAGGAAAACAAAAATTCCAGAGTGGCCAACATAATATGACTTGAAAACAGAGAAGCCAAAGTACTACTTAGAAGTACTGACATTTAAGACGGTGTGATGTAGCCACCTGGCTCAGACCCAGGGTTGAGACCTCGGTTCCTGGGTTAGATTCCATGATCCGTAAGGTCCTTCTAAGATCTGACATTCAATGCCTGAGCATGAGAGATCCTGTCCACAAAGTCAGCAGTGCTGCAGGAACTGTTGGTTATCCCTCTCCCGTGGTGTTCCGTCAAACAGTCTTCATCTGAGTGGCTTTGAGCATGCTGGTTTATGGGAAAAGAAGCCAAGGCCAATAACTGAGTCTAAAGGCCTATCCAACGACAGATCTAGGATCAAACCTCACACCGAGTTGCACTTAATAGATGTGCCAGGTGTAAAAGGTTGACTTTTTCTGACAGAACTGCCACGTAGTGCTCCTTCTTCCTATACATCCGTGCATATGCAGTCTCTCTTTTCGGTTGCCAGTGACTTCATGGTCTCTGTGCATTCTTTTGGAAATCATTCTCATGTTTAATCTTCTCTATGTGGCCCAGTCCCTGGAGCAGGGCTCGGGGGAATGTGCGTGTCTGTGTGTGTGTGTGCGCACGTGCGCGTGCACAAGCTCGCGCTCTTTCCGTGCTTGGCGCCCTCCAGCCTTAGAACATAGATTCGAGAGAATCTCTCTTGTCTTTTTGCTCCTTTCTTGGCACAGGCCTAAAGGGCACTTTAGGAGGTGCTTTCCTGCCGGGCAGCCTTTTCAGAACAAGCCTGCTGATGACTGATGCAGGCTTCAGTCAGAGAGTCTATAGAGTGGATAAATGTGCCTGACGCTTTGTGATAGAGCTGGTAATTACATTTCACAATGAGTGATATTAATGGTGAAAGGAAGCTTCAGCATGCTAAATGAGAATTGGTATGAATAAAGGCTGTTGGAAGAAGTCATTTATTAACCTGATAAATTAGGGAAAGATGGACTTTTCACTGGACTCCCTGAGGAGCTCTCCTGGATCTGCTGCTGGGTGAGGCACCTGTGAGCCAGGATGTGCCAACTTGTCAGGGAGTCACAAGCATGACTCCCCACTACTCTGATGAGATGGGTACCAGGGGAAGATAGCTCCATCCCCAATGCCCCATTGAATCGCACTGTGGATAGAGATTCAAACTAGGAGATCAAAGTGAGCTTCAAATAGGATTGGAAATCATTGAAAAAGAAAAGAAGGCCAAAAGTTTATCACCAGCCTGGGCTTCCTGCTCCGTCTGACATCCCGATTCCATCCCATTCTCCCAGGAGTCATGGTAATTCTCATCCATGCTGTCTTTTATAGACACCAGAGCATAGGCTTTATAGAAATGGATGGCAATGAGTACTGTATCTGTCAGGGATTTTTGTGCTTGCAAGCAAGCTATCATTTCTAGGGTAGCCCAGTAACCAGAGAAATGCCTTCATCTGTGCAATCCCTATCATCTAATGAGTTCTTGGTCTGCTAAAATGACCATTAGGACACAAAAGTTGGGGCTTACTCTAAAGAGCATTGGGACAAAAAGCAAATTACCTTGTTTGAAGTAAAAGAAGACAGGTTACTTGTGGGACTGTTGTGTTTTATCCAAAATCTTAACCCTAACTGCTGAGCTAAAAATGGTCATACAACATTTCTTGTCAATTTTTGTCATCTAGGGTACATTGACTACTGCATCAGACTTGGTGCGGAATGCAGTACTCAGTATATGAAGCATCTAGTCCTCTGGGACCCTCCAAGCTGAAATGGACACCACTGACATTGAGAAATAATGATCATTCATGTTGACAGTGAACTAAATGTATATATAGAATTATAACTCAGCCTCGATTATTACTCGCCCAGAATCATATATAAAGAGAAACTTAAGTACACTGCTAACAGGAAGCCATTAGCAAAGGTACCAGGGCTGGCCCATCTAATCATCAGAACCTTTACCTTGGAGCTGTTTCTCCTCATGAGGTCTTGCCTTACTCCTGAAAACTACTATAGGTCCTGTTGCAAAAGGGAGCAAAACAATAGGATGGAACTGGAGCCAGATAGACTAAACACAAGGCTGTTGTTATTGGAAGGAGCTCTCCAGAAGCAGAATGATTTAATGGCATGATTACTTCTTAATACAACACTTCACAAGGTTTTTTATTAGATTTTTTTCCTCCTCTTCCCTTCCAAATGCTGTAGAAACATGCTTTTTTGAAATAAGCACCTGGGGCTGTTATACTTTATACTACTCAGTTTAATTAACTTTTAAATCACATAATGTCACACAGACACCTCTCAAATGCCATCTCCCTCTGAGCAGAGTGGGGTGGGGTTGGGGAGTGCAGATTGGGAGGAGTTCAGTTCTACTCAGGGTGGTTTAGCCCCAGAGATTTTAGAATCTTGAAATTGGAAGGGGCCATAAAAGTCATATAAGTGAAACACTACATCCAATGCAGGAATTCTCTCAATACTATCTCAGATGAGACTTGTCTTCTTTTAAGGAAATGACCATCATTACCTCATTAGTTCATGATTGGCTTAGTGGGTCAGAACATAATTTCAACTGGGTCACAGGTTCAGTGTTCTCATGGAACACTTTGCTTTTCTCTCTTCCTTGGCCAGAAACTATATACCTAACCTCAAGCAGCTATCTCACAAAAGTATGCTTAAAGAAAGACTGGGAAAGAGAGTGTAGATGGCTATGTAAAAGCCCATCAGCACTATTAAAACAAAAAAAAACAAAAAACAACCCTCAAACTTTGTTCCCTAATGGGATACATAATGATATCATATATGAAAGGCAGCACATTTAGGGCAAAAAATCGCACCCTTTTCATATCCCAACATAGAGCAAAGTGGTATTTCACAATGCTTTCTAAGGTCATTCAGGTCTTACAACACTTGTTATTGTTATTGTTGTTGTTATTGTTGGTCCTTCATTCTTGAAGAGACAATATGACTTTTACTTGGATGTTTAAATAGCCACATTATGTCCCCTGGAGAAGAAGGCTGGGTAGCCGGTGGACATGTAGGGTAGACATTAGCAATCCCTTTTTATCTGGCATAATCAGTCTCTAATCTGCCTCAGGAAGGATTTGGTGACCCTCGTCTGCTTTCCTTCATGTATTTCCCGTTTTGAGTTGTCTGTCACCCTTCCCTCTGGTTCAGAGAGCCAGGTCAGTGGTAGTGAATAAGTGAAAGTGAAGGCATAGTAACAGATCAATGATGACCTGACCAATATCAGGCTAGAAAACCGTCTGAGAATAAACTGTTCCGTGTGCACAGATGTGTACAAGTTACATGTATGTGGTACACAACCTTTCTGCAGATACAAATGTGGACTTCCTTGCTCTCCTACTACCTTGGAAAAGCCCTACTGCCTTGCAGTTTACTAAAGAGTTAAGGATAGATATAGAATCTCTTCAACACATCACTGGGCAGGTGGCTGATTTTATGACCTGTTCAATACCTAGCAAATCAACATTTGTATATTTCTCAATACAATTATCCTTTGTCTTGCTAATCTCCTTATGAGAACTAGAAAGGAAATGGGGGGGTTGGCATTAATTGTTCTCCAGTTTTTTTGCTTTCAATCCACTCTTTTCTGTTGGCTCTGAAAGACTAAAAGAATTCCCTTCCCTCCCTATGAAGTATAAGAAGGAGTCAAATGAATGTTTTTATGGGGATAATGCATGTCACACAGATGCATAATGAGGCATAGAATTAATCCTTAAATTATGGTCCAAGAAGAAGGCATATGGTTGGATTTAACCATGGCATAAGGCCCATTATGAGCTTAGACAAATAATGAAGGTTGCCCACCCTGTGCAATATTCATGTGCTTTTGGGTACTTTGTTCCCCAGCCCAATTGCACTTGCCCATGAATACCAACTATAGGAAAAAGGATATGGCTGACACCTGTATAAAACACATCTGTCCTGTGTTGCCATGTCTCTGGCTCCTTCCCAGGCAAAGAAACTGAAAGACCTTACGACTATATATTCCAGAACATGACATCTTGAGTGTAAGGTGAAGTGGAGAATAACCTTGTCCAGGCTGTTAGGCTGATTTTGAGAAGCTACCAGCCCATGACATTTGTCACAGCCTTCAAAAATCAAATGCAGTGTTTACTGAAGTCCCAGTCTATGTGCCAGGCACTAACTATGTGGTATACAAAAAAGGTGTGAGAGTCCAGCCAGGGTGACAAAACTTTAAAATAGTCAAAAATTAAATGCCAGTTTTAAATAACAGTTCAAGAAAGGGGTCAGAAGTTATGTGATAATTTTCAGATTCATTATGCTCATAATAATGTCTGTAGGAGTTCAGAGGAGGTAGAACTGAGTTAATTGGGGAAAGCTTAATGGAGGAGGTAGTGCTTAAAAGAGGTGGCAGACTTGGAGAGACCAAGAGAATGGGCCAAGGCATTCCAATGGGAGGCAGAGTGAGAACAGGCACAAAAAGAGGAAGGCACGGGGTAGTCTGGAAAGGACGCTGACCTTGGATTTGAAGACCTGGATTCAGATCTCAACTCTGCCACCTTGAACAGGTCACAACTTTTCTGGGCCTCACGTTCCTCATCAGTGAAATGAAAGAGTTGGACGAGGTGATCTCTTACGTGTCTTCCAGAGCTATCATTCCATGGGGAAAGAAAAGGGAATAGGTATTTATATTGGACCTACTATGTGCCAGGCACTGAGCTAAGCACTTTTACAAATATTATCTCATTTGACCTTCACGACAACCCTGGGAGGTAGCTGCTGTAAAATCCCCATTTTACTTTTGAGGAAGCTGAGACAAAGAGAAGTTGAGTGACTTGCCCAGGGTTACACAGCTGTTAAGTGTCTGAGGCCTAATCTGAACTCTAGTCTTTCTGACTCCAGGCCTAGTGCTCTTATCTACTGCACCCTGGTTTTTAAAGGACACTGAAGTGGCTCGAGCACAAAATAAGGGAAATTAGTGAAGATGAAACTGGAGCAGGTAGGTTTGAATTAGATTCTGCACGGCCTTAAGCATCAGGCTGAAAACTGAATAAAAGTATAAAGAACATTGGGAAAGGAGTCAAAAGATCTAGATTCAAGGACCTTGCTTCAGTTTCCAGATGGGCTTTCTGGCCATGTGACCCTTTGGATAATGAATAGGGCTCGATGGTCTCTAAGATCCCTTCCCATCCCGAGATTCTGTGACCTGGCAAAAGAGAGCTATTGATGCTTGTAGGTAGGACCGTATTGCAGGATCACAGACTTAAGGCTCGAAGAGACTGGAGGGTTTGAGTGCAGCTCCAGTATTTTACAGATGAGGAAACGGAACCTCGGACGGATGAAGTGACTTTCCTAAGGTCATGTAGGTCGGATGTGGCAGAGCAGGGATTCTAACCCAAGACCTGAAACTCCAAATGCAGCATTTTTTTTCCTACTACACTCAGACCTTGTCTCCTCAGCAATGTCCATATGGCCATTCATAAGGAGCCAAAAGAAACATTTCCAGTGTGGCAGACCATGATTGCTGACAATCTAGAAGGTTATCTTTGATCTTTGTACTTTTCCAAGATGGAGAAAGTAATAATGAGGCCTTCTTTCCCCTTGTAAAAAATCTTCTTGAATTGCTTTGTGAGATTTTTCCAACCCTGATTGTGTTTTTAATTTCATTATTATTATCCTCCAACTTGCCTTCTTTTAGGTCTTGCTTTATTTCTTTTAGGTTCTTAATTTGGAACCTCTGCTAATTTGCTTATTACAAGATGAATTAAATTAATTTTAAAAGATTTAATCAATTTGAATTCATTTATAAGATTAAATAAAACAAGTTGTCTTTCATATGTAAAAAAAGACCCAGTGTCAATAGAAAATAAACTGAGTAATTTTTCTGGTAGAAGTGATGGATTATACCATTCCATCTGCACATGATCTTTTGGAGTTTTTTATTTTGTAATATGAACTAGAAAATCAAACATGGGTATTTGCATATACAAGAAGGCTAGAAAAAGAAGCTTGTTTATAAAATTGAGAATATTAAATATAACTATATATAATGTATGTATATATATATATAACCATGTTAAATTATATATGGCACATAGATAATTAATATGGTTATATATAAATTATATGTTATATATAATTAGATACATAAATTACTTATGTATTTATAATATTTAAGCTATAATATTTACCACTTTATATGTGACACCTTCTGATGTTTCTTCTCCCACTTTCTGTGTATACATACTACACTATCTTTTATGATTAAAGTATGCAACTAAGAAACCAATGGTCATCCAAAAGCCTTTTCTGGATACAACTCAACCACATGGGAGTACCTCTTTTACTTTGGCAGCCTAATTTCAAAGTTGTAACCATTAGGCTAACTGGAGATAGCCAGATATGCTATCCCACAAGATTAAACACAGAGCTGGTTGCTTTACCAAACCTGACTTCATCCCCTTACCATATTTGAACTCCATTCTCTGTATATTCATTTTTTTCATTGATTTAACTGAAGGCTTCTGGGCTACACATAATAAGGGTTATTTTGCATCAACTCAAGAAGACTCAATGGTTATTTCCTGGGTATCCTGTTCATTTTGTGCTAGTTACTCAGAGCTGATAACTGAATTACCTTGCTGAAAGATGGTGGGAATTTTAAAGGGCATGCACTTAAAATCCCCAAATATGAATTTCAGAGAATGTGTATGAATTATGTATATTCAACAGGCTTGACTCTTAGTGTGACTGATATAGTACAATGAAATCACCAGAAACTGTTGTAGAGAAATCACAGGTAAAAGTTTTTTGTTTGCTTGCTTGCTTTTTTTTTCTTTTTGGTCCAAAGACCACGTCTGTCAGGGATAAAATTCCTATAAACTACCTGTTCTACCTAATTGGACTTCTAACTCCTCCAAAGAAATCTACTCAGGAATGGGGCATGAAGAAGGAGAAGGGTGATGGTGTTGCCTTAGATAAGTAACTTCAGAGGGGTAGTATAAATAATTTATCTGTCACACTGTTAACAGAAGTATAGACAACATTATGTTAGAAATATGAATACTACTAGGGCAGCTAGGTGGCACAGTGGATAGAGCTCTGGCCTTCGAGTCAGGAGGATGTAAGTTCAAATCCAGTCTCAGACACAAGACACCTACTAGCTGTGTGACCCTGGGCAAGTCACTTAACCCCAATTGCCTCACCAAAATAAAAAAAAAAAAAAGAAATATGAATACTACTAAAGGCCATCCTACTTCTGACCTAGAGATTTCTGACACACTGTACTCCAAAACCCTCATCACAAAATTATATATTGGAATTGTGTATGTCCATAATCATGGATGAGCATAAACATAAGTGCTAAAGTAGTTAAATATTTCCTTTTTATAGGAATAAATATAAAATGCTGTATTTAGGTTCAAAAATTAAGCTGCAGAAGTACATTTACTAGCTGGATAGGGGAGGCTTGAGTTTGTATCAGTTCATGAGACGGAGACCTCTGGGCTTTAAACTGGACTCAAACTCAGTAAATCAACAGTGTGATATGGTGGCAAAAATTAGCATATCCCAATGCATTAATAAAGGCATGGCATGAAGAGTGAGGAAAGTGATAGTACTGGTGGATTCTGCCACAATGAGACCACATTGGTGTGGTCAGTTCTGAACACATTTTAGGAAGGATGTTGACAACCAAGAGTGTGTGCAGTGTGATCAAACCAAGGAAGGTAGGGGAAACAATGCCATACATTTAACTGGGAGAAGAGAAGACTTGGTGGATTATTATCACTCTTCAAGTAGATCTGGCACGTGGAAGAAAGATTAGACTTGTTCTGCCCAGCCCTAGAAGTCAGAACTAGAAGCTGTGGATAGAAGTTGCAGAGGCAGATTTTGACTCTCAAGGAAAACCTTCCTAAGGATTAAAGCTGCCAGCAAGTGAATGGACTGCCTCAAGAGGCAAGGAGTTCCCCAGCAGTCTTCAAGTGGAGGCTGGATAAGTACTTACTGGGAGTGTTTTACAGAGAATTCCTGCCCAGATAGAGGCTGAACAAATGACTCTTAAGTTCCTTTCCAGCTATGAGATTCTGTAATGCTGTGAATGAGTGCCCAGGGTATGCCGTGCCCAAAGACCGAAGGAGCCCTGAGACAAACCTAGATGTCATAGTAGCTGTTCTGTGGTAGTAGTAACCTACAATTTTCATGTTCTTGCTAAAAACAATAGATATTTCTGGCATGTTGTCTGAGATCTACATGGCATTTATATCTGATACCCCTCTTTTTAGGCCTGGCTCTTCAACTAAATCTTCTAAACCCAGCAAAAGACACTAGTTGGTAAAGATCAGGCATTCTGTTATTTTGATAATGTTGAACATTATAAAACCGGGGAAGTAGCGAACGACGTTCAGTAGGGCCAGGGGAGCTTGAATCAAAAAGCAAGATTCAAATCTCAGTTTACCAGCTGTATGGTCTTAGTCAAATCTTACCACCTCTCTGAACTTACATAAAATGGGAGAGGTGGAGTAGATGTTTTTTGAGTTGCCTTTCAACTCCAACATTCTATGACTCCATTTACTCTCAAGTCTGATCTTCAGGAGAAAGTGCAGAAGGCAACAAGGAACAACCTAGGGTCAGAGCAAGTGAGACAGCCCTTCCTTTCATTCTGCTTCTTTTCATTCTCCAGACAACGTGTAAGTACCACACTCTAGGTTTTGAGTTGTTGGGAACCTGAAAACCTGCTTATGTTGCATGTAATAAAGGGCAAAGGGTCCTTTCTGGCACTTTTCCCCTTAGCAGACCACTATTGCTCTACCATTGATGGGAATATACTACTTCTTCCAGGACATTAAGGTGGGAACTCTTGGTTCTGTTCTCCTGGATTCCTCTCATGACTAACTTGGTTTCACTGTCTTTCTCCTCACTGCCCCTACAAAGGCAATGGGGCTGAAATAGTTCTTCCTTTCCTCATAGAGTTCAGAAATGTTGACATCATTCTTCTCTTCTGTATTAAGGAAGGCCAAAATTAAAATAGGGAGGTAATGGAATAGAAATGATCATACAAGTTGGGGGACAGAGGGCAGGCTTGGCAAGTTAACTTGGTTTGGTCTTTGGCCAATGAGAATGTAGTCTGGGCTAGGGGGTTGAGAGGAGTAAGAGAGGCGGGTGGGAGCCAAAAAATGGCAAGAGTTGTGCCTTGATAAAATAGTAGGCAGTTGTGAAGTAATTAAGTCAGCAGAAATGGATGCCTCAGCATCGGTCACCTTTTCAAATTCTGGGCAGGTTCTGCTGCGTTTGCAGCTGGGACTTGAGAGCAAACACACTGCATGCAGCCGTGAATACCAAAATCCAAGCCACGGGCAGGGAGCTTAGCCAGCTTAACTTGCCCAGGTAGGGCATGTGGTAAGCAGGATGACTTGGTAAGCCTTGATTTTTTTTCTTAATATGCATTGCATTAGGGTTTCATAGGATAACATGAAGGTAGAGGAGCTAGAATTATGTTTGAAGATAGGAGGAGAATGCAAATGCATGGTTATGCCAGTGGCTTTCTAACTGAGTTATTTTAAGGAGTGAGGGTGCAATCCAACAGGAGCCAAACCCAACTTGTTCAATGTGTTTTCAGAGGGTAAATTTAGGACCAGTGAGTAGAAGTTAAAGGGAGGTAGATTTTGATTCAATATAAAGATGAATATTCTAACTAAAACTTTTGTTGTTAAACAACAAATGAAATTAGTAGATAGTAACTTCTTGTCACCATAGTTTTCATACAGAAAACCCAATGGAAGGTCCCTAAGAAGTGGCAAGCTAACCAAGAATAGTCTAGAAGAGATTGCCCCAAGTGGTAGGTTGGGGATAGCCTCTCCAGTGCCTTAAGACCCTCCAGATTCTCAGCTGCTATAAAACAACAGCATCAGCCATCCTGGAAGCAGCCTGGAAGAATAGTCAATATTCTAGTCTAATCACAGGATAAGATGGCATTCTGTCCGATGTCAGCAAAGATCTCACCTAGGAAAAAAGATGAAATGGGGATCCAAGTGGAGGAGCAGTCCATGTAGTTTGAAAAGGATCAGCAAGTAGCCTTTTTATGAGTGTCCAGAATATATTTCTGTTAAGAAGGGAATGAGCTATTACCCTGCTCTGGTTGGTTCGTGAAGTATAGGGACTTGTCTTATAGATTAAAGAAATAAAGCATGGTTATAGGTGTTTCAAGAGACTGTGCATTGAGATTTGGTAGGAAAAGGTATAGCTTGAAAAAATCTGGGAAATCTGTACAAATCTGTGCCCCCTCAGTGCTTCTATGGAATGTGCCTATATAAATACGATGCATGGCAGAGATGTCAGCTCTCGTCTAGCCGAATAGCATTTGCATTGTAGTTAATGTTAAGTAGAAGACATCAGAGCTAATACTAAGAAATTTCCAAATGTGCTTTGGAATAGCCTATTACTTTCCTAGCTTATTCATAATGGAATAGGGCTTATGAGTGTTCCCATGAGAATTTTTTTTTACCCATTCTGCTGATTTTCCCCAGCAGGGTATCTATTGTAACCACTCAGGTTAAGGCAAAGAGAAGGCATGGAAGAACAAATACCTTACACAGTTATTCAGGAAATTAGATTTTTCCCCCCTTAAGGTCACACACTCCACTGTAAAATTAACCAATATTTTCATAAACAAAATTTGAATGTTTCCTCCCCTTGGGGAGACAGGTCATGGGTCTTGAGCTTTATCATTCATCCTGCAAGTTGGCAGCTCCCTATGTAATCTGTTGTTTTATTAACTAATTTCCATTATTTACAGTGTACTTTTTCTTAGTCATTGGTCACAGTGACTAGACCAGCAATGGAAGGGGAGAAAAACTCTAGCTCAGCTACCAAGACAGATAAGGCTTACCACACTGTTCAGTGACCATTAAGAGTCCAGGATTTGTACTGCATTGGCAACCCACCAAAATTACCTCCACAACAAAAAAGGCAGGAAAAGGGGAAGAGGAAGAGAATCATTTTTTTAGATGGGACCCCCTCCACTGCAGCCAGAGTGAGCTAACCCCCAAACCAGCAGGGCACATGTCTACCCTCACCCATCCTTCAAGCTTAGTTCAAGTCCCATATCTTCTTTGGAGCCTTCCCTATCCCCTGCCACCTGCAATGATTTCTTCCACCTCTAAACTACTATAACATTTATCATTACCTACCTTGTGATGTCACTTGTGTAATTGTTCTGGGTTATTTAGCTCAAATTATTACTTAGAGAAGTAGATTGGTACAGTGAAAAAACAATAGACCTTGGAGTTAGGAAGACCTGGGTCCGAGTCTTGCCCGTGACACATACTAGCTCTGTGTCCCTGGGCAAGTGCCCTCAGCAACTCACTGAAACTCTGAATTGCAGAAAAGGGGCTAACCTACTGGTGGAAGGAGTTTCCTCACTTGGAAGTTCCCTATACCAAATGAAATCACATGTCCAGCCCCAACCCTATTATTTTTTCACTTTTCATGTAATTAACCTGACTCAGTGGAAAGATTATGGGCTAAGGAGTCAGTGTGCCTGGGTGTTTTACTCCTGTCTTAACCAGCAAAGTGACCGTGGGCAAATCCCTTCACCTCACCTCTAAGCAGTGATAAAATCCACTTACTCATGATTTCCCAACTTAGTTGTAAAGTCCTTGAGGGCACAGATTGTGTCTTATCACAGAATATATTTTGTCATCTTTGTCTCCCCTATGGTGCCCAGCCTGGGTCTTTTACTTAGTTGGTTCTCAATAAATATTTGTTTGAATGAATGGTTGACCATAATAGAGTAAGGAAAAATATCCCAGCCATTCCCAAGATTGGAAACTAAGGAACAAACTCATACTCAGAATAAGTCTATTGCTGAGCTGTCTCCATGAGATAGGTTCTTAGAAAACAAGAAAAAGGGGGGGATTTTTCTTCCTCTCCCCTGCTCCGGAGAGGGTAACACCCTCCCATGAGTAATACATGTTAGCAGCACTTCTGTGGCCATCAGTACTTGCCTTCTCTTCCATGAACCGCTGTGACACTTAATGTCTGTGCTACTCAGTTAGCCTTCACTATTTCTGGCCTGGTATTATTATTATTAGTCATATCACGTCCTTTATGTGTATCCCAGCTTCCCAACTAGATAGTAAGCCCTTTGAGGGCATGGACCATGTCTATCCCCAGCACCAATCATGGTGCCCTTAAGACAATGGGAACTCGTGGTGCAGCTAGGTGGCACAGTGGATAGAGCACCAGCCCTGGAGTCAGGAGGACCTGAGTTCAAATCTGGCCTCAGACACGTAGTACTTCCTAGCTTTGTGACTCTGGGCAAGTCACTTAACCCCAATTGCCTCACTAGAAGAAAAAAAAAAGAAGACAATGGGAACTCACTAAGTGTTTGAGAAAAGTGGAAGTTTCAGGTAGCATTATGCAAGGATGCATCGTGCTGTTGTCGTTGCTGCTGAGTCGTTTTTCAGTCATGTCCAACTCTCCATGACCCCTCACTTGGAGTTTTCTTGGCAGAGATACTGAAGTGGTCTGCCGTTTCCTTCTCTAGTTCATTTCACAGATGAGAAAACTGAGGCAAACAGGGTGAAGTGGCTTGCCCTAGAATGCATTGTGTGCCATTGTTGAATATATGATATGTATTTTTTTAGGCCTGAGAAGGAGCTTTGCATTGACCAACTTATATGTTTTCACATCATGGTTAGTGCCTGGCCTGAACTTCTTGGTGGTTCTATGAGGCCCATGGAAAAATGATTGCTGTGATACACTCGAGTCTTCTACTAAGGCATTAGCTGCAGGGCCAGCATGTTTGACATCTGCATGCCCACTTGTCCCTGGAAGGCATTCTAGAGCTGTGTTGGAACCACACTGAACCCCAGATTTGGAGGAGGAAGAGGACTATCATATGCTGGCATGTTAACCCCTGAAGTTCCTCATTTAATCAGATGCTATGCTACAGTGATACCATCACCAAGGCTATGGGTTGTTGTCATGGAGTTGGAAAAAAGATCACTTGTAGGGTTAAGTGATCCTCACCAAGTAAGCTAGGTAAATTGCCAAGTTAATGTAGACTCTTAGGATCCCAGAGTTAGAAGAGACTTCAGACTACAGAAATGCCCTTTACAGCATCTTCAACACATGATCTTTTGGCTTCCTCTCAAAGATCTCCAGAACCATAAAACTCATAAAAAATATAAAAACTTCAGTTTCCCCCACAAGTCATTGGGCACATGCCCATTTGCCCCCTGGGGAAGTTCTCTCCTCAATCATGTACCTGATTCAGAAGTATCGCTGCCTGATGATATGTGTCAGGTGACTGTACTTCACCAGAAGATGAGAGTTCACTAGTCAAAAATCTGAAAGACAACCCACCCAGATCAAGCCTCCTTTTTGGAGTTGATCATAAATTAGGGCACCTTTACTGTCCATCATCTGGTTGTTATGCATGGCCATTCCCTATAGAAACTGTTCTACAGCATTTATTAAAAGATACCCTCTCCAGAAGCAATGCTCCTTCTGCCATGCCAAGCTGCTGTCACCATCTCCCCTTGCAAACACACAGTTCATAAAACTCAAACAAAGGTTTTATTGAGAGCCTGAGGAAAACAAAATAGAATTTACAACTGAGTTCAAGACTGATAAAGACACCTTCCATTGATCAGCCCGTTCCCCAAAGACTCGTGTAGATCCTCAGTAATACACTGGGTAGGACTGCAGCAGGGAGGGCCTCTCCCAGTTCCTCACTGGAAGCTCTTCCTGTGGTTCTGCACAGTTCCCAGCAGGCAGTGTAGGAGGATGTGCCAAATATCACCCACCTCTGCCGGGCTGTGCCCCTCTGATTTATTTCTCACTAGCCCCTGGCCAAAGAAAGCTCTCTTTTTTTCCTGAACCCTATTCCCCCCAGCAGAAGGGTAGGGATTACACCAGAGCTTCCCTCTTCTGACCAACTTGTATGAACTGATGCAGGATGAAACACTTTTTTCCTTTGTTTTCCCCCTTCTGAATGTTTCAGATCATTTGAACAAAACAGAATGGATTTTAAATGCAGTGGCACAGTAATTTCTTCATATCTTTCTGAACTGAAGAACCTTATTCTTAAAGACCTGTCCTTACCTGGAAGCCTTCTACCCCTTTGATCCCTTCAGGTTCACTTTTCTAGCTCTGTAATATCCTTCTTGTGAATTTTATGGTCATAATCACCCAAGTGGCATAACACGTACTTTCTGCCACATCCGCACTGCTTGGAAAGGAAGGAGAAGAGGAAGACTAAGCTATCGCGTACCCAACTCTGATAGTACATAGATGTGTACTCTAGCGGAATGGGGCAAGAATCCCACATGTGCCTCAAGCCCATTCCAGGCTTTACCTGGGGCACCTGTATTCTTTACTCTTCTTTAAACAGAAAGGGAAAAATCTTCTAACAAAACTCATTTGCTGGGAAGAAACTCAAAATCTCAGAAATGGAAAGAACCTCTGTTGTTGTTCAGTCATTTTCAGTCCCATCCGACTCTCCGTGACCCCATTTGGGGTTTTCTTGGCAGGGATACTGGAGTGGTTTGCCATTTCCTTCTCCAGTTCATTTTACAAAGAAGGAAACTGAGGTAAACAGGGTGAAATGACTTGCCCAGGGTCACACAGAAGATGAGTCTTCCTGACTCTAGGTCTGCCACTCTATCCACTGCAACACCTAGCTACTCCAGGAAAGAACCTCAGGGGCTGTGTAATATAACCCATAACTGAATAAGAATCCACCCAGAATGAGTATCCAGTCTCTACTTAAGGACATCTAATAATGGGGAAGGGTCTTTAGGGGATCCCTCCCTACCAAGTGAGCCCATTCCACTTTTAGATAACTCTACCAAGATTTTTTAAATTCTTTTATCTGTTTTTAGTTTTCAGCATTCACTTTTATAAGATTGTGAGTTCTGAATTTTCCCCCCTCCTTCCCCTCCCCCTCCCCAAGACAGCGTGGAATCTGATATAGGCTATACATGTAAAATCATATCAAGATGTTCTTTATTTATCAAATCTGAAATCTGGCGCTCAGCAGTTTCCTCCCACTCATCCCAATTCTCCTCCTGGGCTCAAGCAAAATAAAGAAAATCCCTCTCCTCTTCCCCCTCTGCCCTGTTTTTTTTTTTTTTTTTCCTTCAAACATAACAGCCCTTCAAATACTAGGGTTTATCTTGTGGTTCTTATCTCCCTCAACCTGAGTCACACAGAGGCTGGTCTTCTGTAGGCTAGATATTGCCAGTTCCTCTCATTAAGCCTCATATGGCATGGTCTCTAGTCCTCTCACCGTTCTGACCACCCTCATCTGAATGGGCTCCAGCTTGTAAGGGCCCCAGACTCAACACAGAACTCTAGATATGGTTGAATGCCACCAGATCACTTTCCACCTTCTGGATACTATGCAATAGAATGTTACATTATCGTTTTTGAATGACATGCAATATTCTTTATTCATGTTGAACTTGTTATCCACCAAACTCCCAGGCTCTGTTTTTGTTTTTTGTTTTTTTTCATATAAACCATTATCAAGTTATGCCTCCAGTCAGGCTACCTGACCTCCAAATGGACAGAATAATGTTTTCCCTGAGGTTTACCCTGGTACCACTCAAGACTCCTTCCCCACCTCTAACCCCACCTTGGTGTATCGACTATTCAAGCTTCTCTCTTTCCCTGTTCGTCTTCTCTCACTTAGCTGCCCCAATCTGAGTGTATTCATTCTGCAATAGGGGAATTTACATGAACTGAAAAATCCATCTGATTTCAATATTCTTAGCCTTGGTTCTAATGAAATGATGTGATCTTACTTTGTTGGGAGCCTTCTGTCCTTCAAATCCTGCCAGAAAACATGAAAACAAAAGCTAAAAATAAACAAAAACATGTGTAGTCCAAAGCTTTAAGCAGCCTGTGGCACCGTGCAGAAACATAAATACATAGTAGGCACTCAGTTAACACTGGTTGATGTGGCTTGATTTGAAGTGATTCCAAGCTGCCTGAGCCCAGGCACTTTTGATGCTTTGCTGTGTTCTTTCATTGTTTAGCTTGGATCTGCCTTATTCTCCCCAGTATCCTGGGGAGTACCATGAGCTCCTTAAGGTCAGAGATTGTATCTTATTTACCTACCCTCCACCTCCTGCCATCCAGCATAGTGCTTTGCATGTGGTGGGCATTTAATAAATACTTGTTAACTTGAAGTGAGTTGAATTGAATCAGAAAGTACTGTTTCTACAGGATCTACTTAAAACAAGTACTGTTTCTACAAACAAGGCCATAGATAGCCAAGGGTCTTGTCTTCACAGCCACCACAATAGTAGTTTTACTCTGCCGTGATGTAAACACAACAGCCTATGCTAATGTCCAACGTATTTGGATGTACCCATGATTGAAAATCAGTACCTAGGAAATGGACAAAGACAAATTTAGTTCAAAATGAAATGTTATTTTCAAATACTTCTGAAAGAGAACAGGAAAATTATTCTTCTAGTACAGATATGAACCATTAAAGTCCTTTAAAAGTCACTTCCAAAATAAAATCACAGAAGGATACATGCAAGATGTGAGGAGATTATTTGTATTCCATTCTAAGGGCCAAGGAGCAAATCAAGTGCAGAATATGTTTTGAAATTTCCTTTTTAAATGAATATGGTCAATGAAAATGCAGTGCTATCAGCAGGACATGAAATCTCCTATTGCAAGATGAGGAAAATCCCATAATATTATTCAAGCCTCATGAAATGGCACTGAAAGTGAATAGCAGATTCATACAGGTATGGGGTGCTGATGAAATGGAAAATGCACTTAACACATTTTGCAACGCGAATTGCATCAGACTGGAGTATTTTTGCAAAGAAGAGAACATTTCCTCCCCCTTTCAGCTTTTGTTGTTTTGGTTGCATTGAAGTGGGGAAGGAAGGACAGGGGAGAAGAGAAACAAGGCTGGAGAATGTGGGACCATATATAATTTGCAATTTCCAACACTTGTCTATCTAAGGCTTAGAGTGAGGTTTGCTTAAGTTTTTTAAATGATTTAGGCCCTTATGCAGTGACTGTTCTCCAAGAGATCCTGAGACTCTAAGGAACTTTTATTCATTCAGGTTATGAGAAAGTTGCATGCCTTTAGTTGGGCCCTTTTGTTTTTGGGAAACTCCGGTTTGGGGTGACCTCACACCTCTCCTCCAAAGCATTCACAAAACTTAGAATCTCAGAGCTGGAAGGGCCTTAGAAGCTGCCAGATCCAACCTCCTTTATAGATGGAACAGAAGGACAGAAAGACAGACTTGCTTCTACAATAACCAATCTCTGACAAGTGGCCACTGAGCTTCTGCTTAATCCCCAAAGACAGGAAACTCCTTATTCCGTAGGGTAACCCACCATTTTTGGCCAGCTCCACATTGTGGGGTATCATTATTCAGCAATTTTGTGTGGGTTGAATCTGCTGCAGCAGGATCAGCCTTCCTGAATGTTGATAGACAGTTTCTATGGGACTCTGGTTCTAACCAATGTCGTGCATTGCAGCTCCCTAGGAATTCAGAGGGAGATTCATTTTGCTTGATATAGCACAGAGCCTACCAAAGTTTTCAGACTTTGGTTCATACTTAGTTTTCAGAAGAGGTAGGTTAATGAGAGGTACCTTAAAAACATATATCTAAAGTGTTTCTAAAGTTATTTCCTCACAATAACCCTATGAGGTAGGAGAAAACTGAAGCTCGGTGAGACTTGATCTGTGATCACTATCAGAGCTATTGTGTGTAGAAGGCAGGATTCACACCAAAGACTCCTGATCCCATTCCAACTCTTCTCCCCACCATACCACATTGCTTCTTGGGTGCATTCCTGCCTAGAAGAAAGTGAAAGTTCTCAGTGTATCCAATCATTCCCACTTTGCTGATTTTCACATGTCCCAATGCTATTACCATGATTTGTTTCTTAGAATTATGATATGGGAGTGATCTTTGATTCCTGTCATGGAAGGACTTCCTTAAGTAGTTTGTGTGCACTTTCTCTACAAATTATTCATCATTTAAAAGTTTTGTGTCCAGCTGCCCTCTTTGTGATACTTCTTTCCTTCAGTTAATCTGTGATGTCTTTAATAAGTATATTCCTTCTATCTGTACAGATTGCTTCCTATCCATGCCTTCTCATCCTATATAATTCTGGTTCATTTTCTGCCATAGATCCTCCTCAGGAGGTCTACCCAACATGCCAGAGGTCTTTCTCTAAGTGTTTGTTGTTGTTGTTGTTTACATTCTTCCTTTATGATCCCTTTATGCCACCTCTCGCATTTACTAAAGAGCATAATTCATTATTAGACATATACCATGCCTACTTAATAATAGCTAGCATTTACGTAGCACTTATAAGATTCTGGGATCATATATTGGTCAGTCAACAAGTATGTGTTAAATACCTACTCTGTGCTAGGCACTACACTGTGTATGGGAGGTGCAAGTACCTTTGTGCAGTGAGCTTACATTCTAAGGGAAGAAAGAGAAATTACATATAAAATATACATTTATATAGTATAAAAAGTAGTTAAGTACAAGGTACTTTAGAAAGGAAGGAACTAACAGTGGGGTGGAGGACATCAGAAAAGACTTTGTGTAGATGATAGTCCTTGACCTGGGGCTCAAAGAAAGAGATGAACTCTCTGAGTTGGCATTAAAGAGGGAGGGCAATCCAAGCATGATGGACGCTGAGCAATGGCACATAGATAAGAGAAGGTGTATAATGAGTGGGGAACAGAGAGAAGGGCAGTTTGGCTGGATCACATATTGCAGGAGGGAGGATAATGTTTAAGCTAGGTTGAGGCCAGGTTGTGGAGGGTTTTAAAAGCCAAGCAGAGGTGTCTACATTTTATTCTAGAGGCAATACAAAACCACTGAGGGGATTCACATGTTCATATCTGTGCCTAAGGAAAATTTCTTTGTCAGCAGTGTGTAGGATGGACTAGAGCAATAAGAGACTTGAGACAGGGAAACCAGTGAGGAAGATGGTGTCGTAATTTAGGCAAAAGGTGCTGAGGGCCTGAACTAAAATGGTATCTCTGTGAGTGGAGAGAAGGGGTCCAGACGCAAGACATGTTGTCAAGGTAGGAGTGATAAGATTTGGCAAATGATTGTATATGTGGAGTGAGGAAGAGTGAGGAGTCTGGGATAATGCCGAGGTAATGGACCTAGGGGACTAGAAGGGTGATGGTGCGTTTGACAGAAATCAGAAAGTTTGGAAGAGGAGAGGGCTTAGGGGAATATCGGTTCAATTTTGGACATGTTGAGTTTAAGTTTTCAGTGAGACGTCCATTTTGAAATGTCCAGTAGGCAATTGGTGATGTGGGACTGAAGCTCAGGGGACACATTAGATATATAAATCTGAGAGTCCTCTGCCTCTGGATGATGGTTAGACCCCTGGAAGCTGATGTTGTTTCAGAGAGAGAGAGAGAGAAAATATAAAGAGAAAAAATAAGAGCACCAATAACAGAAATGTGGGAAGTACCCATGGTCGGGAAATGTAATATGGATGATGAGCCAATGAGAAGGAATGGTCAGACAGGTAGGAGGCAAACCATGAGAGAGAACTGTCAGGAAAACCCAGAGAGGAAAGAACATCCAGGGGTGTATCTACAGTATCCCACTATCTATTAGAAATCCCCATTCCATTTAAACTCTTTGTTGGACATTCCCCATGACAGTGGAAAACCTTTGGTGAGCATCTATCTTCACGTTCTGTGTCTCACTTAACATTAACAATCAACAAGTGTGACTTTGGGCATGTTACTTTTCCTCACTGGGTCTTTATTTCCTTATCCATAAAACTAAGAGTTTGGGTGATCCCTAGGTTTCCTCAAACCTCTAAATTTGTGAACCTAAGCTCAAAATTAGCATCAAATTAGAGAAAAGGATGTAAATGAAAAGACATTGTAAACATTTGTAATAACTTCATTCTTATTTTTTAAAATAAGTCATCATATACTGACCTTAATTTTTACCATTTCCTACAAAAACCTAATTGATTTAAAAAAAAAAAAGAGCAGTTATCACAACAGGGAGACCAAAAGAGCTCTGAAACTACTTTAATCAGCAAACAATCGATCTCTTTGCCAAGTAGAGACATGGTAGCCAAGGGCACATCAACCCCCACCAACATCAACCCAATAGTCAACCATTTCAACCCTACACTGTCTTCTACAATGAATCACTTGCCTCATTGTCCTACCACTAATATTCTCGTTCCAAAATCTCATTTAAAAAAAAAATCACAATGGAAGATGACAGTCAGTATCACCTCATAAAACCAGGTAACCAGTGGAAATGAAAACAAGTCTATAAAATATGGTAGAAAATCCAACTGAGCTACTTGCTACCAAAACTATTTCTGGATGAAGTTGGCCGGAGAAGAAACAGAAAATGAAACCAATTTATGAGTATTTCTGTAGTAATCCATATTCATTCTCAGTAACAAACAACCGTCGCTTTGGAACCCTAATACTTAGTGAGTTCTTGATATGCTGCATGAGGAATTTGAAAGGGAACTTAAGATGAAGTGAGAGTAGTTGGACCAGACCAAATACACAACAAAGCAAATTGATTCAGGAGGTGACACAACTTTGAAAGCATCCAGAAATTGTTTTATAAGATATTTAAACAAGGGAATGAAAAATCTTGTGGTCCTCATATATTAAGAAAGTAAGTGTGGAGAAATGTCTTCTTAGAATTATGACACATTGTGTCATTTAATCCATGGTCTAATTTGGATTGTCCCCTACTGACATTGGTCAGATAATTGCCTTGGAAGAGACCTTCCCAACATTGGACGAGGTGAGGTGGATGGTGTCATGGAGTTGTCTAGCACTTTATAGTTTGTGAAATGTGTTCACATATACTGCCTCATTTGATCCTCACAAGAGCCCTTTGATATATCATACTCATTTTCGGGATAAAGAAATCAGGTCTCTGAAGGATGAAGTGAACTGTTTAAAATCATGTAGCTTGTGAATGACATTTCTGGAACTTCACCCTAGGTCTTCAGCACCCTTTCCACTGAATCACAACTATTATTGAATCTCATTATGGAAGAGGAGCCATTATTTTAGATTTCCCATCAAAGCTCTAACTATAGGGCAAGCTAAACGTGAGTTGGTATTCTGACACTTCTAAGAGTCTGGTGAATAGTTATTTGCTCTGTTTTGTGCTTCCTTGCTTTTTTCTTAGTAGTCATGAGAAGAAATGAAAGCAGTGTAGAATAGTAATTAAAAATATCTTAAGGATATCTACTTCCTGATGGGGGTGAGGGTTCTCTCAGTATCTGCTTCCAGTTGGGGTGATGGCTTATCCTGGTTTTTGCCACTGGATAGCTCCATAAGTATGATAACAGTTCATTACAGGATGGGCATCTCAATGATACTGGTTTGGGATGTGCCTGAAATTGCTGGCATTTTTCCCTAGTTAATTGCCTTTTTAATCATAGTGAAATTGTTCTTATTTGCATGAATATTACAGCAGCCAAGATCAGCTTGCTGCTATCCCAAGGCTTCACTCTGTAGCTTAATGGGTATACTCAAACCTTTTAGAATCAAACTTGTCCATTGCCCATTTGTATACAAAAGAGCACCTTCAGTTTTGGAACTATTTCTGAGGAACTAAGAAATGGGCAGAAGCTTAACAGCAGAGAGCCATAATGGAGGACTTTGCACTGAATATTGGTGGTGACTCTTAGGACACTTTGGCATTAACATAGCCTGCTGTATGGTTTTTGAAAGACGTCTTTTTAGATAAATAACTTGGCCATCTCAAATGTTATGCAAACATAGTTTCTTTCTCATAAAATCTTATTTCCATGATTTTTTTTCTCTAAGAAATATGAAGTTGAGGCAAGATTTGCCATTGAAGAAATGAGTCAGGCACAATTTCTCCTTTGCCTATCTCCATTCCTTTGTATTAGCTAAGAACTCCTGATAGAAATGATGCACTTTTGGCAATGAGATGGTGTTTTAAAAGTACATCTTAAAATAGAATTGCAATAAAGAACATTAAAGTATGACTAACGAATTGTATTACAAGGAAGACCTTAACATAATCAGAGATCAGCAAACTAATCATATCTGTACTCAAATGCTTCAGGGCCTTATTCTGCCATATTCCATCACATCTAGACCTCATCATAAAAAATGATATTGCTGAAGACTCTGGGGACTTAAACTCAGTATCTTTTATCACTTTGCACTTAGCCCACTCACCCTCTCAATCTTCATGCATCAGCTTCATGGTGGCCAATTTATAAATCATCTTATTATTATATATGCTGTGGTCCACTCTCAGTGGCTTGGGTCAGCATACCAGGGATCACTGAGTACAGATTCTCAACTGGGCCTCCAGAAGAGACCAGTCCATCCATCAAAGCAGTTAAGGGCTGATCAAAGGAAATGTTTAAGTTATGAGCAAATAAGTAAAAGAAAAAAAAAATCATCCCCCAGGAACATAAAAAGGAAGAACTATTGTAAGAGGAGATTTGGCCAACAAAAGTGTCCAAGATTGTCTGAAAATGATCTTATTCTAATCAGAGTTGAAGGAGCTGGAAAAGACTGAGGAGGCATGTGATAACTGTCTTGAAATAGATCAAGGATTACCATGAAAAAAGGCAAGCAGACTTCAGAAAGCAAAGCTAATGCCATTGGACTGAAGGTAGAGAGAAGCAGATTTTAACTCAGTACCAGAATTTTCTGTGTAATGAGATACCTCACAAAGGGTTGAGTATCCCATTTCTCAGGACATTCAAGCGAAGTCTGGATTAATATTAGTTTGGGATACACATAACAAAGTATTATAATGTTAGGTAGTCTTTTGGACCCAACCCATATCTCTAGATCTAAGATTCTTTGACTTGGAATCAGGCAACCGAGGCAACATCCCCACGACAGTTGGGAGTTTCCAATGACTGATCAGAGAGCTGTGTGTGATAGAGAGCATGAATGGGAGGGAGCCTCTTTTTGGAATGTGAAATTTGCTACTGCTTACTCTCTTGCTTAATTACAGGCATGGCAGTTGCAAAGTTGAAATGCAGCTTAAAAAGCCTTTGTGAGTAATTAGTGTCAAAAATACAAGATCTACAAAGCCATAAACTCACAGCTTGGTTATATTACCAAGTACTAATTAAAAAAGAAAGAAGAAAATTCCCTTTCATGATCAGATTTTCAACACAGCCAAAGATTTAAAAAGGAGGCAGTTTACAGATGATACAGAAGCAAAAAAGGGTTGTGAAATAGTAGGTACAAAGATGGCAGAAGAATTGGGAAGAGGAAAGATGGGAACAGCGAGGAACAAGATCAGAAGGAAGCAGTAACATGGCAAAGGAATCTAGTTCCACATACTCAAAACCAGAGAAGAAGCTGCATTTCACAGTTGAGAGTGCAAGCCCTAATTTATTTGGCTCAGGATTTAGAAATAGTAAACATATACACAGCCAAAGTTAGATGACAAAAAAAGTAATGGGGGCATAGTCCATTCTCCTTGCCTGGTGATATGGTATCATATTTAGAATTCCACAAAATAAAAACAACTCACCTTTCTCTAGAATGTTAAAATTTATAAAGCACTTTCCTCACAACCCTGTGTGGTCAGTAATATACCAGCACTCCCATTTTACAGATGAGGAACTTCTGCCTCAGAGAGGGGAAATGACTTGCTCACAGTCCCAAAATATCATGGATGCTCCCTTCTAATTAAACATACATAAAAGCTAAAGGAAGGTGCTGTTAGACAGTAAAACTGGTGAAGAAATTCCAAACCTGAGTTTGTATTCTAAATCCTGTTCTCATCAAAAATGGCATAACTTTAGTTGATGGGCCAAGCTGCTTTTAATTCAGCCAAGCAACATATATAGTACAGGCCTAGGGATTGAAAGAAATTAATTAGGACTCACAACAATTAGGTTATAAGTAAGAATTTTAATACTTCAGTACCAAAGATGCTGTGATCTTGTCAGTGTGGGTCTTCTTTCCCCAGTGCACTTTGCAATGCTTCTAAACCTTGATAGGCAATTTTTGTAAGTTGTTGTTCAGTCATTCAGTTGGATCTGACTCTTCGTGAACCTGTGGGGCCATACTGTCCATCGGGTTTTCTTGGCAAAGATACTGGAGTGGTTTGCCATTTCCTTCTCCAGTGGGTTAAGGCAAACAGAGGTTAAGGGACTTACCCAGGGTCACACAGCTAATGAGTGTCTGAGGTTGAATTTGAACTCAGGTCTTCCTGACTCCAGGTCCAATGCTCTATCCACTGAACCAACTAGCTGCCTCTTTTTGTAAGTTTTGGCCAAAAAAAAAACCCAAAATTTATTTTGTAGCCAATGCACTGTGGATTCTGTCCTACGTTAGGTTGACTGGTCCTTAGATTGCAGACACAGTGCATCACCAGACTGGGCTTGAAGCCCTTCCAGCTCACTTAGGAGCTGCCAGAAATTGTATTCTACCAGCATAGACTCCAAAGCCTCAGGGTCACCTCAATGGCAGGATGAGCCGTTTAAGGAGAATGATAGTGGACGAAGAAGGAGCAGGAAAAGAAATCAATCCTATAGCACCAGAGCCATCTCAGTGTCTTCAGCCTTGCTACATTCACAGCCACCTGTAAAGGCTTTCGATTGGGAGTGGGGGATAGGGATTGTGTGGTGAGGCTGCATCAGGTTTACAATTTCCTTGTGCTTGGCGTCTCTGGATTTAGCACAAGAGAGGAAAGTTCACGTACTCTGTTCCAAACTTTGGAATAAGGAGGACTTTTTGGTCCATCTTAGCTCAGATGAGATGTCAAAGGCTCCCATCCTCACTCCATATTGAGCTCTTGCATTTTCTAGTCAGCAAGATAGATAAAAGACTGAGCTGTAAGTGAAGCTTGTCTTCCCCTTTCCTTCACACTGGAGTGACTGAAGAGAGATTTAACTCTCTAAAATTCCATGTCATTCACCAAGATATTTTTACCACAAGAACAGCATAATGCACCTTTCAGTCCGCAGTGCACTTGGAGGCAGCCAGCCACCTCTGACAGACAGGCAGACAGTCACATTGCACCTTCTGATCCACGAGCATCCACAAGTACTCTGCCGGCTATATATAGAAAGCGTTCTGCTCCTCTGTGAAGTGCATCCACTTCTGGTTGGGAGAAGCTTGGCAAAGTACAGCAATCACACCCAAGCTTTCCACCCAGAGACGAGACCAAGCTCACCTGGGTGACCATGATTGGGGGGAGGGAGGGGAGGGAAGGCACTAGAATTGGGAGAGGCTGTCAGACTGGTGTTGGAGTTCACAGCCTTAATCATCCTCTGAGCATCCCTGAAAATGAGAACCATTGCATCGACAAGATGAATATGCCTCTTTTCTTTAAAAGGTAGCTAGGAACCAGTACATAGTGACCACACTGAGTCATACTAACATAAGCATTGCTATCTTAAGCCAGAACTGTTCCAACAGTATTCTGTCTCTGGTAGTAATGCCAAGGGAAATGTATTATTAGTAGTAGTAACAGCAATAACAACGTCATCTTAGCCATTTCCCCCCAACATGGATGATGGATTGGGCTTTGAAGGGAAAATAATGACTTGCATTTAGAACCCTTCAAGTTTTACAAAGTACTTTATTCACATCAACCCTGTGATAGTGTATTATCATTCCCATTATACAGATGAGGAAACTAAGGTCAGTAAGGTAAAGTGTGACCTGTGGTTACACAGCTACTAAGTGTCAGATAGAGGTGGGATTTGAACTCAGTTATTGTGGCTTTAATACCAGCATTCTTACTACCATACCCCATTGCCTCTACTTGGTGGAAGAACATGGTTGTCCTCCAAGATATGTGCTTGTAAGCTAGGAGAAGCCTGCTTAGTCCCTGCTTTCATGATATTAGCTAGTTTTTAATTTCAGTGCTGGGCATAGCCAAGCTATACAATGTTTTTTAGCACTTTGGAAGATATGGAATCTTCCCCATTGTTTGAGCCACCCAACAAGCATTCATCCAAAGTTTACCAAGTGCCTAATCCTGAGCTAGGCACTGTCCAACACAAAAGAGATTTAGTCCCTGCCCTTCAGGAGTTTACAATCTAGTTGGGGAGCAAGCCTCATGCATATGCAACAGCAGACTGTATGACAATAGAATCAAGTGCCTGGGCTGGATTCAAATCCAGGTTCTACTACTTACTACCCATGTGACTATAGGAAAGCCTTTATTTTCTCCTGACCCTCCTCCAGTCTTCCCTATTTCTATTAAAGACACCACCATCCTCCCAGTCACCCAGATTCTTAACCTGAGGCTCATCCTTGACTCTCCCCCTTGACGTACCATGTCCAGTTACCTACAAAGTCTTGTCAATTCTGTCCTTACAGCATCTCTCACATCTGTCCGCACATAGCCACCACCTTTGTTTAGGCCCATATCGCCTCTTACCTGGACTATAGTAATAACCTTCTCGTTAGTTTCCTACTTCCACTCAGTCCCTTCTCTAATCCACCTTCCTCACAACTACCAAAATAATTTTTCTAAGGCACAAGTCTGATTGTCATTCCTCTTCTCAAAAACCTTAGTTGTTGTTCGGTTATGTCCAACTGTTCATGACCCCATTTGGGGTTTTCTTGGCAAAGATACTGGAGTGGTTTGCTTTTCCTTCTCCACTCATTTTACAGATGAGGAAACCGAGGCAAACAGGGATAAGTGACTTGTCTGGAGTCACATAGCTAGCAAGTGTCTGAGGCCAGATTTGAACTCAGGAAGGTAAAGTTTCCTGACTGCAGGCCAGGAGCCCTATCCACTATACCACCTAGCTGCCAAAACCTGTTGTCCATAGGATAAAAGACAAACTTAGCCTAGCATTTAAAGGCACCACACATTTAAAGGACCCATGCACTGCTTCATGTTCCAGCCTTATTTCTTGCCTCTCTCTGCATCCCAGCCAAACTAACCTACTAGCTTTTCCCCAAACACAACCTTCTATCTTCTCACCCCTGTGTGTATCTCACCCCTCATTCTTCTATTTCCTCCTCATCTCTACTACTCAGAAACCTTGTCTTCCTTCAAGGCTACAATCAGGTGCTCTGTCCTATGGGAAGCCTTCTCTGATCCTCCCATTCCCTACCCCTCAAGATTAGTACTTTCTTCCTCCTAATTTTCCCTTAAGCCATATTTATCTCTGTGTGTTTGTCCTGTCTCCCCACTCCCCACTCTCCAGTAGTAGAAGAGAAGCTTCCTGAGGGCAGGATAAATTAATTTTTATCTTCTTAACTCCTTTATCTAGCATAGGGGTGGGAACCTGTGGCCTCTGGGCCACATGCAGCCCTCTAGGAGGCCCTTTGGATTCAATGAAAAGGCTGCACTTGAGGACCTAGAGGGCCACAAGCACTCCTGATCTAGCACAATGCCTCGCACATAGTAGAGGCAGTGAATAATTATTTCTCAAATTGAATTGTCACTAACCCTTCCTCCCTATTCCCAGTACAATTCATCTTCAGTTTCCTCATCTGTAAAATGAGGGGGTTAGACTAAATGCTTCCTAAGGTGTATTCTTCCTTTAACTCCTGTGATCCTTTGACTCTCTGAAGGTCAGGGATTATCTCCTACCTCCTTCTAAATCCCTGAATGGCCTTATATGCACAATTGATAAGGAGATCTTTGGGGGCTAGAATGGTCATGAAAGGAATCAGCCTTGAAGGAGGGGTAGATTTGGATAAACCTAGATGGGAGAGAAGAAAGGGAAGGCCATTCCAGACAGAGCAAAATGTAGGATCATAGGTACAGAGGTGGAATGTCCCTTTGTAATTCCAGAGTTCAAGCCCAGCATTTTTTACCCCAGTAGATTTATGATCTCATATGTTTGTTCCCTCCGGTGACACAGATTGCAATCCATCCATGCCTGTTCAACTCTCCTCCATGTCCTCGCTTAATTCAGGACAAGTTTTCTATCCAATATGCTCAGGGCCTTCCTCCAGTTCTCTTCACACTGCATATGTACCAGTGGAGCACACAGATGGGTCATCCCTGGCTCTTGCCATATAATTAGTCTATCTTTGTGTGTGTGTGTGTGTGTGTGTGTGTGTGTGTGTGTGTGTGTGTGGTCCTACATTTCACTGATGACCCGCAGCATCATACACATTGGCCTAGAATCTGTTTTAATCATCCTCTTCTAAACATGTAGTGCTAAATGCCTTGTTTCCTCTCTTTCCCAGCCCCTTTCCTACGTTCAGATGCTATTAAGTGGAGTCACCGGTCACCTGCTAGAGGGGAATACTTATTGGTTGATAAGTGTGCATTGCATGCACGTATCTTTGTTTTCCCTGCCTCAGCAGGTTAGACCCCTACTCTGAATGCCAATGTGTGCTGGCCCTTTCACCTTGCCTTTAGACTCAAGGGGGCCATTAATATGGGTGTCAAGTCAGCAAGAGACAAAGCCTCCCTGCCACTCAACAGGCTGGCCCTGCCTGACCTTGGAGGTGTCATTAAGTTTCAAATGATTTTCAGCTCACTAGCCTCCCAGCCCAAGGACCTCCCCAAGGGCCTGGAGGGATCTCCACACATCCTCTGAAAGGAAACTTCTGAATAGCTGCTAACATATGGCACAGGGACATGACTGTCTCCTTCCCATGTGACCAGCATGTCACTGAGATTCAACAGATATTTTTGCCCTTTTGCACATCTCCCCTTGGGATTTAAGACAGTGTGGCACTGGTGGGTCCCCTGTGGCCCTCTTGGAGGAATCACCACATTAGGACAATGAAAGGTCTTAGACAATGAGAACCAAGTTTTCTCCAAGTTCTCTGAAGACCAAACTGGAGACTTCAAGGGAAGCAAGAGGTATGGGTCTGGACACAGAGTAGTCCCTGGAAAAATTTGTTCCTTGATTGAAGTGAAGTCCACTTCTGGTTCCACAGCTTCCAGATTTTTGAATCCAATTGTATTAATATAATCAGACCCAGAGCAAAACTTCCTGAGTGAGTCTAGATAAACCCTGGCCCAGATTGTTGGAACAGGATGTAGAATCAAAGAACATCTGAGGCGTGAGGGATTTTGGAGATTATCTAGTCCAAAGCCTTCATTTTGCAGAAGGGAAAACTACTAAGAAGAATTGCTAGTGTAGTAAGTAACAAAACTGGTAGTTGACCCTAGGTCATCCAATTCCTCTAACCCAGTGCTTTTTCCACTATATCATGAGGCTCATTTTCTGGTGAGTAGAAGACAGGACAGAGGAGATGCATCCTTTACATTCCTCTTGTCCTAGGGGTCTGGGTTTGGGCTGGTTCATAACCTAAAAGGAGTTTTAGGAATAGGGGTAGAGAATACCCATCATAATGAAAGTTACCTCATTCTGTCCTTTGTCATGGACATCCTGTTATGTACTTCTAGAGGAGATGAGTTTTTAAAATTCAATTCTCACATATTCATATGTGCATTTACACAGCAAAATATTAACCTTAGAGTGGTTTCTCACCTGTCTCCTGTGATTCTGGGTCAAGCTTTTCTAACCGCCAGCAGACACCTTGTGTGCTAACTTATTTTAATAGTCATTACAGAACATAGGTGTTCAGGCTTGCTCTAAAACAGTGCTGTCATATATCCCCAAACCAGATAGAATCTAGTACAATGGAACTGATCTTAGATTGCCAGTTACTTAGGGGGCCTAAGTTCTAGTGCTGGCCCCCCATTCACTCAATTTTGCGTAAGTCACTTCCCTCTCTGGGTCTCATTTCCATTCTCTGTAAACTGAGTGGGTTGGACCAGATGACCCCTAAGCTCTCTTCCAGTTGTGATATCCTAGGACCCTCTGACTTGGGGGGATTATCTGGGCCACAGCTTCCCCTACCCGTCATGCACATAAGCTTAGTTGGCCACCTTTGATTAACTCAACTCATTTGCAGTCTGTGGAGTCTATAAACGGGGCTTAGGTGAAGAGGGGAGGGAAGAATTTTACACCGACTTCAGAGGCCCTCAGGAGAGTTGCTGCAGGCACGTGGACTGGTTCCTGTGAACATCAGGTGCATCCTTCAACAGAAAATCGGCTGCCTTTCCCAAGGTCGTCTCCAGCGCTGCAGCTTCGCCTTATCATCTTTAGTGTCTTTCCCTTCACAACTCCCTTCCCTGCCTAAAAATGTCTCTCCAACTCTCTCTCTCTGTCTCTGCCCATCTCTCTATCTTTCTGTCTCTGTCTCTCTGTATGTCTGCCTCTCCTCTCATGTCTCTCTCCTCTTTTCTCTCCCTTTCCTTTCTCTTCTTTCTTCTCTCCTGTCTCCTCTTGATCTCTCCCTCTCTGTATTTCTCTCTATCCCCTTCCCCTTCCCTCCCTCCTCCCTTTCTCCTCTCTCTTCTTTCTCTCTTCTCTTTTCCCTCTCTTTCCTTTCTGTCTCTTCTCACCTCTCTTTTCTCTCTGTCTCTTTGTCTCCTCTCTTCTTTTCTCTCCCTCTCCTCTTTCTTCTCTTCTCTCCTGCCTCCTCTTGCTCTCTGTCTCTCTCTGTCTCTGTCTTTGTGTGTGTCTCTCTGTCTCTTTCTCTCTCTGTCCCCCTCCCCCTCCCTCCCTCCTTCCTCTCTCTCTGTCCTCTCTCTTCTCTTTCTCTGTCTTTCTCTCCTCTCTCCCTCTCCTTTTCCCTCTCTTTCCTTTCTGTCTCTTCTCACCTCTCTTCTCTCTCTGTCTCCTCTCCTCTTTCTTCTCTTCTCTCCTCTGTCTCCTCTCACTCTCTCTCTCTCTCTCTCTCTCCCTCTCTCTCCTGAATGAAGGATGTTCTAATGCACCCCCAGTAGAGGTTCTGCATAGATGCACATGGCTTCTGGGAAATAGGCTTTTGTGTGCTTATCTTTATTCCTGATGTATTACATGGCTGCATGGCCCAGTCGGGACAGACTTCCCCTTTTCGTTTTGTCACCAGTGCCCACCTGGATGGGTAGTTTATTAGTTTGTTGTCAGAAAGGAGCACTGAACTCATTAGTGGGACAACCCTCCACAATACAAATACAGCTCAGAGTACCATTGATTGGCAGGCCTCCCAGCCATCCCTTTCACCTAGAGTTGGTAGGCAGCCCTGGGGGCTGCCTTTTGTCATCCACATGGCAGTTGGAGGCAGCAAGGAATTGCACGTGACACCCTGGGCCCTCCATGACCCATGAGGGCTGTCCAGTCAGGATAGAGTGCATTAGGGTTAGAATAAAGGGCAAGGCAGCCCATTGGGCTTCTTAGGAGTACTCCTCCACAATCCAAGACGGGAGGAAATTTATCTGTACCGTTGTCTCATTTGCCAACCTCTCTCAGCCATCCTGCCTCCTTGCTGCTGACAAGAGAATCCCCCTGGCCATTTTAGAAACTGCAGTAGACTCATTTTCATTGGTAAATGCTTCTTGGCAATGATGAAAGGTGAATTTTTTAACAAGGAAATGAGCATTTTTAATAGCTCTAAATGTGGTCAGGGGAATTCCTTCCTCAGAGGGGAATCTTGGATATGTCTATGATATGCTGATGATACGGGCCAGAAAGTTCCCAGGCCTCCTGTTAAGTATTATTAATAGTAGTGGTGGGACCAGCTCCTTTTCCTGGGCTTCCCTCTCCTGCTTTGCTCTGTGTAGCACATGAGTGCTGAATCATCCTTCCTGCTACATGGCTGGGCCTGTCGGAAGTGATGGGTCTCCAGGCTTCTCACAGGGAGGTTGTGGAGGTAATATTCTAGGCGCTATCAGCTCCAATGATGTCTGCAACCAGCCACAGGTGTGACCTTGAGCTTTGAAGAGCAACCCCATCCATTCAACAAATATCTATTGAATGCGTGTCTATTGAATGTTCAGACACTATGCCAGGTGCTGTGGAAGACAGTGAAGAGTAAAATATGGTACCTACCCTCAGAGAGCTTCCTGGGCAAGTAGAATGCCACAAAGTAGTAAAGAAATACCCTGCCCTGCTGACACAATATAATGATGATAGCTAACATAAGCTAATATAGTGCTTACTATGTGCCAGGCGCTGTGCTCAACACTTTACATTTATTATCTCATTCAGCCCTCACAACAACCTTGTGAGGGTTATTTTTTACCCATGAGGAAACTGAGGCAAACAGGGATTAAGTGATTTGCCCAGGGTCATGCAGCTAGTAAGTTTTCTGAGGTCAAATTTTAACTCAGGTCTTCCTAACTCCAGGCCTAGCACTCTATCCTTCTGTACCACCTAGCTGCCCCTAAAATTAATTAATATCATTAATTGGTTCCAGAAAAACACAGCATTTGGTGAAATAATATTGCTAGGGTCAGCTACTTCCATAGGGGCAAAAGCCATCAGTAAGCAATCACAATCAAACAACTTTTGCAGTGGCATTTCACAGAGTTCTTGCAGGGTTTTATTGTAATTAAGAATGACTTTATTATTAATAACAATAAAAACTTACACTTATTTAGCACTTAAAGCATTTTTTTCTCACAACAACCCTATGATATTTATAGTGCAAGCATTATTATACCCATTTTACAGATGAGGAAACTGAGGCTTAGCGAGCTGAAACCGCTTGCCCTTGGTCACATGACCAGTATGTGTAAGAGACAGGATTCGAACCCAGATATCTCTGAAATCTAGCTCTCCTTCTGCACCTTACTTCTCAGAGCAACATGTAAAGTGGGATATTGCTTCATGTGGTCAGAGCAATGAATGAGGCTCATCCAAGGAGCATTCCAGTAAGGGAGAGATCCTGGGTGATCCTGGGTGATCAGATGATTGTTACAGTCGGGTAGCATCTCCACCATCAACTCGTTGGGCAGCCTTGGCAGAGAGCTTCAGCTTTCTGTGCCTCCATTTTCTTGCCCATAGAAAGGGACCCCAGTGCACAGTGCCTAACTCTAGTGTACCCAGAGCTTTGATGAGAATAGCCCACACTTCTCTAAAACTTTCAATTTGCAAAGCACTTTACCTGCCCTGTCTCATGTGATAACTCACAGCAGCCCAGGCAAGTGCTATTACGCTCCTGTTTTTACAAATGAGAAAAATGAAGTTGTCCCCACTTTAGAGATTAGGAAATCAAGGCTTACCCATGGTCTCATGGATAATAGCTCTCTGGGGTGGAATTCAAATCCAAGGAGTCCTGACTCCAAAGTCTATAGCTTTAGCCACTATGCCATGGCTGTGAGGAAGGGAGAAGGCAGGAGCCCAAACACAGAGTTGCTCTGGGTCTTCTCAGTTTTGCAAGACTGATATAGAACTCAAATCTTCTGACTGTTACTTCCAAAAGATCAATATCAAAAATCCTGCTGCTTCCTGCCATTGTAATCTGTAACTTTGTCACCTTGCATGTAAAAATATATGTATTCTTGGGAATTTGTTCTTTCTTTCTGTTCTTGAGAAGACTTCATGGGTTCAAGGTTGAACTCGTTCCCACCGAACAAGAATGCCTGAGCTTCCAAATATGAGTCCCAGGAGTGTGGATGGGACTTCCTAGAAATTCATCTTCCTGAGACCCTCCAGCACAGCAGGAATCATATGCTTTCTCTCTTCTTTTAAAGATGGTTTTTGAAGTCCTGTGTGTTTATACTTGGAAGGTTGTCATGTCACTACCAATTTGGAAGGCACAATCACCCCTGTCCATTATAGTCAATATCTATCAAAGCTATCCCTTCTCTCAACAACATGGAATGTTGAGTTCATAGCCTTGTGCTGAGGCAAGAGTCCCATTTTTCTCTTGGTATTCAGCAGTCAGCAAACTGAGAACCTGCTGTATACACAGCCCTGCTGTGAAGAGGTTGCAAAGATGAATTAAACAGTGCATGAGAGTAGATGAGGAAGCTATTTCTGTGGACTGGGGAGGCTAATTAGGAAGCTAATGCTTCCTTCTTGGAGAAAATAGCATTTAAGCCAGGCCGTGAAGGAGGCATTTTGTCAGGCTGTCAACAGTTGGAGTTATTTCAGGAGGCAAAAATGTGGGGACAGGAAAACTTAAAACATGTTTTCAGGACCCCGAGTAGTCCTGTTTGGCTGAAATGTAAAGGACACAGCAGGGAATAACAGAAGCTGAAGCTAGAAAGCCTAGGCCTGCTGACAAAGCTCCTGATCCATACAGGGGCACTAGCCTTCAGCCCCCCAGCTCTGGCTACAGATAAAATCAGCAATCTAATTCTAGACCTCCCCACCCTGTCCCACCACATCACTGCCTTTGACTCAAGCAGCAGGTGGATCAATTGCAGCTGAGGCCCAGTATAGGAGATACTGGCAGAAGCTCACTAGTGTAAGAACTCCAGGAGGGAGAACATGGTAGCCAGACAGTAAACATTACAAGAAAAGAGAGAAGGTACTCAGCCAAGAAATGACAGACCCACCCCAACTTGTTCCCCTAACCGCTTTGCCCAGAGAATTTCCACTGACCTAGTGCTAATGTTGACAGTTCCTAGTGGGTGGCATTTTCCTTAAACAAGCATCAGATGCATGGATACTGGAAAGCAGAAAGGTCTGCGAAAGAGATTGGCAGATGGAGGGAAGGATTTCAGAAATAAACTGCTCCCAATTTCTGTGACCACCCTGACGAAAGCTGGGATGAGTGGCCCATGGAGGCTGTCCCCTTGTGCCTTGAGAATTTTTTTCATAGGCCTTCTGAGACAATCTCAGCTACAGAAGAGCTTAATGGAATGAAGGGCTCCTGTTAGCATTGCAAAAAAAATTGCAAGCCTTGTCCCCCACCCTCTGGAGCTTACAGTGCCATACAGAAGAGAAATGTGTGGACATAGTGGTAATTTGGAAAAAAGCCCGTATTGGAAGGACCCTGCAAGGTCTTGAAACTCGGAGGAAGACTGCTTTCAGTTGGGCCAGATCAGATGAGCAATGAGGCATCCCCAGAAGCAGAAAGTCTGTGAATTTAACCACCACCTCTGCCATCCATTCACCCTGTGACCTAGCATCCTTCCTCTGTGCCTCCAGTTTCTCTGCTCCTCAAAAACAGGGAAGGCTGTGCCACATGTGCAGAACCAGGATGACAGGCCGAGGCACTCAGGCACCTGGGGCAGGGTTTGAAATCTCTTCTTCTGTGTCTCAGAATGTCCACCAGAGGCTTGGAGCCTTCGCTGTAAAATTGGAAACCGACATTACCACAAAATAAATAACTACAGGCATAAAAAAGTAGGATTTTAGAGCATTCAAATATGTGCATTTATAAAAAGGAATACTTTCAAATGTCCCTCAGTGTGCTTCTCTCTCTCCCATGTATTGCACCCTAGGCAGCTACCTGCCTTTCCAACCTCTAAATCTAGCTCTGTTTAATTGACTCCAATATACATAAAGTAGTATATAGACATGGTCTATTGAACAGTCGTTCTGAGTTGCCTGGGAGTAATCAGATCTCTTCCTTTTGCTGTAGCCCTGACAGTGCTCAGTGGTGGGCACTCAGTAGGTGTTCAGTAAATACCTGCAGCCTAGTCTTGACCAATTAATGAAGGACTCCTGGACTTGGACTTGAAAGAAAACAGGCCAGCCCTAAATTATAATAGGCTGTAGGCACATAAGATTTTGGAAAACCTTTAAATGGAGACTTGTATCCCAACTGAGCTGTTTTATTTGGCTTACGCTTCAGGCTTTACATCCAAAGTGAACATAGCAAGACACTTAAGCTTGAGGAGAACTGCAGGCTATTAGGGAAGAGGGGGGAAGGAAATTTATATAGTGCCTTCTCTGTGCCAGGCACTGTGCTAACTAAACCTTTTATAAATATTGTCTCATTTGTTGCTCACAACAACCCTGAAAGATAGGTGCTGTTATTATCCTCATTTTACAGTTGGGGAAACTGAGGCAAACAGAATGACTTGGAGAAAGTTTTTTGGAGAAAGGGCAGATTTGCACTTGGGTCTTTCTGACTCCAGACCTAGTGCTCCATCTGTTATACCTCCTAGGTGCCCTGAGCTAAAAATGATTCTTACTGCAGGGCTAGGCAACTAATTGTCAGCGTGAGATCCTGCCAGTGTTTGGAAGTTTATGGTGCTAAGTATTTTTGAAAATGGCTAAGGACAGAGTGACTATCTTGCTCTGTCTGAAATTAGATGCACAGAATGATACACCCTTTTGAAGGGTAGCTTTGGCATCTTGCTATTATATCTTTTACACGGGCCTGGCTTTGTTTTGGTCTGTGGTCTCAGATGATGAGGCACCAAGTTCTTCGTTTGGCATAAACGCTATTCGATGACAATACCAGTGAGCCTCTGCCAAGAGCGTGGCTAGCAGCTTTAGTGTGATTAAAGCGTTAGTCTCTGAGATTAAGATGCAGCCAGCCCCTGGCCAAGCTGGGAAGCTGGCAGTGTTTTTGGCATCTTCGCACATCCCTTCTGAATCCCTCTTCTACCTTGTGGTACCCCCCTCAAGTGCCCAGTCCTCCTTGTGGGTCCCCATCCCCTAGGCCCATAGCTCCATAGGGAAAGTAGCCTGGGACCATCAGACAGCTAAGAGAACATCTCCAGAGTCTGGCTGAAGGCCACAAAGAAAACCGAATTGCTTCACGTTTTTGTTAGGTAAGGAGAGGAAACAAAACCTGGAGAAGGGTTAGTGCCAAACCTCTCCTCCCCTGCCCTGGCCCTCCGATCCCAAGCCCAGCCACAGCAGGGAGTACCAGGAGGGCCTGGACACTAGCCAGGAAACTGCCCACCTCCCTGGTTTGATTTCCATTGTGACAAGTTGGCAGTTCAGATTCCATGTACAGATCAGCCTGTTCTTGCCCCCTCCTGTGAGTCTTCCTTCCTTCTCCAATTCCCCCTTTCCTTTGTTTGTTCCCATCATTCATATCTTCTTTCTGGGTTTCTCTGGGGCATTCCATGCTCTATTAACATTCTGATTATAAAGTAACAAAGACTGTAGCATGTACTGCCTCCCTCTTGGCCAAGTCCCTTCCTCTGTGGGCCTGAGTTTTCTTCTTTATAAACTAGAAGGGAGGGCGAAGAACAGGGGTGACATTGATGATCCCTACGGTCCTTTCTTGATAGCATCCTGTGATTTTATGATTGCTTCCCGCCCCCCATTTCCATCCTCCCAGCTCAGTCAAGCTGCTAAGTTCCTTTTGGCTCTTTGGAGGAGAAAATGATGTGACAGTATCTTAATAACCCTTCCCCAACAAAAGTTTCTCCCTGAAACAAACCACCTCAGCAGGCTAGAGCCTCCTTAAGAGCAAAGACTGTATTTTGTTTTGTCTTCATAGCCCTACACTGATCATGGTCCCTGCACGCAGTGTTTGCACATAGCAAACACTTAGTAAATGCTTACTGGATTGGATTGGGTTGGATTTTTAACACTGATATCCTTTCAGTCATGCTTTATAGCTGCAAGTAATGGAATATCACAGGCTCCAAAGAATTGAGCTGTGGAGAGGCCCAGGAAGGCTGTGAGTAGGTAGGCTGCGATACATTTCCAATGAAGAAGTACATAGGAGACGAAGCGTAAGGATGTCATCAGAGATTTATATGTATGACCAGAAGAGGATGTGGGCCCCTCACATAGGAGGAGTAAGGATTAATTTCTATCCCTCAATAATCAATCAACGAGCCTTTAGTAAGTCCCTACTGTGTGCTAAGCCCCATACCGTGCTAGGTAGGCACTGGGGACACAAAGACAAAAGCAAAAACAATCCTGGCCCTCAAAAAGCTTACAGTCTAGCTGGGGGGAGACATGTTCCTATATGGTTATCTATAAAATAAATAAAAGATGATTTTGAGGGGAAGACACCAGCAGTTGAGAGCATCACAAAAGGCCTCGTGCCGAAGGTGGTGCTTGGGTTCCATTGTAATGTCAGAGATCTAAAGGGAGGGCCTTGGCACATTGGGAGGACACAAATGACAGTCCTCCGAGATAAGATGTGGATGCATTATGATCTATAATGTTGGAGGGAGTGCTCATCTGTATCCAAGTACCAGATAGTTCCAGCTCCTCGCCGTACTATTCCTCCTGCAGGTGACAGGTGCTGACTGACCAGTCAGAGAGATACTCCATCTTCTGGGCAGCCTTGCATCCTCTCTCATCCCCTCCTTACAGAGCTTTTTTGTCTCAGGGACAGGTGTTGTGCTTCAGGAGGATTCCAGTTCATTAATTTCCAGTCTCTGCCATCAGCTTTCTTCGTGGCCTTTGGCAAGTGACTTAAACACTTGGAGCCTTGGGTTGTCCATCTGTAGAGTATGTTGACTGTCACTCTCCCTGTGAGTCAGAGGATAAAAAAATGAGAAAGTGTTTGCTATGCTGTGAGCACCTGGAAAGAAATATGATTACCATCATCTTATAATAATAGCTTACTTTTACACAGTACATTGCAGTTAGCAAAACACGGAACTTGCCTTATCTTACTTGATCTTTGCAAAAAAAAAAAAAACCTGTGAGGAAGGCAGTGCATGTTTTATTATTACCCTCATTTTACAGATGAGGAAACTGAGGTTCAGAGAGGGTGATTTGCCCATAGTCACTTTGCCTAATAAATGTCAGAAGTGTTATTCAAACCAATCTCTCTCCTGATACCAAACCCAGGACTCTCTTCACTGCAGCATGAGTATTCCTTTAAGATTGGCCAGGGAAATTGGAAGAAAAAAGATATTTTTTAAAAAAGATATTTTTCTGCTTGTCTCATTAGTCAAGGTTTTAGATATTATAATAAAAATGGTTATCACATAAATCTCATTATAATTCTAAGGAAGACCCTAATGATAGAGAGTAACATTCTTCAGTAGCAATCCCTCCATCTCTCTATGAGCTTATCCGTTCTTCACTGATGAAGTATCTCGTTCTTTTCATTTACCACTTCCTCCTTCAATATTTTGTTTCTTTTCCTCTCATCTGCTCTTTTCTTCTCTATCTTCAGACATGCAGACATCTCCACTTTCCTTAAAAAGGTCTCCATTTGATCCTTCCGCACCTTTTATTTCCTCTTACGTATCTCTCCTTCCATTCAGACTTCTCTAACAAGTGGTCTATACCTACTCCTTCCATTTCGTCTCTACCCATTACCCACACTGTCAAATGATTCAGTATCATAAACATAGCAGGTTTTGTCAATGGAAGTGACACTAAAAAGAATGCATTACCACTGGCTTTGCCACTAAACCCCAATGCCCATTGGGCCTTTCCATCTGACTTGCAGCTGAAATGGTTGTCTACTACATTAGTATGTAAGCTCCTTGAGGGCAAGAAATGCATTGCTTTTCTATTTGTGTCACTAGTACTTAGTGTATTGTGTCTTGCACATAGTCTTTAATAAATGCTTTTTCATTCCTTCCTTCCTTAACTCGTGGTGTAATAGAAATCAGGAGACTAACATCCTCGCCCAGCCTTAGTCACTAACTCAATTAGCTCCTTATTTGCTCATTCTAGGACTCTGTTTCTTCCTCTAAAAAACAAGGTGATCTCTAGATATCGTCTAGCTCTAAAATCCTATGATTCTGTGATTCTTCATCTTTGCCTTTGCTCAGTCCCTTCATTTCTCCCACCACTTGGTCCTCCCCCACCTCAGGCCAGCAGGAACAGCTGCAAGTGGATTTGAAATGGAACGACAGTGTTAAAGATGGAGAGCTGTATAAATAGAATAATAATAATGCTGGGTTTGGAATTTATC